>NW_026640917.1:0-649252 GCF_028554395.1 Pezoporus wallicus
AGGCAGCGGAGGGTTTCGGGGTTCGGACCAGAGCGGCCGGATGGTGAAATCCTCCCTGCAGCGGATACTCAACAGTCACTGCTTCGCTAGAGAGAAAGAGGGGAATAAAAGCACCATCATGCCCGCTGTGTTGAGCCTCAGTACCGGACAGAGCAGGTGAGGGGCCGGGGCCTCCCTCAGCCTACGCACCGCTGGGCGCTCGCCGCCTTCTCCTTCCCCCTCAGGGCCCAGCCTCCTCCCGGTCCTGCAAGCGCCGGTCGCCTCCCCCGTGGCCGGGGGGAGGGGTGCTCCGTGGCGGCAGGGGGAGGGGCGGCCCTCGCCGCCTCAGTGCTGGGCGCTGCGGCCTGGCCCCTTCCCTCCTTCCTCCCCCTCACAAAAAGGAGGGAGGGAAGGGGGTAAAAAAAGGGTTTTTATAACGGCCAAGGCGGCACCCAGGGGCCGTGCGGCGGCACCCGCCACCGTGCTGGGTGACACGTCCTTCCCCCCCCCCGCCCCGGGGGGTGCCTGCGGCTGCCTCCCGCCCTGTGCCACGTTAACTGCCCGCGGGAGAGCCTCCCTGGAGCTGTCACAGCCATGGGAGAAAGCCTTGGAACCAACTCGCTGCCCTCCGGGTAAGCGGCTCTCGAGCAAGCCAGCGGGCCCAAGGGAGCCTGCAGACAAAGCCGGGCCGGAGGCAGGGCCTGGAGGTGCCTTCTAACCCCTGAGGGGGGAAAAAACAGCAATTAAGCAAAGATATCAAAGGATTTGGAGCTGGTATCCCCTTATGTAATCGTAGATATTCTTGAAGTCTAATCGAGGGTACTGAGCCTAAAGTAGAATATAAGAGTGTTAGGAAAGCTGCTAGTTTAAAACTCGACCAAAAGATTAAACAGTCCCGACAGATGCTGGGGTGGCAATACCTGAATCTGGGTGATGGACACTTAAGATGCCAGTCTGCCTCGTATGAAGGGAGCTGGGATTAGAGCTTGTATGTGGACTGTGAAATGAGTTCTAGCATTAGTTTTAGAGAGCCATTTTTATACTTCACTGCTTTTTACTGCTTATGTTTTCTCGAAGAGGTGTAGGTGCGCACAAGCATCACTCTCAAATGCATTGTTGATTGCAGTGTAGGCAGCCTTCATTATGCACCACCCTTCGGTGGGGGAAAGGGGAAACTGGCTCAAGGGTTGCCACTGCACGCTTCCGAGCTGGGTGCTTAAAGGTTTATTTGTAAGGTAATTGGGAATGCGTGGCTCTGCAGTCATTGTGAGAGAAACCAAGTACCTAATGCTCATACTAAGAGGAAGTGTCTTTTGACCCTTTCAAAGAGCGTAAAATAATGGATTGAATGCTCCTTTAATAGTGTAATTTCATTTTTTTTAAATAAACCTTTGCAGTTGCTGTGTTGACTGATGTCTTCCCGTGCATAATATTGCACCTATGTAGACGTTCAGTGCCTTTCTCATGCAGATTATTCATCCCAAATCTGCAGCTCGTGAAAAAGAGGAAACTCCTGTGAACTGTGCAAAATGGTGGATTATTTGGTACATGTTTATTCTGATTTGCAAATGGCTGCTGGCACTCACAGACAGGATGATTGTGAAAATTTCCCTAAGGGCCTCGATTGCTGCATCTGCTGAGATGACGCAACTCAAGAGTGAGCCTGCAGGGTGAAGGATGGTGCAGAGGGAGGGGCCAGGCACCATGGCTCTTGCTACAGTAGCAGGCTTATTCATTTAAGCAGGCTTATGTGGATGGTGTGAAACTTAGCGTGCATACAAGAAACAGGCTTCATATCTTAAGAGGATAATGTTCTTAACCTGAAAGACTGAAGCAGTGTGAAATTGCTCTGAGGAATTCAGTAGAAAGGTTGCAGGTTTGCCAAATGCTCAGGTATGGTCTCAAAGTGAAAAGTGGTGATTTCGCCTCGGAGCATGGTGAAAGCGTTTGAGGTAGTGACATCTGTGAGGCTGTTTCATGTAGCTTGCTGATCCTCAAGCTGAATATGCTGGTGCCAAGGTCTGAGGTGGTTAGGGACATTCATCACAGAGAAAAATGACCCCTGGCTTGCTGGGGCAGTATACTGGTGCCAACCCCAAGAACAAGGTGGGGGAGAAAATGGCATCTTGTGTATGTGACAGCAGAATGGTTCCTCTCTTGAATTCAGGTCAAGCATTCTGCTGCCTTGGTATCGAGATAGATACCCTGCTCACTTCAAGCTGAGAGTATTTTCATCTCTAATTTAGTCTTTCCCTCAAAATACTGCAGTAGCAGCTTTCTGACCCTGTGGGTCTGGGTGCAAGGCAGCAGTGTTCCATCCCTGGTCTGGAGGCTCCTTTGTCTTACCACTTGTTTAGGTCACAGTGGGAGGAGTTCTCTTGCCCTAGGTTGGGTTTTATTTTCTATATCTTGCCATCTGATTACTGTTTAAAACATCTAATTCCTATAATCCCTTTGTCTAACACTCTAACTGTGCTCCTTTTCTAGTTCCAGGGTTCCCTTCAATTGCTGTAGTAACCTGGGTCCGGGGCCTCGGTGGTGCTCCTGATGTCCCTCACCCACCCCTGAAGATCCCAGGTGGGCGAGGGAATAGTCAGAGGGATCACAATCTTTCAGCTAATTTATTTTATTCGGTGAGTATCAATAATAAGCAGCTTGCTCTGGTGAGTTTGAATGTGTTTCTTGCCTCAAGCCTATCGATGGGATTACCCCTTCTCCAAACTGAACTGGAAATAACCATGCGCATCTCACTGCTGCAGGATAATCGGCTGAATGTAACAGAAGAACTAACATCTAATAACAGGACAAGAATTCTGAATGTCCAGTCAAGGCTTACAGATGCCAAACACATTAGTTGGAGAGCAGTGCTGAACAACAACAACCTCTACATTGAAATTCCCAGTGGTGCTCTGCCGGAAGGGAGCAAAGACAGGTGGGTTGGCTAAAATGCAGCTCTGGTTTGACTTGCCTCTGTCTCAAAGGTCTGTCAGTAGGGTGGAATAGCACTTCAGTGTCATTGGTTTGCCTTCATTGTTTGAAGTCTTAATTATGGTGCTTGATCATAGAAACATCAGATGGTTTGGGCTGGAAGGGACCTTAAATCTCACCCAGTTCAAGCCCCTGCCACGAGCAGGGACCCCTTCCCCTAGAGCAGCTTGCTCCAAGCCCCTGTGTCCAACCTGGCCTTGAACACTGCCAGGGATGGGGCAGCCACAGCTTCTCTGGGCACCCTGTGCCAGCGCCTCAGCACCCTCACAGGGAAGAGCTTCTGCCTAAGAGCTCATCTCAGTCTCCCCTCTGGCAGGTTCAAGCCATTCCCCTTAGCCTCTCCCTACAGGCCCTTGTCCCAAGCCTCTCTCCAGGTTTCCTGGAGCCCCTTTAGGCAGTGGGCACTGCTCAAAAGTTCTCTCTGGAGCCTCCTCTCCAGGCTGCCCCAGCCCAGCTCTCTCAGCCTGGCTCCAGAGGAGAGCTGCTCCAGCCCTCGCAGCATCCTCGTGGCCTCTGGGCTTATTCCAACAGCTCCAAGTCCCTCTTGTGTTGTTGCTCCAGAGCTGGATGCAGAACTGCAGGGGGGGATTTCCCCAAAGCACAGTAGAGGGGGAGAATCTCTGCTGGTCTTGATGCTTTTGTGTAAGAGGCTGCAGCTTAAGTGATCCTGCTTTGAGGATCCCTGTTCTGTCAGAACCACCCAAAAGGTCTGTAATTTCAAGCCCTCGCAGGTACTGGGTGGCTCCATCCATCTCTTGAGAACACCAGCCTGGTTCTTAGCCTGTCACTGCATTTCTGTTCAGCTGCCGCAGTAAAGCATGCTACCTGTGTTACTGAAGATTTCCAAGTTAGGCCTGGGGCTTGGGGATTGCTTCCAAGTACAAATTTCCACCCCAGCCTCTTTCTCAGGCCTGTACATTCATGTGCAGATGTCAGCAGGGTCTTACTGTCTCTAAAGGAAGTGCTTGCTTGTGTGTGCTGACCACGTTGTATTTGTCTTGCAGTTTTGCAGTTCTTCTGGAGTTTGCTGAAGAACAGCTTAGAGTTGATCATGTGTTCATTTGTTTCCACAAGAACAGAGATGATAGAGGTAGGTGAAAACTCACGGCACTGTCTCCAATGATGGGAACGTTGTTTGAAGCTGGTTTTGGTGGACACTTGAACTGTTGTACAGCATCAGTGGATAAAATGTTCTATGCTTTTTTTCCTAGCTGCATTGCTCCGGACTTTCAGCTTTTTGGGCTTTGAGATTGTGAGACCAGGGCATCCCCTTGTCCCCAAGAGACCAGATGCTTGCTTCATGGCCTACACGCTTGAGAGAGACTCATCAGAAGAAGACTAGATTGCAATGTTTGCCTCTTAGAGCTTTCTTGTTGTCTATAAAGATGATTCTGTAGAAATTTTGTCAACATCTATTACAGTACATATATAACTCTATATGAAATGTTGTGACCAACTGCTCTGGTGGTGAGATGTTGAAAATTTCAGACTCCACATCTTTCTCTGGATTTGTGCGCATGTTGTGGTTGTGCAAATAAATGCTCCCTCCAAATTAGCAGTATATTTCTTGAAGTTTAATATTGTGTTTGTGATACTGAAGTATTTGCTTTAATTCTAAATAAAAATTTATATTTTACTTTTTATTGCTGGTTTAAGCTGTTTTAGACTCACACGCTGAGGAGGTGGCTCTGGAACTGCCCCCGCCATTAAAGTTGCAGGTATGGAAAGGTGTTGGTCATTCTTTGCTTGACTGGAGCTCATGGCTGTTATCTACCAGGGCTTGAAGGAGTTCAGCAATCCTCTAAAAGCCCTACTTAGAGTGAAATAATGGTCCACTTCGACTGGTAATTTGGGACACTGCATCTGTGCTCGGTCACTGTTTCTTTGCTGGATCACTGGCTGGGGAGCTCTCAAGGAAGGTGGTAGGTGGAAGGTCTTTGCTGGTGGCCTGCTATAGCAGAGCCAAGGCAGAAACAGGTTCAGATGTGGGGTAGGCAGAGCAGGCTTCTGTTTACCCCAAAGCATTATGCCACCTTCACCCCCTTTGGGTCACGGGTTGGCTAAAGTTACCTGCTGGGTGATTTGAAACCTCACTGAGAGAGGCCAGCATGAGGGTGTGGTAATCTCTATGGGGACAGCATGCATTCCTTAGTCCAAGCCAAACTTCTGCCTCAGAGCTCATCTCAGTCTCCCCTCTGGCAGGTTCAAGCCATTCCCCTTGGCCTGTCCCTACAGGCCCTTGTCCCAAGCCCCTCTCCAGGTTTCCTGCAGCCCCTTCAGGCACTGGAGCTGCTCTCAGGTCTTCCCTTCAGGAGCCTTCTCTTCTCCAGGCTGCCCCAGCCCAGCTCTCTCAGCCTGGCTCCAGCGCAGAGCTGCTCCAGCCCTCGCAGCATCTCCGTGGCCTCTGGCCTCTCTAGGTGTCCCTCTTGTGCTGTTGCCCCAAGAGCTGGACTGCTCCAAGCTTCTGGCAGAAGGGGAGGGGGTCCCCAGAAGCAGGGGTGCAGGGGATGCTCGGAGGTGCCCCTCTGCTGGGCTGGTTTCCTCTTTGTTTTCCAGGATCAGCTGCCCAGGGTGGCTTTGGCCGTGCCATGAGCTTTACTGCCATCTTGTAGCCGTGCGAGATACTACAGGAGAGGCGGTGGGGACGGGGCTGGGGCTCACCCTGGAGAACCCCTCCAGCATGCTTTTGGTCCAAAAGCCCATACTGAAATTAGAGCAATGTTTCTGTGGCCTGGCTGTGCTCGGGTGGTGAGCCCTTCCGGGTCTGTGTGCCCAGGGAGCTTGTTTGGTCCCCCCCTTAGAGGCTGCACTGCTTTGGGTGCTGCTTTGGGAAGGAAAGTCCCCCCATGTCTTGAAGAGAGGTGTTGTGGTCTCGGCTGGGTCTTCAGCCCCAGGTGATGAGGCTGCTGCCTGCCCATGCACAGAGCCAGAGGCAGAAATGCATCTAATTATAGAGCAGGGAGCATCCTCTGTGGTTTCGCTTTAGGGGATGCACGTGTCACAGCGCTGTTTTACTGGGGTTTTTTGGGGTTGTTTTGAGCTCAGGGACTCCTAGGAGGAATCCTCCTCAATTCAGCCGTGCTGCAGGCTCTGATGACTGCTTTATGTGCTACTGCCCATGTCCATGGGCACGCTGGGGCTGCCCCAGCCGTAGCTGTGGGGAAGGCCAGGATGGTCCATCCTGCTGTGTGCACAGCCCGTGGAGGATGCTCTTAGATGGATTAATAATTAATTAATTAATAATAATTGTCATGACCCAAACAGGGCTTTGCTTGGTGCTTCACTGTGACAGTCACTCAGCATCCACATGGCTTCAGGGACCAGGGTGTGGATCCCACATGGTGCTGCTTGTTTCATACCAAGCATCAGATGCCACGGACCTGCCTTGGTGCAGCCAGAGACCAACCCTGCAGCCTGGTCCCTGGTGCACCAGCCATAAACTGACACCATTGAGGCCATCCTGGCTGAGCACCACTGGGCAGGGAAGTTTGGCTTTGTGTTTCTCTGTGCATACATTACTGGTGTGTGTAATGCTGTCAAAGAAGCACATAAAGGACCAGTATTTAAGAGGCTCAGCTCTGGGTTTTATTGAAGCTGTGTGGCTGCTGTATTTCCCCCTTTAAAATGTCATTTATATTTGTGACTGTGCCACAAATTGTTTCTAAAGAGAGCAGGTTATACAAGGTATTTATTGCATTTCCCCTTTGCTAACGGTGCATTCAGGTGAGCTGTAATGTGTGGCTTTGAAACAGTGAAAGCCACAGGAGAGGTCTGAGAGGTGTTTGTGTAAAGTCTGAGCCCCATAAACTCTACTTGGCAACTGGCACTTGATGCTGTGGCTTCTATCCTGTCATCTTCCCTGAGATGCTCTGATAAACTGGTCTCTATCAGACAAAAACTGGTTGAGGGTATAAAAACGCATGTTACAGGAGCCACGGGTGGGAGTTTGGTCCCAGCTTCATCGTTTTTGTGCTGGGGGGAAAGTGGGTTTGGGTTTGGCAACAGACTTTACCCAACCAGGACCAGCTTGGGTTCCTTGTGAGCTGGTGGATTTGGTCAGGTCCTCATGGGCTTTTGGCTTTGAGGAGACCTTTTGGGTGGGCTAAACTTCAGCTTGCCTTTAGGGAGCGTAGAGAGCCTGGGTCACTTGGTAGAGCGTGTGCTCGGTGACCTCCTTGAAGTACTGGCAGCAGAGCCACTCCTCAAGGCCAGGGCTCCCCACTGCCCCAGCCACGTTCTCCACAAACCTGAGGAGCAGCAGAGCCCTCTTCACCTCCACCCAGCTCCGGAGCAGGGTGAGGGTCTTCTTGGTCCTGGCAAAGAGCTCCTGTCGAGGCCCCCAGAGCAGGACCTGCAGGATGCTCCTTGCCTGCTCAACAGAGACCCTCTTGCAAGGATCTCTGTGGAGAAGCAGCATGGCCAGACGCTTGAGTCCCATGGAGTAGATGGACAGGGAGGGGATTTCAGGAAGTCTCTTGCTTCTGAACCCCAAGGCGCTCTCCAGAGAGATGTCCACGTGCAAGAGCTGATAGATCAGCATGCCTACATTCAGCTCATCTGCCACCAGGGAGGGTGGTGCAGCAAGGCCCTCTGTCCAGTCCTGCTCTTGGCTAGTAGAACAAGGTCTTTGCTTATCTTTAACCTTGTAGAAGCTGCTGATGAGCAGCCTGGGAAGGGAAAGCCCTAGGGATGCCTTCTTGCCTTGCTGGCTCTGGGGAGGACACAGGCATCGCACCAGCAGCAGGTTCTCAAGGCAGAGATCCCCTTGCTCCACGTTCTGCACCCGGAGATGCTCCAGCCCCATGCACACCTGCAGGAGGAGGAGGCAAGCCAGGCGTTCGTAGTGCCCAGGGCAGGTCCTGTGCAAACCATGGGATCCCTTCACGAAGTCTGCCAGGGTCTGGTAGGGAACCTCAGGGGAGATAAGGACCTGCAGGACAGGATGGGTGGCAGGATGGGCTGGCTCCTCTCCGGGCAGGGACCGACTCTGCTCCCCAGGGCTTCCCGGGAGCAGAAGCTCCCAAGGGAGGCAGTCGGTGAAGCGGCCAATCACGCGCTGGATGCTGCAGTGTACCCCAAGGGAGCTCTGCACCCCCAGGCTGGTGGAACCTGGCTTGGGGACCTGCAAGGAGAGACAAGGCACAGTCAGCTGCAAGGATGGAGCCATGGGGTGCCTCATCCACCACCTCAGCTCAGGGCCACCACCCTGCACCCTCCAAACCCACTGGCAGCCACCAGAATGGCTTTGAGGAAGAAATGGGATACAAGGTGGGGTGTTAACCCCCAGGTGAGCTGCAAAGCTGCTTTAATGGGTCTTATCCTGCACTGCCTGAGGAGCCAGCTCTGCTCCATCCTTTCCTTTGTGTACGCTGGCCCCTCAAGACCATGAGGTCCATTTCCCTTGATGCGTTATTTGGGAGCTGTCACCCTCCCTGCCTGCGCTGGCAGCGCTGCCTCATCCAGCAAATGCAGAAGTAGGTGCAAAAAGGGGAAGCACCAGCGTGGAACAGGAAACACTCCGGGTTCACACTTGCCTGCAGCACCGCAGCCCCCCCCCACGCCACAGGAGCTGCTCCCTCCGCTCCACCCGGACCATTCTGCCTCAATCCCTGCTTACCTTGGCTGCACACACCACCCGCGTTTGCTCCATACTGAAGCCCACCGGGAAGTACCAGGCATCCCGGCTCTCGCAGCACGGCTCCCGCTCCAGGATGCTGAGCGCTGCCCAGCTCTTCCCTGCCAGCTCTGCCTGCAGCCGCTGCTGCCGCTCCTCGGGTCCCACCAGCTCCTCCTGGATGCGCGCTGAGAGCCGGGCCAGGGCGGCCTCCTGGCACCCCAACAGCACCCTGCACACCCTGTCCGGGCTGTCCAGGAGCTGCAGGAGCTTCCCCAGCTCCCCGTCTGCCACCCCAAAAGTCAGCTCCGCCGGGATGGGCGATGGGGATTTTTGCAGGCTGCTCCAGGCCACCACTTCCCCCAGGCTTTGGGACTTGGTCAAGCTCTTGTGTGCCCAGGAGGGTCTGTCCGGTGAGGGGATGGAGCTGGGAGCCCCCTCCTCACGCTGTAGATGGGGCTGTGGGATGCTGCTGCCCCATGCTGTGGAGTCACCCCGATTGTGCTGGGATGGTCCAGGCTCTGGGAGGGATTCCGCTCGCTGGAGCTGCTTTTTGGGCAGTGGCGGAGGCAGGGGGGTCCCATCGGGATGAGGGGGGGGTCTCCCAGCTCCTTCCCCTCGGCAGGCCTTGCGTGGGGTGAGGTCAGCCCGCAGCTCTCCTGGGGAGGGAGGAACAGACACAGTGGGTCTGAGACCTTCCCAGGAAGGGAGAAAGTGGGAGATGGTGTGGGATGGGAGTATAGACACGTTGTTATCTGCCCCACTGCACATTTCCAGCCCCAAAGCGATGCCCAGCGCCAGCCAGAGGGGTGATGGCTGGGTACTACTGGAGAAGGATGTGGACAGCAGTGGGGTTCATCCCCACCACCCCAGCTGGGACGTTGGGGGGCAGGAAGTGGGGTCGCGGCATCACTCACCCACGTTGCTGTAGATGAGGGCTGAGTTGGGGGGCCGGGGTGGGTGGCTCCTCGGGGTGTCTGGCATGGGGTTACCCAGGTCCAGGCTGCTGCTGCGGGCACGCATGCTGCCCTGTGCCTGCATGGCGGCCCTGCATAGAGCCTGGAGTCAGCAATGACCCCCCCCCCCGGGGGGAATCTGGCTCCTTCCTGTGCCGGGTCAGGGGAAGAATAAAGAGAAAAGGGGAAGCAGTGGCCTGGGGAGCCCTGGCTGCGTGGTCTGGGGGCAAAAGGCAGCGAATTCGGTGGCCCAGGGACTCCAGGTCCTGCATTGGAATGTCCTGGGGGTGCTCTGGAGGGTTGGGGGCTGCCTGGGCGGGGGCTTCCCATGCTGGTTCAGAGCCATGTGTGTCTGTACACACAGGTTTGTGTCTGCCCTGCGGACCCTGTTGGGTGGCCACGAGGAAGACACGATGGTGGGAGAGGTGTGGGTGCCTTTGCACCCACAGCCCCGGTGTGTGGGGCAGGATGGGGACCTGTGTGTGGGGCAGGAAAAGCAGGAGCCCATGGGGAGGAGCGCAGGGGGAAGGAGCCGCCCGCAGCCGCGCTGGGGTTTCGCTTCCCTGCTCCTACGCCCAGCCCTGACCCTGCTGCCACCACCAGCGGCACCGGAACCACAGTGGGTTTCTTGACGAGCTCCCGAACAGGCTTTGTCCCTGTTTGACCCAGCTCAGTCCCCGTTACCCCTGGGGGAGTGAGGCTCTCAGCCTGCCTCTGGCACGGCGCAAAGCACCGGGCTGAAGCAGCCCTGCCGGCTCCTGCGGGAAGCTCCGATCTGGCCCCGTTTGCGGAGCAGTTTTGTTACCTCTGAGTTTTCCCCGGCAGCGGCGGGGGCCTGCGGGGCTCCAGCTCCATCTCCCGGCTCCGCAGCGGCTCCCGCTCCTCATCCCGGGCTCCCCCAGTGCCGGCCATGGCACCCCCGGGAATCTCCTTGCACCGCTCGCTGCAGCCCCGCTCGCAGGAGGATGCTCTTTCAAAACCTGCATCTCGTAAGGGTAAAGGAAGCCGGAGGCTTGGCCTTTGGTGCAACCTCCTGCAATGGGTTTGTGTCCCCCCCCCCAGGCTGCTCACTCTCACTGTGCCCTTCTCCAGGGCTGCTTTCCACATGGTGCCTGCATCGAAGCGGGGATTTCACAGTAACCCCCCCCCCCAAACAACGTAGTTAATTCCCAGCTCTCCAGGTTGTGAGGGACTGGCGAGGTGGGATTTGTCTGTTTTCTGCAGTGGTTTTGCTGGGGTTTCCTGCAGCCGTTGCACAAGAGGAGCACGGTTGTTAGAAACCACTTTTGTTTCCATCCCAAGGCCTTACAGGTGCTGAGGGAGCACAAAGTGACCTAAGTCAGGGGCTGAGCTCCCCCCATCTGTGTCTGTATCCCCTCTGGGATAAAGTCACTCTTTTAACACTTTAAAACACCCCAGAATATTTTAATACCTCTTCCCTGCTCTTCAGCCTTTGAGCTCATCAGCAAACAGCTCATGGAACTGGTTAGCAATGGGCCTGGGGGGGGTGTGTGTGTGTGGGTGAGCCCCTCTGCGGGGAGCCAGCTCCAGGGATATCTCCTGGGGATGAGCAGGCTCTGGGGGACATGGATTTGTACGAAGAAGGTGGAAACATCCACTGTATTCTCACCATTTGGGCTGGACCATGCAGTGCCCGTGGGAGCAGGCACCTCTCCAGGGCTTTAGGGGCCTGGTTTGGGGCTCAGTGGGTGCCTGTGAGTCTGAAGCCGGCTTCCTATCTTCCTTGCTGTGTATTTTGCAGCTCTGTGTTTCCCAGCCAGCCCCAAGCAAGCCAGGCGGTTTGTGTCTGTTGGGTCACGGTGAGTGATGGGAGCTGCTTCTGTTGTGCTGAGGCTGCGTGCTAAAGCTGATAAAAATATGTGCTGGGGCTGAGTCATGTTTGGATCCGGCACCAGCTCGGGGAGGATGTGCAAGGCTTTGGGAGTTGACACCCGGCGCTGGTCCTTCCCACGCTGCTGCCTGGCCCATCGCTGCCTGGCTTTGTGTTGCTCCCTCAACACGTCCATTCCTGACATAGGGAATGGCTTTAACCTGCCGGAGGGGAGACTGAGATGGGATCTTATGGATGGAGCAAGCTGCTCTAGTGGAAGGTGTTCCTGCCCATGGCAGGGGGTTGGAACTGGATGAGCCTTAAGGCCCCTTCCGACCCAAACCAGTCTGGGATTCTATGAGTATAAATGGAGCATTTAAGATTCAGCAGGATCCTGAGCTTATTGATGGTGTTCAGCAATGGGGTCAGTGTATGTGTATCCCTCATCCCAGTAAGTGATTTATGTTAATGACTGTAGTACAAACTGTTTTAAGCAACAGAAAATCATTAGAAGCATCAATATTTTTCCCTAATGAGTAACGTTACCTTCAAGACCATTAGGAATAAAACTGCAGAATTAATGCAATGAGTGTGACCCCACCAAGCTAGAGAGGGGGGGCATGAGCCTGGAGGAGCCTTGCAGTGGGCAGGCACGAATTGCCTTCTGCTGGAATATTAGCTGCATATTTCCTGATGCCTCTTGATAGAATAAAGGAGATGATGCCAAGTTTAAAAGCAACCCAAGCCCTTTAAAAGGGCTGTGACTTTACACTGCTAAACCCTACAGAACTGGGAAACAAAAGCTGCTTTGCTTCTCCAAGCATAAGGGCACCCCTGAATCCATCAGTGAGCTCCTTGTCCTGTGCAGGGGGATAAAGCAGCATCAGGACAGTGATGGCAATTGCAGTCTGTGGTCCAGGGGTTGTGGAGCCGTTTGCCCCCCCCCCCCAACCCAGTCTGCACAGGGTGGGATTTGGAGAACTGATGCAGGGGAGTTTTATTTAGCTGCAATCTTTTTAATTTGCAAAGAAATTGGTTTCTCTTCCCAGTGGGAGATACGAGTTTTAAATGCACCCACTGGAAAATTGCTTTTTTCCCTAATTGTCTCCATTTTTCAGCACTTTCTTCCCCATCAACATTATTCTCAATGCGTGGCTGCTGCAGGGATGCTCGCGCCTGGCTCCAGGAAGGTCAGGGTGATATCTGTGGCACTGCTGGGCCTGTGTGGGCACAAAGGGCACCGAAACCACCTGAACTGGTTCCTCAGCATCTTTGGTCCTGGCAACTCTCATCCCTCAGAGGCTGCTGATGGAGTGGGTGGGCTCAGTGCTGGCTCCCATGGCTGTCCCAGAGGCCACGGTGCACCCAGGTCCTTCAGCACTGGCCCAAACTGTAACCCCAACCCTTCACCTCCTGGCTGCTCTTGTGCCATGGGGTATTATTTTATGCAGGAAATGAGAAAAAAACCCAATTTCCTCTTTCACTCCCATGACAGCTCTCGCCACTGTGACTGCAGGAGGTGCAGGGCACCGGCAGCACCCAGTTATTTCACAACCATGCTCTGTCGTGTTGGTGAGGCGGGTGTTTGAGCCTCCCCTGTCTATGGGGAGCAGTGGGGTGAGGAAGTGGGGGTGCAGAAGCTGGGAAGCAGGGCCCCTTTCTCCTGCAGATGAAAGCGTTGCTTTGCTTCCACCAGCCCTCAGCCTCGCAGTCCTCAGCCCAGTCCCATGCTGGAAAGGCTGGGATTGGGACTGGCATGGGGCAGGTCAGGCATGGAGCCTGGGATGAGGGAAATTTGGGTGCTGGGGAGGTGTAGCCCTGTTTTCCCATCTCACCGGAGGGGTTTGGCTCTGTGTGTGTGTATACATGCGTGTCTGCACACTCCTGTGTGTATGGGAATCCTTTTAACCCCCCAACCCCAATTTCCCTGCAAGCAGGAGGGGAGGTGCTGGCTTTGCACCCTCCAGCTTAAGTGCGTCCTTACAAACACCCTATTAATAATTAATAATAGATTAATAGCAGCGGCAGTTTGTTAACATATGCGCATTAATCATTTATTAGTTATAAATAGGGACTTCAGTATCCTCTGAAAGATGGTTCATTAAGGGGTTTGTGGAGCTGATGACCAGCCGATGGGCTGCACTTCCCAGCAGAGCTCCAGGGGTTTAACATCTGCCTGGATCCAGGGACTCCTTTGGCTTGCACCGGGCAGGAAAGCACAAAAGCACCAATCCTGCATGTGGTGCCAGTGACTCCAGCTGCCCTTTCCAGGTTCTGCCCAGCTCCACGCTTGCCCGCAGCCCTGCTTGGGCTTTGTCTGCTCATTTTGGCTTTTCTTACTCAGGAACAAACATGGGGAAAAAAACCAAAGAAGCCACAAAAGTCCCTTTTTTTTGTCTCTTTTCCCCGCAGATACAATTCACATGCTCGGTACATACAAACCGGTGCCAGGTCTGTGCTGCCCAAACCTGCCTCTGCTCCTGGACACGAGGGTCCATCCCTGACCCCCTTCCCACCCCTAACCCCCCCCCCAGCTAAAAAACACCAGACAAGGGCACGCGGGTGAGACCGCGGTGGGACACGGCATGCACGGCTCGGGGAGCGGGGGGCACCGGGCATGCGAAGGGAGAGATGGGCAGCATCCCCCCCACTTTGGGGCTGGATCCTGCCAGTGACCAGCGGGAGCACCTTGGAGAGGAGGGTGGGTGCTGAACCCAGTGGCTCCATCGCTCCTCTCCCCGCTGGGGCTCCCATTGGTGCGAGAGGGGAGCATCTGAGCAGCCACTTGTGCAGCAAAGCCCTGACCCCTCGGGAGCCCCTGCCTCCAGTGCAGCCCCCAAAGCCCAGGGATGCCCAGCAGAAGATGGGCAACTGCCTTCTCCAGCTCCCAGAGCCCTGCATCCAGGTAGGTAGACGTGCCCACAGGAACGGGGCCAGAGGTGGGATGTGCAGCAGCTCCCATGGGTGCACATGGGAGGAGAAGAAAGAGGAAGAGGAGGAAGTGATGGGCTCCTTGACTCGTCTAGGTCCCATCCAGGCTCTTCCTTTCTATCTGTGCCAGCTCTGCTCCTTCTCCCACCCAAAATCCTATCCCTGAGCTGAAGCCAGCTCTGCCCTGGGCAGGGGTGGGGTAGGAAGTCGGGAACAGTCCCCTTGGCAGCAAGGAGCCAAGCCCAGGGACACCGACCCCTGGTCCTCAGCGCTGGAGGGTGCAGGATCCGGGCGGACACAATGCAGGTGCCAGCCGGGTCCTTCTCCTGGTATTTGCTTTTGCTATTGGTTCCTGAGCGGCTCATTCCAAGCCTTTCTCTCTTCTTCCATGGGCTGTACGGGCCCCCCTGCACAGGACGAGCCAGCTCCTGCTCTGCTGCAGACTTTGCAAGCCAAGGAAAATGGACCCAAAACCGCCTTTGCACTGCAGGAATCCTGACTCCCCACCCTGCTGCTCCCACGGTGGCTTGGGCGGATGCAAAGACAGGGCCTTGCATCACCCCAGGGCTGCTCCTCCTCATTTAATGACCTTGGCCTCATTTTGCCTTCCTTCCCCCTTCTGTTTCTTGCTGTTGCCTCTTCAGAGCCCAGCTTTGGGTGGGTTGTTATTGCTTGTGCAGGAGCATCCCTGGGCACCCACGTTTGCAGATGCCGTGTCTTCAATTTGCCGATGGGAAGCTCTCCAGGCACAGATGTGCCTTTGGGGATCCAGCTTTGCCAAGGGGCTGGGGGGCACCCCGACTTAGCACGACCTCCCCCAGTGCCTCTCCCAGTCCCGCATCGCCACGGAAGACTTTTCTCTTGGAAATTCATTAAAAAAAAAAAAAAATCATTGGACCAAAAATCTCCCAAACCCCAACAAGAAGAAAAGAGAAGAACCAGAACCGACCACCAGGAAAGTTTTCCAGAGTCTTTAAAAAAAAAAAAAGAAAAAGGGAAAGGGGGAAAAAAAGGGAATCAGTTTGTTTTTCCCAGGTCCAAACGCTGCTGATTTGTTGGCTGGAGAAATGCATAGTTGGTAGCAAAGATGTTGGCTACATTGGGAGCCCCTGGAGCCGGGATGGCCCCTGAGCCATTTGTGCCCCTGGGGTTCACCATGGGGCTGGGGTCATCGCTCTCCAACCCCAAGGTCCATGCGGTTCTGACCATGGTTCCGGCCATGTCCCAGCACAGCGACGTCCCATCGCCAGCCCTGGGACATCACCAGTGCTCCCACATCGCCCAGCCCCATCCTCCTGCGGCTGTGCCCATGGCCAGGCAGCAGACAACAGTTCTCCGCCAGGAGAGGCTCAGATCATCTTCATGTTGAACTTCCTGGCTCCTCCTTGGCCGGTGGTGGTGGTGGGACCGTCCACCTTGCGGAAGGAGTACTCCACTGAGAAGTTGTTCTTGTGCTGCCCGCGGCCCCGGCTCCACACAAAGAGGAGGAGGAAGCAGAAGAGCACCACGCCAAGGAAGGTGATGCAGCCCATGGCCGTGGAGACCAGGATGGTCTTGAGGTCCAACGTAAACTTCAAGAAGACCTGCGTGTCATTGTGAGAGGTGTCGTTGAACTCATGGAGGTACAAAGTCCGGTTGGCATAGTGGGAGCCGTCATTCAGGCGCCCCTTGACCGTCAGCGTGGCGAAGTAGGTGTCGTTGCCACCGGCGTTGCTGGCGATGCAGATGTAGGTGCCACTGTCCTGCACCTGGGCGAAGCGGATCTCCAGGGTGCCCCCAGGCAGCACGGTCACCCGCCCCGTGCTGCGGGTGGTGATCATGCGGTGCTGGGGGGACACCCAGGCAATGGAGGGGTCTGGCTCCCCATCCGCCCGGCAAAGGAAGGACACGGACTGTCCTTCCCGGGCCGTCACGTGCTGCAGCTTCCGATCCTTTATCTTGGGCTTCTGGCAGGTGAAGTACTCGAAGAGCACGGAGTCCGGGAAGTCCCGCAGGGCATTGCCCTGGATTTCGGGCGGTGAGGAGCACATGGGCTGCTGCCCGTCGAAGTTGAGCGTCTTCCGCCGCTGCAGGATCCAGAGGAGGCGGCAGTCGCAGGCCAGGGGGTTCCTGTCCACCCGCAGCGTCTCCAGCGTGTTGACGGAGTGGAAGGTGCTCTCCTCCAGCGTGGAGAGAAAGTTGCTGGAGAGGTTGAGCAGCCGGATTTGTCTCAGGCCGGAGAAAGCCTGTGGTTCCACAGACACCAGGAGAGCACCCACGATGTGGAGCTCCTGGAGCCGGATGAGGTCTTTAAAGGAGCCCTTCAGCACAGTGCTAATGGGGTTGTAGGACAGGTTCAGGTACCGGAGGTACACCAGGTTCCTCAAGGCAGCAGCGGGCACGGCTGTGATGTTGGTGTAGGTGATGGAGAGAAAGGTGAGGTTCAGGCCCTGAAAGCTGGTGGGGGAGATGTCTTCCAGCAGCGGCCAGTTGTCGATCTCCAGCTGCAGGAGGTTGTAGAGCTTCTTGAAGTTCTGGTCCTCCAGCGCAGAGATGCTGAGGTGCCGGAGCCGCAGCACCTCCAGGTTCTGGAGGTAGGAGAGCGACTCGGCAGAGATGGAGGTCAGGTTGCACTTCTCAATGGTCAACTGCTCCAAGCCGAGCAGCCCGGAGAAGGCCCGCTGGGAGATGTACACCAAATCGTTATCCCCCACCTCCAGGCTCTTCAGGTTTCGCAGGTCCTGGAACATGTAGTCCAGCAGGATGACGAGTTTGTTCTCACTGATGTCCAGGAGGGTGAGGTTGGTCAGTTTGGTGAAGACCCCCGGCGGGATGAGCTTGAGCTGGTTCCCCCGCAGCCGCAGGGTCTGCAGGTTGAACAGGTTGCTGAAGGCGCCCGGCTCCACATTGGAGATGATGTTCTCGCTAAAATCCAGCTCCTCCAGCAGCGGGTACGGGGAGAGGTCCCCCGGGTTCAGGCAGCGGATGCGGTTCTTGTTGAGCTCCAGGATCTTGGTCTCGGTGGGGATGCCCTCGGGGATGGAGGTGAGCCGCTTGCGGTGACACACCACCGACTTGATCTGCGGGGCGCACTCGCAGCGGGCAGGGCAGGCGGCCGCCCGCCGGGGGCTCAGCAGCACCAGGTGGAGGACCAGGACCGGGAGCCAACATCTCATTGTGTAGAGCATGATCTTATGGGCTCACGACCATTCTCCCATGCGCCTGGAAGGGAGAGAGATGCGGAGTCAGCAGCGAGCTTGGGGGAAGCCAACAAAGTCCTGCCCAGCCCCAGATCACCCGTGTGGGCTGAGATTGGAAAACTCTCCCCAAACCATGTCCCGTGGTAATGATGAAGTCCCAGCCCCCAGCAAGAATCCCTGCAGGACCCTCAGCATCTCAAGTGTGACCCAGTGACTGTGCCCTGTGCAAAGCTGGGCTAAACAAGCCTCATTGCCTGCACGTGCTGTTAGGAGAGCAGGGAAACTGAGGCAGGGGGAGAGACCTGCAAGAGGAGACATGGAAACAGACTCGCATCCCAGCCTCTGCTCCCTGCCTGGCTTATGCCTGCTGGGCACCACTGACAGTGCACACACAGGCATGGGGACCATGAGTGCCCCAGGATAACGGGGGACACAGACCCCCCAGGGCAGTGTAGAAGCAAAGAGATGCAGTCAGAGGCCCTGCAAACTCATGACACAGGTGGGATGCCACATCCCCTCTGCTCCCTGTCCTGGTCTCATCCCGTGGCACAGATCCTTCCCAGGCCCTGGGCTCAGTGAGGTCCCGCAGGGCAAGCAGATGCTCAGCACTGCACAAAGGGACCTGTCCTGTCCCTGTCCTCAGCGTCACCCTCTTGGAGTGGAGATTAAAGCATCCATGGGCACAAGCGTCTCAGATGAGGGATTAGCACTGATCCTGCGCGGAGCCTGGCTGCCCTCCTTCCCAGGGATTAGCACTTTGCTGCTGCTTTCCCTTTTCTCTGCTTCCCTTTCCCTGTTTCCCATGCCCCAGATCTTCCAGGCTGCCTGGAAACACCTCTCAGGGCCTGCAAACTCCTCAGCTGCCTTTCCACAGGGAAGCACTGTCATTAACCTAATTAAGTGGCAGAGCTGCTTGGCTGGGGTGCTGCGGGCTGTTTCTCAGCCCAACAAAGGCAATTTGGGGGGTACAGAGGGCAGAGGCAGCCCCTCCAGCCACCCCTGCAGAGGTGATTGTCCTCACTGCCCAAAAGCTTCTGATAAGGTGGCTGGTGCTTGTTTTAGGGGGTGATGGAGGGATAGAGGAGGAGGTGCTGCTTGCCACCAGGAGACATGGTGGGAACTGCTGGGGCAAGCCCACAGCAGGAATAGGATAAGGCACCACCACCCAAATCCCCCATCCTCGTCCCCCATGGAGGAGGGAGCACCCTGGAGTGGTGGCGCAAGACACATTCCCCTTCCTCTTCCAAAAAACCAAACCAAGAGGGAGGTGTTATCATTTCTCCCACAGGGAGGGGTTTTGCAGCATCGTCCTTCCTTGCTGTGGGACAGCAGTGTGGGACCAGAGACCCCATTGCTGCCCCTGCCACACATCCCAGCTCCTCCTTCTCTCCTCACCAGCCCCACAACCCTCTCTCCAGCACTGCTCAGGCTTCACAACTTGCACCCAAACCCCTGTGTCCTGCGACTGGGGATCCTTAAATGCCTGAGGACCAGAGCTCCTTGCTCTGGAGCTGCTCGGCAGCCTCTGCCTTCAAGGAGGCTGCTCACAGCCGTGCCAAGAGCCATTTTGCAATGGGCTCTGCCTGGCTGGTGCCCTCGGGAACCTGAGCTGGCTCAGGGGGAGGATTTGCTTGGTTCCCCCTAGTTCAGAAGCCTCCATTCCTGCTCTGCCACAGGGCTGGATAGGATGGGTGCAGCCAGGCACGACCTGCAAACCCACAAGGAAAAAGCTCTCCCAACGTCTCATAACACTTCTTATTTAGTGTCTCTACACTAAACAAATGTGCCCAGGCACCACTGCCAGAATAAGGGTCTCCCATGCTTGGCTGCATCCTGACCCCTTCACCTCCCTGCCCACACCGCTGTCCCGAGGCAGCCCGAAGCACGCCAGCTCTGTGCTGTGTTCATTATGAATGAGCCCGGGGTAACCCTACTCCACTTTTGGTTACTACTCCGGCCACCTGATCCCCTAAGCAAAGGTCTGAACCCACTGGCATTGTTTTACCCAGCAGATGGGGAGCGGGAGCCTTAGCCCCAGGCTCTCCTCCCCGCTCTGCTGCTGGAGCAGAGCATCGGCCACCCCGGCTGCCCCATGGGTGCTCCGGTGGAGCTGGGCACAGCCCTGACACCCTCAGCAAAGCCCGTGGGGGGAGTTGCATGAGCCCCCTCCCAGCAAACCCTGGCGGACAGGAGCTCTCATGAGCCACGGTGGCTGATGCCAGCTCTGACCGTGGGGGTCCCTGCCAGCTCCAGGACATCCCATAGGAGCCAGCCCAGTGACAGAGACCCCGCGTCCCCTGCAGTGACAACCAGGGGGATGTGATCCCCATCCACCGCAGGCAGAGCCGAGCTCAGAGCTGTTTATTAATAGCTCATTACCCCGATAGTGCAGCTTGGTCCCTGGGGAGTGAGGCCAATTAAGCCTTTAGCTGAAGGCTCAGATTGAGGCTCTCCTTGCATCTAATTCGGTTTTAAAAATAACACGCTTGCTGCATGCAGGGATGGGGAACGGAGCCGGGAAAACCCGAGGGGCTGTGGCAGGGTAGGGGGGAAGCTTGGACCACCTCTGACCCCTTCCTCCCCTCCCTTCCCAGCAGGATGTGAGGCCACAGAGCCCAGTTTGTCCCAGCCACCGGCACCATGGTGCTTCCCAGCAGGCAGGGTCAGAGCATGGAGGAACCGGTGCTCTTCAACCACCCGGCTCTCGGATGCTCAGCCCCTGCAGGTGGGGTTTTGCTCCCTTGCACCACCACGTTGTAGAGAAAAGGAGGGAGCAAGGTCTCTTCCACCCCATTCAAATGGCTCCTGCTTTGGTGTACACGCTTGGCCCAATCACCTCCTCTAAGAACAATGGCTCCTCAGCTGCCATTTTCTCCCTTTTTCTGAATAAAGACCAGAAAATAAGCCAAGGTTGACAATTCCAGGTTCCCCTCTTTTGACACTGTGCAAGTACAAATACTTCAGTCATAGCGGCGTCTTGTTTTATTCTTGCTGACTTGCAGGATGCAAAATGGTCCTGCTGAGACCTTCTTCAAGAACCCACTGCTGCTGCTCGAGGCCAAGCCCGAGTCACCCCACTGCAAATGGTGACCCCCATGCCTTTTGGAAAGGCTCGTCCTCAAAATACTGATGGAGGGATAGTATCAGTGCCCCGACGCACAGGTCACAGGGTGGTGGCAGTGCCAGCGACTTGCACCGGTGCCAGCAGGTCCCAAACTTGGCACGGGACAGGAGAGGGCTCCTACAAACACCAACAGCAGCCAAACGCTGCTGGAAACACCCCGAGTGATGCCCATTCACTGCTCAGCCCTGCCCTGGCAGCCAAGTGTCCCAGTCACTGCCTGCATCAGGCTCAGTGCCAGCGGCTTGGCAGAGGCAGCCACCTTTACCCCAGCACTGCCAAGGCCACCACTAACCCATGTCATTAAGGGTCTTGTCTACACGGACATGTACCAGGATGGCTCAGGGGAAAGTCTCGGATTCACCTTCAGCACAAGCTCCGTGTGCTCCTTGGTCCTGGGCTATCAACTTGACTACCAGGAATGGGAATACGGCTGCATCAGCTAGGCTCCATGGCTCTTCTGGGACTCAACCCACCCACCGCCCTTGAAATGGGTTTATAGTGGAGGATGGGCACCCTGAACGTCCCGATGGTGACCTGTGCTGCATTTCTGAGGTTTCTTGTGCCATCACTCAAAAATAAACCTGTGCCTTTATTTAATCCATTGCCTTGAGTCTGCAAACCCAGCAGGTCTGTGGCCACACTGAGCTTGGAAAAGCCCTGGAAAAGACCAGGGGGCATGGAGAGGATGGATGTGACAGGGAGGAGGGGAAGGGGCATCCCTAGGACCTTTCCTGGGTCCAGGAGTTACACCAGCATGTTTTCCCTCTTGGAAGGCATGACCCATCTTATGATGGGGAGCGGAGGGGATTAAATCAGAGCTGAGGCACAAACAAAAAGGCAGAAAGCTCAGAGGGTCAGAGGAGGCCAGTGATGTGTCTGCCTCATTCCAAGGAGGCTTTGGAGATCAGGCAATTAGCAAACCAAGCATGAGAATAATCCAGCTGAAACAGGGAGAGGAGGTGAGAGCTGGGGCTAAGCAGGAAGAAAATCAATCACCAGACCTAATGGAGAATTATCTAGCTGGGAGTTATTCCTAATCCCATCGGAGTCTTTTGGGGGAACAAATTACCCCGGCTCTGCTGCTCTTGGTGCACCCAGAGCACATTCCTTTGGGTCAGTTCATTGTCCTGCAAAGCCACGCTGGGGCAGGAGGAGCACCGGGGAGAACCGAGCAGCTGGGTTGGTGCTGGGACACCCACGGTGGCAGGGGTGACCGTGCTCCTGACAGACACCTTTGTGTCCCTCTTGAGGCTGCTCAAACAGGAGCAGATTTTCCTGACAACTCGCAGAAACAGGGAGAGAAAGCCTGAAAGGAGAGATGTGTGTGAGGAGAGAGGCTGGGTCACTGCAGGAAGGGTCCTGAAGCGCGGCTCAAAGGGACTGCTGGAGAAACATGAAAGCCTTCTCTAGAAGGGAGTTATTTTGGTGACTGGCAGCTGCTGCATCTCACGCATCAACCCCTGCTCAACAGCCCCAGGTCTCGGGGCCAGCCGAGACGATGCTGGAGCAGGAAGTCTGTGTGAGCTCTCAGCAGAGGGAGGATTTACCCTTTCTACCCAGGAAAAGCCAGGACTGACGTCTGCATGGAGCCGTCTTCCCACCCCATCCTGAGTCTTCGACAGCCGCGACCACTTCCCTTCCATGTGGAAATTCCCAGCCCTCACAAATACTGTGAAAACCCAGAAACGAGGATTCCCTAATGAGCTCAGATGCCAAGGAGACAACTCAAAAGAAGCCACCGCTTATTTTTAGAGACAACCTTATGATTCTTGAGCACATGGCCCAGGCAATACTGCGCAGGCAGCCACAGATTGGCCGCAATCTGCTTTTCTTCTTGATAGACATCATGTCTGAATCTCTATCTCCACAAGATGCTCCCAGGGGAGAAGACATTTAGATACGACCACAACGTTCAACATTTCTAAAAGGTCACTGCATGTACTAGGGAGCGAGGTGCAGAAGCCACTCATCAGCAACAGGGGCTTTGGGGAGGTATTTAATATTCCATGAGCATCTTTATTTCTCTACCAAGGTGAATAACGCCTCTAAAACCAGGGAAGGGGGAGCAGGACAAGTGGGTGCTCTACTCTTACTTCGACCCAAGCAGTTGAACTGAACCATCAGCCAGATCTGAATCTCGACTGCTACCAGGAAATGTTGGCTGAGAGCAAACCCAACCTGGATCTCAGCAACTTCGGCATCTGCTGGACCACATGGGAGCTAAGGCTGAGCTTAACTCCCTGTCTTCAGCTGCACCCAAAACCACTCTGGTGCCAGTGAGTGTTCCACTAGCGCCCATTGGAAACACTTGAGCTGAACTTGGCTCTAGGCGGTGGCACTGGTCCCCACATGGGCACTAGGAGTTATTTTGTTGAGGTTTCCCAGCAAATGGAAAGGTTCACAGTGAGAACTTTCAATGTGCAGAAGCCCATTAACATCATGGGCAGGGCGATGAGAGTCTGGAAGGGAAATACAGACTTGACAGCCCACATCCCCAGGACTTCCCCCTGATGTTTTACCATCGCTGGCTGTCACCAGGACCAGCTGCTGGCCACAAACCCCTTGGTATCCTTGTCTGTTAGCACCCACCCAGCTAAAAGAACACCCAACAACGAGCTCAGAGGCAGCCTGGGTCTAGGACACTACCCTGTAAAACCACCTTCCTCCTTTCCCACCAAAGGGCAGGAGACAGCCCAGGGGCTCTGGGCTTTGCAAAGCTCCCCATCTGAACCGAATCTGAACCAAAGCTCCCCATCTGAACCAAATCTGAACCAAAGCTCCCCATCTGAACCAAATCTGAACCAAATCTGAACCAAAGCTCCCCATCTGAACCAAATCTGAACCAAATCTGAACCAAAGCTCCCCATCTGAACCAAATCTGAACCAAATCTGAACCAAAGCTCCCCATCTGAACCAAATCTGAACCAAAGCTCCCCATCTGAACCAAATCTGAACCAAAGCTCCCCATCTGAACCAAATCTGAACCAAAGCTCCCCATCTGAACCAAATCTGAACCAAAGCTCCCCATCTGAACCAAAGCTCTCCATCTGAACCAAATCTGAACCAAAGGTCCCCATCTGAACCAAATCTGAACCAAAGCTCCCCATCTGAACCAAATCTGAACCAAAGCTCCCCATCTGAACCAAATCTGAACCAAAGCTCCCCATCTGAACCAAATCTGAACCAAAGCTCCCCATCTGAACCAAATCTGAACCAAAGCTCCCCATCTGAACCAAATCTGAACCAAAGGTCTCCATCTGAACCAAATCTGAACCAAAGCTCCCCATCTGAACCAAATCTGAACCAAAGGTCCCCATCTGACCCAACCCAGGGCCCAAGGTTTGCCCGTACTCAGGTTTCTGCACTAGGCGCAGGGATGGGGAACCTGAGCCCCTGGGAAGTGTCTGCCTGGCATCTGTCTGTTTTAAAGCCCACACCACGACGTTGCTGAGAGATTTACAATCCACGAGCCCATAACAGCCCCGGCCAGCGCAGACGTGACCGTCGGGCACGCACGTACCCTGGCTACGAGCAGAGCATCTTGGAAAACAGGGCTATGCTCCTGGCAAGGGCTCCTTCCCCTACGGAGGCACAAATAAAGATCATTAAATGAGAGAGGGGAATTTGCTCCTTCTCCTGCAGCTGCTTCCCCCTCCTGCCTCCTGCGGTGCGCGGTGCCCGATTTACGAGCTCATCGCTTAACACAGCCTGGGAGCAAAACCTCGGCAGAGGAAAGCACTGAAGCCAACCATGCCCGGGCTGGAGCCACGGGGAAGGGGCAGAGGGAGCTTGCTGGAGTCTGCCCAAGCAGGACAGCCCCAGCAGAGCACTGGGGCTGCCGGGGGACACACCCCACACTGTCCCCCCATGCTGGGAGCCCCCGTGTCCTACAGAAACCGAAGGCGCAAAGCCCTAGAAGGGCTCCTAAGCAGCATGGAACGTGCCACCTCGGCACATGAAGGGACCCTGTGCCCACGCTCCTCTAACACAGGCAGCTCTGTAATAAACGAAGTGCAGGAGCAGGATGATTAATAATCCCAACAGAAAGACACACGCTGTAATTAGCCACCTTGCAGAAAGCTGAATGATGATGCTGCCTGGGGCCATGACGAGGGCTTGGGCTGGCACACGGGCAGCAGCCCCGTGGTCCTGGCCTGGCTAAGCCCCCCCCTCATGCTGCTGGTGGAGCTCTCATGCTGCAGCCCAAGAGCCAGATGCTTCCTGCAGGCTCTGCCCCAAAATGACCCCATTTGTCCCCCTGGTCCTGTGCGCCAGCCCTCGTACATTAGGTTGTTCATTAAGCTCAGCATCTCGGTGATGCTGGCCTGAGCTCCTCGAGGGCTGGCACATAAATCACACCCTGATCGATGCCTGTGGCTGCCAGCGCTGGACCTTGGATGGCAAAGTCTGCTCTTAATCCCTTACCTCAGGTCTGCTCCGAGGACAGCGCGGGAGAGGCAGCCATGGGTGGAAAACCACCCGACTCCGACACCACTGCTTGGCTCTCCAGAGGGAAAACAAGCTCGTAGCTCTGTGAGCAAACCTCTGTGCATGCAGAAGGGTGCGAGGTGCAGATGTGGGGGCTCTGAGCTGCTGGAAACCCTGCTTGGAGCAGGACCCCCACAAGGGGAGCCACAGCCTTCACTCCTCCTTTCGGCTCTGCTCAGCATCAGTCCTGGGCTGGATGCATTTCTTAAGAGCTGCCTACAGCTGCTGCATTGGAAATTTTATTGCCAGCCCCATTATGATCATGGGAGCAGCAAGCAAACAAAGCAAAAAGCTGTTACAGGGTGGAATAACGTCTGACACTGCAAACCTATACCTTGTCCTGCAGGTGGGAGTGAGACCAGCCCTTGAGGGCAGGGGTACAGGGGCTCATCCGAGGCCTGCCCAAGCCCTGGGCAGAACAGATCCCTCTCAGCCTCACTGCTCAGATTTGGAGAGAGCCAGCCAAGCCTCAGGGGGGTTCAGCTGCAAACCCCCCCCCCCCCCATCTCCTCCAGGCTGGACATTGCAGCAGTGACATTTGGAGAGAGACACACTGGCGTCAGTGCCCACGTCTACAGCTTCGGGGCATCAGCTGTGGCTATGGACCCAGGAGAGCATCTCCTTTCCCATATGCAGCCCCAAAGAGGTTCCCAAAAGTCAAAAGTCTCTGGTGGGAAGGTAAAGGGATGGCAGGACTGGATCTAACTCCCTGACTGGCATCCTGACAGCAAGGCAAGGGCAAAGTTACCAGAGCCCCTCTCCCAGGATGGAGCTGGACTCCCATGTCCAGCTGAACCGCTGCTCTTCAAACGGATGCTGCACGTGCATCCCAGTGCATCCAAGGCTGGGCCCCCACTGCTGTCTGCCAGCAACCTCGAAGTGAGTACCAGAGCTTAACGCCCCTGAGCTTCGCATTATGTCCCCACTTCAGTTAATTCTCGCTCATTTTGGGGTCAGGCAGGAGATTTCTCAGCTGTTACATGCGATAAACCTCTGGCTTGATGGTACCACACTACAAAAGGAAGGTGGGCACAGGGAAGGAGCTAATGCCACCAAGCAGGGATGGCCATGAGTTAAAAATGAGCTGGGTTTCAAGCATTCAAGTGTACAAACCCCATGGGGTGCAACAGCAGTGATGATGCTGACCCTGCCTCACCCCACTCAAGCCCAGGGAAGCACTCACCGTTCTGCAGGTCCAGGGCTGCACCGACATCTGGGTCTGCTATGGCATCCAAGACCAGGAATGTTTAAGTAGCAAAGCATCCAGCACAGCCAGCCTCAGCCCCTCTGGACAAAACAGCACAAGGAGACAGCTGTAAATCACCCCTCCACAGTGTCCAGCACAGCAATTCCAAATAAACACCCCCAAAGCCCAAGGACGTGGACACAGGCACCTCCCAGAGAGGAGAAGCATCCTCAGTGCTGCTCCAGCCTGATGTGCGACCGGACCATTGCAGCTTGCCTGCTTGTATATATAAATTATACAACAAGAGATTGGGACCCCAGGAGCCCCTCCACAACAACCCAAGTGTCCAGGGTCTGGCCAGGCAGTGTTGCACTGCCTGGCATCTGGGAGAGTGTCACAGGGAGCACTAAGCCAGAGACTTCTGCTCATTAGAGTAATTACCATCAGCCTTCCAGCCGGCCAGGCTTGCGCTTGACCTTTAGCTATTGAAATATGAACAATAAAAATGACACATTCTTGTGGAGGGGGTGTCACAGGCTGCTCATCTGAAATCATCAGTGAAATCCTCTCTTAGTGAAAGGCCCTCAAACAGCATCTGTCTGCACAAGGAAAAGAAAAAGGAGAAAAGACCTCTTTCTCCAGAGTCTTTGGAGAGTGGGAAGTCACTGAGCTGGACCTCAGCGTCAATAGGTCCCAGCCCAGCATCAAGCGATCCCCACACTGGTGACTCTGCCCATGTCCTGCTGTGAACCATAACTCACAGGCCAGCAACAGGCAGGACCCAGGGAGAACCCTAGGGGAAATCCATGGGAAAACAACCTGGCAGCCGTGACAGGAGAGTGTCCGGTGATGGATGAGACTCATCCATCAGATCACAACCCCGTTTGCCACTGCAACAGCAAGCAACCTGAATTTCCAGAGGTTGCCAGATGTTGGTGCAGGGCTGAGCAAGGCAGGGGAAAGGCTGTGGTGCTGAACCCCAGCAGGACATTCCTTAAGCTGGAAATTCCTTTGGCACAAGGCTGGTGCTTGATGCAAGTAAAGTGATCCTGAAGACAAGAAGGAAAACTGCCCCTTGAAGTGATGATGGGACCCTTGAAGTGCTCCAGCCTCCAAACTAACTCCTGGAGCAACACACTGCTGGGGCATCGGGCATGGAGGGATGCCACATCTGCACTTCCCTGGAGCAGAACAAAGGCTCCAGTTCCATGTCAGCCCTGAGCACAAGGACTAATGAAGGCAAGATCATGCCCCCCTCATTTGTCACACCTAGTTAGTACTCCTGCTTATGGAAAAAGGTCACAATTTAGATCTCATTTATGTCGCTTCCATCTTCTGTTTGCAATTGCAGGGCCCTGCTCCTTTTCCATCCCCAATTAGCATTCAATTATGGGGGCCCTGCTCCACCCCACCTTGTTGCTGTGATACAGAGGAGAAGAGATGGAGGTCCTGGCCATACAGTCCCCATCTGTGTTTCCAGAGAGGAGACACCCTGAAAAAGCTGACCCAAGAGCAGCCTTTTTCCTCTGGCAGCACGAAGGGAACCAGATGGACTTTCCTTCAAATGAGATTTAAATGGAAAAATACAAAATAGCTCATTCTGCCAATACCGAAGAGTTGGTGCCCAGCTGTCCCGCACACGGGGAAGGTCAGACCGGGTGACCCTCTGGAAAAGAGGCCAGAAGCATCAACCACCCTCATGGTTTTGCTCCTCTGGCTGCACCACTGAGCCAGGGTATGGCTGTGGGCACAGAACTCGGTGCTTCCCACAAAGGGAAACAAAACCACCAGCCTAATTTGAGGTATTAAGAGTACCCATGAAGCAGTCACTATGGAGACTTGGCTGATGGAGTTTGGATGGGATGGTCAACTGCGGCTCTACAAACCCCTGATGGTCACTGACCTGCAAGAAGCACTGTAGGGACCATGTTCATGAGGCCTATTGAAGATGGAAAACGCCTTCCCAAGCCCACCTGGGTCCTATTCAGTCCATCCATGGTCCATCCCCACTGGCAGCACGCTGATGCTCTGCTGACTTTGGTTATTTTACAGCTGATCCGGCTGCCCAACAGCTCCACACTGCAGCCAAAGCTCCTGGTGTCGCAGAGCCAGGTGAGTTGGTCCCTCACCACGCAGCCCATCAACCCCTCTAAGTCTGCAAATGAACCTTCCCATCTGCCCAGGCAGAAACAGCACCCAAATTGACCAGGAAAAGCAAGTGAGGCCTCAGGGAGACTTTTCTGGAGATGCCAAAGATGGGAGATGATTTGGAGGTCAGGCGCATCCCCCTGCCCTGCTGCAGGTCCACCATATCTCTGCTTCTTCCCTCCCACATCTGCCAGCATTTGCTGCAGAAACAACCATGATGTCCCCACGCTCTGAAGACAGAGGCAGCTTTGCCACCTCCATAGTGATGGGTTCCACAGCCCCAGGCAGAGGCAGGACCCCAGGCTCACCCCAGGTCCCACACGACCTCCTCAAGTCTGTTGGCAGCACTTGGGCTCAAACATGCCCATGGCAGCGAGAAGGGCAATATTTGTTTCAACCGTTTCTTTCTTCCTTTCCTGTTAAATATTTTCCATCCTCCTTTCTAAGATCATCCTTCATTTCCTTCTGCCTCCCTCTAGCAACAGTATCTGGGAGAAATAATGAATTTTTAATAAGAGGGGGCGGTGCAAAGAGGGAGACCCTAAGGCAAAGTGATAAAACATTGATCTATTAAATAACCCTCATCATCACTAAACCACATTTCAGGGAGGCAGAATCACACAAGGGACCTCACAGCATCGGGCAGGGACTGATGGGTGTGAGCATCAGCTCACGCTCGGGGTCGCAGACCCCCCCCCCCCCCCCCCCTTTTTCTCCTAACCCAGTGGCAGGATGGATGCTGCTCACAAACAGGTTGCAGACAGCATGAATGCTTCTCAGAGGGACTTTTCCAGCCAGGCCACATGTGCTTGGTGGCTTGGTGTGTGCAACACCCCTGGCAGGCCATTGCACTGGCAATGGGAACCCTCCAGCTCTCCTCCCCTGCAGTACCATGGCTGGAACCTCTGCAGCATCTCAGAGCTGAACCTTTCCCAGCTCCTGGTCCCTGCATCCCCCCCATATCCTCCCCAGGCGCTGCAGGGACAGGGCTCGCTTCCCATGGTGCCTGGCCCTGCTGCCCCAGCACATGGCTGAACCTAAATATAGTCCCTGGTTCTCTTTCCTTGTAGACACAACCGGTGCTCTGGGTGAAAGTCTTTTCCCATGAACTCACTGTTGCTTAATAAAGCACAAACCCTCGGAGACCCTGATGCTGGATTCTGTCATTTTAATTTTCGGTGACACTTGTTCCTCTCCACTACGGTACGTAGCCGCTGCTATTTTGGCTGGCACACTGGGAGCTGAACAAGGAGCCCCAGTGCTCCAGGCCCAAGCTGCTAAGAGCTGGGATGCAGCTTTAAAAAACAAGCCCCTATGATGGATGGGGCTGCAAACTGCAGTGGAGCTCATGGTGGCATGAAAAATTCAGGGGGAGTAAAGCAAGGAAAGAGCTGGGCTGAGAGAGATGCTGCAGGAAGGAGGAGGGCATGTGTTGGGGCTGTGGCCAGCTTCACTGCTTGGGACAAGTACCATTTCCCTGCTCTGCCACCCACACCAGCCATGGACCCACATCCTGCCCGGCTTTAGCCCCCACCTCAAACACCCCACAGACCCAAGGCATCCCCAGGCCACCGCAGGGATCCAGCTACAGCCCCAAAGCATCACGACTTAAAGCAAAGGGATCAAAAAGAGGACAAACCAGCACATGCCATTGCCACTGGCAGCCCAGTGCACGCTGCCAACGCTGAGTGATGCTGTGGTCCAGCCCCGCTTTGTCCCACATCCCTGCTCCTGCATCCCCCAGGCCAACCCTCATGGAAGCATTTGCTTTGTTTTTCAAGGTAAACCCTACATAAACTTCAAAAATAGCCTCCCAGAAAAGTCAACCAATAATGCCCACAGCACAATGAATTCCCTACCACGGCAGCGAGCCGGAGCGGCTCTCTGCATCCTTTCCGAACGCTCTTGCAGGTTTTATTGCTTTCCTTCATCTCCTCTCAAATCTGCTCTGAACATTTCTGCCCTCCCCTGTTCATACTGGTGTTTTTCCAGGACACACAAAACGGCCCTTTGGGCTCCAGCAGCACCTCCTTCGGCAGCACCTTCTGCTCTCATGCTGCAGCCCCTGCCTGGGGACTGGAGAGATGCTGCAGGATGCTGCCTGGACCCTTCTCAGGCAATTCAATCGTTGTTTTACAGCTCAGACACAGACTAACAGCAGGAGTTAGGCTGACTGAGAGAGTGCACAACCTGCAAAGCCAAGCCTGCAGACTACATCCACTTACAGGCAGGGAAACTGAGGCACGGGATGTATGTTGGGGTTTTTTACAGCCACCTGGTGACTGGGGATGGCTGGGGACAAGCTCAGATACGGCCTCGCTTGGCCCTGGGGTCCCTGAGCTCTGAGATGTGGGATTTGGCACTTGGGGAGATGCTGCTGGCAACGCATCCCACCCAGGCTGCCCACGCAAAATGCTCCCATCCATGTTCTTCACATTCCTGATGTTATTTCCAGGGCTACAGCAACAGCTTGTGCCTGTCCCAGGGATGTGAACGCAGCAGCGATGTGGCTCATATCTGCCGGAGCAGCCCAGCTCCTCTGCCACTGACTGCTCCTCCTGCCTTACGGCAGCTTCGGGTCCCATTGAAGGGCCACCCGCTCCCTGGTGGGATGCTCGGGGGTGAGACAGCAGCGAGATAACAACCAGGAGTTGAAAGAAATCGATTCCAACAGCATCGATTTAAAGCCTTTAAACACCGAGTGCTCTTGCCCGTCCGTACCATCAGGCTTCAAATTCAACGTTTAATTCGGGCCCGTGCTGCTGCTTGGAGGGAAAGCGCAGTGATTAGGTTTGGGCCTTGGAGCGAGGGATGCGCTATCTCGTGATGCAGGATTAACACAGCTAATGAAAACAGACATTCCTGAGCTCAAAACGCTAGGAAAAAATATGGGAATAAAGCCCCCGGCCCTGCTATCTTCAGCGAGGGATCAGCACAAGCGCATCCCCTGGGAAGGGTGAGGCTGGCAGCAGCGGGAGGAGGTGCAGGATATGGCCATGCCTGCGAGATGCCCTAGCTCTGCCACTGTGGTGAGTCCCTTGCTCAGCCACTTTGATGCAAAGGGGCAGCTTGGAAGGGCAGCCCAAGATGGGTGAAACACAACTCAGCCCCGGTTTCTCTGCTCCCCCAGCTCCCTCCTCCCAACGGGGCAGGATAAAAGCAAAATCTGCTGATTTTTAAGCCCCAAAGCCACAACTCTTTCATGAAGCTGCTTCCCTGAGGCAGTGGGAACACATTCCCTGCTCTCGGGGTGCTGTTTTGCAGACTGGGTATTGCCATGTTTGAGAGCATCTTCCCCTCAATCTTAGCTCAGCTGAGGACCAGGGGCTTTGGGAAAGGTTGCAGGTGCCCAAGTGGGTTTTTACAACCTCTGAGAAATGGGTTTTCTGCAAACCATGAGAAATGTTGGGGGGGTCAGAAGCCTTTTTTCTGAGCACCTCTGGCCATAACTCACCTGGCACTGCCAAGCCTCCAGCAGCAAGAGGCAGCAGCTCTGCTCCCTCCCCTCCGCCGTAATGAGTGCCACAGAAACGCTGATGATACAGACATTAGCTCAAATTAAACCAGATCAATCACAGGCTGTCAAACTGGCACCTCCCCAACACATCTTGAATTATTCTCCTGTTCAGAGGACATGCACCATGTTTCTTGCCATGCCCTGGGGTGCGGGACCTTATCCCATCTCCATCCTGCGGCATTAGGGATGATGAAGCAGTGGCAAAGGGCAGAGCTTTGGGGTGCAAAGCCCCAAGGTTCCCCCCTCCCCTTTACCAAAGGATATCGTGGGGTTCACAACCTGCAGTTCTGCATTTTTAAGGCCAATAACAGAATCTGGCCCCAGCTTCAAAGATGCACGTGGATACATTGCATTGAGCAGCTGCTGGGCTTGCTGGGAGCTGCTGGGCAGCTCTGCTTTTCCAGGGTGTTTTAATTCCTTGCAATTTGATTGAGAGAGATTGTTTGTAGGAACTTTCTGTCTCTGGATGTGGCTTTTCTCCTGGTGCCTTCCCAGCAACGGGGCTGGACCTGGGTAAACCAGCTTGGCCGGGGCAGCCTGCTCCAGGCAGGGCGGCCTCCAGCCCTTAGGCAGTGCATGCCCAGGACCAGAGCAGGCAGCATCCCCCTGGCATCTGAGACCAAGCCATGAAACCAAGCGTCAAGTGGGAGCTCTTTGAAAGGCCCAGGCTGGTCCTCTCCAGGCCCCTGAGTGTCCCCAACCCCACTGTGTCCTCGGAGTTGAGCTTCTCAGGGCACTCTTTACTCCGAAGGGATGGGCTGGTGCCCTGGGTGCTGCCAGGCTGCGGGTCCGCACACCAATCCGCTCTCCACCTATTCTGCAGGCGCTCTGCCTGCTTCTGTTACCCTCTACCCTCCTGTCGGCTCATTCCTCCTTCCCCAAAATCTCATCTCAGGGTAAGGCTGGGCACGGATTTAAAGAGCAGCTGCTCTTCTGCAGTCGCTCCCTTGCGCGAGCGCTGCGGGAATTAGAGCACCTTTTGGCAGGTTTTAGCTCAATCCGCTTTGCAAGTGGATTAAGAAACTGGCACAAAAAGTACTCTGGATCTGGAGTAGGAAGAGGCAGGCTGCTCTTCCAGAACAGCGGCGATAGGAGCCACGTCTGCTGCGAATGCTGCCTGCTCCATTTCCCTGAGAAACACAACCCCGGTAACATTTGCATTTAAACCAGCCCTGGATTTTTGACAGGAGAATCCACGTAGCCCTAAAATCAAGGATGCTGAGAGGAGGGGACAGGCAGGGCCCTGGGGTGACAAGGAGCAAGAACCTGCAGGACTGGGAGAAAAACAGGAGCGACACGACATGGAGGGGGGGAAGACCCTTTCCTGACGCCTGGTGATGCTCAGACCTCAGATGCTCACTCGGGTCTGCAGGGAAAGGCTGAGAGCAGCAGCCCCAGCGCTGACTGCGGGTACCAGACCCCTGGGGCGCCGGGGCCGAGCGGCACAGGATGGAGCGGGGCAGGTCCGCGCTGGACCCCCGGGCAGCTCTCCGCCTGCTCGAGGCCATTTAAAGCCCCGGTGCCAACCCAGCACGGGGGACCACAGCCCTGCCCGCCACCGCCGCCCTCGCCGAGCCCCCCGCCCCGGCCGGAGCTGAGCCCCTGTTCCCGGGCACCACCGGTGGCTGCGGGGAGCGGAGGGGCCTTGCAGCCCCGGGCTGCGGGCAGCGGCCCCGCGCAGCCGGTTTCAGACGGTGGCCCCTGGAGGTGCAGGGCTCCCCGCACCCACGTGTGCGCCCCGCCGGGCTCTGCTCCCCCCGGCCCGGCTGGGTCCGGTACAACACGACCCGGCTCGGCGCCGTCCTCCCCCCTGCCCGGGACCCCGCACTCACCGCTCGGCTCCGGCTCCCGGGCTGCCCATGGCGCGGCGGCGGCGCGGGCAGAGCCGCAGCCCCGGGGGCGGCGCGGCGGCAGCTCCGGACGGACCCCGGCCCGTCTCCGGCCCGTCCCCGGGGGCGGTGCCTTTCCCCGCCGTGCCCGGCCCTGCGGAGCGGAGCCGAGCGGGCGTGGAGCCGCCCCCGGCCCCGGAGCGCGGCGGGGAAGCGGGACCGGGGCGATGCGCGGCCCCTGCTGCGGGCAGAGCCCGCGGCCACACGCGCGGATGGGAGCGGGGGTCCCGACCCCGCTGTGGCCGAAGGCGGAAGGGTCCCCCCCGGACACCCCCAGCCCCGGCTGCCCGCGGGCGGCCCCGACCCCGCGCCAGCGTAAACCGGGTTCACCCTCCCCGACCCTGCCTGGGCTCCCCCAGCCCCTGGCACCCTCCCCGCCTGCCCTGGGACAGGGCACCGGTGCCCACCTCATTGCCCTTGGGGGGGGGGCACCCCATAAAGGTAGTTATGGGCCAGCACGGCCAGTTCCTCCCATCAGCAGAGAAACTGGGACAAACAGCACCCACGCAGCCCCCAACACTGCTTTCGTGCCCCCCACAGCAGGCTCAGTTGTCCCTCACAGCAGTGCCCAGCTCACCTGCAGCCAAGGTAGGGCCGGGAAGTTGCCAGGCTCACAGGGTAGCAGCGCAGTGAGCCCTACCAGCACCCATATCCCGTGTATAGACTGTGCTCACCATCAGCCATTCCTTCTCTCTTCTTGCCCCTCTCTGCTCCCGCTGAAGCCTCCCACAAATACAGACGATGTGGTTCATTAGGTTTTGAGGCTGAGAGAGCCCAGCTCCCCTGTTAGGGCTGAAATCCTTCCAGGGCAGAAATGTTGCTCTTCTTTATTCATCACTGCTTGGTCCAGGCTGGCATTAGCCTTGTGGGTCGCAGGGCTCAGGGGACACGGGCTGCCCTTGGTCTGTTGTGTGACAGCCGACGAGCATCACCTGAGTGATTCAGTTACATCTTCTGCATTCGACAGTGGTTTTCAAGCAGCGGTTGGTAGCACATCCTCCATTTTACAGATGGGGAAACTGAGGGACGGAATCAGGGGTAAGAAGCAGGGCACAGCACTGAATCCCAGGCTGCTTTAGTGCCAGGGGCTCCCCTATTCGATGTTCTTGCCTGAAGTGACTCCATTTGTGCAGGGTGTTGTCAGGAAAAATGCCAACAGCTCTCCCAGCTTGGGTGCCTTTTCGGTTCCACGTGCAACTTCCATCCCCTGCTGCAGCCCAGCGCTTCTGCTGATGGTGATTTCTGGCTGCCTCCTACTGCTCATTTGCTCTGGGATGTGGATTTATAATTTCATTGCAGGCACAAGCATCTCAGGCTTTCCCATTCGAGGTTCCTCCCAGCCTCATCTCTGGATCTGCAGTTAAAGCCAGGGGATTTACATGGCTGTGAAGGAATTTCATGGCTGTTTTAACCGGTAACAATTTAACTGCTTAATAAAAAGATGAAAACCCAAATCCGAGCATGAGAAATGCAACTGATTTATTGGAGATGTGTTTTTAAAGAGGCTGCAGTGGGAGGAGGGCACGCCGGAGCAATCCCCATTTCCTTTCGGTTCCCCGGGATGGAAAGGTGGTTCTGGCTAATTTGAACCTAGTTATTAAGCTGCTGTTTCAAAACCCGAGTCAATTAAGCAGCGTGGCCCTCGCTCAGCAGATCTGCCTTGTTATTAATCAAGGGGCAGGGGGAATTGCTTCCTTCATGTGGCTCGTGCTCCTGTCGCTGGGAGCCAAGTGCTGATCTGATTTGGTCTGATGGAAGATGCTCTCCTGCCTGCCGGCCACGGTTAGAGTTGATTGGGGGGGTAGAGTGCTAGCAATGCAGCAGGGGAGCCCAGGTTGGATGGGGCCACCTCATCCTTGTCCCCTCCTGAGCCTCTCACCTGAAACCCATGTTATTTATGTCTCACTGTGCCCCCTTCACGCCATTATTGTACTTTGGGAGAAACCAAGGCACAGACCAGTGATGTGCCCAGGTTAAGACAGGTTGTTTCTGAAGCTTTTGGGGTTTTAGCTCAGCCCTGCTCTCCCCCTCTGGGTGCACTTGGCTGTCACCTCCTCCCATTAGTTTTGATGCCTCTTTAGCACCACTTTGGGCTTTAATGAAAGAACAGGACAAAGATGGTGAGAAAAGGCACCAGGCTGAGGTTAATGCTTTGCTACCCTGAACTGGAGGTCAGAGGAGCCCCATGAGGCCGCCTGGGGCCATCCAGGACCAGAACTAGATCTGGTTCTCCAGTTAATTCAAATCGGATTTCATCAAAAAGGACCTTATGCCAGGAGAGAGGGGACAGATTGGGCCAGGGCCCCCCTGTCCTCTGCACACCCAGAACCTGCTCCCTGCTGAGGGCGATGGCATCTGGGGTGCTGAGGGGAGCACAAATGTCATCTCCTCCTGTCGTGGTGTCCCTGTCCCCGCAGCTTGGAGGGGAAGAGCACAGAAGAGGCAGGGCCCTGGGGCTGGGGCTGTCCCATGCAATGCTCCGGGGAGGGTCTCTGCCTTTGGAGGAGCTGTTTGGCACGAGCTGGAAGCATCTTGACAAGTTTTAGTGCTTTCTGGGGCATTTTCACACAGACTCAGCAAAATGATTAAAAACTAAAAAAAAAAAAAAAAAAAAAAAAATAAGCGAGAGAGAAATAAAAAAATCACAGCTGCTCTGGCACACGCTCAAAATCCCAGTTTTGGGCTGAAATGTGCCAAGGGAGAAAACCATCTATCCAATAAACAGGGAGGTAAATTCCCTTTTGCCCCCAGTTTCCCTCCCATTGAGAACTGTGGGAGCTCCCCTGCTGAGCCCAGGGGCCAGGGTCTCTCCCTGCCTGCCCAGGGCCCTGGCAGCCCCAGTGCTGCTGGGCACACTGGTCCCCTGCCAGCTCCGATGCAGCACTCCAGCACTGCCAGCTCTGGTGACAGCCAGTGGTTTCCACCCCTCCTTCCTAAGGATGCAGCAGTGGGAGCCATGTGATGACTACAGGCTCTCGGTGGCCATTTATTTTGGCTAGTGGAAGCCTCGATTAACTCTTAGAAGGAGGCAGTGGATGGCTCACGAGCCACATGGTGGATGCAGAAGGAGGCAGTGTTTGACCCTGTGGAAATGGGGTGGCTGGGAGCTCCCTGAGCATCCTTTCAGCACTGGGCTGATGCTGTGAGCGCTCAGGGATGCCAGGGTCCTTGCTAGGGGAGTACCATCCCCAGGGCAGGGCTGGAGGGCAGCTTAGACCCCCCCTCTCGCTCCCAAATGCCCCTGCACCAGAGCCAGGCAAAGCAGAAGGACTGGGGACAGCATGGTCCCTGGGATTCACCCCCCCAGGGTGGAACTGAGTCCTTGCCTGGGACGTGCCATGGTGATTCTTCCCTGGGGACCTATGGATCCCGAGGCACACCGATGGGATTATTCCTTTCCCCCTTTGCCCCACGATGTACTGGTTGGAGGCTTTGCAGAGACCCAAAACCGAGTGGAGAGTGACTGCTAGGCCAATGGTAGCAATGCCCCAGGGACACCACCCCACACTGGCCTCTCCTCAGGCTGGAAGGGCAGGAGGAGCCCTGCTCCATCCCCAGCTTCCCAGCCTGGAGCAACCCTCTCCCCATGTTGGGACCCCACATCCCATGGACCTGCTGTGGCCAGGTCCCCTCTTAGCAACCCAAACCGTAGCCTCCCTCTGTCCCTTGGGGATGGCTCCAGCACACAGATGGAGGGACGTGACCCATTGCCCCTGCTGCTGGGCTTTGGGGAGCACAGGACAGGGTCACTGCCACAGCACAAGCAGCGTGTGACCTGCTCCCCATGGAGCCAGTGATGTTCCCCTTACAGAGCCCGTTTCCTCCCGCTCACTGCCCTGACCCCGATGTTCCTGCGTCTGCACCTTTGATCTGCTTCAGAGCATGAACCCCTGAGGGAAGACATCTCACCTTGTATTACCCTACAAAGCACTGGACCCACGTACCTGCCCTGCGAACACAGCCTGAGCTGATGACTAATCCTAGTTACTTTTAATAACTATTTGGTAACTACAATGGAAGTTTCTTTGGCCAAATACCTGCTGTTCTGAGCTGTCCCCAGCAGAAACACCACCAGGCAAAAGCTTTTCATCCAAGCACGAAGGAGAGGGACCTTTTTCCCTGTCTGTCTGCCAGGGCTCCGAGTGACAGCAGAGAGGAGGTGGGAGCTGGACCTGGGCTCCTCATCCCCCCCTTGTTCCCAGCTGCCTTTAGCAAGCCCTAAGAGAGCCCTTCTGCCACGTGTGGGTCAAGGTGTCCCTTCTGGCACTAAAGTCAGCCCAAGGTGACAAACTCCTATAGAAGAACTCCCTCTAATTCCTTTCTGAAGACCTTGGGCTCAGTTTTGCAGAGCCACTGAACACCAGCACCAGTTGGCTTCAGGAGGAGCTTTGCACCTGCAACAGCCCTCAAAACCAGCACATGCATTTCCCTACCCGAGGAAGGAGGAGGCAAATTATCTCTGTTTTCCCCACTGCCACACGATGCTCATGGTGGGGCTCAGCCCACCCTGGGTCCCTTTGCAAGGCCACCACCTCTGCTCTGCTGTGCTGGGGGCAGAGGTGCTTGCACAGCACCCAGCTCCCAACTCCTGCCTGTGTTCTCGGAGCTAATCCCTGCCTGGCACAGGGTGCTCTGGGTGCTCAGGGCTCACCTTTGGGTGCTGCTCGCCCCCAGCTCTCGGCTCCACTGCAGCCGGCAGCAGAGTGCGGAGCTGCCTCACTGATGATCTGCTGATGATTTATTCCCCTCCCACTGCCCAGCTCATTGTCTCATCCCGGCAGCTGCCAGGTTTCTGTTTGCCCTCCTGATCCAGGGAGGTGCTCCAGGTACCAGGATGCGTTAACAGAGGAATTGCTGCCAGCAGAGGCGTCCTGCTTCCTCCTTCCCACCGTGATCCTCAGCTCCAGAGTGGGGTTTGCTGCTGCTGCTGCCCAGCCTGGCAGGCTTGCAGAGCCATCCATGTTCCTAAGGGTCCCCAGCCACTGGCAGGGCAGGGAGCAGCCTGGTGTGGTGGGATTGGTGCAGTGACACTGTGGGGTTGGGGGTACCTGGCATGGGGGGTCCCATTCATCCCTAATGAACAGCCTTGTGCTGGGATCCCTGCTTGACCCAAAAGCAGTGGAGAGCAGGAAATGTCAGGCTCTAAATCAAGGAGCAGATTTGGCAGCTGCCCACGCAGCGATTTTCTTCCCATTCCTTGTCCTGGTTCACCTCCTCTCTTCTTTGTGTGGCAGCAGGAAGGGTCCGAGGTCTCCTCTCCATCCCTGGGCAAGTGCAGGGGTTCACGCCAGAGCTGTGCCCAGCAGCATCCCAGTGCTCCCCGCTGCCGGAGAGCTGGGGGCGGCTGCTCGCTGCCTCCTCCCCTCTCCGTGCCAGGAAATTGCTCCCGGTGAAATTCAGCCCACGTTTCCCTTCACTCGGCTGCATCGTGCGAAACGTGCTCCCCACCCCCGGCCCCTCACCCTCCCTCCGTGCGTGCCTCCTGCCTGCCTGCCTCTATCTCAGCGTGGCATCGAGTCCCTCCCGGCACCTCCGAGCTCATTTCCAAACATCATTAGGGCTGCTTTGCAGGCGATCAGGAGTCCAGGCTCTGCAGATGACATTTGCACTTGCTGGATGGAAGCATCCCTGGTGCCTTCTCTGTCCCATGCCCCTGACGTGCTTCTTCATGCTTAATGCCAATAGACCAGGTTCTCCTCTCCTTGATTCATCAGCTCAAGCCCTGGCTGCTTCTGCTTACAGCTCTGGGAGCTGCTGGTTCTCATTCGGAGATGGAAGAGCAGCAATCTTGTCCCCAGCCAATCCGAGCAGAATTGCAGGAGTGGAGCGCAGAGCATGGTGGCAATAACCCCCCAAAAGTCATAGAATCACAGAATCAACTGGGTTAGAAAAGACCTTTCAGATCATCAAGTCTCCATCAGGAAGTGTAGTGGTAATGGGTTCGAACTTAAACAGGGGGAGTTCAGGTTACATATAAGGAAGAAGTTCTTTACTGTGAGGGTGCTGAGGCGCTGGCACAGGGTGCCCAGAGAAGTGGTAAATGCTCCATCCCTGGCAGTGCATGGAGCCAGGTTTGACAGAGCCTTGGGCAGCATGGTCTGGTGTGAGGTGTCCCTGCCCATGGCAGGGTTGGAACTGGATGATCTTAAGGTCCTTTCCAACCCAAACCATTCTATGATTCTATAACCATTCCCAGCCCTGCCAAGGCCACCCCTGACCCATGACACTGAGGCCTCGTCTCCACGGGGTGTGAACACTTGCAGGGACGGTGGCTGCAGCCCTGCCCTGGGCAGCCTGTTCCAATGCCTGAGCACCCTCTGGGGCAGGAATTGTTCCTCAGCTCCATCTAAACCTGCCCTGGTGCAGGGACACATCCCCTCCACCAGCAGGCTTTTTCCCTTACTTGAAGGAATTAACCCCTAGCACCGGTCACACAGAGGAGACCACCTGCACCCGGTCTGGGCTCGGTGCCCTTCTCCCTCCCCACTAGCAGCCGCCTGGCCCCTCTCCTGCTCTGCTGTGTCCAGTGGTGACAAATCACTCCTCCGGCCCTTTTCTTCTTGGAGACATTCAAGGTTTTCTTCACGCTGCTCTGCTCAGCTGGATGTGCCCTTTTCAGTCCCTTTCATGGGTCAGGGTCATGCTAATCCTCAGTGATTTGCTCCATCTTCCCTGTCCTCACATGTACCATGTCCAGAATATGAACTCGGTGAAGAAACTCCCCCAGGCCCTGTCTTTTACTGCTCTGCTGAGTCCAGCACATGGGGTCTTGCTTTTTTTGGCTGCTTACTTTTGCTCTATGTCTTCTGAGTGGGATGGGAGCTGCTATGTTGAAAGAGAAGACAAATTATGCTGATATGCAGTGGTGGTAGAGCTGATTCATAAGACGGGTGGATCTACAAGGTCTAATTTGGGATGGAAGATAGCTGATGAATCCTCTAGTAAGAATAATAATAATTCTAATAAGAAGACTTGGGTAACTAACTTTTCTTTGACAAACACCTACCAGTGCTGAATGCTGTTGACCTGTCCATCCAAGCACTTGGTTTCTGCAGGACAGAGAAATGTCACGGTTAGGAAACAGGATTTAAAGAGGAAATGATTTAATAAAAAAAATGGCTTAAAATTTCATAGAATCAGACTGGTTTGTGTTGGAAGGCACCTTAAAGCTCATCAACTCCCAGCCTCCTGGCACATCTGCCCAGAGAGGCTGCCCCATCCCTGGCAGTGTTCAAGGCCAGGTTGGACACAGGGGCTTGGAGCAAGCTGCTCCAGTGGAAGGGGTCCCTGCCCGTGGCAGGGGTTGGAGCTGGATGAGCTTTAAGGTCCCTTCCAGCCCAAACCATTCCATATTAGTGACAACCTGATCCTTTGCTCACAAAGACCCAGATGTAAAGATGCTGGTGCTGTATATCAGGGGCTGCTGCACCCACCCGGCAGGCTACGAAGGGATGTGCTTTGTAGGGAACAGCATCTCTGCTCAGATCCCACGAGCCTGGGGGGCACATCCACATTAGCCAGTGGCTGGTGACACTGAGCCACGCTGTCCCTGCTTTGCCTCAGCAGCTTTCCATGGACAACACCGCCTCACTCAGCACCATCCCTTCCCATAATGAACCTCACAGAGGCTTCACCCAAGCCCTTGCATTCGCTGGAAGCCCCCAAATGCATCTCATCAGTGCAACTGAGAGGAGGGCTGGATGAAGCAGCATCAGTGGTGCATTACAGCTTAAGCAAACACCCAAGGAAGTGTTGTCTCATTGCTCTCCCCATATGACAAAAACTACCAAAGCTTTATTAAACTATAGGAGTAGCAATAATCCATCACACCACTGCTATTGTTAATCCTGGGTAATTGTTTCCATAATTAAAAGCCACATTGTCTCTTGTCTCTCTAATATGATTTATCAGATCGGGAACACCCTTGCATGAATGATGCATGGCTGGTGGGAGGGCATCTGCCTCGGGGCTGCTTCATCTAAGAGCAACACTTGGTGCCTGCCTTCAATGTCTGCTGTTCCCTCACCGTCCCCATCCCTCATGTGCACTTCAGGCTGTTCAACCCTGGGATGAAACCCCCATCCCTGAGAGACCTCTTTGCTGCCTGGACATCAGAAACCAGGTGGTTTTGATCCTTTGTGGCTCTGATCTGCAAGTGAGCTACAGCCAAGAACAAAACTAGCTCATGAGTGAGGCCAGCAAAAGAGAAGCCACCTACTTCCCTGGAACAGCAGGAGGGCTGGGTTTGGTGTCAGCAGATCAGGCTCCTGCCTCTGCTATGAGCTGCATTACAAACTTACAACAAGGTGCGAGGACCTGACCTTTGCTGGTCTTCAGACTCCCCTTTCCTGCTAGAGACCCTGGAGCTGACGAGGGGCCTGGCTGGAACATGCAGTAGAAGGTGCAATCCAGGGTGTTTCCTTAGCTGTACAGAGCTGTTCTGGGCATCAAATTCCCTTGCCTGCAGGCTCCTCCTGAGAAAGCATTTTGGTGATAAAGCCACGAGCTGCTAAGGTGTCTGGAAGAGTCATTGAGGTCCAGGGAGTCCCTCCTCCATGCTTTGCAAGAGCATCAGCCAGGGGCAGGTACCTGCAGCCCCTGGTAGCAGCGAGTGGGACACAGCAACCAAGATGAGACAAGCAGAGCAGAAGTCCACTGGGACCACCTCAAGAGGACAAGTCACTCACTGCAGGCACAGAAGCACCTAGCTACTGGTGGGGTCCCTGAGGGAGTAGGGGAGGTCAGAGCAAGGATGGGATAGGGGGTGGTCTACCCTCCAGCCCTGCTGGTACCCAGAACTGAAGCTCCAAGTGCCCCTTCATGCAGACAGATCCAGGGCACTCTGCAAAAGAGACTCAATGCAATCCTTGGGTCCTCTCTGCACCCATACCCAGAGCCACCTCTAGAGCATAGGCACCAGCTCGCTGGCAGACCTCACCCTCCTTTACCTCCATGGGGCTGGGATGGAAGCTGTCCTTGGCTCTCATCCTTCCTGTCACCTCCCGTTTCCCTAAGCCAGTATCTGGCAGCATCTTAAATGAAATACGAATAAATACAGCGAGTTTTGGGGAGTGCACGGATGAAGCTAATTGGACCTGAAAATTACTCTCCTTTCTCGTGTGAGTCACACACCTAATGTATGTGCATATTAATGCCTGCAGCACACTCTCCTTCCCAGCTTTGTTGTCGGGAGCTTTCACTGGGGATTTAGCTCAAAAGACACACAGGAAGGCTGCTGCAGGAGAGGTGCAACTCGTTTCCAGCTCAGCTGAACACAGCCGTTAGCAGGGGGAGGCCTGGCCTGCTGGATCTCATGATTTTTCCACCACTTTACTCACAGTGGGACATGCAATAAGAATCCAAGCCTCAGCTCTCCATCTCCTAGCTGGTTACCAGCCCAACTGTGGCATCTGGTAAAGCACCAGTTTCTCCACGCCACCCAACTGTGACCAGCAGCTTGGCTCCGGCTCAAGGGACTGCAATAAAGGCAGCAGCACAGAAATTGGCTCAAGGCCCTTGGAAAACTTCACCATTCAGACTACAAATGAGCCAAAAATATCTGTCCTGGAAACAGTGCACCTCCTTGGTGCTGGCCAGGAGCGCTCTGCCACTGGGGTGATGATAACTGCTCCCAGTTACACACTTGGATGCAGCCCCTCTTAAAACATGGGGGCTGTGTGCCCAGCTCAGGGCTTAAACGTTGCTTAGCCGGTCTGAGGCATCTTTGCATTCAGATAAACCATCAGAATTAGAGGCCAGCCCTGATGGAAAGCCCTTTATTGACAACTACAAACCCTCACAGGGCAACTCGAGGCAGGCAGCCTGGCTGGGTTTTACTGTGCACATGCCTAGGCAAAGCAGAGCACATCACCAGCCCTGCCTCCAAGCCCCTGTGTGCACTTAGGAACCACACCATCCCCTCAGAGAGGTCACAAATTAATTCCCCAGTCACCCAGGACCTGGCTGGACGTAATGATCTAAAAGGTCTTTTCCAGCCTAGTTGATTCAATGCTAAGCAGGTATGGGGAGAGTCGTTTGCCTCAGGACCATGCAGATGTGCAGCTCCAACAGCAACTGTAAAACCCACTGGGTTTAGGGCAGCTACAGCACTTCCACCCTGGCTGCCTGCATCGCAGAGGAGAGCCAGATCCTCAACACAGGCCACTGGCGCTACCTGGAGCTTGTACTGAGCTCCCCACAGGGACACATCAGAAACCCTCCCTCATTCCTGCATGAGGATAAAGGCAGGATTATTGCTGTGAGCTGCTAACAGTTGCAGGCAGGAGTCTCACATGGATGACAGCACCAAGCAGTCATCTCCCGCACAGCTGAGGGCTTGCAGCTGCTGTGACACAGTAGGAGGCTGAGCAGGATGGGCAGGAGCACCCCAAATTCCCCCTCTGCCTGTGAAGAAGGAGGCTGCAGGTCATGATTGCTCCCGATGCTTTGTGGGATCTGCCTGCCTCTCCCATTGCAAGGGATACTGGTTTTGCTGAGACAGAGGTGGGACCACACCAGGCACAGCACCACAGCCCAGCATCTCCAGGGGGTCACAAGCTCATGCGTTGTTATTCACACAGTGGAGTCCCTTAGAGGAGTCACTGCTGGGCTGGAAAAGGCAGGGGATTAAGGTGAGGTGATGCTCAGTGCCTGCCCCTTGCTGCTGCACTTGTGTGAATAACCAGTTCTAGAGGACCAGGAGATGGAACAGGAAAGAGAAGCCCGATGAGAACAGCTCAGATTCATATATTCCCAAGAGGAAAAATATTTGTAACAAAAATTACAACCCATAAAGATGATTTTGCTGGAAATAAAGCAGTTGTGTGCCTGTGTATGAACGCCTCCTGTCATCTGCAAAGTTATACTTCACATTTAACATCATCATTGCAGGATGCCAGGGCAGAGGCACCACAGCCCAGCACGTCCCCCCCTCCACAGCCCCCAGGCTCGTGAGGAACAAGGCAGTCACCCCTAAAGGACAAACAGGACAATTTTCCTTGGGAGGAAAGTGCAAAATGCTCCTTCCAGCCCCGCAGCAAGGTTGGAATGGGGTTTCTGACCCTCTCCATTACCAGCTTTGAGCAGCTGACAGCAACAGCAGTTGTTGGGAAGCTGCTCCTCGGGAAGCGATTGCTTCTCTGCCCATCAGCCCCCTCACCCCTGGCAATTCCATTTCTCCATCCTAATTAGGCTCCATCCAGGGCACAGAGCCAGCAGCCCGAGGAGGAGCTGATGTTAATGAGTGCCAGTCCCAGGGGAGCACCCATCACCCCGTATCCCTGCCCATCCCGCACCACCCAACACCCATGCTCCCAATGACAGACCCAAGGTAACTGGCCCCAGGCTCCTAATTGGATTTGCTCATGCTAATTATGATCATTTTTGCCTCAATTAAGCCATTTGTTTCCCACGCAATGCCCTCGTCATAGATCTAGTGTAGAGCCTTTTGCAGGCAGCTTGGTCCATGTGTCCCCTGGGGGACCCCGACCGTAGGGGTCACCTTCACCTACCCCTTCAGGCTCCCTCCAGGGCCACATTTACGTATTCATCCCCCTACCACTGCATTAACTCCTCAATTTCTGCCCCTTTCCCCATCCTCTTCTATCACAGCACCTGGCTTGCTCTTTGATGGCCCTTGCCAAGGAGAAAACTGGCCCTGGTGTCCACCCGCTGAGCCACAGGGACCACATAAACCCCATGGTTATGGGTCGGCTCAGCTCGCATGGTTCCCACCACCCCAACCCCACTGATCTGCAGGAGGAGGCAGGGTCACGGCCTGGAAAAAGCAATCATTGGATATTTCCAGGGTGTGCAAGGGTGGAGAGAGGGAGCCTGCTCCTCACCACAACCCTCCCCTACAGCTCAGTGCCTGCTCCTCACCACAACCCTCCCCTACAGCTCAGGGCCTGCTCCTCACCGTGGCCACCCCTCTGCCTGGCTCCTGGCACTGAGAAGATGCTCAGGAGGCCTTAGCAGACTCTTGCCTTTTGGCAGGGCACTCTCCCATCCTTCCCTGCAGGGGTAAAAAGGGACCAAGTCCTCAAGAAGCATCAGGTTCTGTAATACCACATCCTGGTGAACACTCTGGCTGTTGCACCACTGACCCAGCCAAATAGCCTTTAGCCACAAGGCTGCGTTTCTGGGATGTACAATGCTCATCACACTGCAAGTAGACAAAGCCCACGTGCAAGCAGGTATTTCATGCAGCTCACTCACAGCCCTGTAGCACCCATTACCTACCCCCAGCAGTGGGGGCACCCAGCAGGCCACCAGCAGCCACTGTCACATTCAGGCACCTTCCACAGCCACCTCCCTCCAGTCTGAGCCATCACACACAGCCAGCAGCTCCCTCCTCTTCACCCCACCTCCTCAACAATACAAACAGGCACCACTTACTTGGGCTGGATGCAGGATGACGACCTTGGGACTAAGCAGCTCTACAGCAAGGTCTCACTCCACCAAGTCATTTACTTCCCCCCATGACTCATCTTGAGGATGTGTCTTCTTCCTAAATCGGGGCTTAAGATGTGGGAAGCTCTGGGCATGCCCCCCATTGCAGCCAGGTGTGCACAGAATTCGTTTGCAGGTGAGCTCAGAGCACCAGATTTAGTGCGAGTTGCTTCCTCACTACATTTTAAGGCATAATCATTCTGCAGCCTGCCACCCAGACAGTGAACAAAGACTCCTCTTTATCTCCATATCCAGTGCTACTAAAGCTCAGGAGCAAGCAGGAAAAGCCTGCATAGATTTCAGAAAGAGCCCTTACCTAGCTACATGTCACTAAAGGATGTTTTATTAATCTCTGCTTTACAAAGTACTGGCTGCAGAGAATGGGAGAGCTATCAAACACAACCAAGGAGCAACCGAACTGATGCAGAGCCCAGTATAATACCCAGGAGTTGCAGCATCAGCTGCTTTACCAATCTTCAGACAAAAACCTTGCTCTTATTCAGCAGTAATGACACCACTGCTATTGTGGCAGCAGATGATGCCAGGTAAGACGCATACCTGCATTTAAAGAGATACCGCCATGGGGAAGGCTGTTGAGCAGCTTTATGACTATGTAAGCTTCATTATTCAGGACTGTTCTGTACACTGATGATGCACAAATAACTGGTGTAACCTGGGAGAAAAATGTCTTTGCCTAGGCAGAGGCATGTTCCACTGAAGCAGAGGTACAAGGAGCCTGCACCAATGCTCTGGCCAGAGCTACATGGAGAGAATCAGCTTTAGAGTGTCAGGAAAAGGTTTAAGGGCTGCAGCTGGAGGAGAGGGGTCTTGACCCAGCCACTTGGTTAGGGTACCCGTATTTCTTCCTTTAAATGGCTCACTGTTGGCCAGAGGAGCCCTGCACACAGTCACTGCAGCCCAGCAGGAAGGGCTGCACAGAGCACAATGTGCCCCAGAGCTGCTTTTAACAGAAGAAACAATCTTTAATTAGAAAGATATTAGCATCCCTGATCACAGCGGGGCCTGGGCAGGAGGACACCTCCATCCTCATTACTGCCCTGCCTTTAAACTCCATGGGATTTATGCTTTTTAACTCCCACTCTTTCTTGCAGCCCACATGTATTGGGAAACATAAGAACACCACCTCAGGGCATCTCAACACCTCCTTCCTTGCAGCTTAAACTTCCTCAGAGGCTTTGCCCATGGCAGGGGACGTGCACAGACATTACTAAGCTGGCAGGCAGCAGTGGCTACCCACTGCCATGTTCGGAGCAGAGCTGGCCTGGCCCAGCCAGGTTAAACCTGCCCCAAACCTCAGCTTGTTCAGTCCAACATCCCTGCTGCAGGATGCCACAGTTATTTTTAACACTTAGAGAATCATTAGTGCAAGCTGATACACACAGGCTCATACAGCTCAAGGCAGTTGTGTGTCAGGCACAGCCTCCAGGCATGCCCCAAGCGACAGCACCAAACACCCCAAGCTGTTCCCATTTTTACACTCACATTTGGAGGAGTTACTGCTCTTAGCAGCCTCAGATACTGTGACTTGTTCCAGGCAATGTATCACGTGCTGGTGAAGTTCAAGTCACCCCAGGTTGCATTCAGGCACTTTCCAATCCCAACCTGACTCTCCAGACACCAAATTGCTGTTTGCTCAGGTCTGTAGGACCAAGAGAGGGAGAAGGCTGCATGGGGAAACGCTCAACCAAAAAGCCTCTAAATGCTCACTGAGCAGCTGGGACTCCTCATGAAATCAGCTGGTTTGCCCCAAGGGTACAGACTTGCTACCCCTATATTTCTTGGGGATGTCATGCATGTGGAAGGAGGCTCTGAGACACCTATCCCATGCCTCTGCAGCCACCTGGGGACCAGTCAGCCTGGCCACCCATGCTTAGGAGCATGGACACCCAGCTCCTTTCAGCCTGAGCCTCACCTCCACACCCCTCTCCTTCCCATTCCCAAAGTCATCACCTCCCAGGAGCCACAAAGGGCCTCTCCCCAAGAGGGAGCAGAGAGAAAGGTCCTGCTGGCAGCTCCCGACAGCACTATGTCCATGCTATCTGGTGCGCAAGCAGAACCTGCCAGCTCCAGGTACTGACAGCCGATTGCATCCCAGTTAGCATGAAAAATAAGGCAATTTTATTGTAGAGTTCAAAAAACACCAACATAACATTTCACAGTCTTACTTCAGGACGCAGCTGCCCAGAGAACCAGGCACTTGCAGCCACAGCAGAAGTCCAGGTCCATGGATCAGATTTCCTGCTTCTCCTGGAAAACACAGCAGATTTCACCCATCACACTGGCCAGCCACCACTGACAGAGTACAAACCAACCCACTGAGCAGCTCTCCTCACCCTCCATTTCCCTGCAAGCCAGGGATGCCGAGCACGAGCTTCATAGGAATTAGGAGGGTATTCACCAGTGCTTTGACAACAGATGGGTCTTGAGCAGTAAAGGACCCCACGAGAAGTTGCTAATGATGAAGACTTTCCCATCAATCCTCTCCATTTTAAAGTGCAAGAAGATGCCTGGGCCAGTGGGTCATGAAGGGCTCATGCTGACCGGCTGGGAGCGCCTGCAGTTCAGAAGTGGCCACCCAGGGTCCCAGCACAAGATGCTCAACTGACATTTGGCGGTCCCATCACACAGCATTGCACATGCCCAGCACCATCTCAATGACATATGGGGATTCTCTCTTCACACAGAGAAGAGCTAGAGCCCCTACAACCCTTTCCTAGCTCACTTGGCAGCAAAGGGAATGGAGAACTGTTTCACAATGGCTCATATCCCAGGGACATCCCTCCAGGCTGAAACACTTCCGAGCTCATGTCCTCTCCTGCCACACACTAAAATAGGATGGGTGGGATTATGGCTCAGCACAGAGGAATCCTTACCCCATAGTGTGACAAACTGCTGCTGTCATCATCATCTGCATCAGCTTCCTGCTCACTGCCATCCCCACTGCTCACATCTGCTTGTGGCTTCTGGGTATTACCATTGCCACTATCAACAGTTGGAGCATCTTCTTCGCTGTTGGACACAGCTGGATCCTCTGGTCCTGGCTCTGTGCCTGCAGCTGGCAGCTCTGGGGTATCATTAACATGGGTGGGTTTTATGTTCTCCACCTGCAGAGACAGGGGCACAGTCATGCTGCAGCTCTGCAGAAGGGCAGCACAAAACCCATGAGTGATCTCATGAAACTCAGATGAGTCTAAGCAAACCCAGACACCTTCTCCTTCTGCAGACAAGGGAGCAACGACTGAAGTACATCCTTAAAGCCCATTGTTAGTCTACAGCCATGGAGCAGGTACACTCACCTGGAGATCCAATGACTCCTTCAGCATAACAATCCCATCCTGCTCTTCAAACTCCAGGTCTGCCTCAGTGTCATTCTGGGTCTCATACTCATCACTATCTGTTTCTACATCCGAGGGCTGGGGAGGAAAGAAGTAGCCTGAGGAAGGACACACTGGCCCCATTCCGAATAATGCTGGTAGCCACAGCCAAATAGCCAAGGATGGCAGAGATGCTGCTTTGCAGGGACATCAGCCAAAAGGCTGTGGGTACCCCAGTCATCCCATACCTTTCAAACACTGAAGATGCTCCAGTGTTCTTTGGACACCTGCAGCCCTCAAAGGATGCACAGTAAAGGAAGCCTCTTTAGAGCTCCCTGCACAGGATCCCCTGCAGACCCATGCAGTGACATTCCCAGTCTACCAGCAGCTAAACACAATCATCACCAAATTGCTCAGCCCCCGAGGAAGAAACCTGCTCAGCAGCCAGGAACTCTTACCTTGTATGTGAGATCATCAGAGTCATCTTCTAGCAGGTCCCTTTCCAGTTCCACCAACAAGGACTCCTCCTCCTCCCGATCTAGGTCATCCCGCTTCCTCTTGCTTGCTTTGTTAGAGTTGATCAGGGCTTCTTGGATCTCTGCAGGGATTCATAGCAGGCACAGTCATAATACACCCAGAACAAACGTACATCTGCATGCTTCCCAGCTTTCTACCCAGCACAGATGCCCCAGTCCCAGTGTGTTCCCACAGCACACATGGCCCTGTGTGCTTCTTAACTGCAAAGCCTTCAGGTGTCGCAGAAGGGCACAGCTCTTACCTTTGGGCACATTGCTCTGGCCCCAGCCCACTGGCTGGTAGCCCAGGATGCTCTGGATCCTGGTGGGGATGATGGAGAGGACAAAGCACATCAGTCTCCCCCGGCGCTTCCTGACAAGTCTTCTGGGCCTGGGAGACTGCAAGGGGTAGACCTTGCTGATAATGGTCTCCACAGGGACCACAAATCCAATCCAGGCCGATGCTTTCCGAAGGATCTTCAGCTGCAGACAAGAGGTACATTGGGGCATGAGACCTCCCGGCTATTTGAGGTCCTCAATAAGGCTTTTAAACCCTGCTTCGACCCAGGATGGAGCTGAGATGGGACCAGCTTCAGCCAGGTAAACCAGGACCAGTTCGGTTATACCTTGTCTGCCCAAAGACCTCACACCTCTCCTGGCCCAGAGAAAGAGAAAAATGCAAGTGCTGCAACAACCATTAGCAAAAGGGGAGCAAGGCAACCCCAAACCAGGCAGAGGAGAAAAGCTGGGATGGGGGGGGGGGGGAAGCAGAGACCAAGCAGGCACTGAGCACAGGGAAAAGACTGAAAGAAGAGAGAATGTCCAGCAGAGAAACCAAAGGAGCTGCCAGTCTCAAGGTTTTATCAGCCCTCCCCTGGGCTCCAAACTCCTCCAGCAAGAGGAGCACCACCTACCAGGTACTTGACTGAACTCAGCTGAAGGAGCTGGTGCAGGAACCTGCTGGAGAAGGAGTGGGGCTCACTGCAGGCAACTGGCCCCCCCTAAACAGAGAGAGAGAAAGTCGGGCATCCTCTATGGCACCTCTGACAGGGCCCCCAGCAGAAACAGCCCCTTTGGTACCTGAAGGATCTGTACCTGCTCTGGGCTGGTGCATGGCCTTCCTTGCTGCTCCATGAAGCCCAAAAGTCCACACTAGGCAAGCAACCTGGCTTAGCCCAGGCTGCAGCCCTCAAGCTATTTGTAGCTACTGCCCAGCTGCTTCTCATTGCCCTGATGAGCTGCCGACCTCCCGAATCAGTGGGGCAGCTCCACACCTTCCCATATGGGACACCCACTTCCCTGTTCCTTCCACCTGAGCAGGGCGTTGTGGCGGAGGGGACCCTGCAGAGATGGGCACCTGTATCCAGCACCTGCAGATCTTGCTGGTAGCCCTGCCACTGGCCATGCATTTCGGGGCCAGACGTGAGCCCCTTTGGAGCTGGGATGCTTGCATGTGCCAGGGTCCCTCTCCCAGCCTGTCCATTGCAGGCAGGACCTCTGCTTTCAGGACACAGCAGCTTTCCTGAAATAGTTACTCCACAGGGCACATTTGCCGACTGCTCCTAACCAGCTGTGATAAAGGCAGTGCCACTTTATTGGCTGTGCTCTCAGAAATTGCTTTTTGCTGTTATTGAGAAGCAGGACCTGCAATGCCAGACTTGAAGCGCTCATCGTCAGCAATCTTTTGGGGCTAATGAAGCAGAGCCTCCTGCATAGGCAACGTTGGGCTGCTGCCACGTTCACTCTCAAAGCTCTTAATTCCCAATGAGGATCAATCCCCAAGGGGTGGGACTGGCAGGGCTGGTTCCAGTCCAGGGCAGGCAGCAAAGACAGGGGGACAACGGAGTCACTGATGTCCGTGCAATGAGACCACATGGAGCAGGCAGCAGTCAGGGTTTGCATCGGGGCCATTAGGGAGTTTATTAACTCAGTTTGACTTCCATCACTGCCGGGCTGGATGTGTGACCTGTGCCACATCCTGCTCCAGTGAGGGGGCTTGGTTTCCCCCAGCTCTTCAGTCCAGCTCAGCCATAAGCTCTTTGCTGGAGCTGCCACTCACAAGGAGGCTTTGCCCGGTGTGGCTGAGCACCTCCCAGCAGCAAGGGTGAGCAAGAAGCAAGACAAAGGGCCCCTGAGTCCCTGCTCTCCTCCAGTGATGCTGATGGAAGCACTGGTACCCAGAGGACTTCAGTGTTGGCGTGAAAGGAGGGGTGGGAGCTTTTTATAGTGCAAATCCCAGACTTCTCCAGGCATAAATGTGCCCCCTGCTGAGCTCATGTCATGGATATTCACAGCTCTTTTTCCAGCCCAGGAGAATGTGGCAGCCAGAGCTTCTAGAAAGGGAGCTGGGATTGTTTGCTATGTGACAGGAAATCAGCTCAACAGTTATTATCAGGAGTGCTGGCATTAAGGAGCGAGTCAGGGACTGAGGCTTTTGACAAGTTAAATTGATCTCCAGCTCCTGAGGGCATCATCTCTGTTCAGCACTTAGGGCTGAGAGGGCAGATTGAGTTACCAGAGATTAATAAATGAGCAGTTATCAGTTACTTGACTTGTGATAGCTGAACATGTTCATGCTCCAAGCTGACAGGCAAATGTGCATTAAGCCATGCTTCTGCAAACCTCTCTCCTTTTTCTTTTGATGCTTAAGCTACTACACGGCTCTGCCTAACTGCCTCATCGTCTTCCAAGGAAAGCATGGGGACAAATCCTCAACGGCTGCTGACTGAAATGGTGAGCCTGCTGTATTTAGCAATTAAACCTGAAGGTTGGGAGCCACGACTCCTGGGTTTTCATTCTCTGCTTGGTGACCTTCCTGAGCTCCTGGGAACCTTTCTGTGCCCCTCACTTTGTCTACAAAACAGGCAGAAATCAGCTTTGCTTCACAGGGGGATTGCAGGGCTTCATTCATCCTCGTTCACAAGACATACCCGATGCCCTTGGCAGGATTTCCCAAGGGAAGAAACATTATATGTTATTATGACAGCCTGCCATGGTAGAAGACTCATTTCCTCTGGATGTGCCAGCGTGGGGATTATCAGCCCGGACAGAATCACGGGTTAAAGGTTTGTTTAAAATGCCTGTGGTGGGAATTGCAGCGTGACTGAGTTAGGAAGGAAGCATCAGTGCCCTGCCACACAGCAAAGGTGCTCTGTGGTCAGACTGTGCCCCTCTGCCGTAGTTCTGCTGGCTGCCAGCTTACAGCTCAAGGCCTCCCCTCAGCCTGCAAGGTGAGAAGGACAATATCTCCCACTGGAGCAACGTGCCTCTGAGATTGACAGGGCGTCCTTTCCCTGCAACCCCGCAGCAGGCAGCGAGCACGGTACAATGGGAGACATCAGTGATGTGGCAAGAGAAAACAGTCATTACCAGCAGCTGATTATTCTGCCCAGGCCTGGTGCGTTTCCTAAATGCTGCTGTTGTCTGACTCAGAGTTCTGTTCCAGCCTCCTGCAGGTACAGAGAGCAGAAAAGCTCAGGGCTAATTACCCACTCCTAATCCCACGTACAGCGGGCTCGGCAGCATTGACTATGCTTGGCTCTGAGGAAGTGGAAGCAGAAAAGTCACCAGCTCAAACCCCCTGGGCATGAAGGGCTGCATGGGGACAGCTCTAAGTCCTCAGACACCAGGCAGCTCCCCTGGCACCTTCCTGCAGGTCTCTGCTGCTGCAGCTGGGAAGCCAGGTACTCCCACCCCACCGTGCCATGGCCTCCCTGGTTGAGATGCTCTCCCGTGATACTGAGACCCTTTGGAATGAGCAGATGCTCCAGATGCAGGTTTACTTGAAACAAACCCAGCCAAAAGGGGCAGATACCGAGAGCATTTTCCAGTGCCTCATTCCTGTAAAGTCTATCAGGAAAAATAACAGACCTTCCCTCAATGGATCTAGTATATCTCTCAAGGTCTCTCTGGTGGCATTATCTCCTCTTTTCTCCGGCATTTCCACTGCAACCTATGGAGATCAGGATATATCCCTTTCCTTTTCAAACATCCCAGCTTGCGAGGGCAGAGCAGAGACCCCCAAGGGGTGCCAGTCTCTCACTGTCGACAACCTCAGGTGCCTACTGCATGACAAGGGCTCTTCACCATGCTGGGCACGGAGAGCTGTTGGTCTCACGGACACTGGGCCTTAAGCAGCAGCAGGAGACAGATGGGAGCAAATGAACATTACTCTGTATGATTCTTATGCATCAGAGCACCCGACCTTCCCGAGATCGATACCGAGCTGCTGCGTTTGCCAAGAGTTTTATAGGCAGTGTCCATGCCTGCTGGGTGAGATAACCCCTCATGTGCTCATTAGCTGCACAGCTCCTCTCCCAGCTAATTGGTGCTGGAAAGGTCAAGCTCTGGCCATGAGACAGTGCTGCAGTCTGAGGTCTCAGCTTGGGAAGCAGGGAGGCCCACGGGGCCATAGGCAGGGATGCTCTTCCACTGACTCCGCTGGAGTTGAGGATGCAGTTTCCCACCCTGTGTGTCTCCCCAGCCCAGCTCTCCTGCCCTCCACCCTGCCCACCCCTCCTGAAACACCCCCACTGCCCTCCAGCAGCACGTGTGCTCTCACCACCCTGCTCCATGCTCATCTGTGGGCTTCATGGGTGCCTGGATGCTCTGAAGGTAACAGCTTATCATGAGGTTCCATTTCACCTCCTCAGCTGGCAGAGTGTCTGCGACCAGGTAGTGACTGTCTCTGATTTAGCTGTTATTTGTTCCAGGGATGGGTTGGTTTCCATTACTGCAAGCATCTGACAGCCAAGCTGTGCTCATTCCCTGCGTGTGGCACAAGGAAGAAGCTCAGCATTCCTGCTGGGCAGAGCCATGTGAGCCTCTGCAAGGCACATGGCAGCAGCTGCTCCCTGCTCAGCTGTGCTTGAACAGAGAAACCACTTTTCCACCCTGGCTCAGCAGCAGGACCTCTGTCCCCAGTTGCGGTTCGCAGAGGCACAGCTGTGTGAGTGCATCCAGGTCCTTGCTTCTCCCTTCAGGTACTCCTGGAGAGCCAGCTCTGGTGACACTGATCCACTTGTGAGGAGGAGAAATACTGGCTTCCAGCCTCCCTGATGTGAGGGTTGTCCCAGGCTGCAGGGGATGTGGGCTACCCCCATTGCCCATGATGGGCAGAGCACAACGATGCTGCAGCCCTATGGCTGTGCCCAGGGCTCCTCTGTGCGCACACTGTGCAGCCCTGCACATCACCATGGTGCTGGAGACTCACCTTCAGCAAGCCCAGGAGGACCAGGGCTGGTCATGGTGCACCTCAAGCAACCTCCTTCCCCTGAGTCTTCCTGTCATTTGCTGTCACTTCTTCCCCTCCAGAGAAGGGACAGTTGTGCTGAGATGGAGCAACAGAGACAGAGCATGACCTGCTATGAGAGATGCTGCAGTTGTTATGCTGCTGAGCCCCCCAGCTGGGGTAAGGAGTTGGGGGATCCCTCCACCGTTAGGGTTAGGGTTAGGGTCTCCCAGCCAAGGAGATGCCAAATTTACCGAGCTGGAGATTTTCACTGATTGCAGTTGCATCCCTGGGTGCTGAAGGGTGACTGGAGACCCGTGGCGGTGAGACAATGGTCAGGAAAGCTATGCAGGCAGCCATAAGGAGTTGCCCAATGATTTTTCCACCCACAGTTTGTCTGGCTGTGGTTTGCTTGGGCTTGCTCCTGGATGATGTCACTCACCCCTGGTTTAGTGTAGCTTTCAGGCCACACATCCCAGATACTTGACTCAGCCTCCTCTTCAGTGCCAGCAGAAGGAACATGGTAAGCAAGGTGGTGACAAGCTCAGCATGAAGCAGTCCTGGTGATGCCAAGTGACTACCCATCTCCTTTAGCAGTCCCCCAAAACTACACCTCCAGAAAGCAGCAGGATGGAGGGTGGTGAACCTGGAGATGGTTTTCCATCAGAAACAGCAGTATGGGGATCTCTGACTCTGGTTTGAGGCTTCCAAGGTAACTACAGAAGGTCTCCAGCCATAAGAAATGGCCTGAGAAACACAGGTGATGCTGTCGCTGATGGCAGCACATTGCAAAGGTGCCTCTGTAGCAGCATGGCTCAGCAGGAAGAGACCTCAGTGCCACACGGGCTTCATTACAACAGCACAATGGAGAGCACGGTGGCAGCGAGGTCCCTCTCTGGGGCTGCTTTCCCACTCACCATAAAGATGCAGCAAAGAGTCCCGCTGGCAGGACTCATCCAAGCTGCAACAAAGCTGCTCCCTCTGCTGCGGGCTGGAGCTGGCCCAATCGAGACTGCCAGCTCAATTAGAGGGAGCACATGGAAGAATCCGCAGGGAAAGCTCTGGTTTTCTGCACAGGGCAGAGCCAGGGAGCAATATTTTCGTCTTGTTTCTGCTAATCACCCATGCAGGAGAACCAAGCTGTTAAAGTGGGAAACCAAATTAATTTTCTCCCATCTTCCATTGCCTTCGCACCTCCCAGGATTTCACCCCACCGAGGAGCTGAGAGCTGCTTTGTTCATTTGTGGGGATCTTACTTCCTCCTGGCACCTCTTCCATTGAGCTTGTCTGGACATGGCTGATTCGCAAGCCAAAGCCTATTGCTGTGCCCACCCTGCAAGAAATGGTTTCCCCAGGATTGGGGTTGTTTCTTACCTGGCGTGAAAACGCTTCCAGGCTCAGGCCAGATGGAATAGTGCTGGAAAAGCAATGTGACCGTCTAAAGAACGTGTGTGGATGTTTACACAGCTATTCAGTCACCCCCAACAACAGAGCATCACACCCATCCCCTGCTCTTCCATTCCTTACAAAAACCCGTGACTCTTTGCTCCTTCCAAAGCTTAGCATATTCCTAACCCCTGGAAGTTTGACAGGAGGTTTTTGCCCTGCCCAGAGATGCCTCTTGTCATCATACCAAGTATTTTAGTCTCCATATTAATGGTGTTCAGCCTGCCCAGGGTCACCCCGCCCTGCAAGTCCTCCCTTTCCCCCCACACACTTGGCACACTTCATGGATCCAGATCCATTGATATTTCCGCTCTCCTTGGCAGGTATCTCAGCCAGCAGCCTGCAAAAGGGCAGGAGAAAGGAAGAGGCTGCTGCCACATTGCTGCTCCATAGGCCAGCTCAAGGAAGAAAACCTGTGCTTGGCCATGGAGGAGGGAGGAGCAAGGGGGCTGCTGTGTATCACTGCCTTCAGCAGAAGCGAATGCTTTTCAGGATAGAGCTGTCAGGGAGATCTCTTTCTCCCTTCCTTCTTTCCTTTCTTTGCTCTGCCACCTTGCAGCTCTGTTCCACTGCATGTAACCTTTCGGAGAGGCACTTTCCTGCAGCCCCAGCGGAGCCTCTAAACTTGACAGCACAGTGAGAAACTGCTGGAGGCAACCAAACTCCCAATCTTCTCTGAGGATTACACTCTGCAGGAGAGCTCCTCTTGCTCTCCTCTCCCGCGGGAAGCTGCAGTTGGCCTCACAGCCTCCTGCCAGTAAGGGTGGTACGTAGAAAAAAAGATGACTTTAGCCGACATTGCTTATACTTTTGGAGTTGACATAGTACTAAAAAAATGGTTGAGTCAAGCTTTTTATTATAGGAGAGTGATGAGAACACAGAAGTAGTTGCTAGATCTACCCAATTAATGAGATCAGTCCTATTGATTTTGATGAGGGTGATTCACTGGCCTGAGATGAAACAGCAGCTTATTTATCTCCTGGATCATGGCCAGACGATGCAGTATCTTATAGGAGCTGCCCCTTAAATATCACAACTAGCTCCATTCAGTGCAGGAACTCAGTCCTTTCAGTAGTCCTAGTCTTGAGATTATGTTAGGGGTTTTATTGCTGTTATCTTAGGCAGAGTGCCCAAGAGGGAATCAGTATGATTAACATTCAGGGAACAAATCCAGAGGTAATGTTCCCCCTGAGCCTGGGGACAGGGATGCTGACAACTCGGTTTTCTGGGTAGCAGGGTGGAACCGCTGATTTCCGAGCTGTGCTTTGGATACACTGCCAGCAATGCTTAGGGATGCATGGATAGGCCTAGAAATAAAACCTGTTTACCCACACAGCTCACCATCTCTGCTGAAAGGGATCATTAGCCCTGGTTCTACAGGCTCAGTGCTGCCTCTGAGGTATCGTCTATCACAGGATGTGGAGGTGGGATGTCCCTACTTGCGTGGCCCCCCCACCTGTGCCCAGGCAGCAGCCTGTTTGCATATGAGCACCTCTCCTATGAGGAACGGCTGAGAGAGCTGGGCTTGCTCAGCCTGGAGAAGACTCCAGGGAAACCTTATTGCAGCCTTTCAGTACTTAAAAGGTGTCTATAAGAAGGATGGGAGAGACTTTCTAGCTGGGCCTGTTGTGATAGGATGAGGAGTGATGGTTTTAAACCAAAAGAGGGAGAGTCAGGCTGGATGTGAGGAAGAAATTCTTTACAATGAGGGTGATAAAACACTGGCACAGGTTGCACAGAGAGGTGATGGATGCACCATCCCTGGAGACATCCAAGGCCAGGCTGGATGTGGTTCTGGGCAAACTGATGTAGTTGTTAAGATGTCCCTGCTCATTGCAGGGCATTTGGACCAGATGATTTTTGGAAGTTCCTTCTGATGCAAAGGGTTAACTGATGTACAGGGGGGGTAGGGTTAAGCTGTTTGCTTAACAATGCTACTGCTTATTCGTGCTTATTCGACAAATTCGTGCCCAACACTTATCGTGCTTGCTGGAACAGAGTGGGAGGACCAAGGCTATTAATAGGAGGAAGGAACAGTAACTCCTGTTCCCTGGACCCCTAAAACAACTGAGATCAGCTTTGCGGTTTGAACACTGACTAAATCACCAGTGAACATGCGCAACGACTGGAGATGAGAAGTTCAAGGAAGACTCGTTTACTTCATCTTCCTACCCTTGCCCATGACCACCAGGAGACACTAGGCAAGCAAGGACCTTTACCTCATTATAATATGAAGCAGGGATAGGTCATAAATATGTATAGGCATGGTGTGTAACCTCATGAATATGTAATAGCTTAGAGGATAAATGTGAAGGAGAACAATGTTGAGGCGTGCATGCCTTTGGAGGAGCTATCCCCCATGCGCCTCAGCGCTGAATAAAAGCATACCTACTTTACATCCTTAACGAGTTGTGGAGTCTCCCCTGGCTTCACTTCCAACCCAAACCATTCGGTAATTCTATGTGCTTTTAGCACTAACCTGAACTCAGGCACCCTTACATCAGCAAGCATCCATCCTCCCATGTCCACAGACATCCAATGTGGCTCACCACGTTGTCCCCAGATGGGATAGCTGGACAAGGAGCCAGATACTTCCAGGACTCCCAGCAGTGGAGCAGCGTGCAGCAGCCCAGGGATGGGTGCAAGCTCAAGGTGCTGAGCTCCAGCACCTACATCCTCGCTGGCCTCGGCTGCGAGGGATGTGGCAGCACCTCGGCTGCTGTTGTGCAGCATCTGGTGCCCTCCCCTGGCTCTCTGCCGCACTGCTCAAGCCTGATGCCAACCTACAGCTGCCGTCCGGTGCTCACAGGTTTTCAGCACAGGCAAGAAAGTTGCTCCTTGTCCTACATTTTAAATGCCTGCGGGTTTGTCGTCTTTGTGAACAGTTCAGGACCTTTAAAAGTCCCTCTCTAGGTTACATTTCATAGAATCATAGGATGGTTTGGCGCAAGGAATTCTGATGGAGCTGAATCCAAACACACGCATTGCTTGTTCAGGAGTCAGTCAATGTTTCTGAGAACAGCATTCGGTTTCCTCCAGCACCAGGGCCAGGACTGACACTGGGCACTGGGCAGAATGGATCCCCTTCCCTCAGGAATAGCTCGCAATTCTCGGTGTTTCTCTGCAAATGTGATGCTATCTGTTAGCGAGTATCTGACAGGGAGACTGGGCCCTTTCTGCTGCTCCCAGGCAGTGCCCGTAGGAGGGGTGTTATGAGGTTGTTTCTTAAAAAAGCCCTAATCTTACCCTTAGCTAAATGAGGATGGGTTTAAACCAAGACACAGAGGGGAATGAGGAGAAGGAAGCTAAGCTAATGATAAAAGAAGAAATAAAATATACTAACACAGAAAGCTGGAGGAGAGAAATCCCCATCCCTGGCAGTGTTCAAGGCCAGGTTGGATGGAGCTTGAAGCAACCTGGTCTAGTGCAAGGTGTCCCTGCCATGGCAGGGGGTTGGAACTGGATGAGCTCTAAGGTCCCAGCTCAATGATTCCATGGTTTCCTATGGCCATTCACAATGGTGCTTCTCTTCTACCTCCTGTAGCCAGTTTCTGCTTTGCATCACAAGAGGCAGAACCCTGGTTTTAGTGGGACATCAACAGTTTCCAAATTCGTTTTTAACAAACATGTCTCTAAATTTGTAGCTTTTCGTACTTCGTGGTAGGTTCATTGTGGGAATGCAGGGACCTGGAATAGATGGTCCTTCTCATATAGCCATCAGATACTCCATGTTCCCATGGTGAGGGCAGAAAACAAGCCCTGCGAAGATAAACGTCCTGCAGAGAGTTTGTTGGTCCTCAGTACTTTGTGAAAGAACTATTCAGATGCTGCCTGAAAGGAAGTGGGCTCTGAACAGGAGCCACTTTGGGACTGTTGGAGGTGCAGACCTGTATGACAAGGTGTACATCACTTTGTCAGCACACTCAGCGCTCTGCCCTATTTCAGATGAGCCTGCTCCTCCTGGGACTTGTCAAAGCTTTCCGTGGTGATGGAAAAAGGACAGCTTCCACTCGCAGGCTTGCAGCTCCCAGCAGAGTCAGCTCCCATGGGAATACAATCAATGCTTCATGAGCAGGAGTTTAGAAAGTGAGAGCAAAGTTTTGGTGTTTTCTTTGAGTGCAATATGACAACGTGATGTTACATTATTCATCGGACACTCCTGACAGTGCACATCACACAGGAGAATAGTCTCTGCTATGCTTTAAGTTCTGAGTCTGCCTATGCAAGGGGAATAATAATTAGGCTCCTGTAGATGTTAAAAGAGAAATGTCTTAACCCTAACTAAACCTCTTTCTCTTTCACAGTTAGAGCGGTTAACATCCCAATAAAAGGCATCACAGGAAAACAGTATGTTTATTCATCAAATGATTTTCCTGAATGTAAGGGCCTCTCCTTTACAAAGTACATGATGAAAGAGCAGATGGCATGCGAAGGCGCAAAAAAGCCTTACTGTTGCCCTGTGTGTGATCTCAGAAGTGAGGCAGCTCGACTGAACATCACCATTAATATTTAAGGGAAGAGCAAGACTTCATCAGGATCCAGAGCTGCCTGCTACACATGGATAGTGTAAGGACAGTCCATTCCAGCAGGACACTGTGGTCCTCTGGGCTGGAGGACACCTGCCTCACCAAACAGGAGTCTTCTGTCCATCACCAAGCTGAGCATCAAAAACCTTGTGGCATCTGGTGACTGAAAAGGACCAAAGCCCTTCACTAAGGGGTGGTTGTGGTACCCAGCCTTTGCAGTGATGGCAATGGCCTCGCAAACAGGAGGTCAGCGATGAATGGGATTCAAGGTCTGCCTGGGTCTGCTGCTCAACTCCTGCCTATGGTCATGCTGACTGGTGCTGCAGAGCCAGCAAGGGCTGTGTCCTCTGTGGTGTCTCAGCAGGACAGGCAGCCCTATACTAGCTGGAGTGTCAAGGAACAACTAAAAGGTGAGGAGATGCAACAATCACCTGCATGAACCTGCTGTGCTGGGTTGCTGCCACTACAGCTGTGCAGTCATGGCAGGGTGAAACAAGCTTGCCTCGTGTAGAGATGCCCAAAGCCATGGACCTGGCATAGGAACTACTGGAGCAACTGCTCCAACCCATCCAGGCTGCACAAAGAGGTCAGATGCTCATGTCCAGGCAACACGGCGCCCAGCGCCTTGTGAGCACCAAGAAGGCTCTCTAGCAGACCCTCCTCCTAGCTCTCAAAGTCCAGGTATAGGAGGCCATTAACCTTATTGCAGGTCTTTCCAAGGCCGTGGAACCAACAACATCTGACTTCCAGAGCCTGGAGCAGAGGTGACCTCCACTGACAAAAGTGCTGACGGAAGCAGGACCGTGCCTGCATGCTGCCTGCATTGTCACCTTTGTCATGCTGCATCCCTACCTGAAAGCTCAAAAAGCCCAGGGGAAGGCCAGGCAAGAGACAAAGTCAGCAAATAAAACATCTCCACTCAGCCTTTTTAGCAAGGACATGAGTCTTTGAGAGATGAAAGGTGCTGCATGCAGTGGCAACTTCCAAATGACAGACATGGCCTGGAGGAGACTGGCTGTTTGCTGCAGTGTTCCTGTTGACCTGGGTAGGAGAGTTGGTTGGGGGGGAAAGGAGGAGATGAAGGGCAGAGCCGAGGAGCAGGAAAGAGCTGCAGTGTTTCTGGGGGAGCAGAGATGTGAAAGGAATGAGAGAGGAGGAAGTCCTCTAAGTACGGAGAGCTGGACATTAAAGAGCCTGAACTTTGGTGTACAGGGGGACAAACACAGGACATACTTGACATGGAAAAAGCTTTGGAAAGTTCTGTCTTAGTGAAACAGTGAATAAAAGCCAGGCTGGAGGCATCCTGATGAGAGAGGACAGGAACGAAAGCAGTGTCTGATTATCATTTTCAGTAAGAGGAGTTAGGAGAGCATCTGCTCCTCAGTGGAGTGGAACCATGCTCTGTGCACACACTGGTTCTCCAATTCAGACCAGAGACTGTCAGAAGAGAAAACTAAAGCACTAAACCTGCTGCATTGACACCCATCTCCTGTTGTAGATGTGAACAAAGTGGTTTGGCGTGTTTCCCTGACCCAGCCTGTGCTGGGAGGCTGCACCGAGACCATCCCTGTAGGTACACAGAAATGTGCTTTCAATCATCTGAACCCCCATACCAGTCAGTCTGCAAAAACCTGAACTGCCTTGTAAAGCTAGAGTGTCCTCTGCACCCATGAAAACAAGTGGCTGCAAAATGAGGAACTTACTATGTTCAGAGAACATATGTTTATCTGCTTGTATTTATTTGAGGTGTTGATCTTTAGGTCTCAAGATTCACACTGGCTTCTTACCATCAAGCTGAGAATCATTATGGAGTGCCGGGGAATGGCATGTCTTTACTAGTGTGATACCACAGTATAATTTTAACAGAAATGTAATGCAAGTTGTGTGATTTCCTCTGCACAAGCTCAGAAGCTTCACCTTTCCCATCCAGGCTTTTCTTCCTAAAGGAAAATAACTACATTTACTTCAGGGTGTCATTTTCTGAAGAAGGGTTTTGTCGTTTGCTGTTCCATTAAACTCCACACTGCTCTAGTATCACATTCTTGTGGTGAGATTATAACTGCAACAGCTATCAAAGCCATTGTCAAAATTGGCCTGGACTTTTTGAACTTAAGTGTTCAAAATACTAACTTTGTTCCTAGAAAGAAAACTTCTCGGCCTTACATTGAAGAAATGTGATAGGAAATGGATCCTATCTTGAGTATGTTGTTACTATAAATAAGAGGTATGGGCATTTAAAGAATTCCAGCTGAATCTCATGCTTCAAAGGGCACGTGGCTCTGTGTAAGTGCAGGAGAGGATTCCTCCCCTCCCTGATGCACCACCACGTTTTCAAGGGTTGTATCAGATGTTTTCAAGAGTTCTGTGGGCCTGGGCCTGGTCCAGGTTGGTTCCAAATGCCAGACTGCAGGATGCTACTACTGAGAAAGCACAAGAAGGGAAAGGTCTGGCAGCAGTGACTGCTCCTGAACATTTGCTTTCATTAACGCAGTCTTTACATTCTGGCCAGGCTGCAGTTTGGCTTAGTTTGCAGCAGACAAATGTGCAGTTACAATGGGAGCCGGGCAGATGAAAACAGGCTTGTGCGTGGTACCCAGCAATAGCATCAGCGGAAGAAGCAGCAGCTGCTCTTATCCCCGCTACTGAAGCTACATATGGCTTGCAGCATATACCGGCAGAGATTTGGGTGGCCAAGAGGGATGGTGTCCATCAGCTTGGCAGGGCAGTGTATGAGGTGGAGGAGAAACCTCTGACCCTGCTCTCACACGCACCAGGTTCCTGTAATATCCTGCTTTGAAAAGCAATTGATGACACAAAGCTCATCCAAGCGCAAACACCGATGACCGCAGGGCTTGCCAAGCCTTCCGCTCCACACTATGATACTCCAGGCTGAGCAAACTTCCTGTCTGCTGTAATTCTTTTGACACTTCCAGTTCTTCCTGGGGACAAAGGTCAGGTGGAGGCAGCTGGACCTGGCACCTCGTCCTTTCTGCAGACCAAGATGCTCTTGAGAGTGCAATAAGCTCGTAAGCACATCCGCCTTCCCTCTGCTGGCCTTGCTCTTGCCTCTACTCCACCTCATGTTCAAGATGGGGTGGAGCAGAGGCACTTTTGCTCACTTTCTTTTGCTCAAGAAAAAAGGGGTCTGTCATTGTAGGGCTGATGTTTAGCTCACAATGAACTTGGGGTAAGAAGCTCATCCCTTGGGAGAATGAAAACCACCTTGGGACCCACATTGGTCAAAGGCAGCTCCCCTCTATCAGCTATTCAGAATGCCCAGGAATCAAGCTGATTAACAATATTTGATCAACCTGCTTAGTGGAAGGTGTCCCTGCCTGTGGCAGGGGTTGGAACTGGACGAGCTTTAAGGTCCCTTCCAATCCAAACCAGTCTGGGATTATATGAATCCACTAGCAGGGGAGAAACTGAGATGAACTTTTGATAATAGATATAAAAATTCCTTGCTGACCTCTTGTTAGGATTAGATTCATTACAGAAATCACATAGGGAGGATGAAACCTTGCCTGTCTCTGCAGCCTCATCTGCTTGGCTCAGTACAAACATAAAATTCAACAGCTGTACTGAGAAATTCACATAATTCAATTAGACCATCAGAAAGTTGATCTAATCATGTCACTTCAATTATTCAGACCACTAGCTAAAATCTTTCATGTTACTTAAACTGGAAGCCTTCTGCTGTGCCAGTCCCCTGTTAGCAATGCACTCATCTAAGGAAGAGATTAATTCAGACTTTGTTCTTGCTTTTCAGTGTAAAGAGTGGGTCTTTTCAGGTAAGAAAATCCTCAAAGTCTGGTATTAATCAGAAGGGAAAACATATCCTGGACACCACAGACTATATTCTGCAGTGTAGGAACAGATGTAGCGTGGGCTGGGATTCCTGCAGGTGGGGATACACACAACCACATTTAACGTTGGGTCTGGTCACAGAAGCTGTGTCTGCCTCCCATGGAGATGTATTTTGACAAAGGCCCCTTTGTCCACTTCAGCTTGGCATCATGAGATTTCATCATGAGGATGCTTCCATGTCCCCTTTTCTTGCTGCTCTTGCCCATTTTAATCTTTTCCATCCTCAGTGCATTCTGCTCCTGTCCTTTCATGTGTCCCCCACAAACCCAAATGCAGGCTGACAAGGTTTCCCACTATTTGACATGCTGAAGGGAAGGGATGCCATGCAGAGGGACCCGGACAGGCTGGAGAGGTGGGACTGTGCAAACCTCATGGAGTCCAACAAGGCCAAGACCAAGGTCCTACCCCTGGGTCAGGGCAATCCCCAGCACAAACACAGGCTGGGGGAGATTGGATGGAGCAGCCTGAGGAAGACTTGGGGGTGTTGGGTGATGAGAAGCTCCCCATGACCTGGCTTCAGTGTGCGCTTGAGCCCAGACCCCCCCCCCCCCCCGTGTGCTGGGCTGCACCCCCAAAGCATGAGCAGCAGCTCAGGGAGGGGATCCTGCCCCTCTGCTTCCATCTGGGGAGACCCCCCTGCAATCCTGGTCCAGCTCTGGGGCAGCAGCACAAGAGGGACGTGGAGCTGTTGGAGCGAGTCCAGAGGAGGCCACGGAGATGCTGTGAGGGCTGGAGCAGCTCTGCTCTGGAGCCAGGCTGAGAGAGCTGGGCTGGGGCAGCCTGGAGAAGAGAAGGCTCCTGAAGGGGAGACCTGAGAGCAGCTCCAGTGCCTGAAGGGGCTGCAGGGAACCTGGAGAGGGGCTTGGGACAAGGGCCTGTAGGGACAGGCCAAGGGGAATGGCTTGAACCTGCCCCAGGGGAGACTGAGATGAGCTCTTAGGCAGAAGCTCTTCCCTGGGAGGGTTCTGAGGCGCTGGCACAGGGTGCCCAGAGAAGCTGTGGCTGCCCCATCCCTGGCAGTGCTCAAGGCCAGGTTGGACACAGGGGCTTTGAGCAAGCTGCTCCAGTGGAAGGGGTCTCTGCCGAGGCTTGAAAGCCCCTTCCAACCTAAACCAGTCTGTGTCTGATTTGCTTGTCTGGCAGAACTTTCACTGGGGGCACTGGGACATCTGCTCTCCGTGCACATCCTCTTCTAAATCTTCCTGTGTTCTCTGAAGGAGTCAAGTTGTGACCTTCCGCAAACCCTTTTCTCCCAGCCCTTATCTTATCCCAGTATCTTATTCCTGACTCTTAGCCTACACCCATATACTTGGTATCCCATCAATCACCTATGTTGCTTTGTGGTTAAGGCGCTGTGCTAACACTGACTCTTATCAAGTCCTTGGTTTATAGAGACAAAATGCTCTTAACCCTAAGCAATGTGGCACTGCCGTTCCTTTTGAAACTGCCCTGTGGTTAACTACCCTGAGAACAAAAACATTGGAACAAGTGGATGAAGGGTAAACAGATGAGCCTCTTAGCCTGAAGCCTCACCCCTGAAGCCACTCCAAAGATAGAGAGAATTTAGCCTTGATCAAACAGAGCTATGAACACACTGCTTACGCTGCATTGGGGTATTGTTTTTGGACAAGTTCCAGCTAGCAGCAATGATGGACAGATCCGATTAGGAGGAGGAGGCGGAGGAGGAGAAGGAGGAGGAGGAAGAGGAGGAGGGAGCATCCGAGAGCCAGCTGGAGGGAGCACTGTTTATGCTCCTCTTTGCTCACTTTGCTCACTTTGCCTCAGAGACATCAAAAAGCCAGGAAAACAAATCACAAGCTGCCGAAGGAGTCCTGGAGAACACAGTAAGCATGGCAACAGCAAGCTGAGTTCTCCATAGAGGGATGTAAATATGCTCTATCTGCACGGATCTACAACACGTGGGCATTTCTGCTACCCCTGTTTTATTCTAGGGACCAGTGATGAGGAGATGGAGGCTCAAAGCTGCTCAGATAAGAGGGATGTTGTATGGTTAAGTAGCTCCACAGCGAAAACCTCTCTCATTGATTAGAAATTAGTTAAGAGATTAAAAAAAATACCAATCCAAAATGTAGAATTTAGAGACAAACTTTCAGCAAGGGAAGAGATTATCAGCTCTATATCGTAATGATTTCTACAAGACACAGGATTGCTGCCTCTATTTGGTGAACAATGGATATAAAAAAATCATGGCTTAAAGAAAATTATTTAGATGTGAGAGAATTGTGAATTGCCCCACATAGGAAAGGAGAGGAAAAAAGATCAGCTGGGCAATGGGATGGTAGATTAAGGCCCCTGAAATATTATGCATATGGGAAGAAAGAGTCTGAAGTATTCCTGGTCTTCATGCATTGTAAATCAACCAAGAGGCCTTGATGCTGCTTTAAAAAGCTCATTAAGAAGCACATGCTCAGCAAAGTGTTCTAACCAGAAAAGCAGTAAGACGTTAGGCTATTTAAATGTAGGTTTTATGTAATGATGAAAATATTATAGTGTCATATATTGCATTAGTGATGATGCCTCCTCATCCTTAACAGTGTGTTCAATCCAGTTTTGTTCCCCTCATGTGGAAAATATAAATCAAGTTCATACAGTGCCAGAAGAAATGCTAAAAACTTGGTAGATTTCCATATGAAAAGAGACTGCTTGGACTACTCCAACTTCAAATAAGTAATTAGTAATGGAAAAAATTGAATTTCATTCACTAACGAATGATATGGGAAAAGCAAAAAGAATGATTTTCCAAAATACTTTGTGTTGTGCTGCTACTGGAATAAGAACAAAGCAATGCTATAAATTCAAGTAACCCTTTTATGTCAAGCACCATTAAAACTCAGATAAAGTACTTTTGACCTGGAAACTCCTTAATACAATACAGTAATTTGTGTCCAAGAATTTAGTGAGATTCCAAAAGTTACCCCCTCTTCCCACAAACACTTGCAAGCAGACAATGCCAATTCTCACCAATCCTTACTCAATTATCAGTCCTCTGGGTGACTCCAAGATAATATCTTAAGTCGGGCTTTCTTTGCCTTGGGTTTTTAGCTTTGCTTTTCTGTTTGCAGGATGCCCACTCGCTTTCAGACACTGAACACACATCTCAACAATGCAGTTTTGGTATTTCAGTTTAAAGCAAGAGGATCGTCCTGGAAAAGCTCACCATGTGATGCCCTGAGTGCCTGTAGGAGGCTGAAGCATGGTGTTCCTACTGACCTTATATCTGCAGCGTGGCTGTAGAGATGAAATCTTGTGTCTCCTCCAGCTTTGACTCCCCGACAAAGGTTCCTAGAGACAGTAAAACAAACTGTGAAACATTTAGAAACCTTTACAGACCTTTCATGCTGCAATATTGTGAGTGGATATGATGTCCATGTATTTATGCATTTTTAGAAATGTAGGGAAGAAGCCATCTTCTGTTACTAATAGGAAAAGAAACTATCATGAAGGATTAAAATGCAAATTAGAGTCTTTGTAGGCAAGCCTGCAGGGCAATACTGGTTAGGAATGTATGGCAGGAAGGACAAGAAGAGCAGAAGGAAAGAAAGGACAGATGCCAACCAGGCTGTACTGCTCTGCCCACCTCTATCTTCAATACGGTAAATGTTTCCCCCTGACCATTACAGAGCTCAGACATTTTGGGCATCACCATCTCTGACCTCTGCTTTCTCCCAGCACAGGAAGCAGCACAAGGAAAAAAAGGGTGTCGAGAAGATGCTGGCCAAATGCCCTGGAGATATCAGGGAGAACAGAACTGTGTCACGCACCGAGCTGGCTGAGCTTGACATCGCACTGCTTCTGGCTGGGCATTACTGGAAACAGATCTTGAACAGGAGGCACTCCCTTTGCCTTTTACTAAAGCAGTGTGGCAACACTAATGCGCCTTGCTTTTAACAGATGAAGTCATGAGTTTAGATCTTATCTGAGCTTGAATACTTTGAACTAAAGGTTCGCACCAAGTGAAACTGAGTTTCACTGCCAGATCTGCAGGGAGTACAGGAAAGGAAACCAATAATCTCAGACGAGAACTGTCCTTGGGGACTTGAAACACTTCTGCCATAAAATCACATTGCATAAAGTTTTCAAAGCTTTAAAAACAACACTGATGAAATGTCTGTGTAACATCTCTACCCTATCTCTATCCATGATACCTTGCAGATTTCAGAAATCAGTTTTGAGTACTTGGCACTACCCAATCAAAGACTGGGGTTTGAAATGTTTAGTGCATTAAGACCGCACCTATGTGGAAACTGAAATGTCTGTTTCCTTGGAAGTTCTGTAATTTCAAACCCAATTTTCCTTGCAGTGTGGAGTGAAATGTCGTATTTAGAAATGAGATGTTTAAAAAGGTTTTAAAAGTCACTTGAAACACTCTGTTGTCATTTTGACAGGCTCCTTTCATATTCTTATTGCAATTTATTACATCAAGTACTAATTTTCATAGCAAAAATTATTTTGAAAGGGAAAATGGAAATGTGAAGTTCTTGTCATTTTAAAATGGAATATTTCAGCTTTATTTGCATGTTTGACTTTGCATTCAGACTATAATGGGCAAAATGCAGCACTATTCTGGTAAAAGCTTAGATTTCAATAAAGCCTCATTTTCTAAAGGGAATATGCATGAGAATGATGGTTTTGACCACCTCAGAGAAGCTTTGAGCTGGGTAGAGCTGAGGAATGAAACATCTCTTTTGCATAGATGAATAGTTTGAGATGCCCTGAGCACTGGGGTGGAGGATTTGAATCTGCTTATATTAGGGCTGGTTTGCACTTGGGTGAATCCTTGCTAGGAGAAAACCTAAAAAGACGGCTTTAATGTTATACATTTCTACTACCAGCTATTCTTTTTTTCTCATTTAGACATCTTGGATGTGATAGAAGGCTGTTTCTTCAAGCTTGCTCTAGTTAGATCAAGTTCTCTTTTTAAGAACGACAACCCATCCTATCACAATTAAACAGGTAGTAAATAGATGTGCATGACAAGAAGATCCTTCGAATTATTGACATTTTTACCTTACTTTAGTCAATGAAAGGTGCTGTCAGTGTTACAGCTTCACTGGACCATGCTGTTTGAAACTCATACCTGTTTGCGTTATGATGGCAAACCAGCCACACAGCTTACTTCTATATATGCTGCACATGTTGACATTGCAGGCTTCAAACCTCACATGAGTTTTGAGTTCATTCCCACAAGTATCTGCCTGCAGCATTCCCTCAAAGGATGCCTTCTGCTCCTGCTGCTAAACAAGCAAGGTCACAGGGAAGGAAAATGACTTGAGTCCTCTCCAGATGAGGTCTCCCAGCACCAAAGCATCTATCAGCAGAGAACCACAGCTCTTCTATGTGCAGCTCCTTGCAGGGGAAGAAATTCATGGCCCAGGTGACAAGTTTGGTGAAGAGGAAGGTAAGCAACTCACCCATGATCTTTTAGCCAGGGAAGTAAGAGGTGAACAGCAGATGCTAAGTGAGAACTCCCAAGCTCCCTCTCCACAGCATGTTTTTGCCACCTGTGTTGTCCTGAAAAAGATATTTTTCCCTTTCGATTCTTCTACATCTGGAAGAAAAAAAGAGAAAGAAAAAAAGTTAATTTTTTAACTTTTCCAGGAATTTGGGTTGATGATTTATATTAACATTACATCACATGCAGGGTCATTTAGGCAGGAATTTCTGTACTGGAGAGAGAGAAGTGGATACCACAGTGATCAGACTGCTCTGGGGATGTCTTCAAGGAGATGCAAGAGCCTAAAGCCAGGCCATAAACTGTATAGAGCATAAACTATGAGGGCAGTGACACAGTGATGTTAATACTGTTACTTCCCCACTGTTTGGAGCATCTCCAGTGAAATCTGGAGCCATTCCTGCTGACGGGGAGCAAAAGGGATGACAGGTTTTCCTCTCCCCTGCTGCAGTGGGTAAGAGCTGGGTGCAGGAAGGGGAATCTGATCTGCCTAGTTTTTTAAGCTGAGGCAGGATGGCTGCACCTTCATTCCAAGCAGCTGCAGCCTCCCTGTGTGCATTGAATAAGCCAGGCACCTGCAAAGCAGCAGGGCCTGCTAGCACACTTCCACTTTAGGTAAAGGTGTGTTAATGGGTCCCTGTACTGCTTTAAAGGAGGTCCCAACAAGGGGAATCCCTCAGGTTCCTATAACGATAAGAAAGCACACCTACCTGGCTGCAGAAAACCCAGATCAGGACACGTTATCAAAAAAGAAAAGACCTTCTAAAGTATGCGATGCTAAAAATGCAGATATACAGGATCCACACATATCCTTGAACACTTGACCTTCACATTAATGCTTCTCACCACACCCCAAATGTATAGGCATCCAGTATAACTTCATGCCACACGTGCTATTCTTTCCCCTGTGCAACGAACCAGAATGCCTCTCCATTTACCTCTTTCTTATGCTGGCATTTGTCCACCCAGCCATCTCCCTTCTTTATTTCCCTCTTAACCATTTAATTACTGAGGAGCGTAAAGCATCATGGCCCAATCCAGATCAGGCCTTGAATTTCAGTGTCTGTAAAACACAAAGGTGCTTTGGTCTGGGTTTCAGTGTGGTCCAGCAGAGAAAGAGGGGACACTTAGAAAACTGAGACACCTAATTGGGGTTATGAGACATGGTATTCAGTGATTGCTCAGGATCTGTCTTCAAGACCTCCACTACTACATGGTACTAACGCATCCAGCTGCATGGTACAGCATACTTTTGCCTGGGGTAAGAGTAGCCCTTTCTGCAAAGAGGGTTTTGAAATGCATCTGTAAAAGAGTTAATCTCACCTGTGGGATTAGGATCTGACAGGATTCCAGGCATTTGTACCATTTTCTTGGTACAAACAAAAGTCCTTTGGACATTTAATCAGTTACAGGATTTAGTCGTATTATTTACAGTCTGAAAGGAGGAAAAAGGACCACCCAGCAGGTCCTTGGGGAGATAATGCAAAGCCCCTCCTCACATTGACCAAACTGCGTCAATGCTAACCTCCCACTGCAGGGGTATGACACCCAGATATACATGGTTTTGATAGTCAGGGGCTCAGAAGCTCAACTGAGCAAATTAACACCATTATGAAATAGTTCTTGGGGCTTCTGCTAAGTTTACATATATTTTCTTGTAAAGGAAGGGTGGGCATGAGTGATGGCAACACATTCTAGATCCTCACTTTCAAATCAAGCAACTCTTCCACCAAGCAATGACTATGATGAAAAGAGCTGGAGCTGTGACCAGTAACACTGGGAGCATCTCCACTGCCCTGTAGCTCACACCCTTGCTTTGTCCCAAGGCAGAGAGAGGTAGGTTGCCCAGTGAGGCTCCTGTGGAGACCTGGTCCAGTCTGTTCTACTCCATTCGAAGTGCAGGCCAGCTGACCCATGGTTCCCCAGTCTGTTCCCAGCTGATGCCATCCCACACTGCCAGGCATGCAATTCCATCATATGGCAAAACACCGCATCAACTGGCCTCCAGTGCATCTCTTGCTCCACAACAAACACAGCAAACATGGAATGGAAGAGAAAACTTTTGTCAATATCCTAAATATTCTTTTTCAAAGATCAACTGAGAATAAAACGTTTACTGTGTATCCCAAATGTGCATGTCCTCAGTTCATTGAATGTGTCTTAAGGAACCTCTGGACAGGTCACATCACAGCTTCACCCTTCCAAGCTGCAGTTCTAAGAACTCAATGAGATTATCTTTGCTCTGCAAATGCAAATTTGATATCCTTTTGTGCTACAGGGGTAGGTACTGTTGAACTAATCCTACCAGAGATTTCTGCAATCTCCCATGTACAGCAGCAATATCATTATTATCCTTTGAATGGCTCAGAGCAAACAAGATCTCAGGAGCCATTTATGGCTGCTGGTGCTGCTAGTTCAAATGAAGTTTCAAATAAAAGGTAAGAAATGGATTTATCTCAATAATTTCTTTTAAACCATGAGCTAGTCAGTCTGTGAATTTACAGTCAAATTATTTTTCTTTTACTAAAACCTTCCTGCATAATAATTTTATTTAAGTGTTTGTCCATATGCAATAAAAATATCAGCCATTAAGTGGCCAGAGAACAGTAACATTGCACACGATGCTGTGGGAAAGGCTTCAGGGTTTTATGATGGGCTGATCCTTGTATGAATTAATACTTCTGATTTACCAAAAAAAAGCAGGAAAGAGTGTTTAAATATTTTAATCAAGGAACAATTTAAAGAAATTAAACCTTCCAACCTTGAACAATATTCCCATTTCTAATTCCTCCTAGGTACTTAGTAGTAAACTTTTGAAAGTTTGGCATTTAGACTGATTGCATAGATATTGAGTGATAAGATTAAATAACTATTTCAATTTTGATCAGACATGTTAGTTAAAAAGTTTCATGGAAATATCTAGAAGCAGAAGTTTTCAAATCACTACTTGGAGCAAGTGTTGCTAATGGCAATTTCAGGGTTGCCATCAGCATCTTGTAGAGTACCAAATTATCAAAATCATTATTTTTGTGTAATTAAATCTGAAATAAAGGCTACAAAGACTCTTAAAGGAAATGTATTTTACACCTTGGTGCCCCGGTAATGTACCGACACATGACACTACCAGTGTCTTCCTACTTAATGTAAGAGCATTGTCTGACTGTTGTCCTACTGTAGTTAATGTAAATCTTTACCATCTTTATCTGAAACTAAACTTCTCAAAGACAAAAATAAGAAGCTTTCTGCCTTAAAACTTCAGTCCTTCCAGTACAACATCAATAGACATGGAAATATGCTTTCGGGAAGCTTTTGCATAATTGTCAGAGGTGTTTGGAAAATATGAGAACCTCAACAATGGAGTTATTTCATTAGGCTTTATGTCAAAATGATCCTCTGTGAACAAACAACTCTGATGATAGTTTTTGTTCTCTGGTCAAACGAATGCAGAAACCTGAGCCACTCTCAGTGAACAGGTCTCACTGCAGCCTTTGCTATTTGAGATACTTCACTGAAAGGTCTTTTCACCTGCCTCCTAAGACACAGCATGAATGTAGACCCAGAGAGTTCCCTAGAGCCATTCTGCTGTCCTTGACAGCATTTCTACAACCTGAGGCAGAACTAAAGGAGCCTTGAAGGTCCATTGCCTTCAGTCATGTTTCCAAGAAGGTCTCTCTGACATACCTCTGCTCCTTAGATCTAAAGGAGTATCTTCCAGATGCCAAACCCAATGTCTTTGTGGGCTTTTGCTGTCACAGTCATGGGGCACGGGGTGATCAGGAATTGGAGTTAAGGATTTTTTCTCCCCAAAGCTCTCACACTGAGGGAACCAAGATATTCTAGTTGGAGATATTAGGTTAGAAAAGAAACCAAAGGGATTTTCAATTTATTTCTTAAAATAGTCTATCCCTACAGGCAAAAGAAATCATCCTATGACAAGCAGAAAAGACAATCCCCAGCCAGCACAAGCCTACTGATCTTTGGCTTGCTTTTCCCAGAGTTGTTCTGCCCTGAAATGAGTTCACCTAAGCCCAGGAACAGCCACAGAACCAGAGCTGAATAAGGAAGCCAGAAAACAAAAGATTCCTAATCCTTCTGTTGCCTCCTCTGCTATTAAATCTCTTAGTAATTGGTCAGTGAATTGGTCACATAACTCCCCTGGCATCAAGGTGGTCACTGGAGCATTAAGGAAAAACCCTCCTCACTCCTGGGACTGTGCCAAATCCTCCACACCTAAGAAAAGCAACGAGCCCTTCTCAAGGGTTGTACTGCAAACACTGCTGCGTTCCCAGCAGAGGCTCTGAAAATGGAATTTACACAGGATTTAGACACTGAAATCCTGTCCTGTTTACTGACAGCCCCTTCTCTGCTGCATCTATTACCCTTCCCTTCGGTGACAGTCCAATGATCAGAGCATTTACCCCCAAGCTAAGAGACGTGGGTTCATTTACTTCGAGAAGAATCAAAGCTGGTTTCCTCCTCTCCGAGGTATCCCAAACTCTGTAAGAGAACTTGGACCTTCTCCCAGGAGAGAAGAGCAGCAGATGCATTACTTGTATCTGCAGGACTGCTGTAACGATCATTCATGGCAGCTCCGTTTGCAATAATTCTATATTTATGTAAGAATTTCACACAGTAGTGAGTTTTTAAATACTTCTCACTGCAGAGCATATAACAGCACTAAATGTACTGGGAAAGGGAAATGAGTACAGTCAGAAGCACGTACGTAAGGGTGTACATCTATCTGTGCAAAGCCATGGCCCAAAGGAATTCAGGGAACATTTTTTGCCTCCTGCTTTGGTCCTTACTGGGTCTAAACATGCTCTGGTAAAATATCCTCATTTATTTGTTCACTTGGCTGATGACACCAGCAAAATTCATTGCAACTTTGGATTCTTTCCCTGCTGCTCAAGCATTTGGAAAGGTCTATGCACCATTTTTGTAGACCTGCATTTCACAGCACTATTGTTGAGTCTCTCCTGAGCTGGCCCTCGGCTAGGGGAAGAAAAGTCTTGAACAATTTGTTAACAGCAGCATGGAGATGGATTATTTCTCATTTATTCCAAAATCTGTAGAAGCAGCTTCTTTCCTGGGGTCTCATGAACCTTAGATCTTAGCCAAAACAAAGGCGTAATGACAAGTTTAAACGGAAGCTTAACGCAAGACAAATACATGAATTTATATTGCAGTTTTATGATAGTTACTTTTTTTTTTCTCCTGAGGGGAAAAACTGGGCCCACATATATTTTTCCTTGTAGAAATTAACTGAAAAATAGTTTTCAGATGACATTTATATTAATAGCAACCAATACATGAACAAATTTCCTTAAAACTACTAAAAAGAGAATTAATCTAATGCTTCCACTCCAGATACAAAGAAAAAAACTTCTAGGTGTATTAAGTCAAAGAATCTAACATGAGAATTGTCTTCCTTTCAGTATTTGTTCTGTTCTTTTTCAGTCAGCCTGACCAATACAGAGCATTGTGTTCTGGCCTTGTCATGACTAATTTCAAAGTAAATACATAAAACTAGCCAAAACAAAGGATGATACAGAACCTGAATGTTTTATCTCCATTGTTTTCCAAGCCTGTGGTCTGCAACAGAAGAAACATAGTCACTGACTCTGGGGGAAGAGATTTGCTTGGACTAATTTCTGTTTCTATGAGTCTAAGAGTAATGTGGTATAAGCCAGATTGCTGTTCAATCAGAGAGGAACAAACATCCTTCGATACAGCTTTTATCCCCTAAGTAAATAGTACTAAGAAACGGCAGAGAAGCCTTTAGTGCATTTCCTGCTTTTTTCTTGCATCATTCCCACATTATGAACACTCTTCTTTGAACTGAATTTATATTTCATTTGCTGAGGTTAAAAAGCCCCACACTTTTGAAATCTGCAAATGCAGAATTAGAGATGAAAATGGTACTAAACAGGTAGATTGACTAATTGGTTTTCTTATACTTTTAAAGCCTGTAATTGATGAACTATTGTATTATAAGACTTGCAAGAGGCAACAATTTCAAAAGAGGCATGGCTAGTAGAATTTCTTTGATGCTGTCTGAGCAGAACCCTTACAGTTGGAGAATGCATTGTTTTCTGTATTCATTCTCAGACTTACACCAGCTGAACTATATGGTCAACACATATACAAGACAAGCCTTAGAATGGCATGAGAAGAACATGGAGAAGCAGCATAAAAAACTGAAACAGATTCCAAGAGGTGGTATAGATAAGGATAAATGGGCCTGCATGGTGGTCTACACTACCTGGTTTTGCTACTTTCATTATCAACAGTTTTTTACTTAAATGCCCCAAATGCACCCTGCAATGTACACTCACTTTGTGAGCCTTTGTTACAGATCATCAGTGCTCAGTATCAACTGAGGGCAGGGCTGATACTCCAACGTGCTTCTCACTCCATTGCAACACATTTATCAGATCCACTTAGAGCTGAACCAGACCTTGAAACAGTCATGTTCGCGTTGAAGGAGTTCTAGTTTTAGCCCACCGAGAGTTAAAAATAGGCAGAGGAACTAGGAAGGGATGCAGAAACCAAAGCCAAACTACAACATGAAGCTTCTGTGCGACTGAGTTCTGTGCATATGTCCCATCCATCGCCAGGCAGGCGGCAGAGCTCTGCGTGGTGCGGAGGTGCGAGTGTGGGCCCAGCACAACCATACGCAGGCTGGCTCTTTGACTTACGGTTCCTCCTAGGAGATGAGAGAAAAGATGGGAAGAACGGTGCAGGGAAGTTCCCACTGTCTGCATTCTGAGATTAGTAGCATTTTGGCCACAAAATCTCCCCTCTCTTTTCAGATGAGAGGTAATGAAAGAGCTGGAAGACTAAAATAATAGGTCAAGTTCACAACCAGCCTTAGTAAAGAATATCTTCTGTCTCAGTAATGCCAGTTTTAAGCTTCTCAAAGCTTAAAGAAATTATATTCTTTGGATTTACAATTAGGTCAAAGATATCAAACCCCAAAAAACCCAAGACAGCAGGGAGTCAGAGTAGAGAAAATACATGTGTTATCTCAGTGAGTGCTATCAGTATGAGAAAGCAAGTCAAAGCTCAGCTAAGAATCGTTATCAAATACTCAAGGATGGGGGGAAATAGATCCATAACCAAAAAGCACAGGGGTATAGAACAAAGCAGGACACTGTCTCAGACATTTGGTAGTGACACAGCTCCATCTGCAATTAAACTCTCAGAACTGAAGCAACAATCCCTTGGTTAACGACCATGATGGAAAGCAGACACTTCCTTTATGAACACAGCCACTGTTGAGCTGGACACACTTGCAATGCCTGCAGACAGAGCAGACCACTTTTGCCATCACAACAGGACAATGAGGTGGTGCTGAGCATTCCCATTCCCACTCAATAGAAGAGCTCAGCTCTGCAGCAAGAACTGGACTTTCATAGGAGGACAAAACACAAATAGATGTTGCAACAGATTATCCTTATGAGCTGGACATTTGTCTTGATGTTTATTAATTCAATTCTGTTAAAGGCAGATGTTAAGGCAGGTAATTCTTGCCTCTGTAGTCCTAAAGCTGCCCTCTTCCAAGTGTATTATCCCTTACGTACAATGATGCTGTTGTGTTTTTGGGTTAATGCTATTATTCCCTTTGCAAAAGCTGTAGAAAACACAAATATTTTAGTCTAAGCATGTTTGTATGGGAAAACACGAAAGAAATCACCTCCAGAAACTCCCTAAGAAGCTAAAAGCCTAACTGAGAGGAGATGGGGCTGTCTTTAGACCTATTCCTAATGACAGCATTACTGTACAAAGGAGATAGCTTGCTGATTCCCTGAATCTCAGAGTACCCCAGCCTTCTTTTAAGCTCTATTGCAGAATAGAACTGAATTTTCTATTGTGTTCTTGTCATGTAATCACTAATCCTGGAATCACTAGTGCATCAGTTCTTACAACCTGGTATTTTATGTTTCATTGCAACAGACTGGAAGGATCCAGCTAATGTAATGATGCCACAGATGAAAGACTGCATTTTGAACTGTGCTGTTATAGCTCATTAGACAAGGTGTTCTTACATTAATTATTCCAGATAATGGCCAAAAAAAAAAGAAAAAAATTAATTTAATATTCTATCCAAAAGATGTCAAGTTTATGGATTCAATCAGGAGAAAAACTGCCAGTGGAACAAAACCTCCAGATGATAGAACTTTTGTTATTAAATGAATAAAAACAGTTAAAGAGTTTAGAATTGAGGAACTGAAGATGGCAACTACAAAACCCCAACCTCCTCCGGCTGTACAATAATAAGGCTGTATTCGATATTGATGTTTTTCAAGTAAACGAACCTTTGCTCTTCCACGTTATATTTTCTCCAAACAAATTTACCAAGACCTACATTCATACCCCAGAATTCTTGAAAAAAACCCCTTCAAACATGAAGCTTATTCCAGGGGGTGGTGTGAAAATCAGCCTGTTCAACGCCAGCATGCTTGTCACCCAATCTGTACCTTGGCAATCTGCCTTTAGGCACTGTGAGAAGAGCCAGGCATAGGTTGATATTTAAAGCTATAATTCATCCCACCATCCCCGTACTATAGGACTGGCATGTTGAGTATAAAGAAGACATCAAATTTCTATCAAATCTGAGCATCTGTTTTGCCATGAGCTAAGGAATCACCATGTTAAAACACTGAAGGAACACCCCCCAACAAATTGTGTCTTCTCTGTAAGTCTAAGTTTCTCACTTTTACTTAATATTATTATTTGTAAAATCATCAGTATGATCCTAATTTAAAATGGATTCCTTTACTAGAGCACCTGAAGGGTGTTTGGATGTGTAATTAAGGAGGCATTGAAGCCTCACTGAAGTAAAACACTGGCATGCTCAAGATGGAGCTTTGGCACAGGGACGCTCACAGAGCAGTGCTTTGCCTCGTCCCCAGCCTACCTGCATCTGCCACTACCCCAGCCATGCATTAGGGGAAACAAGAACCATGCACGGGTTTCAAAAGGGAACATGGGGTTTGCAAAGCTCCTTGAATTTTTAGTCAAGCCTGTAAAAACTGGATGTAAAATGCTACCAGAAGTCCTTATAAAGTTGAGTTAATTGAGCTTTTGTTCCTTGTTGCTTTTTTCTCATGGTAAATGTTTGTCCCTTTCATTCTGAATTGCTCCAACAAAGCCCAAGCACCCTGTGTTTTATTGCTGCGTGGTGACAAGGGCTGAGCTCTCCCTCCACTCCTACTACAAAGGCTTTTGTGTTTTACATGTTGCTAGGAGGGAAGACATGGAAGGACTGTACCTTGTTAGCTTTTCCTTTGCCCCTTTCATGCCCCGAGGTGCTCTGTATGATTTTAGTCTTTACCCTTTGGCAGCCCCTACAAGAAGGGATAGATTCAATGTAGGATTTAATCTGTAGTTAAACAGAAAGGCAGAATGGTGTGGTCAGACAGGAAAGATTTTAAACACTCTCCTATGAAACTAAACCAGTACCAGCTGTAACTAAAAGACCATTGAATTTACACTGCTAATGGGAGCAGAGTCTAGGGCAGTGCAGCAACTTGGCTGCTTCAGCAGCAAATACTTCAGGAAAAAAAGCACACCAAAATCATAAGGGTGCAAGTAAAGAACAGCTTCTCCCCAAACAAGCTGCTTGGTTTGCTGGGAAGGTATCTAGACTTTAATTAATCTTTTATGATTCCTTTCTGTTGGCCCTTATTCCCGTATGCTTTGCTGCTTTAGTTTATGAGGTATAGGATGGCCTCTAGTGGCCCACATGTTGTGCAAGGAGAGACCCTGCTTTGATTGATTCAGCAGGGCACACACACAGTGAGGGTGCAAAGACAAACACAGCCCTTGAGCAGAGACCGTTACCGAGCAATCTCCAGACAGCAACACCTTCCCCATGTCAAACAGTAAATTTAATACTAACTGAGGTGGTTTTCATCCTGGAAACAGACACAAAGTATTTTCCAGATTATGATTTCATACAAGAAACCTGGAGAGGGGCTTTGGCCAAGGGCCTGTAGCAACAGGCCAAGGGGAATGGCTTGAACCTGCCCGAGGGGAGACTGAGATGAGCTCTTAGGCAGAAGCTCTTCCCTGGGAGGGTGCTGAGGCGCTGGCACAGGGCGCCCAGAGAAGCTGTGGCTGCCCCATCCCTGGCAGTGTTCAAGGGCAGGTTGGACACGGGCTTGGAGCAAGCTGCTCCAGTGGAAGGGGTCCCTGCCCGTGGCAGGGGTTGGAACTGGAGGAGCTTTAAGGTCCCTTCCAACCCAAACCAGGCTGGGATTCTATGACTGATCCTATGATTCAGCTCTCTGGGTAGCTGAACTTCACCTGAAGAAACGGCGGAAGGATAGTTCCAGTACATTAGGTTCAGTGCAACAGCACCGGAAACCAGGAGGCAGAGTGGTTCACTCCTGTGAAACCATAATCTCAATTCATCCCTCTGTTGCCAGCATAGAAGCAGAAGAGGCAGGGATGTGCATCTCATCTCTTCTAGTATCGTGGGTTTAGCACATTTCTGCCTGAAGTATAAGAACTGTTCGAGGTTGATTGGAGAATCTCAAAACTACACAGGAGGGATTTTTTAAATTGCCTATTTCCTGAGTAACCTTCAGCCTACCAAACCCTCTTCCCTTCCTTTCCACTTCCTTCCCTTCCCTCCATTGCAAATGCTTTTTTTTTACAAATCCATTTTTGCATGCCCAGACTTAGCTGGGCAATATGGATCCTCAGGGAAGTTTCCAAAGGATGCACAAACGTGACTGCGTTTTTCTAAGTATAAATCAACACGTTGGGTCCACAACCTTCTTATCCAGATAACAACAGTTTCTTCAACTAAGCAGGGCTTTAAGGTGTGTCAGCAGCTCAGCTAACAGAGCAACATGCTTGCATTGCCTGAGCGACTTCCATAACATTTGGAATTTGCTTGCAGAGGTAGCAGAGTTGCGAGGAGCCTGAAGCAATCCCTCCTTTGGACAAGTAGTTTCAAGGCAACAAAATGACTTGGAAGCATTGCTCTATGCAGTATTTCATACAAAATATGCTCATAGTCTTGGCATTGTATTTCAACATATGCGCAACAGGTAGGGTGCACCTTGTGTTAATTATTTCATAGAATGCTCCAGGGAAAATGTTAAGCTTTTATAAGGAAGGGGGAAGTTTTCTTAAAGGGAATTGTGAATGTGTATCTGTATGTCAAATCTACACGTCTATGTCTAACTATATTTAAGCTAGGATTAATAGTAGCAGAGATTATTAAAAGCTTTCCTGGAAAGCATTTGTACCTAATACGTGCATACAGTGCAAAGGTATGAATTCAAGGTAGAACATAACTGAGATGCTTTCTTGTAATTGTGTATTATTCTGCGAATGAAGAAGAGGGAGAAAATGAGTCCAAAATAGGCTTGAGCAGCCTGTGGCATATGCCCTGTGATGAGAGGTTAGGTTTACTGCATGTTGTTAACCTCCTTTAGAGAGGGCAACTATGAAGGCGTTTGAACAAATAGTGACTGATACAGTCATGTACGCACTCAGTCAAAGCTGCACTTTTTACAATTTGAAGTTCTCCTTACTATCTTTCCCTCTGGGTACCAAAAGGAAGAACACCTGAATCCATTTGGTTTGGGTAGCAGTAAGGTCCAAGTTCTAGGAATAATTCTGTGAGAGATTTTTTTTAACCCTTGATGGGATTGTGCCAAATTCCATTATTTGGATAAACAGGGAAAAGCCAGGTCCATCATCGTCACTGACTGTTTTACCCCAGACTGCAAATACCCTGTATCTTAAAGTTCAGCACAAGAAAGACAATGTGTGTGCAATTTCAGCTCACCTAACCCATCCTGAGCCAGTTCAGCACAGTGCAAGCACTAAAAGGGAAAATTGCAATTGAGTCTAAGTGTGCAAACCTAAGTTGTGGTGTAAGAAGAAACTTACAGCAAAGAGGCTTTCAATATCCATTGCATCATCTACAGAGGCTGCTTGTCTGCATCTGTAAAGCTGCTGCAGAAGTGCAGAGAGTTCCTTATTAAAATTGGTACATATCCATTGACCGTTCAAGGCAATCTTAAAGCCAAATACCTCCAAATAAATGTTTTACCAATATCTGACATCTTAAATTGCTAGAATTAGGTGAAATTCAGACTGGGTGGGGGAAAGGAGGGAAGCAAAACTCTTTATATGAATTTTAAAGCATAGAAAGCTAGAATACTGCAATTATTGCAGAGAAACCCTCTGCCTCCTGTTGAGTGCAGGGGAAATGTTCCCTCCAGTATGCTGCCCACTCTACATCCTGGAGGACTGCCTGAGGAAAGAAGGATTTTAGGTTCCTGGCTGGAAAAGCCTTGGCTTTACTACACACAGTAGTTCTGTTTGGAGCAGACAGATCCAGAGCATTGGTTCAGAAAGTGGAAAAGATAACAAAAGAATAAGAAACATGATAAATGGCATGGAAATAAAGGATGTAAAATTAAAACATTATAAAAATCTTATCCTCAGATGCATGTCTTAATTTTTGATAAGTATTGAGACCCATTTACTCCACCAGCAGGTACAAGCAGTGTGGTGCACAGCAGAAATGAACCGACAGCGACAGGGGAAACGATGCAAGAGGCTGAACCCACAGTTCTGGGACTAGTAACAGCTTCAGAGAAGAACCATGGCCTGCGAACAAGCACAAAGACAGCCCTGGAAGACAAAGGTTTGACCAAGCCACCTCTCCTTAGGCAAAGTGCTTCAGATGAAGGGGGCCACCAAACCCCCAACACCACAGCAATGCCCGTGGACCTCTTGACCCACTCCCCAAAGCCCACCATGACACAAACGGCTGCTGTGTCACTGTCCTCCATCTATGAGGGGGAAGGCATGAGCTCACCACAGATTTCTCCCCAGCCGGCCTCAGACAGCTCCTCAAGTGCCACAGCCTTGGGTCTCCACCACACAGCTGATCCTGCTGTGCCTCTGGTTGACAGCAGCAGCACATGGGACCCCTCCACAGCCAGCATTTTGTCTTGGGCAGATGTCATGGTGCCCAGTGTGGGGATCACAAGGGGTTCTGGAGGGAGCCCCTCAGTGCTTGGCCCCATAGCGCTGCCCAGCCTCATTCGCTCCATGAGGACACTGACCTCCATGGCCACCACAGGGACGGATGGCGTGGCATGGCTGGGCACCATCACTGCAGGTAAGAGGCTTTACAGATTTATTGAGTAAGAGTGATCATCTGTTTCTTTTCTGTCATTTAGTAGTTTGAAACCGTTCATTTTGAGTCAGATCATCTTCTTTCGGAGATGCTTTTTTTTTCCCCTGGTGTCATCTGAAATGTGGTAACATTCCTTCAGCTAGGGAGATTTTGGGATGATTTTATGGAAACTTTTCCTGTGTGACACATTAATCCTTAGAAACTCTTTGTGCTGTGGAAATATGTTTGTTTGCTATTACAGATTCAGAGTATTCCCTCTGTGCAGATGTCAAGGAATGCTCCAGTCACTCAGGCTTCAGGGCAGGGGTAGCAACTTGACTGCAGATTCCTACCCTTCAACAGCTGAGGGATCTTGTCTGAGTATGCACTCACAGGAAACATTGCCCAAATTCTCTATTTAATTTGTCCTTTTCCCTTGATAGTCCATCTATGTTGCACCGTGCTCTCTTATGACCCCTAGGCAGTTAACCTGCGTCAGAGGTACTTTCTGGATGTAGGATAAGCTTGGCAAAGGAGGTGTTGAGAGGATCTCTGCTTAAACAGTGCCCTGATCCACAAGTAAATGGAAATAAATTAGTACGGAAATAGGAGAAATCCCTTTCTTCCACAGCCCTTACCTGGTTTGTGTTCAAAATGCAGTTCTTTGTCAATACCACCAGAAGGAAGTATTCAGTTACAAAACAGACTGGTCAAACCTGATTAATCAATCATAGCTTCGTGAGTATTCATTAATACAGAACAGTCAAAGAATGAAATTTATGACAAATTGCTTTTCAAGCTATTTAGAAAAGTACTCAGGATTACCCTCTAAGGTTTGCATTGCTGCACCAGCAGAAGTGCAAGAATTATCCCTCTTTCAGAACTGAAGTCCTCTTAGGAAAGTTCATTCCTGGTTAAAACGGCAGGCTTAAAAAGGAAGTTACCAACAGCCTTTGTGAAGCTGCTGCATTCTTTCCAAGCTAGTCAGGCCTTTCCCTTCACTTTCATTTACATGTGCAGAAATAGGAGTGTACACAACTAGGTGTTGCTACCAGGGAGGTACAAACACTTGAGTTCTGCTTCAAAGGAAATTACCCTGGCTTATGCAAACGATACTAGAGACTTCATGAAAATAACATGGATTTCATGTCATCCCATGTAGCAACCATTGCCTTTATATCACACAGAGTTTCTGATAGCACCTTATTCCATGTGTACATTTTGAAGCAAATTCTATTACCTTTCAGTAGTATCAGGACCGCCTCTTGGCGTACCTGTCTGTGTAGCTCTCCCATCTAGGGTTTTGATACTCAGTGGACTGAAACAATAAGCAGCCTCCACTGGCTATTTGTACTTAAAATTCAAAATGGAAGCAAGGGGGTTATGTCTTTTTGCATACACCTCAGAATTATTCCCCAAACTCCTTTGTTGCAACTTGATTTACCTTCATGGTTTTTGCAACTGCTCTCCAAGTGACTCTACAGCATGCTGGGATTATTCCCCTCCCCTCTGATTTTTTAACTCTTTTCTGCATAGAGATAAGCAAAAGAAAGACCATGCTAATGACAGCGGCTAACCAAGAAGAAATGAATTGTGAATCACAAATTCTTTCTCCCTTACTAACTTGATGAAAGGTCAAGGACTGCTCAACTTACCTAACAGCTTGCACAACCAGGCAGGAACACACACACGTCAGTCCCTCAGACTATGACATAGGTGTTTGCTGTAATTTCAGAAACTTTGGAAGGAACTTTTAATCTCTATGTGTTATCCAGCCAGTGCAAACCAAGCAATTAATAGTGTCCTTATATCATATCAACAAATGAAAACTGCGTTTTACAGAGAAATAATGTTGATGTGAATGAATCCAGGCCTTATAAGAACCATTCAGTTATTCAAGCAGGAAAACTGAATTTACTTCAGCTTTGTTAGAAATATATTAGCCAGTGCTTACTAGTTCTTTACCTGTGAAAAGGACATTTTTCATGTGAATTATCTCAAGCATTCACAAAAAAATTTGGACATTCAAGGCACACCTGCACCCTACAAGTTCTATAGCACAGCAAATATAATGTGATTTTTCAATCCAATCAAAGTATTTCACTAATACTCATACACCAGCTGATTGAAATATAATCGTATGCTAGAGACTTTTGTGGTCATACAGACAAACATCCACCTCTAAACCTAGCACTGTATTGGCAACCAAGCCTCTCCATCAGGAAGCAGGTATTAAAAAGATGTTGGCTCTTTCCCTAAACAAAACACATGGGTTAATGAGAACTGTTAACTAGAATCTAACAGAAAACACACATAAGATTTCTTTTTTTCCATGGGTTCACCCTGAACAAGAAATTTCAGGTTTGGAAGAAGTGTGAGAGGAAAAGGAATCAGGATTCTGGAAAGAGAACAAGAAGAGGAGTTCAGCCATGAGGGAACACAAAGTCAAGCAGAGTCTGTCTACCTGTCTATTTTCATACTCTGTGCCAACTGAAAATCATGATTTCATGGTGCACAAAATGTCAATTTCATTCAATATTGATGATGGTCTAAACTAGTTGAAAAGCATTCCTGGATGTGGCAATCCTTCTTTAAACCTCACTGTTATTTACTACTTCAGTTACCTACTGACAACAGCACATGAATTCACTGCATTTTGCCACTTTATCCACCTCTTTACTTTTGTGCATTCCCTCAAAGATGTTCTCCTGAATCCTTCTGCCCATTCTCTCATTCAACCACAATGGAAGAAATTCCAGGAGACCACTGAGATGAAGCAAAATTGTCCATCTGCAATTACAACAGTGGATATAATCTTGGCTCCTTATGCTAGGAAGTATGTGACCAATGATGTGACAATTAAATTGGGCCTTTCCTAGTATACAGCAATTCACAAAATAGCATCAGGAGATGTTTTCTCATTATCTGTAAAAAAAAAATTGTGATATTGAAATGTAATACTCAACAAACCCGCTGTCTTCCTTTCTGTTACGTGCCCACCCTGACCTTAAATATCTAAGAGATGAATGTGCTTGTGGCCTTCTTAAGGGTGTAGACTAGTCCCCATTCCTGATCATTTCATGCTCAGATTAACACACACTGACCTTTTCAAGCAGCAAGTTTCTTATTTACCTTACCAAAAGGGAAAGTACCATATTCTAATTTTAAAATCCCTGGGCTGTAAGGTACAAGCAGGTGTGTCCCTCACCAAACCCTCAACAAGGTGCTGGCATTATGCAAGGTGCTTTAGTTTAAGAACGTTTCACTTTGACCATCAGACTCATCTTCTTCACCTGGTGCTGAGAGTTATTTCCTTGCTACTGAGAGCTCAGCAGATACTGAAGGGAGTTTGGACTTATCTGGTAAAACTATAATCTTGCAAGAAAAAAAGATGGATTGGACAACAAATTTATTTCGATATAAGCAGAAGCTTATATGTATTATCATAGCAGTATGCTGCTTTTCAGGTGAGTTTCTTTTATTTGCTACTTTAACAGAAAGACTCCTTTCAATATATTCTCTAAAGGTTTACCTATTTTTCTGATGAAATTACTCCCACTACAAAGAATAACCAAAGAGAACGTGTTTTATTTGTATCTGTGTAAGTTCTTCAAACAATACAGTTAATTAAATCTATTCAGATTTTACCTTGTGGTAGAAGTGAAAACTCCTCTGCCATATACTTTTGATTGGCATGATTACATTGCTCATTGCCTTGTCATTTTCTAGCACGCACAATTACTCAATCCTTCATCAGTTAGAAGGAAAAAATAACAGAGAGGAAGACATATGGTGAATATAAATGAGGATATAGCACTTAGCAAAAGACAGAACATAAACTGTCATATTTGTTTTCAGCAACTAAAGTTCATTTCTTATGTTTTATTAAAAGAATGAGTGAGATGTTAATATTTACGTTATAAACTGCTTGTATACAATTCTCAGTTAAGTTTTTAACTCATAAAAACAGGAGAGTCCAAATAACAAATGTTTCGAGGGAAAAAATTGAGCTAAAAATATTTTTTTACCCATGAAAAAAAAAGATAACTGAAAATCAAGAATGACATTTTCCCCGGAAAGAAAATGACTGAGGCTCTAAGTCTGAGGCTGTGGAATGCTCAAGTCACTGAAATGGTATTTCTTATAAAATGAAAATTAGCTTTGTGGATACCTCTGAATTGAAAATCTAGAAGGCATTTAATCATCATTAAATTCAAGATTTTTTTGAAAATTCAAGCATGAATTACTTGATTTCTATACAGAAAAGCAGTTTATGGTAGTAGTTACTCAAAGGAGTATAAATCTAAGTTTCTAAAATAAATACTAGTTTTAAAGTAAAGGCAATTCAGGCTGTTTTAATTCTGAATTAGAGGGGAAATGCAGGAGTTGCTAAATATTGCTTTAAATTATACAGGCTCCAAAACACTTGCATAATATAAAAATTGTATGAATTTAGATTAATTTACTCTCTCCCAGTAGACTTTTGGCTGTTGTCATCTTAGTTGGTGTACAGAAATCATCACAAGGATTTCACAAGTATCCTAGATGGACAACATTTTGCCAGTTGAATGTGAAAGTGTTTGCCTTTTGCCACTACATCATGTCCTTGGTTCTCTAGTTTGCAACTCAGTCTCAGTAGTTTAGTGTGCGCAAAATTACTGCTTACATGTGAATATATCCAGTTACTGTTAGACAAACATGTGCTTCCAGTTTGCTGGCTAGAGGACTTGATTGCGATATAGAGGTTAGCCTCTGTGAATCACTGGACCTCTCTGCCAGAAACTGGATGCATAGCCTGAAAGCAAATCATACATCTCATTGTAAAGACAGCAAACATTGTTCTGTGTCACAGGAACATTGTGAAAATACTGATACCAAGGTACAGACTTAGCAGCTGCAACAAATGAAGATACAAGACAAAATTAATTCATTGTGCTTGGTCCCTTCCTTTGGTTTTCTGAAGAAAACCTCAATAACAAATCTATTAAACATTGCACAAATGGCTTAAACCCCTCAGATAGTACAGAGAAAAGGGCAGAATTTAACCAGTTTTTAATATTGAGTTTTATATATAAACATCACATGGTACAGGGATTCCAGCATCCCATATTTTACAAAAAACAAGGAGTATTCCTGGTATTTACACAGAACTGCATCCTTTCTTATAATAAGGACTGGACTTCACTGACTCTTGCCTCTGAACTTTGGAAGCTTCATTTTGTTGTAAGCATCAACATTATCATGCCTGTAATTTCTAATATTCCTTCCAAGCCCTCTCATGCGCAGAAATGCTAGAGTCTCATTTGAATGACTCTGGAATCTAAAAAGACCATAAAGGTGAAGTAACAGGGAAAGGGCAAGGCATTATTTTTGTGTATAAAGTATAGAGCTGTGCTTTGCTTAGCACTGGATCATAGATTACAAGTCATGATAAGGAGAAGTGTTTATTAGTTTGCTTTTCACAGCATGTTAGTTATGGAATCACAGAATGGTTGAGGTTGGAAAGGGCCACCAGTGGTCAGGTAGCCCAAGCTCCTTGCTCAGGCAGGGTCACCTAGAGCACAATGCTCTATTATGTCCAAAGAGCTCTTGAATATCTCCAGGGAAAGAGACTCCACAGCCTCTCTGGGCAACCTATTCCAATGGTATCAGTCAATCTCACAGTAAAGAAGTTCTTCCTCATGTTCAGGTGGAACTTCCTGTGCTTAAGTTTTTTGCCTTTGCCTCTTGCCCTATTGCCTGGCACCACTGAGAAGAGTCTGGCCCCATCCTCTTGACACCCTGCCTACAGATACTTATACATATAGATCAGATCCACCCTGAGCCCTTTTTTTTCTAGGCTCAACAGGCCCAGCTGCCTCGGGCTTTTTCTCACAGGAGAAGTGCTCCAGACCCTTAATCATTCTAGTAGCCTTTCACTGGACTTGCTCCAGGAGATCCATTTCTCTCTTGTAACAGGGAGCCCAAAACTGGACACCGTACTCCAGATGAGGCCTCTCAAGGGAGGATTACCTCACTTGACCCAGTGTAATGTTCTTCCTAATGCAGCCCATGATACCATTGGCCTTCTTGGATATAAGGGCACACTGCTGGCTCATGGACTACTTGTCCATCAGGACCTCGCAGTTTCCTCTCCACAAGGGAATACAGCCTCTAGACTGGAAGTGGCTCGCAACCAAGCTGCTCCAGGTGGCTGGACAGTAAGCTCAGATCCTGAAGCAGTGCAAGCTGAACATCTCCAGGAAAAAGTCCACACAAACTCTTCTCTTCGGTGGTCCATCTAGCGTAGTGTGACAACAAGGAAATTGTTTGCTACGCAGCTGGAATATGATAATGATTCCTTAAATTTTGAATAGCTTGGTCTGAGTAGCTCTTCCTTTCCCCATCTATTTTGTCTGTGACAGCACTAACAGAGGCAAAACATTAACGCTATTAGTTTCCTAGTGGGTGTCAGTCAAAGGTGTTACCTAGCAAGGCTGGTATGCATCACATACCAACCTTACAGGGCTGATCCTAACTGTGGAGGCATGGGGTGTGATTCCTGTAAAGGATTATGAGTAAAATGAACCCACCTTAGAAAAACTCAATCTGAATAATTTTGAACATTTGCAAATAGCTCAAGGGAAGAGAGTAATTCTTCTAGGCTGACAAAGACACAGGCATTGTGTTGTCAGACAATGAAGTAGATGTCAAAGACTAGCAAAATATTAAGGTGCTGCCAGTTCAGGAAAACTGAAAAAGGTATACAGTATAAAAACATACATGAGAAGCAGCTTGAAAAGTGTTGGACTTCTAAAGAGTTTTCTTATTAGCCTCATTAATGACCTGTTTGGGTATCTATTACAATTCAGAGATCTGTCCTGTAGTGAAATATAGTCAAAACCATAAAATAGCCCAAAGTGCTTAAGAAGGTGTTACAGTAATAAATAACTAGGAAGTATTACATCCTATTTTCCACAAATAACTGAGCACTCGGGAGGACAAAAAGAAATAAAGAACAAACAGGAAAATGATTACTCAATGGAAAAGAAGGAAATAGAGCTTAGGGAATTCACACCTAGCTATATTTGTTGAAAGAAGAAGAACTTTAGAACGAAATAACAAAAATTAAAAATGCCGGGTCTCCTCCTGACACTACAGCTTTTCTCTCTTTGACTCAAGCACAAACCTCTGCTTTAGAGACAACCTCCTCCCTGCTCTCCAGCAGCATGGGAACAACGAGCCCAGCACCTCAAACAACCACTGCAGTCACTCCTAGCACAGGTAGAACATCTTATGCTTTCGCTGTCACCTCCACTACTACACAGATAACAGAATCCCCCACAACCGCAGTCCTTGTAACATCATCCTCCACTGCTCCAGGCACAAGCCCAACTACAGCAACCACATCTCCTCTTCTAAGCACATCCGAGGGGATCATTTCCAAAACTTTGGCAACTTCTACACCCATTTCCTCTTTTCCAGAGACAGCCAGTGCTACCAACACTGGTGCATCCACTCTGGAGGAAAGCACTGTGATCGCCACAACCACCATGCTGGAAACCTCCACCAGTGTTTCCCAGGAAACGTCTCCTCCTGACACTACAGCTTTACTCTCTTCGACTCAAGCACAAACCTCTGCTTTAGAGACAACCTCCTTCCTGCTCTCCAGCAGCATGGGAACAAAGAGCGCAGCACCTGAAACAACCACTGCAGACTCTCCTAGTACAGGTGGAACATCTTCTACTCCCGCTGTCACCTCGACAGCTACACAGATAACAGAATCCCCCACAACCGCAGTCCTTGTAACATCATCCTCCATTGCTCCAGCAACAAGCCCAACTACAGCCACCACATCCCCTCTTCTGAGCACATCCGAGGAGATCATTTCCACAACTTTGGCAACTTCTACACCCATTTCCTCTTTTCCAGCAACCTCCAGTGCTACTGGTGCATCCACTCTAGAGGAAAGCACTGTGATCGCCACAACCACCATGCTGGAAACCTCCACCAGCGTTTCCCAGGAAACGTCTCCGCCTGACGCTACAGCTTTTCTCTCTTCGACTCAAGCACAAACCTCTGCTTTAGAGACAACCTCCTCCCTGCTCTCCAGCAGCATGGGAACAACAAGCCCAGAACCACAAACAACCACTGCAGACACTCCTAGTACAGGTGGAACATCTTCTACTTCCAATGTAGCCTCCACAACTACCCAGATAACAGAATCCCCCACAACCGCAGTCCTTGTAACATCATCCTCCACTGCTCCAGGCACAAGCCCAACTACAGCCACCACATCCCCTCTTCTGAGCACATCCGAGGAGATCATTTCCACAACTTTGGCAACTTCTACACCCATTTCCTCTTTTCCAGAGACAACCAGTGCTACCAACACTGGTGCATCCACTCTGGAGGAAAGCACTGTGATCGCCACAACCACCATGCTGGAAACCTCCACCAGTGTTTCCCAGGAAACGTCTCCGCCTGACACTACAGCTTTACTCTCTTCGACTCAAGCACAAACCTCTGCTTTAGAAACAACCTCCTCCCTGCTCTCAAGCAGCATGGGAACAACGAGCCCAGTACCACAAACAACCACTGCAGCCACTCCTAGTACAGGTGGAACATCTTCTACTTCCAATGTAGCCTCCACAACTACCCAGATAACAGAATCCCCCACAACCGCAGTCCTTGTAACATCATCCTCCACTGCTCCAGGCACAAGCCCAACTACAGCCAGCACATCCCCTCTTCTGAACACATCCGAGGAGATCATTTCCACAACTTTGGCAACTTCTACACCCATTTCCTCTTTTCCAGAGACAACCAGTGCTACCAACACTGGTGCATCCACTCTGGAGGAAAGCACTGTGATCGCCACAACCACCATGCTGGAAACCTCCACCAGTGTTTCCCAGGAAACGTCTCCGCCTGACACTACAGCTTTACTCTCTTCGACTCAAGCACAAACCTCTGCTTTAGAGACAACCTCCTCCCTGCTCTCCAGCAGCATGGGAGCAACGAGCCCAGTACCACAAACAACCACTGCAGCCACTCCTAGTACAGGTGGAATATCTTCTACTTCCAATGTAGCCTCCACAACTACCCAGATAACAGAATCCCCCACAACCGCAGTCCTTGTAACATCATCCTCCACTGCTCCAGGCACAAGCCCAACTACAGCCACCACATCCCCTCTTCTGAGCACATCCGAGGAGATCATTTCCACAACTTTGGCAACTTCTACACCCATTTCCTCTTTTCCAGCAACCTCCAGTGCTACTGGTGCATCCACTCTAGAGGAAAGCACTGTGATGCCACAACCACCATGCTGGAAACCTCCACCAGTGTTTCCCAGGAAACGTCTCCGCCTGACGCTACAGCTTTTCTCTCTTCGACTCAAGCACACACCTCTGCTTTAGAGACAACCTCCTCCCTGCTCTCCAGCAGCATGGGAACAACAAGCCCAGCAGCTCAACCAACCACTGCAGTCACTGCTAGCACAGGTAGAACATCTTCTGCTCCCGCTGTCACCTCGACAGCTACACAGATAACAGAATATCCCACAACCGAAGTCCTTGTAACATCATCCTCCACTGTTCTAGGCACAAGCCCAACTACAGCCACCAAATCCCCTTTTCTGAGCACATCCGAGGAGATCATTTCCACAACTTTGGCAACTTCTACACCCATTTCCTCTTTTCCAGAGACAGCCAGTGCTACCAACACTGGTGCATCCACTCTGGAGGAAAGCACTGTGATCGCCACAACCACCATGCTGGAAACCTCCACCAGTGTTTCCCAGGAAACGTCTCCGCCTGACACTACATCTTTACTCTCTTCGACTCAAGCACAAACCTCTGCTTTAGAAACAACCTCCTCCCTGCTCTCAAGCAGCATGGGAACAACGAGCCCTGTACCAAAAACAACCACTGCAGCCACTCCTAGTACAGGTGGAACATCTTCTACTTCCAATGTAGCCTCCACAACTACCCAGATAAAAGAATCCCCCACAACCGCAGTCCTTGTAGCATCATCCTCCACTGCTCCAGGCACAAGCCCAACTACAGCCACCACATCCCCTCTTCTGAGCACATCCGAGGAGATCATTTCCACAACTTTGGCAACTTCTACACCCATTTCCTCTTTTCCAGCAACCTCCAGTGCTACTGGTGCATCCACTCTAGAGGAAAGCACTGTGATCGCCACAACCACCATGCTGGAAACCTCCACCAGCGTTTCCCAGGAAACGTCTCCGCCTGACGCTACAGCTTTTCTCTCTTCGACTCAAGCACAAACCTCTGCTTTAGAGACAACCTCCTCCCTGCTCTCCAGCAGCATGGGAGCAAAGAGCCCAGTACCACAAACAACCACTGCAGCCACTCCTAGTACAGGTGGAATATCTTCTACTTCCAATGTAGCCTCCACAACTACCCAGATAACAGAATCCCCCACAACCGCAGTCCTTGTAACATCATCCTCCACTGCTCCAGCAACAAGCCCAACTACAGCCAGCACATCCCCTCTTCTGAACACATCTGAGGAGATCATTTCCACAACTTTGGCAACTTCTACACCCATTTCCTCTTTTCCAGAGACAACCAGTGCTACCAACACTGGTGCATCCACTCTAGAGGAAAGCACTGTGATCGCCACAACCACCATGCTGGAAATCTCCACCAGTGTTTCCCAGGAAACGTCTCCGCCTGACACTGCAGCTTTACTCTCTTCGACACAAGCACAAACCTCTGCTATAGAGAAAATGTCCACCCTGCTCTCCAGCAGCATGGGAACAACGAGCCCTGTACCAAAAACAACCACTGCAGCCACTCCTAGTACAGGTGGAACATCTTCTACTTCCAATGTAGCCTCCACAACTACCCAGATAAAAGAATCCCCCACAACCGCAGTCCTTGTAGCATCATCCTCCACTGCTCCAGGCACAAGCCCAACTACAGCCACCACATCCCCTCTTCTGAACACATCCGAGGAGATCATTTCCACAACTTTGGCAACTTCTACACCCATTTCCTCTTTTCCAGCAACCTCCAGTGCTACTGGTGCATCCACTCTGGAGGAAAGCACTGTGATCGCCACAACCACCATGCTGGAAACCTCCACCAGCGTTTCCCAGGAAACGTCTCCGCCTGACGCTACAGCTTTTCTCTCTTCGACTCAAGCACAAACCTCTGCTTTAGAGACAACCTCCTCCCTGCTCTCCAGCAGCATGGGAGCAAAGAGCCCAGTACCACAAACAACCACTGCAGCCACTCCTAGTACAGGTGGAATATCTTCTACTTCCAATGTAGCCTCCACAACTACCCAGATAACAGAATCCCCCACAACCGCAGTCCTTGTAACATCATCCTCCACTGCTCCAGCAACAAGCCCAACTACAGCCACCACATCCCCTCTTCTGAACACATCCGAGGAGATCATTTCCACAACTTTGGCAACTTCTACACCCATTTCCTCTTTTCCAGAGACAACCAGTGCTACCAACACTGGTGCATCCACTCTGGAGGAAAGCACTGTGATCGCCACAACCACCATGCTGGAAACCTCCACCAGTGTTTCCCAGGAAACGTCTCCGCCTGACACTACAGCTTTACTCTCTTCGACTCAAGCACAAACCTCTGCTTTAGAGACAACCTCCTCCCTGCTCTCCAGCAGCATGGGAGCAACGAGCCCAGTACCACAAACAACCACTGCAGCCACTCCTAGTACAGGTGGAACATCTTCTACTTCCAATGTAGCCTCCACAACTACCCAGATAACAGAATCCCCCACAACCGCAGTCCTTGTAACATCATCCTCCACTGCTCCAGGCACAAGCCCAACTACAGCCACCACATCCCCCCTTCTGAGCACATCCGAGGAGATCATTTCCACAGCTTTGGCAACTTCTACACCCATTTCCTCTTTTCCAGCAACCTCCAGTGCTACTGGTGCATCCACTCTAGAGGAAAGCACTGTGATTGCCACAACCACCATGCTGGAAACCTCCACCAGTGTTTCCCAGGAAACGTCTCCGCCTGACGCTACAGCTTTTCTCTCTTCGACTCAAGCACACACCTCTGCTTTAGAGACAACCTCCTCCCTGCTCTCCAGCAGCATGGGAACAACAAGCCCAGCAGCTCAACCAACCACTGCAGTCACTGCTAGCACAGGTAGAACATCTTCTGCTCCCGCTGTCACCTCGACAGCTACACAGATAACAGAATATCCCACAACCGAAGTCCTTGTAACATCATCCTCCACTGTTCTAGGCACAAGCCCAACTACAGCCACCAAATCCCCTTTTCTGAGCACATCCGAGGAGATCATTTCCACAACTTTGGCAACTTCTACACCCATTTCCTCTTTTCCAGAGACAGCCAGTGCTACCAACACTGGTGCATCCACTCTGGAGGAAAGCACTGTGATCGCCACAACCACCATGCTGGAAACCTCCACCAGTGTTTCCCAGGAAACGTCTCCGCCTGACACTACATCTTTACTCTCTTCGACTCAAGCACAAACCTCTGCTTTAGAAACAACCTCCTCCCTGCTCTCAAGCAGCATGGGAACAACGAGCCCTGTACCAAAAACAACCACTGCAGCCACTCCTAGTACAGGTGGAACATCTTCTACTTCCAATGTAGCCTCCACAACTACCCAGATAAAAGAATCCCCCACAACCGCAGTCCTTGTAGCATCATCCTCCACTGCTCCAGGCACAAGCCCAACTACAGCCACCACATCCCCTCTTCTGAGCACATCCGAGGAGATCATTTCCACAACTTTGGCAACTTCTACACCCATTTCCTCTTTTCCAGCAACCTCCAGTGCTACTGGTGCATCCACTCTAGAGGAAAGCACTGTGATCGCCACAACCACCATGCTGGAAACCTCCACCAGCGTTTCCCAGGAAACGTCTCCGCCTGACGCTACAGCTTTTCTCTCTTCGACTCAAGCACAAACCTCTGCTTTAGAGACAACCTCCTCCCTGCTCTCCAGCAGCATGGGAGCAAAGAGCCCAGTACCACAAACAACCACTGCAGCCACTCCTAGTACAGGTGGAATATCTTCTACTTCCAATGTAGCCTCCACAACTACCCAGATAACAGAATCCCCCACAACCGCAGTCCTTGTAACATCATCCTCCACTGCTCCAGCAACAAGCCCAACTACAGCCAGCACATCCCCTCTTCTGAACACATCTGAGGAGATCATTTCCACAACTTTGGCAACTTCTACACCCATTTCCTCTTTTCCAGAGACAACCAGTGCTACCAACACTGGTGCATCCACTCTAGAGGAAAGCACTGTGATCGCCACAACCACCATGCTGGAAATCTCCACCAGTGTTTCCCAGGAAACGTCTCCGCCTGACACTGCAGCTTTACTCTCTTCGACACAAGCACAAACCTCTGCTATAGAGAAAACGACCACCATGCTCTCAAGCAGCATGGGAACAACGAGCCCAGTACAAAAAACAACCACTGCAGCCACTCCTAGTACAGGTGGAACATCTTCTACTTCCAATGTAGCCTCCACAACTACCCAGATAAAAGAATCCCCCACAACCGCAGTCCTTGTAACATCATCCTCCACTGCTCCAGGCACAAGCCCAACTACAGCCACCACATCCCCTCTTCTGAGCACATCCGAGGAGATCATTTCCACAACTTTGGCAACTTCTACACCCATTTCCTCTTTTCCAGAGACAACCAGTGTTACCTACACTGGTGCATCCACTCTGGAGGAAAGCACTGTGATCGCCACAACCACCATGCTGGAAACCTCCACCAGTGTTTCCCAGGAAACGTCTCCGCCTGACACTACAGCTTTACTCTCTTCGACTCAAGCACAAACCTCTGCTTTAGAAACAACCTCCTCCCTGCTCTCCAGCAGCATGGGAACAACGAGCCCTGTACCAAACACAACCACTGCAGCCACTCCTAGTACAGGTGGAACATCTTCTACTTCCAATGTAGCCTCCACAACTACCCAGATAACAGAATCCCCCACAACCGCAGTCCTTGTAACATCATCCTCCACTGCTCCAGCAACAAGCCCAACTACAGCCAGCACATCCCCTCTTCTGAACACATCTGAGGAGATCATTTCCACAACTTTGGCAACTTCTACACCCATTTCCTCTTTTCCAGAGACAACCAGTGCTACCAACACTGGTGCATCCACTCTGGAGGAAAGCACTGTGATCGCCACAACCACCATGCTGGAAATCTCCACCAGTGTTTCCCAGGAAACGTCTCCGCCTGACACTGCAGCTTTACTCTCTTCGACACAAGCACAAACCTCTGCTATAGAGAAAACGTCCACCCTGCTCTCCAGCAGCATGGGAACAACGAGCCCTGTACCAAAAACAACCACTGCAGCCACTCCTAGTACAGGTGGAACATCTTCTACTTCCAATGTAGCCTCCACAACTACCCAGATAAAAGAATCCCCCACAACCGCAGTCCTTGTAACATCATCCTCCACTGCTCCAGGCACAAGCCCAACTACAGCCACCACATCCCCTCTTCTGAGCACATCCGAGGAGATCATTTCCACAACTTTGGCAACTTCTACACCCATTTCCTCTTTTCCAGCAACCTCCAGTGCTACTGGTGCATCCACTCTAGAGGAAAGCACTGTGATCGCCACAACCACCATGCTGGAAACCTCCACCAGCGTTTCCCAGGAAACGTCTCCGCCTGACGCTACAGCTTTTCTCTCTTCGACTCAAGCACAAACCTCTGCTTTAGAGACAACCTCCTCCCTGCTCTCCAGCAGCATGGGAACAACAAGCCCAGCAGCTCAACCAACCACTGCAGTCACTGCTAGCACAGGTAGAACATCTTCTGCTCCCGCTGTCACCTCGACAGCTACACAGATAACAGAATATCCCACAACCGAAGTCCTTGTAACATCATCCTCCACTGTTCTAGGCACAAGCCCAACTACAGCCACCAAATCCCCTTTTCTGAGCACATCCGAGGAGATCATTTCCACAACTTTGGCAACTTCTACACCCATTTCCTCTTTTCCAGAGACAACCAGTGCTACCAACACTGGTGCATCCACTCTGGAGGAAAGCACTGTGATCGCCACAACCACCATGCTGGAAACCTCCACCAGTGTTTCCCAGGAAACGTCTCCGCCTGACACTACAGCTTTACTCTCTTTGACTCAAGCACAAACCTCTGCTTTAGAAACAACCTCCTCCCTGCTCTCCAGCAGCATGGGAACAACGAGCCCAGTACCACAAACAACCACTGCAGCCACTCCTAGTACAGGTGGAACATCTTCTACTTCCAATGTAGCCTCCACAACTACCCAGATAACAGAATCCCCCACAACCGCAGTCCTTGTAACATCATCCTCCACTGCTCCAGCAACAAGCCCAACTACAGCCAGCACATCCCCTCTTCTGAACACATCTGAGGAGATCATTTCCACAACTTTGGCAACTTCTACACCCATTTCCTCTTTTCCAGAGACAACCAGTGCTACCAACACTGGTGCATCCACTCTAGAGGAAAGCACTGTGATCGCCACAACCACCATGCTGGAAACCTCCACCAGTGTTTCCCAGGAAACGTCTCCGCCTGACACTACAGCTTTACTCTCTTCGACTCAAGCACAATCCTCTGCTTTAGAAACAACCTCCTCCCTGCTCTCCAGCAGCATGGGAACAACGAGCCCAGTACCACAAACAACCACTGCAGCCACTCCTAGTACAGGTGGAACATCTACTTCCAATGAAGCCTCCACAACTACCCAGATAACAGAATCCCCCACAACCGCAGTCCTTGTAACATCATCCTCCACTGCTCCAGGCACAAGCCCAACTACAGCCACCACATCCCCTCTTCTGAGCACATCCGAGGAGATCATTTCCACAACTTTGGCAACTTCTACACCCATATCCTCTTTTCCAGCAACCTCCAGTGCTACTGGTGCATCCACTCTGGAGGAAAGCACTGTGATCGCCACAACCACCATGCTGGAAACCTCCACCAGCGTTTCCCAGGAAACGTCTCCGCCTGACGCTACAGCTTTTCTCTCTTCGACTCAAGCACAAACCTCTGCTTTAGAGACAACCTCCTCCCTGCTCTCCAGCAGCATGGGAACAACGAGCGCAGCACCTGAAACAACCACTGCAGCCACTCCTAGTACAGGTGGAACATCTTCTGCTCCCGCTGTCACCTCGACAGCTACACAGATAACAGAATCCCCCACAGCTGCAGTCCTTGTAACATCATCCTCCATTTCTCCAGCAACAAGCCGAACTACAGCCAGCACATCCCCTCTTCTGAACACATCTGAGGAGATCATTTCCACAACTTTGGCAACTTCTACACCCATTTCCTCTTTTCCAGAGACAACCAGTGCTACCAACACTGGTGCATCCACTCTGGAGGAAAGCACTGTGATCGCCCCAGCCACCATGCTGGAAACCTCCACCAGTGTTTCCCAGGAAACGTCTCCTGCTGACACTACAGCTTTACTCTCTTCGACACAAGCACAAACCTCGGCTATAGAGAAAACATCCACCATGCTCTCAAGCAGCATGGGAATAACGAGCCCTGTACCAAGAACAACCACTGCATCCACTCCAAGTACAAGTGGAACATCTTCTACTTCCAATATAGCCTCCACAACTACCCAGATAACAGAATCCCCCACATCCGCAGTCCTTGTAACATCATCCTCCACTGCTCCAGGCACAAGCCCAACTACAACCACCAAATCCCCTTTTCTGAGCACATCCGAGGAGATCATTTCCACAACTTTGGCAACTTCTACACCCATTTCCTCTTTTCCAGAGACAACCAGTGCTACCAACACTGGTGCATCCACTCTAGAGGAAAGCACTGTGATCGCCACAACCACCATGCTGGAAACCTCCACCAGTGTTTCCCAGGAAACGTCTCCTCCTGACACTACAGCTTTACTCTTTTCGACTCAAGCACAATCCTCTGCTTTAGAAACAACCTCCTCCCTGCTCTCCAGCAGCATGGGAACAACGAGCCCAGTACCACAAACAACCACTGCAGCCACTCCTAGTACAGGTGGAACATCTTCTACTTCCAATGTAGCCTCCACAACTACCCAGATAACAGAATCCCCCACAACCGCAGTCCTTGTAACATCATCCTCCACTGCTCCAGGCACAAGCCCAACTACAGCCACCACATCCCCTCTTCTGAACACATCCGAGGAGATCATTTCCACAACTTTGGCAACTTCTACACCCATTTCCTCTTTTCCAGAGACAACCAGTGCTACCAACACTGGTGCATCCACTCTGGAGGAAAGCACTGTGATCGCCACAACCACCATGCTGGAAACCTCCACCAGTGTTTCCCAGGAAACGTCTCCGCCTGACACTACAGCTTTACTCTCTTCGACTCAAGCACAAACCTCTGCTTTAGAAACAACCTCCTCCCTGCTCTCCAGCAGCATGGGAACAACGAGCCCAGTACCACAAACAACCACTGCAGCCACTCCTAGTACAGGTGGAACATCTTCTACTTCCAATGTAGCCTCCACAACTACCCAGATAAAAGAATCCCCCACAACCGCAGTCCTTGTAACATCATCCTCCACTGCTCCAGGCACAAGCCCAACTACAGCCACCACATCCCCTCTTCTGAACACATCCGAGGAGATCATTTCCACAACTTTGGCAACTTCTACACCCATTTCCTCTTTTCCAGCAACCTCCAGTGCTACTGGTGCATCCACTCTAGAGGAAAGCACTGTGATCGCCACAACCACCATGCTGGAAACCTCCACCAGTGTTTCCCAGGAAACGTCTCCGCCTGACGCTACAGCTTTTCTCTCTTCGACTCAAGCACAAACCTCTGCTTTAGAGACAACCTCCTCCCTGCTCTCCAGCAGCATGGGAACAACAAGCCCAGCAGCTCAACCAACCACTGCAGTCACTGCTAGCACAGGTAGAACATCTTCTGCTCCCGCTGTCACCTCGACAGCTACACAGATAACAGAATATCCCACAACCGAAGTCCTTGTAACATCATCCTCCACTGTTCTAGGCACAAGCCCAACTACAGCCACCAAATCCCCTTTTCTGAGCACATCCGAGGAGATCATTTCCACAACTTTGGCAACTTCTACACCCATTTCCTCTTTTCCAGAGACAGCCAGTGCTACCAACACTGGTGCATCCACTCTGGAGGAAAGCACTGTGATCGCCACAACCACCATGCTGGAAACCTCCACCAGTGTTTCCCAGGAAACGTCTCCGCCTGACACTACAGCTTTACTCTCTTCGACTCAAGCACAAACCTCTGCTTTAGAAACAACCTCCTCCCTGCTCTCAAGCAGCATGGGAACAACGAGCCCTGTACCAAAAACAACCACTGCAGCCACTCCTAGTACAGGTGGAACATCTTCTACTTCCAATGTAGCCTCCACAACTACCCAGATAAAAGAATCCCCCACAACCGCAGTCCTTGTAACATCATCCTCCACTGCTCCAGGCACAAGCCCAACTACAGCCACCACATCCCCTCTTCTGAGCACATCCGAGGAGATCATTTCCACAACTTTGGCAACTTCTACACCCATTTCCTCTTTTCCAGCAACCTCCAGTGCTACTGGTGCATCCACTCTAGAGGAAAGCACTGTGATCGCCACAACCACCATGCTGGAAACCTCCACCAGCGTTTCCCAGGAAACGTCTCCGCCTGACACTACAGCTTTTCTCTCTTCGACTCAAGCACAAACCTCTGCTTTAGAGACAACCTCCTCCCTGCTCTCCAGCAGCATGGGAGCAAAGAGCCCAGTACCACAAACAACCACTGCAGCCACTCCTAGTACAGGTGGAACATCTTCTACTTCCAATGTAGCCTCCACAACTACCCAGATAACAGAATCCCCCACAACCGCAGTCCTTGTAACATCATCCTCCACTGCTCCAGCAACAAGCCCAACTACAGCCAGCACATCCCCTCTTCTGAACACATCTGAGGAGATCATTTCCACAACTTTGGCAACTTCTACACCCATTTCCTCTTTTCCAGAGACAACCAGTGCTACCAACACTGGTGCATCCACTCTAGAGGAAAGCACTGTGATCGCCACAACCACCATGCTGGAAATCTCCACCAGTGTTTCCCAGGAAACGTCTCCGCCTGACACTGCAGCTTTACTCTCTTCGACACAAGCACAAACCTCTGCTATAGAGAAAATGTCCACCCTGCTCTCCAGCAGCATGGGACCAACGAGCCCAGTACCAGAAACAACCACTGCAGTCCACTCCTAGTACAGGTGGAACATCTTCTACTTCCAATGAAGCCTCCACAACTACCCAGATAAAAGAATCCCCCACAACCGCAGTCCTTGTAACATCATCCTCCACTGCTCCAGGCACAAGCCCAACTACAGCCACCACATCCCCTCTTCTGAGCACATCCGAGGAGATCATTTCCACAACTTTGGCAACTTCTACACCCATTTCCTCTTTTCCAGCAACCTCCAGTGCTACTGGTGCATCCACTCTGGAGGAAAGCACTGTGATCGCCACAACCACCATGCTGGAAACCTCCACCAGCGTTTCCCAGGAAACGTCTCCGCCTGACACTACAGCTTTTCTCTCTTCGACTCAAGCACAAACCTCTGCTTTAGAGACAACATCTCCCTGCTCTCTAGCTCATGGGAACAACGAGCGCAGCACCTGAAACAACCACTGCAGCCACTCCTAGTACAGGTGGAACATCTTCTGCTCCCGCTGTCACCTCGACAGCTACACAGATAACAGAATCTCCCACAACTGCAGTCCTTGTAACATCATCCTTTATTGCTCCAGGCACAAGCCCAACTACAGCCAGGACATCCCCTCTTCTGAACACATCCAAGGAGACCATTTCCACAACTTTGGCAACTTCTACACCCATTTCCTCTCCAGAGACAACCAGTGCTACCAACACTGGTGCATCCACTCTGGAGGAAAGCACTGTGATTGCCAAAACCACCATGCTGGAAACCTCCACCAGTGTTTCCCAGGAAACGTCTCCTGCTGACACTACAGCTTTACTCTCTTCGACACAAGCACATTCCTCTGCTATAGAGAAAACCTCCTCCCTGCTCTCAAGCAGCATGGGAACAACGAGCCCTGTACCAAAAACAACCACTGCAGCCACTCCTAGTACAGGTGGAACATCTTCTACTTCCAATGTAGCCTCCACAACTACCCAGATAACAGAATCCCCCACAACCGCAGTCCTTGTAACATCATCCTCCACTGCTCCAGCAACAAGCCCAACTACAGCCAGCACATCCCCTCTTCTGAACACATCTGAGGAGATCATTTCCACAACTTTGGCAACTTCTACACCCATTTCCTCTTTTCCAGAGACAACCAGTGCTACCAACACTGGTGCATCCACTCTAGAGGAAAGCACTGTGATCGCCACAACCACCATGCTGGAAATCTCCACCAGTGTTTCCCAGGAAACGTCTCCGCCTGACACTGCAGCTTTACTCTCTTCGACACAAGCACAAACCTCTGCTATAGAGAAAACGTCCACCCTGCTCTCCAGCAGCATGGGAACAACGAGCCCAGTACCACAAACAACCACTGCAGTCTCTCCTAGTACAGGTGGAACATATTCTACTTCCAATGTAGCCTCCACAACGACCCAGATAAAAGAATCCCCCACAACCGCTGTCCTTGTAACATCATCCTCCACTGCTCCAGGCACAAGCCCAACTACAGCCACCACATCCCCTCTTCTGAGCACATCCGAGGAGATCATTTCCACAACTTTGGCAGCTTCTACACCCAGTTCCTCTTTTCCAGCAACCTCCAGTGCTACTGGTGCATCCACTCTGGAGGAAAGCACTGTGATCGCCACAACCACCATGCTGGAAACCTCCACCAGCGTTTCCCAGGAAACGTCTCCGCCTGACACTACAGCTTTTCTCTCTTCGACTCAAGCACAAACCTCTGCTTTAGAGACAACATCATCCCTGCTCTCTAGCATCATGGGAACAACGAGCGCAGCACCTGAAACAACCACTGCAGCCACTCCTAGTACAGGTGGAACATCTTCTGCTCCCGCTGTCACCTCGACAGCTACACAGATAACAGAATCTCCCACAACTGCAGTCCTTGTAACATCATCCTTTATTGCTCCAGGCACAAGCCCAACTACAGCCAGGACATCCCCTCTTCTGAACACATCCAAGGAGACCATTTCCACAACTTTGGCAACTTCTACACCCATTTCCTCTTTTCCAGAGACAACCAGTGCTACCAACACTGGTGCATCCACTCTGGAGGAAAGCACTGTGATTGCCAAAACCACCATGCTGGAAACCTCCACCAGTGTTTCCCAGGAAACGTCTCCTGCTGACACTACAGCTTTACTCTCTTCGACACAAGCACATTCCTCTGCTATAGAGAAAACCTCCTCCCTGCTCTCAAGCAGCATGGGAACAACGAGCCCTGTACCAAAAACAACCACTGCAGCCACTCCTAGTACAGGTGGAACATCTTCTACTTCCAATGTAGCCTCCACAACTACCCAGATAACTGAATCCCCCACAACTGCAGTCCTTGTAACGTCATCCTCCACTGCTCCAGGCACAAGCCCAACTACAGCCACCACATCCCCTCTTCTGAACACATCCGAGGAGATCATTTCCACAACTTTGGCAACTTCTACACCCATTTCCTCTTTTCCAGCAACCTCCAGTGCTACCAACACTGGTGCATCCACTCTGGGGGAAAGCGCTGTGATCGCCACAACCACCATGCTGGAAACCTCCACCAGCGTTTCCCAGGAAACGTCTCCGCCTGACGCTACAGCTTTTCTCTCTTCGACTCAAGCACAAACCTCTGCTTTAGAGACAACCTCCTCCCTGCTCTCCAGCAGCATGGGAACAACAAGCCCAGCAGCTCAACCAACCACTGCAGTCACTCCTAGCACAGGTAGAACATCTTCTGCTCCCGCTGTCACCTCGAGAGCTACACAGATAACAGAATCCCCCACAACCAAAGTCCTTGTAACATCATCCTCCACTGCTCCAGGCACAAGCCCAACTACAGCCACCACATCCCCTCTTCTGAGCACATCCGAGAAGATCATTTCCACAACTTTGGCAACTTCTACACCCATTTCCTCTTTTCCAGCAACCTCCAGTGCTACTGGTGCATCCACTCTAGAGGAAAGCACTGTGATCACCACAACCACCATGCTGGAAACCTCCACCAGCGTTTCCCAGGAAACGTCTCCGCCTGACGCTACAGCTTTTCTCTCTTCGACTCAAGCACAAACCTCTGCTTTAGAGACAACCTCCTCCCTGCTCTCCAGCAGCATGGGAGCAACGAGCCCAGTACCACAAACAACCACTGCAGCAACTCCTAGCACAGGTGGAACATCTTCTACTTCCAATGTAGCCTCCACAACTACCCAGATAAAAGAATCCCCCACAACCGCAGTCCTTGTAACATCATCCTCCACTGCTCCAGGCAGAAGCCCAACTACAGCCACCACATCCCCTCTTCTGAGCACATCCGAGGAGATCATTTCCACAACTTTGGCAACTTCTACACCCATTTCCTCTTTTCCAGCAACCTCCAGTGCTACTGGTGCATCAACTCTGGAGGAAAGCACTGTGATCGCCACAACCACCATGCTGGAAACCTCCACCAGTGTTTCCCAGGAAACGTCTCCTCCTGACACTACAGCTTTTCTCTCTTCGACTCAAGCACAAACCTCTGCTTTAGAGACAACCTCCTCCCTGCTCTCCAGCAGCATGGGAACAATGAGCCCAGCAGCTCAAACAACCACTGCAGTCACTCCTACCACAGGTAGGACATCTTCCACTCCCGCTGTCACCTCGACAGCTACACCGATAAGAGAATCCCTGACCACCACAGTCCTTGTAACATCATCCTCCACTGCTCCAGGCACAAGCCCAACTACAGCCACCACATCCCCTCTTCTGAACACATCCGAGGAGATCATTTCCACAACTTTGGCAACTTCTACACCCATTTCCTCTCTGTCAGCAACCACCACTGCTACCAACACTGGTGCATCCACTCTGGAGGAAAGCACTGTGATCGCCACTACCACCATGCTGGAAACCTCCACCAGTGTTTCCCAGGAAACGTCTGCTCCTGACACTACAGCTTTACTCTCTTCGACTCAAGCACAAACCTCTGCTTTAGAGACAACCTCCTCCCTGCTCTCCAGCAGCATGGGAACAATGAGCCCAGCAGCTCAAACAACCACTGCAGTCAGTCCTACCACAGGTAGGACATCTTCCACTCCCGCTGTCACCTCGACAGCTACACCGATAAGAGAATCCCTGACCACCACAGTCCTTGTAACATCATCCTCCACTGCTCCAGGCACAAGCCCAACTACAGCCACCACATCCCCTCTTCTGAACACATCCGAGGAGATCATTTCCACAACTTTGGCAACTTCTACACCCCGTTCCACCCTGTCAACAACCTCCACTGCTGCCAACACTGGTGCATCTATCCTGGGGCAAAGCACTGTGATCTCCACAACCTCCATGCAGGAACCCTCCACCAGTGTTTCCCAGGAAACGTCTCCTCCTGATACTACAGCTTTACTCTACTCAACTCAAGCACAATCCTCTGCTTTAGAGACAACCTCCTCCCTGCTCTCCAGCAGCATGGGAACAATGAGCCCAGCACCTCAGAAAACCAATTCAGTCACTCCTAGCACAGGTGGAACATCTGCTTTCGCTGTCAGCTCCAGAACTACCCAGATAACAGAATCCCCCACAACCGCAGTCTTTGTAACATCATCCTCCACTGCTCCAGGCCCAAGCGCAACTACAGGCACCATATCCCCTCTTCTGAGCACATCCGAGGAGATCATTTCCACAACTTTGGCCACTTCTACACCCATTTCCTCCTTTCCAACAACCTCCAGTACTACCAGCACTGGTGCATCCACCCTGGAGGAAATCACTGCGATCCTCACGGCCACCATGCTGGAAACCTCCACCATCGTTTCCCAGGAAACGTCTCCTCCTGACACTAGAGCTTTACTCTCTTCAACTCAAGCACAAACCTCTGCTTTAGAGACAACCTCCTCCCTGCTCTCCAGCAGCATGGGAACAACGAGCCCAGTACCACAATCGACCACTGCAGCCACTCCTAGTACAGGTGGAATATCTTCTACTTCCAATGTAGGCTCCACAACTACACAGATAACAGAATCCCCCACAACTGCAGTCCTTGTAACATCATCCTCCACTGCTCCAGGCACAAGTCCAACTACAGCCACCACATCCCCTCTTCTGAGTACATCCAAGGAGATCATTTCTACCTCTTTGGCATTGTCTGCATCTATTTCTTCTTTTCCAACTATCTCCACGCATACCAGCACCGGCACATCCACCCTGGAGGAAAGCACTTTGATTGCCACAACCACCATGCAGGAAACCTCCACTACGGTTTCCCAGGAAACGTCTCCTCCTGACACTACAGCTTTACTCTCTTCCACTCAAGCACAAACCTCTGCTTTAGAGACAACCTCCTCCCTGCCCTCCAGCAGCATGGGAAGAACAGCTGTTAACCTGAGTACGTCTGTGGATAACTTTTCATCATCTTTGTCCACAGCTACACTCACCTCCACCATGGCTACAACCTCCAATTCTATAAGCACGGGGAAGTCAACCCTTCAGAGCTCCAGTGTGGGCACCACTGCGGGCACCACTGCTATGAAGGAAATCTCCACCTTTGCTATCACATCTACATCTCGTTCTGAAATGGTGGTTTCACACTCTTCCACTCAACCATATACATCTGTTCCTGATTCCACCTCCGCACTGCTCTCCTCCACACAAACAGTCATCACAGCTGCTGAAACGTCTGCTGCTCTCACTTCCATCCTCTCTGGACCATCCACTGCTGCGCTTGTGACCGACACAGGTACAACACAGAAGTCTTTCATTACTTTTTCTGATCTTACAAGTACTGTGTTTTCTGAAACACTGGCCAGAGTCACTGTTAGTAGTACTCCAAGAACAAGTAAGTCAAGTCACAGTAATAACTTCTTATAATTGTAAACATATCACACTGAAGCATTCTTAAGTTTCACCATTATCAATCTACCACTAATCCTATATTTCCAACATGTCAGTATATAATATATTTATAGTTATTTTTCTTTTAGAAGTACTCTGCTCCCTTAAGAAAGGATGTTAATTACAGACCCTTATTGTATTTGTATTATTTGGAAAGTACCTCTCATTTCATAGCATGATTTTGACTTCCTGCATTCTATTGGGAAATACTTAATGAATACTGAACATCAAACCAAATTTCTAAGTTGAAAGGAAAGGAAAGACTAAGCAGATAATGTGTCCTCATCGTGAATCTCAAAATTAACCATACACATTCATATAATGGAGACATTTAAAAAAACACACAGAGCAATGCTGTATAAAGACAAAACCACAATATAAAATATATAATTAAAATAGAAAATATCATATCAAACTCTGAACAAAGACCAAATGAAAAGAAATTATTTGGACAGTTTCTATAAAAACAGAAAGAACAGGGTTAAACTTTAGGTGTAATTATGAGAAACCTCTGTGTTTGCCATGAAGGCCTTGACATCCTTGCTCTTGCACCATGTTACTCCCCATCTGTGCTTCTTTCAGCTCTCGGCCAAGCATGGACACCTGCACCCCTCAAGCATTTCACCATCAACTTCACCATCACCAATCTCCCCTACAATTCTGACCTAGCCACTCCGGGATCAGCAAAGTTCAACACTACACGGAGAGTCATGACCACCTTGGTAAGCAGTGCATGCACAGCAATGGCCGTGCCCCTGGTGGCCCAATAAACTTCAATGTACTGTAAAGAAATTGCATTGTCTCAACTGTGAAACCTCTCTCTTTGGCAGCTCGACCGGCTCCTGCAGGGAAGCAGCATTGGCCCCCATTTCCTGGGATGTGAAAAGACAACTTTCAGGTTTGGAGTGTGGCTGAGTGTGCCTTTGCATGTCCCTAAATCTCATGATGGGGCCCATCAATATCTTTCCTCTTCCTGCCTCTATTTAGGAACCCAGATCTGCTCCCTGATGCTCTCCTGCTTTAGAGCAAATTCCCTGATGCTCTTCTGGTTTAGGTCGTATCCTGGCATTTGGTCCTCCCACTTCGGGGAGCGACAGTATTGTCCCAAGAAGTGTAAAGCCCTTCTTTGCTGTTTCCATCCTTAACAGCCCCAAAGAGTTAGCACAGACAGAGTGCAGTGCCTGGCTGCCATGCACACACACAGGTTATGAAGGCAGAGATCTGATTCCCTAGCAAGGATGGATGTGGAAGCCCCAAGGCCTGACCTTGCAGTGAGACAGTGGAGAGGACGGTGCTCACGTCAGTGCTGTGTTTTCCAGGCCCATGACGCAAGGGGATGGCACAAGTGTGGACGCCATCTGCAGCTATAGGAAAGAGCCCTCGGACCCGACCTTGGACAGGGTGGGCCTCTACCACCAAGTGAGCAACAAGACCAGAGGCATCACTCAGCTGGGTCCCTACAGCCTCGACAAGGACAGCCTCTACGTCAATGGTGACCTATGCTCCTCTCTGCAGCCATCCCCAGCCTGTCCCATAACCAGGCTCCAGCCACTGACCCCCTCTCAATCTCTCTCTTTTCCTCAGGTTACAATGAACAGCCCGTCCTGCCTGGTGAGTAACTTGCAGGAGGGTGCTGGCCTCAGAATCCAGGAAGTCCTTCAAAAGTCTCTTCTCCTATGCAGACGCCAACGTAGGGCAGGTCTTGTGATGACTGGGAGAAGCAGGGAGCCAGAAAGATCACCATCAAGACCAGGAAGGAGGGGTGGTGCGCCGGTGACCTCTGCATTTCCCATGCAGAGCTTTGACATCCTTGCTCTTGCATGTTGTCACTTCCTGTCTGTGCTTCTTGCAGCTCCCAGCCAAGCACCAACGACGCCTGCAGCCCTCGAGCATTTCACCATCAACTTCACCATCACCAATCTCCCCTACAATTCTGACCTAGCCACTCTGGGATCAGCAAAGTTCAACACTACACGGAGAGTCATGACCACCTTGGTGAGTGATGCATGCACAGCAATGGTCATGTCCCTGGAAGCCCCATAAACTTGAAGGGCTTGTAAGGAGATGGCGTTGTCTTAACTGTGAAACCTCTCTTTTTGGCAGCTCAACCGGCTCCTGCAGGGAACCAGCATTGGCCCCACTTTCCTTGGATGTGAAACAAAAGCTTTCAGGTTTGGAACACGACTTGGTGTCCTTTTGCCTGTCCCACAATCAGTGGATGGGTCCCATCAAGGTCCTGCTCTGTTTCTGCCTGGAACAACTGGGGAGATTCTTCTCCCAGACACCCTCATGCTTTAGGTCCCACTCTCTGATTCTATCATTTTTTATGTTATACCTGTGCATCTTCCCTTCTTGCCTCAAGGCACTGACAGTAAAGGAACAAGATGAACTAAAGCCCTACCTGTCATTGTGATTCCTCAACAGCTTCAGGACTTTAGCACAGGCAGGGAGCAGTGAATGGCCTCCATGCACACATAGGTTATGAAGGCAGTGATAGAATTTCTAAGCAAAGGCGGCTATGCAAGTCCCAAGTTCTGGCAGATATTGGGTGAGAAGGTGTAGAGGAGGGTATTCACATCAGTGCTGTGTTTTCCAGGCCCGTGACACAAGCTGATGACACAGGAGTAGACGCCGTCTGCATGTACAGGAAGGAGCCCTCAGACTTGACCCTGGACAGGGAGGGCCTCTACCACCAAGTGAGCAACAAGACCAAAGGCATCACTCAGCTGGGTCCCTACAGCCTGGACAAGGACAGCCTCTACATCAATGGTGACCTATGTTCCTCTCTGCAGCCAACCCCAGCCAGTACCATAACCAGGCTGTAGCCACTGACCCTCTCCCAATCTTTCTCTCTTTTTTCCCAGGTTACAATGAACAGCCAGTCCTGCCTGGTGAGTGCCTTGCAGGAGAGGGGTGGAATCAGAAGGCAGCAAGTGCTTCAAAGGGCTCTTATAGGGAAAGGCCAATATAGGGCAGGGGTTGTGATGACTGGGAGAAGCAGGGAGCCAGACAGATCCCCATCGAGACCATTGCTGGGCAGGAGGGGTGGTGCGCAGGTGACATCTGTGTTTCCCTTGCAGAGCTTCGACATGCTTGCTCTTGCACCTTGTCACTCCCTGCCTGTGCTTCTTTCAGTTCCTAGCCGACCACCAACGACACCTGCAGCACTCGAGCATTTCACCATCAACTTCACCATCACTAATCTCCCCTACAATTCTGACCTAGCCACTCCGGGATCAGCAAAGTTCAACACTACACGGAGAGTCATGACCACCTTGGTAAGCAGTGCATGCACAGCAATGGCCGTGCCCCTGGTGGCCCAATAAACTTGAATGTACTGTAAAGAAATTGCATTGTCTCAACTATGAAACCTCTCTCTTTGGCAGCTCGACAGGCTCCTGCAGGGAAGCAGCATTGGCCCCGATTTCCTGGGGTGTGAAAAGACAGCTTTCAGGTTTGGATTGTGGCTGAGTGTGCCTTTGCATGTCCCAAGATCTGATGATGGGGCCCATCAATATCTTTCCTCTTCCTGCCTCTATTTAGGAACCCAGGTCTGCTCCCTGATGCTCTCCTGCTTTAGAGTGCATTCATTCCCTGATGCTCTTCTGATTTAGGTCATATCCTGGCATTAGGTCCTCCCACTTCGGGGAGCTACAGTGTTGTCCCAAGAAGTGTAAAGCCCTTCTTTGCTGTCTCCATCCTTAACAGCCCCAAAGAGTTAGCACAGACAGAGAGCAGTACCTGGTCACCATGCACACATAGGTTATGAAGGCAGAAAAGTGTTTCCCGCGCAAGTATGGCTGTGGAAGCTCCAAGACCTGGCATCAATTGGGTGACTTGGTGCAAAGGAGCTTGCTCACGTTGGTGCTGTGTTTTCCAGGCCCGTGGCACAGGCTGATGGTACAAGTGTGGACGCCGTCTGCAGCTATAGGAAAGAGCCCTCGGACCCGATCTTGGACAGGGTGGGCCTCTACCACCAAGTGAGCAACAAGACCAGAGGCATCACTCAGCTGGGTCCCTACAGCCTCGACAAGGACAGCCTCTACGTCAATGGTGACCTATATTTCTCTCTGCAGCCATCCTCTTCGCGTCCCATAACTAGGCTCCAGGCACTGACCCCCTCTCAATCTCTCTCTCTCTTTTCCCAGGTTACACTGAACAGCCAGTCCTGCCTGGTGAGTGCCTTGAAGTAGAGGGGTGGGATCAGAAGGCAGCAAGTGCTTCAAAGGGCTCTTATAGGGAAAGGCCAATATAGGGCAGGGGTTGTGATGACTGGGAGAAGCAGGGAGCCAGACAGATCCCCATCGAGACCATGACTGGGATGAATGGGTGGTGGGCAGGAGACCTCTGTGTTTGCCATGCAGAGCTTTGACATGCTTGCTCTTGCACCTTGTCACTCCCTGCCTGTGCTTCTTGCAGCTCCCAGCCATGCACCAACGACACCTGCAGCCCTCGAGCATTTCACCATCAACTTCACCATCACCAATCTCCCCTACAATTCTGACCTAGCCACTCCGGGATCAGCAAAGTTCAACAGTACGCAAAGAGTTATGACCACCTTGGTGAGTGGTGAACGCACAGCAATGGCTGTGCCCCTGAAAGCCCCCTAAACTTGAAGGGACTGTAAGGAGATGGCATTGTCTTAACTGTGAAACCTCTCTTTTTGCAGCTCAACCGGCTCCTGCAGGGAAGCACCATTGGCCCCTCTTTCCTTGGATGTGAAAAGTCAACTTTCAGGTTTGGAGTGTGGCTGAGTGTGCCTTTGCATGTCCCAAGATCTGATGATGGGGCCCATCAATATCTTTACCTCTTCCTGCCTCTATTTAGGAACCCAGGTCTGCTCCCTGATGCTCTCCAGCTTTAGAGTGCATTTACCGATGCTCTTCTGGTTTAGGTCATCTCCTGGCATTTGGTCCTCTCACCTAAGAGATGTGACGGTCTTATCCCAAGAAGTGTAAAGCCCTTCTGGGGTGTCTCCATTCTTAACAGCCACAAGGAGATAGCACAGACAGAGAGCAGTGCCATGCACACACAGGTTATGAAGGCAGAGATCTGATTCCCTAGCAAGGATGGATGCGGAAGCCCCAAGGCCTGGCCTTGCAGTGAGACAGTAGAGAGGATGGTGCTCACGTCAGTGCTGTGTTTTCCAGGACCATGACGCAAGGGGATGGCACAAGAGTGGATGCTGTCTGCAGCTATAGGAAAGAGCCCTCGGACCTGATCTTGGACAGGGTGGGCCTCTACCACCAAGTGAGCAACAAGACCAGAGGCATCACTCAGCTGGGTCCCTACAGCCTCGACAAGGACAGCCTCTACGTCAATGGTGACCTATGCTCCTCTCTGCAGCCACCCCAAGCCCGTACCATAACGAGGCTCCAGCCACTGACCCCCTCTCAATCTCTCTCTCTTTTCCTCAGGTTACAATGAACAGCCAGTCCTGCCTGGTGAGTAACTTGCAGGAGGGTGCTGGGTTCAGAAGGCACCTAGTGCACCACAAGGTCCTTCAAGAGGCAGAGGCCAATATAGGACATGGCTTGTGATGACTGGGAGAAGCAGGGAGCCCAACAGATCCCCAACGAGACCATGACTGGGATGAAGGGGTGGTGGGCAGGAGAGTTCTGCATTTACCATGCCGAGCTTTGACATGCTGGCTCGTGCAACGTGTCAAAACATCTGTGCTTCTTGCAGCTCCTAGCCATGCACCAACGACACCTGCAGCCCTCGAGCATTTCACAATCAACTTCACCATCACCAATCTCCCCTACAATTCTGACCTAGCCACTCTGGGATCAGCAAAGTTCAACACTACACGGAGAGTCATGACCACCTTGGTGAGTGATGCATGCACAGCAATGGCCGTGCCCCTCGTAGTCCCATAAATTTGAAGGGGTGCAAGGCGATGACATTCTCTTAACTGTGAAACCTTACTTTTGCACAGCTCAACCGGCTCCTGCAGGGAAGCAGCATTGGCCCCGCTTTCCTGGAATGTGAAAAGACAGCTTTCAGGTTTGAAGTGTGGCTGAGTGTGCCTTTGCATGTCCCAAGATCTGATGATGGGGCCCATCAATATCTTTCCCTCTTCCTGCCTATATTTCGAATTTCAGGTCTGCTCCCTGATGCTCTCCTTCTTTAGAGCACATTCATTCGATGATGTTCTTTTGGTTTAGGTCATATCCTGGCATTTTGACCTCCCACTTCTGTGAGTGACAGTGTTGTCCCATGATATTTAATGCCCTTCTGAGGTGTCTCCATTTTTAACAGCCCCAAGGAGTTAGCACAGACAGATAGCATTGCCTGGCTGCCATGCACACATAGGTTATGAAGGCAGAGATCTGATTCCCTAGCAAGGATCGTTGCGGAAGCCCCAAGTCCTGGCCTTGCAGCGAGACAGTAGAGAGGACGGTGCTCACGTCAGTGCTGTGTTTTCCAGGCCCATGACGCAAGGGGATGGCACAAGAGTGGACGCTGTCTGCAGCTATAGGAAAGAGCCCTCGGACCCAATTTTGGATAGGGTGGGCCTCTACCACCAAGTGAGCAACAAGACCAGAGGCATCACTCAGCTGGGTCCCTACAGCCTCGACAAGGACAGCCTCTACGTCAACGGTGACCTATGCTCCTCTCTGCAGCCATCCCCAGCCTGTACCATAACCAGGCTCCAGCCACTGACCCCCTCTCATTCTCTCTCTCTTTTTTCCCAGGTTACAATGAACAGCCAGTCCTGCCTGGTGAGTAACTTGCAGGAGGGTGCTGGCCTCAGAATCCAGGAAGTCCTTCAAAGGTCTCTTCTCCTATGCAGAGGCCAATGTAGGGCAGGTCTTGTGATGATTGGGAGAAGCAGGGAGCCCGACAGATTGCCATCAAGACCAGGGCCGTGATGAATGGGTGGTGGGCAGGAGACCTCTGTGTTTGCCATGCAGAGCTTTGACATGATGGCTCTGGCACCTTGTCACTCCATGTATGGGCTTCTTGCAGATCCCAGCCAAGCACCAACGACACCTGCCGCCCTCGAGCATTTTACCATCAACTTCACCATCACCAATCTCCCCTACAATTCTGACCTAGCCACTCTGGGATCAGCAAAGTTCAACACTACGCGGAGAGTCATGACCACCTTGGTGAGTGGTTCATGCACAGGAATGGTTATGCCCCTGCTAGCCTCATAAACTTGAAGGGATTTTAAGGAGATGACGTTGTCTTAATTGTGAAACCTCTCTTCTCGGCAGCTTGACCAGCTTCTGCAGGGAACCAGCATTGGCCCCACTTTCCTTGGATGTGAAACAAAAGCTTTCAGGTTTGGAACGTGACTTGGTATCCTTTTGCCTGTCCCACAATCAGTTGATGGGGCCCATCAAGCTCCTGCTCTGTTTCTGCCTGGACTGCCTGGGAAGATTCTTCTCTCAACCACCCTCCTGCTTTAGGCAGCATTCAGTTTCCGCCCTGTCCTAACACTTTCCTATGGACCTTGCCTTCTTGCCTCAGGGCACTGAAAGTAAAGCAGCAAAACCAGCTAAAGCCCTGCCTGACCTTGTAGTACTTCAACAGCTTCAGGTCATTAGTACATGCAGGGAGCAATGAATGGCCTCCATGCACATATAGGTTATGAAGGCAGAGATAGAATTCCCAAGCAAAGAGGGCTGTGCAAGTCCCAAGTTCTGGCAGATATTGGGTGAGAAGGTGTAGAGGAGGGTATTCACGTCAGTGCTGTGTTTTCCAGGCCCGTGACACAGGGGAATGACACAGGAGTGGATGCCGTCTGCACGTACAGGAAGGAGCCCTCAGACTCGACCCTGGACAGGGAGGGCCTCTACCACCAAGTGAGCAACAGGACCAAAGGCATCACTCAGCTGGGTCCCTACAGCCTCGACAAGGACAGCCTCTATGTCAATGGTGAACTATATTTCTCTCTGCAGCCATCCTCTCCCCGTCCCATAACCAGGATCCAGCCACTGACCCCCTCCTAATCTCTCTTTTTTCCCAGGTTACAATGAACAGCCAGTCCTGCCTGGTGAGTAACTTGCAGGAGGGTGCTGGACTCAGAAGGCACCAAGTGCACCATGAGGACTTTCTAAGGCTAGAGGCCAATGTAGGGCAGAGGTTGTGATGACTGGGAGAAGCAGGAGCCAGACAGATCCCCATTGAGGCCGTTGCTGGGCAGGAGGGGTGGTGGGCTGGTGACCTCTGCATTTCCATGCAGAGCTTTGACATGCTTGCTCTCGCACCTTGTCACTCCCTGCTTGTGCTTCTTGCAGCTCCCAGCCATGCACCAACGACACCTGCAGCCCTCGAGCATTTCACCATCAACTTCACCATCACCAATCTCCCCTACAATTCTGACCTAGCCACTCCGGGATCAGCAAAGTTCAACACTACGCGGAGAGTCATGACCACCTTGGTAAGCCGTGCATGCACAGCAATGGCCGTGCCCCTGGTAGCCCCTTTAAAGTTGAATGTTGTGTAACATTGTCTTAACTGTGAAACCTCTCTTTTGCACAGCTCAACCGGCTCCTGCAGGGAAGCAGCATTGGCCCCCATTTCCTGGGATGCGAAACGACAGCTTTCAGGTTTGGAGTGTGGCTGTTTGCCTTTGCATGTCCCTAGGTCTGATGATGGGCCCATCAATATCTTTCCCTCTTCCTGCCTATACTTAGGAACCCAGGTCTGCTCCCTGATGCTCTCCTGCTTTAGAGTGCATTCCCTGATACTCTTCTGGTTTAGTTCATATCCTGGCATTTGGTCCTCTCACCTCAGAGGTGTGACAGTCTTGTCCCAAGAAGTGTAAAGCCCTTCTTTGCTGTCTCCATTCTTAACAGCCCCGAGCAGTTAGCCCAGACAGAGAGCATTGCCTGGCTGCCATGCACACATAGGTTATGAAGGCAGAGATCTGATTCCCAAGCAGTGATGGTTGGAGAAGCCCCAAGGCCTGGACTTGCAGGGAGACAGTAGAGAGGACAGTGCTCACATCAGCGCTGTGTTTTCCAGGCCCATGACACAAGCTGATGGAACAAGAGTGGACGCTGTCTGCAGCTATAGGAAAGAGCCCTCGGACCCGATCTTGGACAGGGTGGGCCTCTACCACCAAGTGAGCAATAAGACCAGAGGCATCACTCAGCTGGGTCCCTACAGCCTTGACAAGGACAGCCTCTACGTCAATGGTGACCTATGTTCCTCTCTGCAGCCACCCCAAGCCCATACCATAACGAGGCTCCAGCCACTGACCCCCTCCCAATCTCTCTCTCTTTTTTCCCAGGTTACAATGAACAGCCCGTCCTGCCTGGTGAGTAACTTGCAGGAGGGTGCTGGGCTCAGAATCCAGGAAGTCCTTCAAAGGTCTCTTCTCCTATGCAGAGACCAATGTAGGGCAGGGTTGTCATGACTGGGAGAAGCAGGAGCCCAACAGATCCCCATCGAGACCATTGCTGGGCAGGAGGGGTGGTGGGCAGGAGAGTTCGGCTTTCACCATGCAGAGCATTGATATGCTTGCTCTTGCACCTTGTCACTCTCTGCCTGTGCTTCTCGCAGCTCCTAGCCGACCACCAACGACACCTGCAGCCCTCGAGCATTTCACCATCAACTTCACCATCACCAATCTCCCCTACAATTCTGACCTAGCCACTCTGGGATCAGCAAAGTTCAACACTACGCGGAGAGTCATGACCACCTTGGTAAGCCGTGCATGCACAGCAATGGCCGTGGCCCTGGAAGCCCCATAAACTTGAATGTACTGTAAGGAGATTACATTGTCTCAACTGTGAAACCTCTCTCTTTGGCAGCTCGACAGGCTCCTGCAGGGAAGCAGCATTGGCCCCGACTTCCTGGGATGTGAAAAGACAGCTTTCAGGTTTGGAGTGTGGCTGAGTGTGCCTTTGCTTGTCCCAAGATCTGATGATGGGGCCCATCAATATCTTTCCTCTTCCTGCCTCTATTTAGGAACCCAGGTCTGCTCCCTGATGCTCTCCTGCTTTAGAGTGCATTCATTCCCTGATGCTCTTCCGGTGTAGGTCATACCCTGGCATTAGGTCCTCCCACTTCAGGGAGCGATAGTGTTGTCCCAAGAAGTGTAAAGCCCTTTGCTGTCTCCATCCCTAACAGCCCCAAAGAGTTAGTACAGACAGAGAGCAGTGCCTGGTCACCACGCACACATAGGTTATGAAGGCAGAAATGTGTTTCCCGAGCAAGGACGGCTGTGGAAGCTCCAAGACCTGGCATCAATTGGGTGACTTGGTGCAAAGGAGCTTGCTCACGTTGGTGCTGTGTTTTCCAGGCCCATGGCACAAGCTGATGGTACAAGTGTGGACGCCGTCTGCAGCTATAGGAAAGAGCCCTCGGACTCGACCTTGGATAGGGTGGGCCTCTACCACCAAGTGAGCAACAAGACCAGAGGCATCACTCAGCTGGGTCCCTACAGCCTCGACAAGGACAGCCTCTACGTCAATGGTGAACTATGCTCCTCTCTGCAGCCATCCCCAGCCCATATTATAACCAGGATCCAGCCATTGACTCCCTCTCAATCTCTCTCTCTTTTCCCAGGTTACAATGAACAGCCAGTCCTGCCTGGTGAGTGCCTTGAAGTAGAGGGGTGGGATCAGAAGGCAGCAAGTGCTTCAAAGGGCTCTTATAGGGAAAGGCCAATATAGGGCAGGGGTTGTGATGACTGGGAGAAGCAGGGAGCCAGACAGATCCCCATTGAGACCAGGGCTGGGATGAATGCGTGGTGGGCAGGAGACCTCTGTGTTTGCCATGCAGAGCTTTGACATGCTTGCTCTTGCACCTTGTCACTCCCTGTCTGTGCTTCTTGCAGCTCCTAGCCATGCACCAACGACACCTGCAGCCCTCGAGCATTTCACCATCAACTTCACCATCACCAATCTCCCCTACAATTCTGACCTAGCCACTCTGGGATCAGCAAAGTTCAACACTACGCGGAGAGTCATGACCACCTTGGTGAGTGGTGAACGCACAGCAATGACCGTGCTTCCTGTAGGGCCCTAAACTTGAAGCGATTGTTAGGAGATGGCATTGTCTTAACTGTGAAACCTCTCTTTTGCACAGCTCGACAGGCTCCTGCAGGGAAGCAGCATTGGCCCCGATTTCCTTAGATGTGAAAAGACAACTTTCAGGTTTGGAGTGTGGCTGAGTGTGCCTTTGCTTGTCCCAAGATCTGATGATGGGGCCCATCAATGTCTTTCCCTCTTCCTGCCTCTATTTAGGAACCCAGATCTGCTCCCTGATGCTCTCCTGCGTTAGAGCAAATTCCCTGTTGCTCTTCTGGTTAGGTCATAACCTGGCATTTGGTCCTCCCACTTCGGGGAGTGACAGTGTTGTCCCAAGAAGTGTAAAGCCCTTCTTTGCTGTCTCCATCCTTAACAGCCCCAGAGAGTTAGCACAGACAGAGAGCAGTACCTGGTCACCATGCACACATAGGTTATGAAGGCAGAAATGTGTTTCCCGAGCAAGTATGGCTGTGGAAGCTCCAAGACCTGGCATCAATTGGGTGACTTGGTGCAAAGGAGCTTGTTCATGTCCGTACTGTGATTTCCAGGCCCGTGGCACAAGCTGATGGCACAAGAGTGGACGCTGTCTGCAGCTATAGGAAAGAGCCCTCGGACCCGACCTTGGACAGGGTGGGCCTCTACCACCAAGTGAGCAACAAGACCAGAGGCATCACTCAGCTGGGTCCCTACAGCCTGGACAAGGACAGCCTCTTTGTCAATGGTGACCTATGTTCCTCTCTGAAGCCATCCCCAGCCCGTACCATAAGCAGGCTCCAGTCACTGACCCTCTCCCAATCTCTCTCTCATTTTTCTCAGGTTACAATGAGCAGCCAGTCCTGCCTGGTGAGTGCCTTCCACGAGGGTTCTGGGCTCAGAAGGCACCAAGTACTTTAAAGGGTTGTTTTCATAGGCAGAGGCCAATATAGGGTATGCCTTGTGATGTTTGCGATAAACAGGGAGCCCAACAGATCCCCATCAAGACTAGGGCTGGGAAGGAGATATGGTGGCCAGGAGACCTCTGTGTTTGCCATGCAGAGCTTTAACATCTTTGCTCTTGCATGTTGTCACTCCCTGTCTGTGCTTCTTGCAGCTCCCAGCCATGCACCAACGACACCTGCAGCCCTCGAGCATTTCACCATCAACTTCACCATCACCAATCTCCCCTACAATTCTGACCTAGCCACTCCGGGATCAGCAAAGTTCAACACTACACGGAGAGTCATGACCACCTTGGTGAGTGGTGAACGCACAGCAATGACCGTGCTTCCTGTCGGGCCGTAAACTTGAAGGGCTTGTAAGGAGATGGCATTGTCTTAACTGTGAAACCTCTCTTTTTGGCAGCTCAACCGGCTCCTGCAGGGAAGCAGCATTGGCCCCGCTTTCCTTGGATGTACAAAGACAGCTTTCAGGTTTGGAGTGTGGCTGAGTTTGCCTTTGCTTGTCCCAAGATCTGATGATGGGGCCCATCAATATCTTTCCCTCTTCCTGCCTCTATTTAGGAACCCAGGTCTGCTCCCTGATGCTGTCCTACTTTAGAGCACATTGCCTGATGCTCTTCTGGTTTAGTACATAGCCAGGAATTTGGTCCTTCCACCTCAGAGGTGTGACAGTCTTGTCCCAGGAAGTGTAAAGGCCTTCTTTGCTGTCTCCATACTTCACAGCCCCAAGGAGTTAGCACAGACAGAGAGCAGTGCCTGGCTGCCATGTACACAGGTTATGAAGGCAGAGATGTGATTCCCTAGCAAGGATGGATTTGGAAGCCACAAAGCCTGGACTGGATTCAAGAGGATAAACTGGAGGGTGCTCACATCAGTGCTGTGTTTTCCAGGCCCATGACGCAAGTTGATGGCACAGGTGTGGACGCTGTCTGCACGTACAAGAAGGATCCCTCAGTCCGGACCTTGGATAGGGTGGGCCTCTACCACCAAGTGAGCAACAAGACCAGAGGCATCACACAGCTGGGTCCCTACAGCCTTGACAAAGACAGCCTCTACGTCAACGGTGACCTTTGTTTCTCTCTGCAGCCATCCTCTGCCCGTCCCATAACCAGGATCCAGCCACTGACCCCCTCTCAATCTCTCTCTCTTTTTTCCCAGGTTACAATGAACAGCCAGTCCTGCCTGGTGAGTAATTTGCAGGAGGGTGCTGAGCTCAAAAGGCACCAAGTGCACCACGAGGAGCTTCAAAGGGTAGAGGCCAATGCAGGGCAGGGGTTGTGGTGACTGGGAGAAGCAGGGAGCCAGACAGATCCCCATCGAGACCATGACTGGGATGAATGGGTGGTGGGCGGGAGAGTTCTGCGTTTGCCATGCAGAGCTTTGACATGCTAGCTCGTGCAACATGTCAAACCATCTGTGCTTCTTGCAGCTCCCAGCCATGCACCAACGACACCTGCAGCCCTCGAGCATTTCACAATCAACTTCACCATCACCAATCTCCCCTACAATTCTGACCTAGCCACTCCGGGATCAGCAAAGTTCAACACTACACGGAGAGTCATGACCACCTTGGTAAGCCCTGCATGCACAGCAATGGCCGTGCCCCTGGTGGCCCAATAAACTTCAATGTACTGTAAGGAAATTACATTGTCTCAACTGTGAAACCTCTCTTTTTGGCAGCTCGACAGGCTCCTGCAGGGAAGCAGCATTGGCCCCGCTTACCTGGGATGTGAAAAGACAGCTTTCAGGTTTGGAGTGTGGCTGAGTGTGCCTTTGCATGTCCCAAGATCTGATGATGGGCCCATCAATATCTTTCCCTCTTCCTGCCTCTATTTAGGAACCCAGGTCTGCTCCCTGATGCTCTCCTACTTTAGAGTGTATTCATTCCCTGATGCTCTTCTGGTGTAGGTCATATCCTGGCATTTGGTCCTCCTACTCTGGGGACTGACAGTGTTTTCCCAAGAAGTGTAAAGCCCTTCTTTGCTGTCTCCATCCTTAACAGCCCCAAAGAGTTAGCACAGACAGAGAGCAATACCTCGTCACCATGCACACATAAGTTATGAAGGCAGAAATGTGTTTCCCGAGCAAGTATGGCTGTGGAAGCTCCAAGGCCTGGCATCGATTGGGTGAGTCAGTGTGCAAAGGAGCTTGCTCACGTTGGTGCTGTGTTTTCCAGGCCCATGGCACAAGCTGATGGTACAAGTGTGGACGCCGTCTGCAGCTATAGGAGAGAGGCCTCGGACCCGATCTTGGACAGGGTGGGCCTCTACCACCAAGTGAGCAACAAGACCAGAGGCATCACTCAGCTGGGTCCCTACAGCCTCGACAAGGACAGCCTCTACGTCAATGGTGACCTATGTTCCTCTCTGCAGCCATCCCCAGCCCATATTATAACCAGGCTCCAGCCACTGACCCCCTCCTAATCTCTCTCTCTTTTTTCCCAGGTTACAATGAACAGCCAGTCCTGCCTGGTGAGTACCTGCAGGAGCGGGCTGGGATCAAAAGGCACCGAGTGCTTTAAAGCATTTTTTTCTAAAGCAGAGGCCAATATGGGGCAGGGGTTGTAATGACTGGGAGAAGCAGGGAGCCCGACATATCCCCATCAAGACTAGAAACAGGAAGGAGAAGTGGTGGGCAGGAGAGCTCTGTGTTTGCTATGCAGAACTTTGACATCCTTGCTCTTGCACCTTGTCACTCCCAGCTTGTGCTTCTTGCAGCTCCCAGCCGTCTGCCAATGACACCTGCAGCCCTCGAGCATTTCACCATCAACTTCACCATCACCAATCTCCCCTACAATTCTGACCTAGCCACTCCGGGATCAACAAAATTCAACACTACGCGGAGAGTCATGACCACCTTGGTGAGTGATGCATGCACAGCAATGGCCGTACTCGTTTCAGCCCCATAAATTTGAACGGGTTTCAAGGCGATGACGTTCTCTAAACACTGAAACCTCTCTTTTGCACAGCTCAACCGGCTCCTGCAGGGAAGCAGCATTGGCCCCGCTTTCCTTGGATGTGAAAAGACAACTTTCAGGTTTGGAGTGTGGCTGTTTGACTTTGCTTGTCCCTAGATCTGATGATGGGGCCCATCAATACCTTTCCCTCTTCCTGCCTCTATTTAGGAGCCCAGGTCTGCTCTCTGATGCGCTCTAGAGCGCATTCATTCCCTGATGCTCTTCTGGTTTAGGTCGTATCCTGGAATTTGGTCCTCTCAGCTGAGAGGTGTGACAGTGTTGCCCCAAGAAGTGTAAAGCCCTTCTTTGCTGTCTCCATCCTTAACAGCCCCAAAGAGTTAGCACAGACAGAGAGCAATACCTCGTCACCATGCACACATAAGTTATGAAGGCAGAAATGTGTTTCCCGAGCAAGTATGGCTGTGGAAGCTCCAAGGCCTGGCATCGATTGGGTGAGTCAGTGTGCAAAGGAGCTTGCTCACGTTGGTGCTGTGTTTTCCAGGCCCATGGCACAAGCTGATGGTACAAGTGTGGACGCCGTCTGCAGCTATAGGAGAGAGGCCTCGGACCCGATCTTGGACAGGGTGGGCCTCTACCACCAAGTGAGCAACAAGACCAGAGGCATCACTCAGCTGGGTCCCTACAGCCTCGACAAGGACAGCCTCTACGTCAATGGTGACCTATGTTCCTCTCTGCAGCCATCCCCAGCCCATATTATAACCAGGCTCCAGCCACTGACCCCCTCCTAATCTCTCTCTCTATTTTCCCAGGTTACAATGAACAGCCAGTCCTGCCTGGTGAGTACCTGCAGGAGCGGGCTGGGATCAAAAGGCACCGAGTGCTTTAAAGCATTTTTTTCTAAAGCAGAGGCCAATATGGGGCAGGGGTTGTGATGACTGGGAGAAGCAGGGAGCCCGACATATCCCCATCAAGACTAGAAACAGGAAGGAGAAGTGGTGGGCAGGAGAGCTCTGTGTTTGCTATGCAGAACTTTGACATCCTTGCTCTTGCACCTTGTCACTCCCAGCTTGTGCTTCTTGCAGCTCCCAGCCGTCTGCCAACGACACCTGCAGCCCTCGAGCATTTCACCATCAACTTCACCATCACCAATCTCCCCTACAATTCTGACCTAGCCACTCTGGGATCAGCAAAATTCAACACTACGCGGAGAGTCATGACCACCTTGGTGAGTGATGCATGCACAGCAATGGCTGTACTCGTTTCAGCCCCATAAATTTGAACGGGTTTCAAGGCGATGACGTTCTCTAAACACTGAAACCTCTCTTTTGCACAGCTCAACCGGCTCCTGCAGGGAAGCAGCATTGGCCCCGCTTTCCTTGGATGTGAAAAGACAACTTTCAGGTTTGGAGTGTGGCTGTTTGACTTTGCTTGTCCCTAGATCTGATGATGGGGCCCATCAATACCTTTCCCTCTTCCTGCCTCTATTTAGGAGCCCAGGTCTGCTCTCTGATGCACTCTAGAGCGCATTCATTCCCTGATGCTCTTCTGGTTTAGGTCGTATCCTGGAATTTGGTCCTCTCAGCTGAGAGGTGTGACAGTGTTGCCCCAAGAAGTGTAAAGCCCTTCTTTGCTGTCTCCATCCTTAACAGCCCCAAGGAGTTAGCACAGACAGAGAGTAGTACCTTGCCACCATGAACACACAGGTTATGAAGGCAGAAATGTGATTCCCAAGCAAGCACGGCTATGGAAGCTCCAAGACCTGTCATCAATTAGGTGATTCGGTGCAAAGGAGCTAACGTCGGTGCTGTGTTTTCCAGGCCCATGGCACAAGCTGATGGTACAAGTGTGGACTCCATCTGCAGCTATAGGAAAGAGCCCTCGGACCCGACCTTGGACACAGTGAACCTCTACCACCAAGTCAGCAACAAGACCAGAGGCATCACTCAGCTGGGTCCCTACAGCCTCGACAAGGACAGCCTCTACGTCAATGGTGAACTATGCTCCTCTCTGCAGCTATCCCCGACCCATATTATAACCAGGATCCAGCCATTGACTGCCTCCCAATCTCTCTCTCTTTTTCCCAGGTTACAATGAACAACCAGACCTGCCTGGTGAGTGCCTTGTAGGAGAGGGGTGGAATCAGAAGGCACCAAGTGCTTCAAAGGGTTCTTTTCGTAGGTAGAGAACAATATAGGGTAGGGCTTGTGACCTCTGGGACAAGTAGAGAGCCCAACAGAACCTCATCAAGATAAGGTCTGGGAGGGAGAAGTGGTGGGCAGGAGACCTCTGTGTTTGCCATGCAGAGCTTTGATATCCTTGCTCTTGCATGTTGTCACTCCCTGTCTGTGCTTCTTGCAGCTCCCAGCCATGCACCAACGACACCTGCAGCCCTCGAGCATTTCACCATCAACTTCACCATCACCAATCTCCCCTACAATTCTGACCTAGCCACTCTGGGCTCAGCAAAGTTCAACACTACGCGGAGAGTCATGACCACCTTGGTGAGTGGTGAATGCACAGCAATGACCGTGCTTCCTGTCGGGCCCTATACTTGAAGGGCTTGTCAGGAGATGGCATTGTCTTAACTGTGAAACCTCTCTTTTGCACAGCTCAACTGGCTCCTGCAGGGAAGCAGCATTGGCCCCCATTTCCTGGGATGTGCAAAGACAACTTTCAGGTTTGGAGTGTGTCTGAGTTTGCCTTTGCTTGTCCCAAGATCTGATGATGGGGCCCATCAATATCTTTCCCTCTTCCTGCCTCTATTTAGGAACCCAGGTCTGCTCCCTGATGCTCTCCTGCTTTAGAGTGCATTCATTCCCTGGTGCTCTTCTGGTTTAGGTCATATCCGGGCATTTTGCCCTCCCACTTCGGGGAGTGACAGTGTTGTCCCAAGAAGTGTAAAGCCCTTCTTTGCTGTCTCCATCCTTAACAGCCCCAAGGAGTTAGCACAGACAGAGAGCAGTGCCTGGTCACCATGCACACATAGGTTATGAAGGCAGAAATGTGATTCCCAAGCAAGCACGGCTGTGGAAGCTCCAAGGCCTGGCATCAATTGGGTGACTTGGTGCAAAGGAGCTTGTTCATGTCCGTGCTGTTTTTTCCAGGCCCGTGGCACAAGCTGATGGTACAAGTGTGGACGCCATCTGCAGCTATAGGAAAGAGCCCTCGGACTCGGCACTGGACAGGGTGGGCCTCTACCACCAAGTGAGGAACAAGACCAGAGGCATCACACAACTGGGTCCCTACAGCCTGGACAAGGACAGCCTCTTTGTCAATGGTGACCTATGTTCCTCTCTGCAGCCTTCCTCTGCCCGTCCCATAACCAGGATCCAGCCACTGACCCCCTCTCAATCTCTCTCTCTTTTTCCCAGGTTACAATGAACAGCCAGTCCTGCCTGGTGAGTGCCTTGCAGGAGGGGGGTGGAATCAGAAGGCACCAAGTGCTTCAAAGGTCTATTTTCGTAGGCAGAGGCCAATATAGGGCAGGGCTAGTGATCTCTGGGACATGCAGGGAGCCCAACAGATCCTCATCAAGACTAGGGCCGGGAACGAGAGGTGGTAGGCAAGAGAGTTCTGCATTTCCCTTGCAGAGCTTTGACATCTTTGCTCTTGCACCTTGTCACTCCTTGCCTGTGCTTCTTGCAGCTCCCAGCCATGCACCAACGACACCTGCAGCCCTCGAGCATTTCACCCTCAACTTCACCATCACCAATCTCCCCTACAATTCTGACCTAGCCACTCTGGGATCAGCAAAGTTCAACACTACACGGAGAGTCATGACCACCTTGGTGAGTGATGCATGCACAGCAATGACCGTGGTCCTGGTAGCCCCCTAAACTTGAAGATATTGTAAGGAAATTGCATTGTCTCAACTGTGAAACCTCTCTTTTTTTGCAGCTCAACCGGCTCCTGCAGGGAAGCAGCATTGGCCCCGCTTTCCTTGGATGTGAAAAGACAGCTTTCAGGTTTGAAGTGTGGCTGAGTGTGCCTTTGCATGTCCCTAGGTCTGATGATGGGGTCTATCAATATCTTTACCTCTTCGTGGCTATATTTAGGAACCCAGGTCTGCTCCCTGATGCTCTCCTGCTTTAGAGTGCATTCATTCCCTGATGCTCTTCTGGTTTAGTTCATACCCTGGAATTTGGTCCTCCCACCTCAGAGGTGTGACAGTCTTGTCCCAAGAAGTGTAAAGGCCTTCTTTGCTGTCTCCATCCTTTACAGCCCCAAGGAGTTAGCACAGACAGAGAGCAGTGCCTGGCTGCCATGTACACAGGTTATGAAGGCAGAGATGTGATTCCCAAGCAGGAATGCCTGTGAAATCCCCAAGGCCTGGTCTTGCAGCGAGGAGTTACAGAGGAGGGTGCTCAGTTTGGTGCTGTGTTTTCCAGGCCCATGACACAAGCAGATGGCACAGCGGTGGACGCCATCTGCACCTACAGAAAGGAGCCCTCAGACCCGACCTTGGACAGGGTGGGCCTCTACCACCAAGTGAGCAACAAGACCAGAGGCATCACTCAGCTGGGTCCCTACAGCCTCGACAAGGACAGCCTCTATATCAATGGTGAACCTAGTTTGTCTTTTCTGTATTTTTCTTTTATGGTTTTGTTGGGTTTGTTTTTGGTTTTTTTTTTGCTTGGGTCAGGGGGTTTGTTTGTTTGCTTAATGTTGTTTTTTTTTGCATTTTGAGGTAATTTCTTGATATATTCAGGTATTAAGGAACTTTCCTTTTTTAAGATTTTGTGCTTTGTGTCCACAGGGTCTTGAATTCTTTTTCTCACAGCTTTTTTTAGGTTATGCCTCATACTGGCACATTATTCCTTATTCTTTTTTATGGTTTTGTATTAAAATAAGAATATTAATGTTGTTGGATTATACTTTATTTTTTTACACTTATTTTAAATATTAACTTTTTCTCCATTTTTTTGTTGTGATTTTTGGGGATTTATTTTTTCCTCTCTTATTTTTTTTATCTTTGATCTTTGCTTTTCAGAATACAATGAAGGACCTGTTTTGCCAGGTAAATCTATTAAATTCTTTATAATGTTCATAGAAACTAGTAGTATCACATGTAATTATCAGTGTCTGTCATACCTTGTCTAATGGTAATAGTGGGTTGTTTGTTCTTTTTTCCCCAAAAGTAATATATTACATCTATGTTAAGTCTCCGGATTGTTTTACCCCTTGACTGTAGAATAAAGATAACATGAAGAAATTCCATTCTGTTATGTACTTTTCCCTGGATTTTGCTTCCAGCCACAGCTGCATCTCCAAGAACTGGGAAGTTCACAGTGAATTTCACCATAACTAATCTCCAGTACTCCAGTGGTCTCAGCAATCCATATTCTGCCAAGTTTAATGCTACAGCAAGAGTCTTGATTGCTCTGGTTAGTGTGATACATTTCTATGTATTTTTTTCTTTGTGATGTTGTGCTCAACTAAATATGATTAACTTCTGACCTCATTCTTTTTCAGTTCAATCAGCTGTTCCAGAAGTGTAGTATTCATTCTGTGTATACAGGCTGCAAAATGATGGCTTTCAGGTAAGCATAATTCAGATTAAGAAAATAGATTTTTCCTTTTCATGGTCTAGTATAATACACAAATGGATCCTAATCCCTTATTTCACTTCTACACCTTTTATCACTTGATTCAAGGAATCCAAGAAATCATTACACTTTTTTTCAACTATGTCTTCATAAATTTACTTGAATGCATATCTTCAGCATCTGAAAGATCAAGTATGCTTTCACAAGGAAAAAAAAAAATACATTTTCTCTTCTTCTTGGCAATATGGTTGAATTAAATAATAATTAAAAAAACCCAGTATGTATCATGACTATTGAATTCTGGAACAGAACACTATCCATCCTTATTTCCCTAGACCTGCACCAAAAACTGAAGGCACCGGAGTAGATGCTATGTGTACCTACAAAACAGATTCTGCTGCTTCCCAGTTTGATCGAGTGACTGTTTACCGTGAAGTGAGCAACAAGACAAATGGCATCACCAACTTAGGAATCTACAGCCTTGACCAGGAAAGCCTGTATATTAATGGTAAAGAGCTGATTTCCATCTGAATGTGGGGATATTCTTTGCCTAATAGTCCATAACTGTCTTGTAGTTAAAGCAGAGTAATGACTAGTGTGCAAATGGAATAGCATTTGCAACACGTATTCTTGGACTCAACCTATGTGCTATGTAGTTCACAATGTGCCATCATTTGCACCTTCTCACACTAAGCACATTTACCTTCAGGGGTGTTGCTTTGTCAGTTGCAGGTTTGTTTTGGTTTTTTTTAATATCTGATAAATTACCAAAACATGCAAAGCAGCATATAAACCTTAAAAGAAGTAAAGGCAACTAATTTCAATATAAATTTGGAGGCTTCCTCCACCATTTACAACAGAGGTTTCTTCAAAATGACACCTCGCTGCACTACCATAAATAGTTGTAGTGACTGCTCAGAAACAGCAAATCTGTTGTCCTTCTGTGGCATCATTCCCTTATACAGATATCCAATTCAATTCACTACTTTTGTCCTTTCTCCTTTCAGATTACCATGAAGCCCATCTCTTGCCTTGTAAGTACTTTGAGTAATTAAAAAGCCACAATGCCCTATGTGTCAATATATAAAATAGAGATGAAAACATGGTACTTAGTTGCCAGCTGGGGTTAAATCATGACATCCAGATATTTTCTCTTTTTGACCTTTGAATGGAACTAGAAGTAAAAATAAGGCACAAACATCTAACAAGAGAGGAATTAACTACTAAGCACCATTGCTATTCATGTCTCATGAAGCATTTGAATTAGACCACAATTAATAGGGGGAAACTGTGTGAGGGCACCTCTTTGCAGAAACACAGAATTGCACTCTTGGAAGGCTGGAGCGTAATTGATGGTGACACGCAGTTCAGTCTTTTCCAATAGCACCACTGCAAGTGAAAAGAATCTGAGGTTGAAAAAGCTAGACATTTTCCAGTGTGATTAAAGGACATCAGGGTTTGCACACACCAGGATAAAAGGGGAGAAGGAGATTACCTCAGCTCCTCATCTGTAGCAGTCAGGTACCTGTTTACAGCCTGCTCATCTAAGACTGGTCTTCTGTAGGAATGTGGGTGAGCTGCATAGCCCTCATCTGCTCTTCAGCTATATGTTCTATGCTGTTGCTGGCATCATTCCATAGTGAGCTCTTCAGTAAGGTACCCAATTCATGCCACCTGATAGGAGCTTCTTTATCCCTGGCTTTAGCAGGTTCATGAGTATTTCTTTACTTGTTGCAAAAAATTTTGTACTTTTCTTGCAGCAGCATCTCCAGCTCCTCCTCCTGCAAGAGAAGGACATTTCACAGTGAACTTCACTGCGACCAATCTCCTCTACACATCAGCATTAGGAAATCCAAATTCCAAAAAATTCATTGCTGCCAAAAAGACTCTGACATACTTGGTGAGTGTCAGCCAGGTTCTTCTTGTGGCTACGTTCTTGCTTTTATTATTTATTCCCTGTGACTTATCAACTGGCTCTTCTTTTTTGGCAGCTTGATCGTGTGCTCAAGAACAGCAGCCTTAGCCCTGTCTATACTGGTTGTACAGTGGTAGTACTAAGGTAGGCACATCCTGGAACTCTTATAGAAGACAAGGGCAAATCAAATTTTAGCTGACAATAGGTTTATGCACAAATCTTTCCTTTACTTATAATTTCTTCCTGATTTTGTTTCCTTCTAGACCAGTAGAGACTGTTAAGTTCTAATGAGTGCCAAGTAGAATTACACTTCATTTGTGATCCCTTGTATTGGGTAGTTATTACATAATTTCCTCTAATTATGCTTGCATTGATTTCACATCAATTTCGTACTATATAAAGAGGGTAATCTGACTAATTCTAAATACATTTCAGTTAGAATTACAATTATGTAAAACAGCAAAATACTAAATTTCCAGAATTTCATAGAATCATAGAATGGTTTGGGTTGGAAAGGACCTTAAGATCATCAAGTTCCAACCCCCCTGCCATGGGCAGGGACAACACACACTAAACTGTGTCACCCAAGACTCCGTTCAGCCTGGCCTTGAACATTGCCAGGGATGGAGCATTTACCACTTCTTTGGGCAACCTATTCCAGTGCCTCACCAGCCTCACAGTAAAGAACTCCTTCCTTATATTTGAGATCATTCATTTAACAACACTGTTTTACAGTATTTTAAAGTGTGTTCCAAAACCACAGTAGTGTGCAAGCAAACTCAAGCAAACGCACAGAAGTATCCTTCAGGCCCATAAACGTGTCATTTTTCAGGTCTGTGAATAACACAGAGGGCACTGCCATGGATGCAGTCTGCACATACAGAGCCAACGCTACCACTACTGAATTTGACCGAATCAAGGTTTATCATGAGCTCAGCAAGATGACAGCCAGCTGCACTGAGCTAGGACCATATAGGCTGGATGCAGCAAGCTTTTATGTTAGTGGTAAGTGTGCGAGCTGATGTCAGGAGGGAATCATGTTCTGACTGCTGATTTAATATTAAGAGGAATAGAGATGCTACATAACTACAGAAGCAATAAAACCTGGAGAAAGAGCAAGTAGAAGGGTTAACCAAAGCAGAGGACCCACTGTCCCTCAAAGCCTTTGCACTTTGTTATTCCTTTCAACTTAGCCAAATACAATATACCATAGTACACCACAGGTCACTCTCAAGAAAATTTAAGGATTGACCTCCCAGGGTACACTATGAAATGTGCTCCTCTGCACAACAGCACTAGAACTGGACACAAGTACACCAAAGTCATACTTACATTGTCGATGTAAAAGTTAAATTGGATTTGGGGAGCAGGTAAATTCCTTCTCAACATCTCTAGGGAAGGGAAAATTCTTTGCGCTGCTAAGAAAAGCAACAGCATGAATGTCCATTTACACCGAGAAAGTCATCAATTTTCCCCAGTAAATGTTTGCACACCATCCTTCAGACAAAAACAATTGAAGTTCTCTATTCTGCTGTGTGCCAGACCTTGCAAGCTGTAAGCCAGTTTCTCAAACTCTGTGTCTTTTCTTTCCCCCACAGGTTATAATGAACTTCAGCCTGGACTGTGTAAGTACCTTTAAATAGCAATTGAAAGGGGAAGAAGATTTTGCTAGTTAGCAATAGCTGGAAAAGAAGGTTGGACTAATGAAGAGCACTACTTATAAAAGCATTAAGAGAATTTTAGAGCCTGTTAGGGAGCTGCAGCTGCTATGACCTAGTCAACTAGACTATATCTAGTCAACTAGAATATCTGAGAGTTTTATTTACAGTGTTTCCTCTAGCAATGATGATGATAAATTGTGTTCTCAAGCAATAATTTGCCTTGCTTGTTACAGCTGTTGATTCAAGTACACCACCTCTGTCACCAGCAATAAGGAATTTCACATTGAATTTCACTATAACCAACCTCCAGTTCACTGCAGATCTGGCAATGCCAAACTCTAAAAAATTCAAGTCAACAGAAAAAGTCATGTATTATTATGTAAGTCTGGCAAAATGATGGCCTGTTTGGGCACAGTTCTCTTAATAACTCTAATCTCTTACTTCTTCATGACATTTTACTTAAATATTATTCATTTTTCTAGGTTGACCCTTTACTCCAAAAAAGCAGCATTGGCCCTGCTTATATTGGCTGCAAAATAATGGCATTCAGGTAAGAGCCACGTCTGGGAAAAGACTGCATTTCCTGCTTCTTAAAAAGGTGCTTTCCATTTTTCAGCATTCAATACATCTGAGGGGTTTTTTAATATACGTGTTTGATCATATACTAAAAGTTAAGATGGACTTCTGAATAATAGCTAAAATATCCTAAACCAGTGCCTCATTTCCTAGGCCAAAGAAGAGCAAGTATGACACGGGAGTAGATGCCACCTGCAGCTACAGAGATGAGCCTTCAGATCCCGAGTTCAACAGAGTGATAGTTTACCATGAGCTGAGCAATATGACAAATGGCATCACCAAGATGGGACACTACAGCCTTAACAGCCGGAGCCTCTACATTGATGGTAATGAGATCACCTCAAGGCATTATTCCATATGTTGACACAGAGTATTTTGAAATGAGAATGAAGGTTAAATGCACCCCTCAAAACCGATAAAGTAGAGGGGAAAAAAAAAAGACCCTGCCCGAATCACTAAGTTAAAACAGTCATGAATTTAGCAACAATTCCTGATCTTCTGTGATAAAACCCCATTTGTTTAGTCCTTCTGAGATATTCTTTGAACATATACCTAATAATTGTCCGTTTGTTTTTTCAGATTACAATGAGCTGCATAGTTTGCCATGTAAGTATATTTAAAAACAGATACATGCTAAAGCTACTCAGAGGCATAAGGTGATTTTGTTTCCCTCAGTTTGGCAATGCTTATAAGATTGCAGAGTGTCTGAAGTTTGCTATCATGTTCATATGTTTTTCTGCTCTAAATTTGACGAAAGATAATGAGTATACTATGTCTTACAAAGATCCTGCTCTTATTTTATCTGTGTAATTTTTGTTCTTACAGTGGCAAAGTCAACAACCACACAAAGCCCAGGACCAATAATAGAGCAATTCACACTGAACTTCACAATAACCAACCTCAGGTTCACAACAGACCTAAGGACACCAAGTTCTGCTAAATTCAGATCTACTGAGAAAATAATGCAACATTATGTAAGCCCAAGTCACATTGTTTTTCCCTGAAATCACCCAGTATTTTGGGTTTCCCACTCTCACAAAGACCTTTCCTTGTCAGATTGATCCCCTGCTTCAGAAGAGCAGCATTGGTCCCTATTTCACTGGCTGCAAAGTAACAGGATTCAGGTAAGCAATATATCTGAAAGATTAACTTGCGACTTGAGAAAATTGATTTCCTTATGTTTGGCTAACACTTTAATAACAGTTCTTTTCCTTTGTCAAGAGCTTGGTATTCTTTGTAATACTGTATCTCAGTGATTTCTGCAGATCGTCTGAGAATCATGGACAGATTAAGAGTTTTGGGATGTTTTGTTTGGTTTTGGTTTGGTTTTGTTCTTCTGATGAAAATCAAACCAACAACAAAAAAAAAGACAAAAAACCTAAAACAAAAAAAAAAAGAACCAAACCAAAACACAAATCCCAGATTTTTTAAATGACTAACACAAGCCTCATGATATTCAATTCCTCAGGTCAATGAGGAATAGGGATAACACAGGAGTAGACACCATCTGCAGCTATGGAAATGGTTCCCAAGTGCCCAAGTTCAACCAAACTAAGGTTTACCAAGAACTAAAGAACATGACAAATGGCATCACCAAATTAGGAATCTATAACCTGGACAACAAGAGCCTCTATATCAATGGTAAGTGCTTGATTTTCTCATTCCTCCAGGCAACAGAGGAGTTTGAGACCACCTCAGGTCTTAGGGATCACTTCAAGGTAAAAAAAGTGACCTTAAGGAATAGGTAGTCTCACTGCATTCTACTGCGTAGCTTAGTTATGTACATAAGGTGAAGTGTATACTTCCAAGAGCATTTTCACATAGGTATTTTTAAAAAATTCAATATTTATATGACATTGAAGAGTTACTTTATTTTAGTCTTGACCTCAGTCATTCACCTGCATATCAACTTATAGCCCAGTTTCTCTCCTTCCAGTATTTAAACAGTGGCACATACATTTTCTCTTTGTAGCCATCACTTTTATAAAAGCACCTTGTTCTGCTTAAGCAGTGGGTTGTTTAATAGATTCACACCCTCAGGGACTGGTTCTGATGATTCATTCCCAAGTCATCCCCTCTTCTCTTGCATCCCCTTAAGTGTATAGTTCTCTTACATAGTGCTTCTTGTTCGTTTCCTTTCCAGGTTACACTGAGCCACTTGAGAGATCATGTAAGTGTTTTGCCAAACTTATTCCAGGGAAAAGTGTCTAAGGAGTGGTACACTCAGAAAATAGGAGGGGAAGGGATTCTTCAGAGTGTCTTGAGCTGGGCTAGGATTTGGAATGTCTTTGAAAGTGAAGCTAACTTTTTTTATACCATGATCATAATCCTTCTCCCCTTTGATTATAGCTCTGAGCATAACCACTGCACTGAGACCAACATCCAGGCTATTCACACTGAATTTCACCTTGACCAACCTGCAGTACACGGCAGATCTGGATGCACCAAGCTCCCCCAAATTCACTTCCACAGCAAAAGTTATCAACTATTATGTGAGTCTGGCTCTGGTTTTGCCATTTTGTGTTATGGTGATGAACTTAATCCGAATGCATTAAACTTGGGACATGCTTTCAAATTCTTAGTTGCACCTTTTGCGTTTGTTTTATTTACAGATTGACCGTCTTTTCAAAAGCAGCAGCATAAGCTCTGTTTACACAGGATGTAAAGTGATGAGATTTAGGTAAGATTCTAGTTGTTTCTAGTCATACAAATTGCACAGGGTGTTCTGTAAACATCAGCAGTGTCCTAAAGAGCATGTCTGACTTTTACTTAGGTCTGGGAGACACAGGGATGACACAGGCATAGACGCTGTCTGCAGCTACAACAACAATGCCAGTCTTGCCACGTTTGACAGAGAAAAGGTTTATCATGAGCTCAGCACCATGACAAATGGCATCACCAGGCTGGGGCACTACAGCCTGGAGAAGAACAGCCTGTACATCAACGGTGATAATCCATGAACAGTATCAAGCTACGGTTTTGGGATTACATGGAGGTCACTCTTCCACTCCACTGGGGCTTGATGTACTTCCCCTATAGTTTGCTGGTGTTCTGTAGGTTTTGACACTGACAAAACCAATACAGCATTATACTGCCATTCTAGAAGCATTTCTGTGCCTTAAATCATACAATTCCTGGAGAATTTAATTGTCATATACCTATATTACTTTTGTGATATGGATGGATCTGATGTAAAAATAAATGCACTCTACCTTTTCTATTTAGATTTCTCCCTCACAGACACAGCTATGGCCAGAAAGCCCATCTTGATTGAAGCTCCAGCCCAATCAGGCTACAGTTTGACCTTTAGAATAGTCAATGAAAACCTAACTAACCCAGACTCTCAGTCTCCAGAATACAAAGCAGCAATGGAAAGCATCAGTAACAAGGTAAGGAGCTGCAGCTCAAATACTATGATGTCTGTACTGGTCAATTTTTACAGAAGCTGCCATAGGTTTATGTCTTAATTAGAAAAATGCATCAATCAACACTTGGGAACAAAAGTTTCTAGACTCTAAAACATGAGATTGGCCTTAGAATTACTTTTGATTTGTTAGGTTACATGTGGTCTTAAAATATTTCTCCAGCCAAATATATGCGCTGCAAAATGCAAGAGGTTTAGGAGATCTGTTACATGCACTCAGCATTTCAATCCCATCTCCTGAAGTGTATACAAATCCCTGCAAGCTCAGAGGACAGCACATATATATAATTTATTGCTCAGAATCCAGCACACTCTCTTCAGCACCGATTGGCCACCATATGAACCTGATAAAGCCCTAATGGAGTAGGTTTTGCTTTTTTAGATGAAGCTGTAACATTCCATACTTCGAGTTCTGAGCCTGTGCTGTCTGTGAAATGTCGATCAAAGTGACAGCTGTCAGTCAGCAGATTGTGCTGTTTAACACTGGCAGCTTGCTTAGATAAGGCAAAAAGGCTTGCCAAGCTGGAAGTCAGACTCCATCACCAGAAGGCATAAACTGAAGTGAAAACCAACTCCCATGAAATCCAACTAGCAAAAAAATTGTGCAAAAATCTGGTGTTTCTCCAAAGTTAGAGGCCCTCCTGCTGTCCTAAAGCATTTACCATAAGGCCCAGAACTCTTTAATCTTTAACATGACATTCTTATTTTAGGTGAATCAGCTGTACCGTCAGAGCAACCTGCAAGACCAGTTCCTGAACTGCAGTATCACAAGGCTGAGGTCTGCAATACAATCTGATCTTGTTTGAAAGGTTGCCACACCCTGGCACCATTCCCCAGTAGTCAAGTGTCATTATCCCCTGCAGAATTCCTCCCTTCCATTCTCATGTTGGAAATGGTTTAGTTTATGCCTTAAGAAGTCATTTCCAGGCTTCCCAGAATGTGTCAGTTTGACTTTTTCCTGACTTGGTATGGGCTGTCATTTTTCTCAGTCTCAGTCAGGATTGCTGTAACTACTGATTGGCATCCTCTTCATGAGGACCCTGCAGCCCCTGTATTCTTCCTTTCAACTTGGATTCTGCTAGCTTTTAAATGTGAGCTTCAGGTACAGCTGTATTGTCCTACTCTACCTACTCAGGTAAAGGCTTTAAAAAGTGCCGATCTTACTGTATGCTTGCAGTATAACCCAAGTTTGCAGAGGGAAGAGGTAGTGGTATTTCATTTGCTGTTCCTGTCAAAGGGAAAAACCTCCAAATAATATGTTTCACATCTCCCAGTAGCACCACATTAGCTTAAAACACTTACAATAGCAGGAACCCTCCAGGAAACCCTTTCCCACATGAAGAAGTTTCATAATCACCAGGATATTTACCTCAGAAACTGTTTTTTTTTCTGTCTACAGGGCTGGATCCATAGTGGTCGACTGCAAGTGCTTCTTCCAGTCAGCACCCAACATCAACAGAGCTGTTGTTGAAAGGGTTTTTCAGGACAGCACTTCGAATGCAACCGGACTATGGCTGGGAAGCAGTTACCAGCTGCAAGGGTTCTCAGTAGACAGTACGTACATCTCAAATCACAGCTGCCCAATTTCCACCTAGATCACCCCCTTTTGGCATAGCATATTCACAATTCCTCAACTTCTGGTCAATCAGAAGCATGTGTGTGGGAATAAATCTGTTACCAAGTTGAGTCACTGGACTCAGGTCAGAGCCCTTTGCCTTAGGCAAGTCCTTCAGTCTGATTCAGTGTAGCCCTTTGGTCCTCAGTGGCTTAAGGTGTTACTCAAATAAGAAAAGGAAGTGGTAACTACTCACCATAACTCAGGCATTTACAGATAAAGACTTTCAGCTCTTTTCAAATGTACAACAGAAATAAATGGCCTACTACATTGATGAAGAACTGATTCAAAGGGTAGACTGGGAATTAGCTGAGATTCCTGTGCAAGTTTTCCTAGCTAGAAGCCCACAGGTCAAATGCTGCATGATACAAAAGCCTCTGTTTCTTTCTGCTAGATTTTACACTAACTTCTCCTCTTAATTTCCAGGCTTGGAACTAGCAATTGAGCCAGCAACTTATGAAACACCCCTCAAGACCAAGGAAGAAAAGTTCAGATTAAGTTTCAGAATCTCCAACCTTCCCTACTCCCCGGAACTGCAGGACTCCAGGTCACAGATGTACCAAGTGAACAAAGAGAAAATTGAGAAAGAGGTAAAACTAACAGCAATTCCTTGGTTTCCATGTCCAAATTGAGTATTAAATTTACTCAATTTTCCCCCATTGTTTTGTTTCTTCCCATCAGCTTGATGTACTCAGAACTAGCAGCCTGCAGGACTACTTTGCTGGCTGTACCCTTGAGAGCTTTGGGTAAGTCCTATTTGAGTCCCGAAAGAGCAGTTAGCGGAAGAGCCATTAGGAGCCACAGCATGGTCTTTATGCCTGGTTACTAACCTGTGTGCTCTGGATGACACAGGGGAAGCATCTTTAGTCCCTCTGTCAGTTCTTTCTTTACCACAAAAGGTTCCTGTCAAAAGAGAGGTGGTTTAGTTTCCATGTTAGCAGATCCATTGTCATGCATAAATGATTCCAAAGTAAAACAAATACATTCATTCTCGTTTAATTTATTTGAATAAGCACATTAGCAAAACAATCAGCAGAACTGACCAGCCTGAAAACGAGCTCTACTTCTGTGTGTCTTCTCCAACACCTCTTTAGAGGAAGAAAAAAAAGCAGAGCTGATGATTCACCCTCTTCAAAATGCCTTACCTGGGATTAAATCAGTGGTTGATTTCACAAGGCTGCAGGAGTCCCTGTCTCATCCAGCATAAACTGCAGAAACTAATCCCATGCTAATAAAGCACTGCTTAGACATCTGCAAACCTGAGCCTGATTCTGAATCCTTCTCCCTGCCTCTATCCTGCTCTATTTTTCTCTTCTCTCACATTGATGACTCTGGCTGTCATCCCCCAGGCCTGTCAGTGGGAAGACTTACACAAGTGTTGCCTCCATCTGCACGCTCACACCCGACCCCTTCTCGAGAGGTTTGCAAAAGCAAGAGGTGTATGAGGAGCTGAAACACCTGACACATGGATTCACCAAGCTGGGCCCCAGCTATGAGCTTGAAGAGCAGAGTTTGGTTGTTGAGGGTGAGAGCTCCTGCAGTTACTCTGTGGGAATGCTTATTAGTTTTGTTTCAAACACCTCTAGAGTGTTCTGTTTCTCATCTGTCCTACCCTTAATTTCCAGGTTACTCTCCAGTCAAGACAGATGAACAGCCTGAAAGATCTGGTAAGTGCTTTTTGGGAATAGTGAATACTTAAACTACAGGAAATTAGCATCACATACCTTGAAATGGAGACTAGACCCATGCAAGAGCCCAGAAGCTTACTCCTGGTTAGGCTGGCAGCAAACAGCAAGCTACCATCAGAGCCAGCCAGCCTGAGGACAGGCAAAAGCAATACAATTTGGGAAGCTGTTTTGAAGGTCTGGCACAAAAGTTTGTTTAGAATTGCAGTATTTACAAGAGATCCAGGTGCAGTGTCACAAGCATAGCCACAGCCCCAGAGCTAACAGTAAACAGGAGAAGGAAACACAAGCTCTCAGTTGGTTTCCCATGCACCACAAACACGCTGACTAAAGTAATTTCAGCTTTTGCTGACAACCTTAGCCCTGTCCCCTTCCCAAAAAGGGTCTATCCAGCAGCTAAGAGAGAATTTTGTCTCTCTGAAACCATCTGAGGGCTCTGACACACACCGAGGTGACATTTAAAGTTGTAGATCCTTTAGGGGGCCTTATAAGGATGCTGGGGAGAGACACTTCATTAGGGACTGTAGCGGTAGGACAAGGGGTAATGGGTTAAAACTTAAACAGGGGAAGTTTAGATTGGATATAAGAAGGAAGTTCTTTAATGTGAGTGTGCTGAGTCACTAGAATGGGTTGCCCAAGAAAGCTGTGAATGCTCCATCCCTGGTGGTGTTCAAGGCCAGGTTGGACAAAGCCTTGCTGGCATGGTTTAGTGTGAGGTGTCCCTGACATGGCAGGGGGGTTGGAACTGGATGATCTTAAGGTCCCTTCCAACCATAACTATTGTATGATTCTATGATTCTATCCTTAGACCCTCACTCCATTTAATCAAAGTTTCTTTATGTCCCACCCAACCTGTCATTGCTGGGGCACATTTCCCTGCAGCCAGGGGAGACCAAACACTCTTTCAGCACTATTGCCTCACCTGTGCACTGTAGAGTACTTCTGAACTTGGCTGGGGCAAGATCTCCCTCTGTGTCCTATGTACAGTTGTGCAAAAAAACCTGATGTGCTCTTATTTTGCCTTTGCAGGGCTACAGTTCTGGGCAATTATCCTCATCTGCATTTCCATCCTGTTTGGCTTCGTTCTCCTCCTCTTGTTATGCTTCCTGGTAAGTGGTTCCTCTGCTGCCCTACCTCTAACGGCTCTGGCAGTGCCCAGCCACCTGGGGAGTTGCAGGAGGGACGTTCAGACACATCCACAGGAAGCCCAATTGGAAGCAGTACCTGACGTGCTCAGTAACAGCAAATGGCATGCCAAATCCTCCTTCCGTTCCTGCCAGCTCTTTCAAGGACTTGTGCACAGGAGGATGAGGAAGGGTATTTATAGTCAGCTAAGTAGATTTCTAGAAGGGAAGCAGTGGATCCCTATGACGAGAGAAAAATATATACTCAAAGTTAAGGCCAACAGCAAGATGACAAGCAGGTTGAATTAGGGGATCTCCTGCATTTCTTAAACCTCTTCCCTATTCAACTGTCTGAAGAATGATCTGGTTAGAGGTGAGGGAGCGTAGACAATGGTTTTAGTAACCTGCAGGGATCACAGCCTGAATTTTGTATTCAGTGCTCTTAACATACAGACTGTAGCAGCCTCGTGGGGCCGTGCTCCAGCTGCAGGGCAGATCCTCTTCTGATCTCTAGTGTTGATTTGGTGGGGAGCAGCATCTTAATAGCACCATTTCAACAGTAGCTTTGTTTGCTTTGCAACAGCTAGGAGAGAACAGCTAACCCTACACAGGACATGGATTACTGCCCTTAGAGGTTCAGGATTAAAAATGACAGCAAGATTTAGGAGAGGAAAAAACTCGGATTCAAAACTGAGGGTTGTGCTAGTGTTTGCCTAGGCAGCTTCAGACAAGTGTCTTAGTCATAGAGTCCCTCCATCACCACCTGGCAACGTGGTCTGGGGGCATCTCATGAAGGGCAAGCTTCAGACTCGCGTTTTACCATTAACATTGTTCTTTTCCCACCAGATTGTCTTTTGCCTAAGAAGAAAGTCACATCTCTACCAGGTTCAACAAGGCATGTACGGCGTGTACTTCCCACATCTGAGCACAAGAAAAGTGCATTGACATGACAGTCGGTCTGTCCTCACAGACCTGCTTGTCCATTGATGAAGGAAAAATATTTATAAGTACTAGAAAAATGTTTCTTTAATAAATTATGTTTAGCATTTTCTCTTGAGGCAATTCTTGCACTATAACCACAACTATTTTCTTACTATGGGAAACTGCCAACAATGCAGAAGTTGAGGAAAACATTTCTTTAAAGCATTGCAGTACTTCATACAAATATTACACAACCAACAGAAAATAAATACTACCAGGAACTGCAGTTTGCAGGGCCCTTCACTGATGTCAGCCTTCTAAAAAAGGCTTAAAAATCAGACTACTTCATAGATTTGGGGGGGGGATTTATTTTGTAAACTTAAAGGCTTCACCTAGATTTCAGCTTTTCTCCAATTTATCTTTTTAAATGTAAATGTTGTAAACCAAGGCCAGGTTGGATGGGGCTTGGAGCAACCTCCTCTAGTGGAAGGTGTCTCTACCCATGGCAGGGAGTTGGAACTGGATGAGTTTTAAGGTCCCTTCCAACCCAAACCATTCCATGATTCTATGATTTCATACATTTAAAATTATGTCAAGAGATTACGTAAAGACATGTTGTTAAATCTGAGTGATACAGTCACCTCTGTCTTTTGAGACTGATACTGATTCCAAGTGAATAAATGCCAGTCATTGCCGTGAAGCTGTAGCTGCTTGTATTTCCCCTGTGGCAACGCTTTTCATCCCAAATCAAAAACTATGTTTACTGAAATCTATGAACTTCTGGTCCTCGGTTGTTAACCCATAGTGCAGTGTCTGATGTTAGTGATGAGGACCTTCTACTGCCCCTCCAGACTACCTGAGCCAGACAGACTTGCCTGAGAATGCCTGTTGCATCCCTCAGTCTCAGAGCACTGGAGATGGTGCTGATCTCTAGGTAATTGTTTCATACTATCATTAGATGAAACTTCTGCTGAAAGTGAAAGCACTAGAGTTAGAATTAATGAAAAAAACATGATTAGTCATTAATCCTTCCACTGCAGGCAATGTTTCCACTCAATCAAACCGGCATTTTGCTTTCAAAGTAAAGCTCCTCAGTGACAGGTTGGACCAGATTGTCACCCAGGTCAGGTTCCTTAGTGCAGAGTGGAGTTACCTACACAGAGGATTAGAAATCTGGTTGCTCAATCAAACAAGGTTTTTTTCAAGCACCTATTATTATGTCAGCAGCACCAGATGAAAAGCTTTCAGACCTACTTGTGAAAGCCAAGTTTCCATGCCACCCAGTGTGCCGTGGCTGCAACAGCCATTGTATGACCAAAAGAACAGTATGGGGATGGCTGGTGCTCATGAGCCTCCTTGTGGGGCTGTTTTCCAAGAGGAAGGAGCTCTGACATGCCACAGTGCCTCTCAGCATCCTGTATGCGATGTCGCAATGCGTTGTGTGTTATGGTTGGACACCTGCCCACGTTTGCTATGGAGCTGCTGCTTCCAAAGGGGCCCTGGCAAAGCTGCTGGGACCCAGCCAGCTCAGCAGTGACGCAGGCAGCTCAGACTCTGGCCCGAGGCAGAGACTGGGGCTGGGCAACAGCAGAGCAAGAAGACAAAGAGGCTCAGCTTGACCTCAGGGATCTGCCCAGGGCCCAGTTTCATCAACGCCTGCCTTCAGCATCCCAATCTGCGGTTGCTTCCTCCCAGCACCACCTTTGGCTTCCCATTGCCCCTCCTCTCCCCTTGCACTGCAGATGCACGCGGGCTGCTCCTCAGCATTTCTGTCCTTGTACTCATCTTCATGCTGGAACTTGATGATCTTAAAGTCCTTTCCAACCCTAACTGCTCTATGTAGCTCAGCCCAGAGTCCCCACTGCTACCAGTGAGGGATCCTGACATCTGGCAGCTCCCAACCATCTCTCTTCCCAGCATGTGACTAGGTGGACTTACCCAGAACTGCCTTGGCAATTGCTGCTTAGTAAGAGACGGTTTTTCAGTCTCCTTTTCAGCTCTTTAAACATTTTGTGCTGGAAACAAGCCTGAGCTGCAGTGAGAAAAGGTTCAGCTGCTTCTCATCATTCACCTCATCAATTCCTGATCTATTTGGCTTTTAATAGAGAGAAAAGTGCTCCATCTGCTTTGGAAACAGTCATCAAAAAACCCTCTGTGCAGCATGGGCACCATTCAACAAGGGCACACATTCAGATAGCTCTTTAACCTCCTGTTCTCAGCATCAGCAGCAGAACTCAACCATTTCCACACCCCCAGCAGAGCACTACCTCCACAGTGGAGTCACAGCCCCACCACCAACCTGGGGCACGGGCTCGGAGGTGATGCTGAAACCCTGCAATAAACCACCTGGTCCTCAGTGCTATCTGTGCTCTGCTGCCTCCCTGCCACCCTCATGGCCCCAGGTGCATGTGGTCACTTCTCCATCCCCACAACCTCTTGAAGTTCCCACAGGATGAGGTGGAAGGAATGTGGGAAGAATATGGGATGCTGCAGGGATGCGGGAGGGATGCCACAGGAATGCTGCAGGCAATCTGCAGGGATGGTGCAGAAACATGGGAGGGCTGCAGGAGGGATGCCACAGGGGTGCTGCAGGGATGCAGGAGGCATCTTGCAGGGCACTTTCCCACAGGTCTCTGACAAGCAAAGGGTGTTTGGCTCTCAAATTGACTCAAAGTGGCCACTTCATTTCCCCTGAAACTTTCCAGAGAAAAGTTCATATCTCACCAGAAACCCAGGCTACGGATGCTGGGCTGCCTGGGAGGAGCAAGCCAACAGCAGCATCGCTGGCCTGGGTCAGCTGCTGGCTGCTGCTTCCCCAAGGATGCACTCAAGTATGGGGCTGTGCCATGTGCCCAGTGCAGCTGCAACCATGGTCCAGTGTCCTGCAGAGCAAAGAGCTGCACCTTTGTTTCCTGTGACCTGAAAGGGGAAACACAAGGGGGTGAGGCACAACCCAGGGCTGCTATTCTGCATCCCTCGTATCAGCTGAAAAATCAAACACCTTGCTTTCAGCCTTTACCTTTTACTCTTAAAGGCTTAACAGAGGGGCAGGACTCTGGTTAACTTTGTGGTGAGCACAGCCCTCTTGAGCAGGTATCGTTGCAGCCCACAAAACAGCTGTCACATCTGCAGTGGTTTTAGCCCAGCAAATCCCCCCATCTTCCCTTTGTTCTCAGCAAAAGGCCAGAGGAGCAGCATCTTTCTCTCCCTGCTCACCCCCAGCGCAGATCAGGGTGATGGAGCTTTTCTGCCTGCTCCATGGTATCTCCTGCAGATAGCTGGGCTCGGCCATCACTGCCACCACCTTGGTCCTGCCAGCACAGAGCGCAGCCACCGAACAGGGAAGAAGTTGCTTTGTGGTTAATAAGACACCTTCTGGTCACCCTTTTACCTTCCCAGAGGTACTTCCTGACACCCATCAACTTTTCCCATGGAGGAGGATGGGTCCTTTCATCGCCTTGTGTGTTGGGAAAGAGACTCCATGGCAGCAGTGATTGCACAGGGGCTTTTGGTGAGGATGTGAGTTAAACAACTGTCAGAGCCATCCCGGACCATGGCCACTTTTCACCCCTGCTCCTGTGTTAAAATCTGCCTTCTGCCTCCCAGTGCTGTGTGGTGGCACAGCCTGTGCGTGTCAATGGCTGATGTTTTGCAGATGTGTAAAGGTACCTGTGACTTTGGGGGGTGCCTGGGAGATTGGCACAGTCCACTAGATGTGAAGGACTGGTGCTGAGCTCCAGGGTATCCGCTGGTTGCGACTGGGGGACAACCTCATCAGGCAGTGATGGACATGGCTTCTTTGTGCCCAAGGGATGGGTGCAGCTCAGGCTGAGCCCTTTTTGGTGATATAAAGCAAATATGACATGAACAAGTCAGCCTCTGGCACATCATGGGCTCAGGGCCTGAAAGGGACAGGTCAACCCTACCTGCTCGGTGCTGGAGCCCTGCGCTCCTCAGTCGCAGCAATGTGCCAGGACTCCGTGTGTGTGATTTAGTAGGACAAGAAATCCCCTCATCTGTCTTTTCAGGAAAGTAAGGGACCAGGAAGAACGGGACAGTTTGATTCTGAGGTTAGGCAAAACACTGTGGTTATTTAGTGGAAAGTCTTTTTCTGCTGCAATCTCATTCTCATGTCATGCTGGTTTTTCTTGCTGTATTAAAGAAATGAAGTGAGCGTAGGAGGTGAGAACTAATGCTACCGCACCAGGAAGGTGATGATGGTCTGACATCTCATAATGATGTTCATCAGACTCTCTGCTCAACAGGGGTGTGAACAAGTACAGTGGAAAAAAAGGGACATAATTGGTCTTTTAAGAAAAAAAACAAACCAAATAGCTGTGAGACAACCTCATCAGCAAATGCTATTTAAGAGCACAGACATTTGCCTCTTCACTCCTGGGGCAAGTGTTAACCTTTAAATGTAACCTTTCCACTCCCTTCCCTTTCACTCATATTTTCTCCTCCATCTGTTCCCCACTTGCCAAAATCACTTGCATCTCCCCACCAAGAGCCCAGAGCTGTCGTGTGCTGCTGCACCGAGAGCTGCCCTGTCCTCACTCACCACCACCCTATACCTGCGCTGCCAGGGGCTTTGAGGCAGGAGTGGTGTTATTTGGCAAACAGCAAAACTTCCCTGTGATTTGTACACACACTTGGCTTGGATGTAAGTCTCACGTCTTGTCATTCCTGGGCCAGGGAGATGGCTAGAGCTGAACCTCCTCATGCAAGCAGAGAGCTGGCCACGAGCATCGACCTGGGTTACACGCAGATGGCTGTCCCGTTGTTATGGGCTCCTGCACACACAGAAGCTGCTTCCCTGCTTGGAAAGGTTTTTCTCAGCTGCAGCAGAGACCCATTGGCAAGGCAGTGCTGGTGCTGAGCCCGGTGGGAGGTTTCTTGAGGGAGAGCAACTCCTGTCCACACCATCACTTTCCATCCTGGCTGCAAAAGCAAGAACAAGAAGAGCAGGAGGAGGGATGTAGGGCCTTGAACAAGAGACACTGGGGGAATGCAGCTTGCTGCTTTCCAGAGAGCATCTCATGAGTGGACTTCACACCTTTTCATGCACCCTTCCGCTCCCTCTGCAGGGTCAGGCAGCTTACACCGGCTCCAGGTTTGGCCTTTGGTCTGTGCCACAGCAGATGAACAACAAACAGGAAGCGTTGCTCATTTCCTATTCATCTTCAGACGAACTATGCCCACAGAAAGTCACCTGCAGATTTAAACCCATCAGGGTCATCTCACAGTAGGTCCTGGGGGCTACGCCCCTCACTCTGAGCACCAAACCCATCACTGAACCCATCCTACATAGTATGGTGAGCTGATCTACCCCCAGCTCTGCTGCCACAGCCAGGCTGCTGCCTGCACCCCGCATCTCTTGCTGCATCCAGAAATGGCTGCAGGCACATGCACAGTGGTGAGAAAAGCTGGTCCAGCAGTGACAGGGAAGGGCAGGAGCAGGGGGGAGGCAATTTCTTCTAGAGAAATAATTTGTAAGCAGCCTTCTTCTATGGGCTGTCCCTTCCAGTTCTGAGGGGAAGAGAGGACAGAGGGAACAAGACAGGAAATCGAACCACTTGTGGTTTCTTTTCATCTGAAAGCATCACTGCATTAAGTTTCACACCTGAAGAGTGGTTGCAGCACTCTGGTTTCCCTTCATGCCAGTGAGTACAGTAGAGCTGCCCACCTCATGCTGCAGCCCAGGGAGTCTGGCCTCAGCAGCTGCCAACATGAAGATCTGCACACTTCTCTTCACTGATCGCAGTAGCAAAGTACAAGAGATGGACAGTCAGGAGGGTTTATCCCTAAGGGTTATCAGTATAAAAGGTGCTGAGCTGGAGAAAAGCACATTTATGGACAGAGGAATTGGAAAGATCCATTCCCCACAGCCTGCTGAACCTGTGCCCTTCATCGCAGCTCACTGTGCTCCTGCTGAACAGCACTTGTCTCCACGGGATGCGTTTATCACTCTGGCTGTCCCTGAGGAGGAAAGTTAGGTGCAGAATCAGTCCCAACAGACAGACAACACATTTTGCAGCTTCTAGAAACAGTTTTATTAGGCACAACATGTGGATACATCTCCACAGTTTAGATGACCCATTGTACAACTCACATTCAGGGCCCTCTTTTCCAAACCAGTTTGACAGATTATTACATCCCATGTCAGGTACTATGGTTTGTCATTTTACACAGTTTTATTACTGATGCAGTTCTTTATTAGCCATAAAATAGTTTCTAGAAAACAACTCTTGACAATTCTCTTACTGTCCAGGACATGAAATTCTAGTGGGAATAGTGCAACACAAAAAGGATCGGGGTAGTTCTGTGAGCAGCAGAACAGCAAAGAGGAGACTCCGAGGGATCTGAGCTTGAACTCCCAGTGTTATCTCTGGTTTCCAGCAGGGCTGAGCAGGCAAATGCAGCTTTCTACAAGTCTATGCATGAAAATGTATTGGGGTAGAGGAGAGCAATTTGTAGCTGCTTATTTTCTTTGAGATTAGGCTGGTTTTGTCCAACATGCCAAAAAAAATGTTTAGAGCTACCAGACAGAAACATCAGAACCACATTAGCCTCCTTTCTTTAGGAAAAAGGACAAAACACAAAAGGATCACTGAGGACAAGAAGTTACAGCTATACCTGGAATACCTCTCTGAAAACTATCTTTGGCTTGTAAAATGAGGTGACTGAGGAACAGCATGAAATAAGCTTTATTGGGGCTACTGCTCACTGAGGCTCGACTGGCTTTCAGCTCAATGAATGAAGCTACAGCTCAAGATGCCTCCTGCCTTACATAGCCCTGAGCTATGTGGTTGGCTGGGTTGATGTTCTCCAGCTGTATCACACCTCCTACACACTTACCATGGCTGCAGTGCAGGCTTTGTCAAAGGCTAAGCAGTCAAAAGGCAGGATGGACAGGGCAAGTATCCCAGCAGATACTTTGTGGTAGGGGCTTGGAACTAAATCATCCTCAAAGTCCCTTCCAACCCAAACCATTCTATGATTCTATGAGTACATACACTATGTGCAGCATGTGCTTAGGTAAAAGGGTGTAAAATGCTTTAAAAGGAGGAAGGAGATGAACCCAAATACATTAGATAAAATCAAAGTCTGGAGATCTGGAAAAGAGCAGCCTCCTTAGACAGATGGAAACCCTTGTCACCACAAATAGCTAAAACCAATGTGAAGATTATGCTAGAAATGTCTTAGCATGGACATTTCTTGAATGCTTGGGGATGGAGCAGAAGCACCATGGGTGAACCAAGTAAGAGCTTGCCCAGCCTGAAAGCAAGTTCCCACTTTGCTGAAGCTTCCCAACACATCTCAGTGTGCAAATTTGGTAGGAGGGATCATTTCCCACAGCCCAGCTGACATGAGTAAAGCCTCGGGAGGGAACCCATCTGGTAGAGTTATAACCATAAAAACATATACATATACCCCTTATATCTGTAAAGGGACACACCTGTAGAACATGTTAGACATCTCCCTTCCTGTCCTGGTCATTGCACACTCCTGTATCTCCTCCTTCTTTCACAGAAGTGAAACCATGCCCCCATGTCCCTCATGGACAGATGGAGATTAATGGTTTCCATCAATAGTTTCTCCTATCAAGCAATTAAGACTTCAAGCACATTTGTGAAGATGAAGGCGACAATGAAGCATACGTAATTAAAATGGCTGCTACCCCAAGCGGTTGTTGTGTTACATGGGTACCACTCCTGCTGTCTTAGCCTCTTTAGCTTGGCTTGTAAGCAGAGCAGCTGTGTGAAAGTCATACTTACACAACAACTGCAGGGTCTGGCAGGTCTCACCCAGCAAGATGGACATCTTGGCCAGCTCCAGTTGTGCTGTAGTGATGCAGCCCAGACCTATAAACTCCCCTACCATTTATGCAAAGCAAAGAAAATTACTTCCCTCTTTTGAAGCATAAGGTATTTTCCTCCCACACCCTCCTTCCAAACCCTTCATGTCTTTGGAAGGTCTTGGCCCCACAGTGGGCCATTCCTCTGCTACCTCAGTGGGAGTCCAGGCCACTCTCCTCCAAGCTGCTGAGGGCTTTGCTCTTAATACGGAGCTTGTGAGGTAGGGCAGTGTAGCTTCGGCCCTTCAGGTGATCTTCTGAAGGGCATGGCTGTAGAGGAAAGGTTTTGGGCACTTGTTGCTCATCATCTTCATCTGAGACAGCGGTGCTGCTTCCTTTGCTCACCTCGGCTAGACTGGGGGACGGGCACAAGAAGCAGGCGCTGCCTGAAAGAGGCAACTGGAAGGTATATTTGTCTGGGCAGTGGTAACTGGGGAATGGAGAGCAGACTGTGGATGTGAAGGATGCATCAAGCCTCATAGGCTCCTGAAGGCCAGGTGTGTCCATGGGAGCTGGCTTGGAGTCACAACCAAGGATGTTACCGGATGGGCCAAAGGTTTTGCAGGAAAGGTCTGCTGGCTCCAGCACCTTTGGCACAAAGCTCTTCGTTGTGAAGAAGCAGGGCTCGCCAGCAAAGGGCTCTGCCTCGAGGTGCGGGGAGGCTGCTCTGTGCCCTCTGAAATAAACTCCCAGGAAATCCTGGAGGGAGTGACTCTGGTAGGTGCTGGTGTCTGGGCTGATGAGCCCAAAACGCAGCTTCAGGGACAGCAGCTCTGTCCTGAGGATGGAGTTCTCCTCGCTGAGAGCAACGAGCTGGCTCTCCATGGCAAAGTCATTGAGGCGCCTCTTCTGCCGGGAGCGCTTGGCAGCCTCGTTGTTCTTGCGCCTCTTCTCCCAGTACATGGTGTCCTTCTTGTCATCCGGCATGAACTCCCGCTTGCGCCGGGAGGGACCGCTCACGCAGCCATGGAGGAGCTTGGCCTTGCTCTGCTGAAGCGCAAGCTCGCCGATGGTGCTCAGCGGGGCCAGGTTTTCCATGGTCGTGAACATAGCCGGGTTCTGCCAGAATCAGAACACAAAACCGTGACCGCTAAAGGTGCTATTAATTAATACCAATGAAAAGTTAATATAGCCATGCGATTGTTTTCTCTCTGTTGCAGTCATACCAGGAACACGGAGCACAGCACCATGCACGCACATAGCCCGAGGACAGGTTCCCTCGACTATTGCTCTCATTTTGGAGGCACGCTTTCAAAATGCTGTCAGCACATTGATGCATTCACACCTCACCAGCGTCTGCAAAGTCCATCACAGGGTACCCAAAAGATGTGTATGACCAAGTTAAAAGGACGTATTTTGTTGACTCGGTGAATGATCACAAGCACTTTGGCTAACTAACTTCAATCAGGGTAATGAAAATTGCTCTGACATAGAACTTGCCACCCACTAATCTCATTGCCCCTGTTATACAGATAGGGAAGAGTCAGGGAGAGCAACTGATTTACCTCAGTCATATATCTTATTAGCAACTGAAGCACAATTACGAAAAGCTGGGCCAGAGGGACCAGCCAGCACTGGGTCTGATAAACCACCACCTCTACAGGATTACCCTAAAATAGTAAAGGTGGTGTCCTGGTTTTGGCTGGGATTGGGTTAATTTTCCTCCTAGTAGCTGGTACAGTGCTGTGTTTTGGCTTTAGTCTGAGAGCAATGCTGGTAACACACCGATGGTTTCGCTGGTGCTCAGTAGCACTTACCCTGATCAAGGACTTCTCAATCTCATGCTCTGCCAGTGAGGAGAGGCACGAGAAGCCAGGAAGAAGCAGAGACAGGACACCTGAACTAGCCAAAGGGGTATTCCATACCACAGCACATCATGACCAGTATAGAAACTGGGGGAGTTACCTGAAAGGGGCAGATCACTGCTCGGGTTGGGGTGGGTATCAGTCGGTGGGTGGTGAGCAACTGAGCTGTGCTTCAAATTTTTCTTGGGTTTTATTCTCTCTTTTTTTATTCCTTATTATTATTAGTGATATATTGTTGTTGTTATTAATATTATAATTATATTTTACTTTATTTCAATTACTAACTGTTCTTATGTCAACCAATAGGATTTTACCCTTTCTTTTTCAGATTCTCATCCTTATCCCACTGTGCAGCAGTGAGGAGGGATGAATGAACAAGTGGCTGCGTGTTACTTATTTGCTTGCTGAGCTTAAACAATGATAGAAGGGCTAATTATTTCACTTTGATTAGCAGCTCATGCACTGAAGCTTCAGTATTTGCCATGTCTCAAGCCCCACAGACCTTGCTTCATGACCATGTGACTGTTGGGACCCACAAAGACCAACACACAAGTAATGGTCAAGATGCCACTTTGCCAGGACTGCAATGAAATCATACCTCACCATGTAGCTAGAATAATAATAGTACCTGTTTATATAACTGGAAAATGCTTTTCTGAGTCACGGGGACATCACCAAGGTTCCTGGCAGGGCTGGTCAGAGGGCTGGGGGAGCAGGTCTGGCTGACATTTTCAGCTGAAAATGTTGTTGTCCTCCCTCACCCAAATGAAAAATTGCCCAAACTCAGAGGCGATAAAATCAACATAACGTCCCAAACCCAAGCATTATTCAGTTTTTAGCCAGAAACGTGAACACTGAGCCTAAAAATGCTAATCTTCTGTAGAAATTAATGGATTAAATAATCTGCTGCTTGCAGATAAAACATCAACTATTTATTTTTATAGATTTAGCATTGGCAGGTTGTCATCATCTGTGATCTCTGCACAATGCAGATCTGCAAAACAGACAAATTTACATCTATTCACTATCCAGGTTTGCTCAGCATGACCAGAGTTTTGTTCTGCTTTAAATCACAAGATCCATGCAAGTATTCCCTGTCCAAATGAGTGTGATTTTTTTTAATTGGAATTTGGAATGCATTTATTTTAATTTAGCCAGAAGCCTTTGAGCTCTCAAACAGAAAGTAAAGATTTTGAGGGCAACTAATGACCAAAACAAAGAGCGCCCTTTAGCATAAGTTTGGGGTAATTCCTCTAGCTTTTGATCAAAATTACTTCTGACCTCAAAGCATCAAAGGGAGAATTTGAATGAGCGTACTTGTGGTTTCTGACAGTGTCAAGAGGCAGAAATACGCTATTGTCTCAGGGTTTAATCACTTACCAGGAATTTGTCAGGTTAGAATTTGACATGACTTTGTCGTTGAATGAGTCAAAGACCAACAGGTGGCTTTTCCAGTGCACAAACTCATCACCCGCACTGGGCAAAGTAGTTTTTCCTCCCTGTCCTCCTCTTGCTCCAGGTGCCTGATCCTATAAGAAGTTTTGAGATTACTGTAACTAGCATTCACTGCCCAATACAGCTGGGAAGCATGGGAAATAAAAGGAACCCAAAATAACCATTTGTGAGACAGAACAAAAAAGTGACAAAGAGCCTGAGCTCTTCCTTCCAGAAAATTCATTTCAGGACATTTGTTTAACCTTTCTCACACTTGCTGGATCGCTCACACTCTAATCCATTGTGCCAAGGTGGGAATTTCCTTCAGATCCCAACTTAAGGCTGCGTGAACTGAAGCAGATGAAGGTAAAATAGAAATGAGGGTTGGGTCCAGGACAAAAGGCAGGAGCCAAACTAGAGGGAGGGTACAGTTACACTTACTTGGAGGTGGGAAGATTAGGAAGGAGGTTGGGTGTGAAGTGGAAGGTAGGATCTAGCCTTTTAAGGGCAAGGAATGAAGATTTAGCTGGGCCAGTGTGTGAAAGCATCAAGGTTTAGGCCACAGAGTCTAACCTTTATCTGTTATTTGTATCTGCAGCCCACAAGGTCACACGTATACCCACATGACGTTTGTCTTGGGACACTTCATGAGTGCAGACTCTGGCACAAGATGACACACAACTTATCCCCAGAAGGGCGAGTGGAACCATTAATATTAGTAACAATAGTAGAACTGTTTTGGGCAAGCGCGTTATGCAACTAATATTTCTGAAGGTGCATTGGTGTCTCTTATTGCTGTGGTTATAAATGTAGATGACAATTACTAATGTCTTGCCAGAACATCAGCCACTTTCTGTGTTATCTGCAACCTGAACAGAAAAGAAAGCCCCAAACATGTTGTAAAATGGTGTTCCTTCATTTTTCGCCTCAGATTTGCACTGTATCTTCTAGTTCTGTTCAGACAGAGCATCTTTAGGAAGTCCTGCTTCCCTAGAGAGAGCAGTCTTAGAACTTTTCCAACTTCTTACATTTCTGAGTATGCAGAAAAACAGTTAAATACATGAAGATATGCAATAAAACTACCCTTATCACTTCTACAATGCATCCGATTAACTGTGAAGGGATACATGTCCTTGTTCAACGCTGATACTTAACCATTTGCACCTCTGTGAAAATGAGGGCACATCTTGAGGTTTTTGAACATGCACTCTATCTAACTGGTTGAAAGATCCTTATTTCTGGTAAAACTGCTTTCCTTCCCCTAACAGAAAACCATATTAGGGCTCAGGTTTCAGAGACAGGGTTCAGACCTATCTCCCCTTCTTTGTCTTATCTCCACTCTGAGCAGCAGATCGGAGCAGACTTTTGTACTTTCCAGCAGTTCATACAAAGCCCTCCAGGAAAAATGTATATCTAACAGGAACTGATTCATTGCAGATCTGTTAGATGATACACACTTTTCTTTAATCAGAACACATTGCATCATCAAACAGCTGATGAATCTCACTTTTCTGTGATCGTAAGTCAAGCCCTCAACTTTCACATTACTCTTTTTGCCAAGGATATAGTAAAATTAGGGTTGATGGTGCAAAGGGCAACCAGAACAGCCACAGATTTAGAACTGTTTCTGTAAACAGAAATGCTAACTCATTATTTCTCAAGAATAAAGAACATACACTGGAATTATCAGGCCATGGATTTCAAAGAAACAAAAGGAAACACATCTTTATACAACATAAAATTGAAAGTTAGTTTGTTGCCTCAGGCTAATGTAGTCATTCAAAATATAAGGCGAAAGATCAGGCCAGGAGGACCTTTAAGCCAATTCAGTCTGATAATTCTTACGTCCTAAAATATTGTGTGAATTTGACTGCTCAATACATTTCCAACCAAAACATATTTGGTTTGCATGGCCTGGTTTTGGTAGTGGGGCCTCCAAGGCTGAGGAGGAGAATTCTTAACCAAACCACAAGAATGAAAAGCTGAGCATACATCTACGGATGTTTTAATTAAATAAGAGATATCAATGTAATTAGATGTGCACAGAGGGACTTGGCTTATCTTCCCTGTGTTAGAGATTTCTTTTCTTTACTCTGAAGTGAAAATGGTTGATTTGCTGCGGTATTCCCATAACACAGAATATCTCAGGGGGGAAGTGACTTCTGAGGATCATTAAGTCAAACTCCCTTCTCATTGCATGACTACCTAAAACTAAACCATATGACATGCACAGATTTCAGCACATACTACATACTCGATTTTCAATGTAATTTTAAACAAACAAAGGGAGGAAAGCTTCCAATTATTCTTCTTAAAGCACATAATTCCATTATGAAATTAACTCCCCTACAAATGATTTTCAGATCGAACTTTTACTGCCAGCTGCCTCATCACACACAATTCATCACCCATACAGGTCAGAGCCAATCCATGGAAATATCACTGCAGTTTACCTGCCTTAATTACAGAATTTAGGATTTAAATAGTTTAAATCAGCACAAATTTGAGCAAAGCTACCCTTGCTTTATGCTAATGATAGTGGAGCTTGATAACTACCCATTTTTTCACTATTACGCTGTATCATCCTAAAGTAATACCAGAGCTCAGCTGTTAATCTCAAGTCGTTCTAGTACATCAGTATCTAACCCACAGGAGTTATTCAGAATGTACACTGATAAAATGAGATAATAAAGAGGCCCCATGGCATGTTTTTACAACAGAAACCTCTGAAAACTTTTACCAGGAGCACTGCACTGCAAGAATCTTAGTAAGTAAGTTCTGATCCTTGCTGCTGCTTCTTGACCTTAGTAATAAGAAAGAAGTTCTATCTGTGTTTTGGTAGTATCTTACTATTTAAGATGACAGGATATTGTTGTAATTACTCATAGTCCTGAGTATTTTACATTCATGCTAAAGCAGTGGTTAAAAGGTCCTACTGAGGGATACGCATTACTCACTTTTTGTACCTCAATGGGAAATCCTAGGGTCTATTGATTAAAGCATGCAAAAAAAGGACTAAGCACAGCAAATGCCCTGGAGTTCAGGCATACAGGTCAAGTACTTCTGTGGCTGCTGCTGAAGGAAAAATCACTCTTGCTGGCGAAGCTTTAAACTCAAATTCAAAGGAAGACTGACTCAGAAACAACAGTGATGTGCCAAAGGCACAATTTTGCCTGGTGTCTATTTTGAAAACACACAAATCATCGTTGGCTCAGAGTGCCAAACATTCCTGCAAGTCTGTCAATGTCTTGCAGTGCCTTTACAGACAGATTTTCAAACTCAAGCATTTCCACCATCAGGCCAGGTTTTCTAAAGTCTGGTTTCCACTGAAGCTTTGCGCTCATTTGGGCACTTGTTCGAAAATCAGGTTCCAAGACCCACTCTAGGGATCCTCTGGAATGGATCACTATCGAAACCTGGCCACAACCACAGATGCTGAATTCCTGAAAATCAAGTTTTTCTCTCAATTTCAGAGTCTAAGGAATATATTGAACTTTCTGGTGTACTAAAATTCTAGGCTCAAAGATACTAAATCACTGTCTCTGCAGCCTAATTACAACAGGTTATTTGTTAAGAGGTTAGCAGAACTAGTTCTGTCTTTCAGTCTTGAGGTATGAGACTTCAAACTGTGTAAACCTACCCAAAATTACCAAACCACCTGCAGTAGAACTGCTGGGTCTTACACCTTGTAAGCTGTATAAGCTTTCCTTGATTCCTTAGTCCCCATGGTCGAAGCCCACATGGCTAAGGCTGCACTGTTCATGGTAACTACCCTCAAAACCAGCTCAGCTATTTCTATCTGGAACAAACTGACCTCTAAATTTAACTGTGGGTCTACAACAGACCATAAGACTGGAAATGGACTACAAAACCCTTAAAACCCCAAAGCTGTTAATGGTTATTTGCAAGTAACAAAGTTTCTGGTCTGCAAATGCCTCAGTGAACGCCGCTGCTGAACAATGAAGTCTTCACCGTGTTGGCTCATTTGGCTTGCCTCTGCACCCACAAAATACTGTGGCTCAGTCTAAGATACTTCATAAAAGTTGGGGTTTTTTCCTCTGGTAAAGAACTTCAAAGAAATCCTTTTTCATCCTCTGCTTTATTTCATAGTTACTGACATTTCAGCAGATTGCACTCAGCAGCGATAGTTTAGTTGAATTCTGAAATACTGTAATTGGAAATTTAAGTGTTTCAGCTGAAAATACAAATCCATGAAGATCTCAGTCTTTTCAGATAATTTTTGTTGATTTTTTATTCTGGGTGCTACAAGATTTTTAGTAGTCTTGTTCCTTCAGTTTCAGCACTTACTTGGTGGACGCTGCTCTAGAAACATATAAAGCATGAGCAACTGAACTGTTCTTTTTCCCCTTGTTGTTGCTTCTCAATGCAGGGTGGCACAGAGATAACTGAGCTATTTCATTCAGATGCAACGATGCTGAGACACATGGGAATTCTCCCAAGCTAACTAACACCAACGAGCTCAACTTGGCAACGCTAACCATGACCAGACTACATTTACTACTGAAGCTGGCTTACTGAGAGCACAGTCATAGTGCACAGATTTGCAGGACCAGACCGTATTATACCAAACCTGTGACACATGTTTTAGAGAAAGGCAATAAATTAGCAGTAAAATAGAAGCCCACATAAAACCATTGTGATACACAGCAGCCTAGATGGCAGGTATGAACCCATTATTTCTTGCACACAGATGTTTTAAGCGTCCGCTCTGGGTCTGCTGTGTGAACAGGAACCAGCAAGATGTGGCTGCATTTACCTTGATGTAACTCAGCAGTAAGTCTTTTCCAGTCACTAGATCTTCACTCACACAACTGATGGCAGAAGAGGAGAACTAGCCCAGGTACTCACACGTCTGGCTCCAGTTGAATGAGCAGATGGATGCTCCTGCACAACGTGCCACTGGCAGTACGTGCAGCCCTGCATCCGCTCTCCACCTCCTTCTGCCCACCCAGAAGGATGGAAAATTCCACTTGGTTCATACTGAATGTGACAAAACCTGCTGTCACAACAGGGTTTTTTTAAGTGAAGATTGATTCAAAAAGATAAGGCTCAGAATTACCTGAAGGTTGCCCCAGATTGTTATAGTGATGCCTCACAGAATCATAGACTGGTTTGGGTTGGACCTTAACATCATCCAGTTCCAACCCCTGCCATGGGCAGGGACACCTCCCACTAGACCGTGTTGCCCATCATGAGGAAGAAGCAATGTGGTCTAGACCCAAAGGTAAGTCCCTTCCTCTTTGTACCACAAGAATATCATTGGAGTCTATGAAATCAATGATACCAAAGTATGTGTTTAAAATTAAGCAGAGACTGTTTTTTCTGAGGCAAGGCCAGAAATACCCTTAAGCAGTGCTGCCATTGATGTTAGCAAGTCAGTGGCTTTCTGTCTTGGAAATTAGAAGTCAAGAACCACCAGGAAAGAACTGAACACATTTCTAACCTTTCCTAGATGTAATCAGGAGCAGTTAGTAAGTCTTGAGGGCACACAAAATCCCTGTTTTAAAACCAGAGCGGAATCATTTACAAGTTACAAAATCTGTTGCTCTGTAGAAGCTGCAACCACTGTCACGAAGCAGTACAAATCCTGATAAAAACGAGGCCAGCTCCTCGTTTTTCAAAATCCACTCGCCAGCAAACACCAGGCATCAGGAAACACAGCCTTCTGCTGTATCTGATATTCCCAATTCCTTTCTTCATCTTTTCCCAGATGTGTTTCAAAATGCCCAACCCAATATATTTTGTTCTGACAGTAAAACTTACAGGACCTGCTTCATTCTTACTCTCCTGCTCATCGTGCAGTCACTTATATCAGGAGCTGCAAATTATTTCTTATTTAGAAAGCTGAGCTAAGCCCTTGCTTGTTGCTAAGCCATCCACACATCTGCAATAGACAAACCAAAGCCAAGCTCTCTCACTTTCTCCCAGTGTTTGCCTGCTCCTAGCTCCAGCACAAGCCCTTCCAGAATGCAGGACTGATCGTAGCATCCCATTTACAAGCATTTTTGCAGAACCTAAATAAAATTCATCGCTTACCCTCTCATTTCTGAATGAGAAACTAATGATCACAAAATAGACATCATTCACACTAAGGGGTGTTAAAATATATAGCAGATCAGGAGTGGAGCATATCAAGGACCACAGATTTCTGTGCATGACACCTTTCTCATCATTTTCTGGCAGGAAGACTCCCATCCTTGTGTTCTTTTGCATAAGTCCTGTCAAAGGATCCGATGCTCTCTAAGAGCTTTCCTTTTTCTTTTTAAAGGAAGTAAGCCATTGCTACTGCCTTGTTTAGGAGACTGTCAGGCCTCCTCCACTCATACGTGTGTGCAAAGGGTAGTCACTACAGAGCATGACCACATCTCTCACTTATTAATTAATATCAGGATCTTTTATCAGAGGTTTCCCTTTCACTCTACTATCACAGGAAATCAATGAAGCTTTTGAAGATTTTTGCAAGGCAGAATCATGCATTGATTGCTTCTGAGTTTCTATAACACACAGAACTGGTGACAACCCACTTGTACTAAAGATGAAACTCCCAATTTCAGTTCCAGATCATAGAGTTCCTCTGTGCTCAAAGCAACAGGGTGCTTATAAGTGCTTTATCAGATTCAAAATACTTCTGGGTAACTAAAGCGAAATGTTAATATAAATTCACACGGTCCAGTCCTAGATTTCTCCAGATTCAAATTGATTACTGCAGTTTCCTTTTTGAATCATCAGAAAAGAAGATAAGGCTTGAAATTAGGATTTGGGGTTTTGCCTGAAACTACATTAGAGTCAAATATGGACTGCCTCCACTAATGCCATACAACTTATTCCAGGTTTCTGCTAAAGCAGCAGAAATCACCAGCTTGATTGCAGCTCTTTAGAGCAGTGAAGACAATGAACTATTCCTTCCATCCCTTAGGTTATTTCTTGCAATATGAGCACTCACAGTATACTTTTACTAGATGGAGGCAGTGGGAATTGCTGCCTAGACTGCTTGACATCCCCCCCAAAAAATGGACACTCTTCTGAAAACACAAATTCTGCTCTTAACTGCATCTCAGCTGACGTACTTCATAGGCTTGGAAAAGGAGGGAACTGTGACCTCTGCACAGATTTCAGTTAGACACATGTCAGATTGCTCATCAAACGGTTTTCACCTGGCAGAACTCTTAGGTCAGATAGATCTCCAGGAGCACGAGACCAGTCCTGGACTCCCTGAAGACCAAAGCTGCTTCATGGTAGCATAGTAAGGGAACACATCAAACCAACACTACACAATAACCTAGCCAGGAAGCAGAGAACAACACTGCAGCCGGGGGAAACTGTGAGACCAGTTACCAGGAATGAGACTGGCTGAACAGCAAAAACTCCCTTGTGCTCTAGAGGTTTGTGTTTCAGTGATAAAGTCAGGGCAGGACTCACAGGGATGAGGTCCTTGGGTCACCTCTTGCAAGTGGACAGATGTTTCAGGGTCACCAAGGCAAAAAGGCCTGAAGCTTAATAAGGCTTTCCTAATACCTGCTGTTCCAAAATCCTCTGCTAGATGAAGTTACCTCATTAGGCAGGTGCCTCAGCTTTTGCTTAGAGAAAAGTGCGTTCTGCTCTTGTGGCTGCAAAGGATTATCAAAACCAAGACAAACAGAAACCTTCCTTTCAACAACAACAGCAAACCAGCGCCGCAAACCAGACAAAACACGCTTCACATTTTGATTTTACCACTCAGCATCACTTGAATGTAACTTGTAAAAACTTGCTGCAAAGAAGACATCTTTTAAAGGCGGAACTGGAAAAAGGAATGATTTTGAGTCTTATTAAAGGACATCTTAAAGGATCCCTGAATTTTAAAAGTGGTCTTTTTAAATGAAGCCCATTACAGTTGGCAATCAGAAATATCAGACCCTGGAGCCATTAGTCTTTTCTGAAATACTGCCTGATGTCTGCAGATCATTGCACTGATGCTGGCATGGAAGTCAGCCTATAGTTATTGCAATAATTATTTCTGATAAGCAGAGATGCTACATATGAGATAATTGGCATGTAGTACAATGATGAACTGCATTTTCCTCCTCCCAACTTATCTTTGAATGCTCCCAAGAAATTTAATGTGTCATAAGCCCCAGCACAGCAAAGTTCAAATTTAGAGCAGTAAAAAGTATGCCATACCTAGAGACTTGAAAAATATAAAGTCTTGTATTCTGTAAGATGCAGTAAGTGCATTTGTTGCTTGTAGAAACAGGAGGTTCCAACCTTTTGTGTGGTCTCTAAGTGCTTGCTTCTTGGTCTGGGATGCCCCAAGAAACATCCTCACAAGTTTTTTTAATCAAAATAGTTACTTACTGTAACACTGTCTTTAAATCAAAAGCAAACTGGCTACTAATTGTTTTCAATATTATACATGGAAGGGATTTGAAAACAATGATCTTGTTTAAGATGTCCATACCTCATATATAAGTAGTTCTGAGGAGCAGCTACTTGAGTGTTTCAGCTACACCGATATGACAAGACCAGCATCCTTTGTTCAACGCTTCATCCTCTCACACCCAACTAGAAGGAATGCAACAAACTGGAATTTCACATTTCACACTGCTCAGGCCTCTCTACTCGTTATGTACTAGATTTTGCATGTGAGGTGCAAAATCTGCTCTCAGGCATCATTAATTTTCAATTGGAGAAGCAAATCTACTGCCTATGTCCAAATTCTGTTACATGGGAATTAGTTATACAGAGCAAAGAAACAGTCTTTTTTTCTGGAAATGTAAAAAATGCACAAAATTTTGTTGCTCTCTTTTGGGCTCATTATACTGTCTGCATGACTCCTGTTCCAATATGTGTACCTGAATTCCCTCTTCAGGTGCAAAGTGCAGCTTGTGCTGGCATGCCCTACTCTTACTATGTGTCTGCTAGTAATAAGATTCTGCAGCTGGAAATGCTTTTTAATGTTGCTTATATAAATAACCAAGTGATGCTGAAGAGCAGATTGAGGTTTGGCAGATTTGCACCATCGAGATAGATACACATCTCTGTCATATGAGGCTCACTAGCTTTTTCAACAAATGTACACTCTTTCATTAATGCAATTTATATCTACAATCTTGACACTTACGCAGAAGGGGAAATTTGGTTCATTCCACAGAATTCAGGGTTGCAGTTTCATTTTCTTTCATGTATCAGCTTTACTCTCTCTACTTTCCTGCATATTACTTGCAATGACTATAAAGAATATGGTGTTTAACATTAGACAAAGCACACAGAAAGGGTCATTGCTCCTCCAGCGATCTGAAAGGGTTAGAATGTACCACGATTTTTGTGTGGTAAGGGGTGCACAGTGTGCCCAGGGGAAATTCAATCACTGAAAGGCAGCAGGACCTCTTTTCAGTAGTTCTCTAGGCCTACTGACAGCACATTCCCAACTTTCCTGCATCTTAATTAAAGGCTAATGAGAAACTCTGAGGATACCACGTCTGGCCAGAGGGGAGGAAATGCTTTGTTTTGGAGGTCACTGACAGCAAGTAGGAAAAGTGGCTTCAAGGTACAGCCTCTGGTTTTATCCTTCCAGACCACGCAGTAGTGTTCAGCCCTGGCTGCAGTTTTCCCTACCATTTTAAAGTGCTTCTAACACCAAAGACTGCCTTGGAAGTGGAAGTTAATGAATGCTCTAAGTTCATGACTGTGACGTTCAGCACCCTCTTCAATTTATATAATTAAGCTATTTAACATGTTATTTTCTTCACTTTAAATTTAATTGTTTTGCTGAAACAAAATAAGGATGGCAGAAAAAGGGGGGTTAAATACACCTTTTCCTCATACAAAAATTTCATGGCAGCTGTCAGCACTACAGCTTGAACTACAGTTCAAAACAAGACCTATTTCACCCTCAGCTTTGCAAATAACACACAACAAACTGACACCTTCATCTAAGGATAATAATGTCTCACCTGCCTTTTTATACAAATCCTGCATACCTTTAGAATAGTTTTGTCTGTCCTTATCAAACTTGCTACAGAAGAGAAAGTCAGAGAGGGGGAGTGGGAGATGACAACGAGCCCTCTCCATCTTTGAAATGAGATGCAGAGAACTTTGTGAACTGAAGAAACCACGTTACAAGCCCAGCAATGCTAGAAACAATCAGTCCCATGGTGTTAATAACTTCTTGCTCTTGGCCTAGGCAGCCATTCACTCCATAATAACAACCGGTATCACTAAGGCCGATTGCCTTTCCTGTTCTCTGCACAAAGCTTTGCTTGGGGAGGTGATGAGACATGCAAAGGGCTGCATCCTTGAGAGTTGGGTCCTTCTGCAAGTGTGGTAGCTGCTGGGGGAAAGTCCTCCCCCAAGGGTGCCACCTTTCTACTGTGGCTTCTCCACAGAGATGGTGCTCATCCCTCCCTTCAGGGCTGCGAACCCAGCACCTGACGTTCACTGTGTTATTATCAAGCTCTAGTGCTGTGCTGGCTGCCATAGAGACACTAGGTGATGCTCTACAACGAACAGAAGTTGGCTCAATAGAGGAAAGAAATTCTTCCTTGGTCTCACAGCTAGGCATGTACAAGTGAACAAATGCTGGTGTTTCTGATATGAAGAGGAGATTGAACCAAAATAAGCTCATAGGAAAGAACAGGAGACAAAATTGTCCAACTTTGACAACTAGGCCAATACAATAGAAACATACAATAGAAACTACAAACATAACCACCTCCACCGCTCCCTCTGAGGATGGGAAGAGAAACTAGAGGGGAAGATACCAGGCACTGCAATATGGTTAGCGTGTGTGCATCCCTGTGTGTGTGTGTGCGTGCACACAGGGGTTGGTGTGTTGGCAGGTGTGGCAGGGAGGAGTGCTGAATGTCAGAAGTTTAGAGAAAGATGAATTCAGTGACAGATGGGAAAGCATAGAGATAACATAGGAAAGAGAGAGGAGGAGGAAAAAGAAAAAAGGAAAAGAGAAAAGAGGAGAACAAAGTAAAAATATGAAAAAAGGGGAAAATATCAAAAAAGGAGAAAGATTAAAAAAGAAGAAAATAGATTTTCAAAGATTAAAAACTAAAAAAATAAAAAATAGAAAAAAGATAAGAAAGAAGAAAGAGAGAGAGAAGAGAGAGAAAAGAGAAGAGAAAATATTTTTTAAAGTATTAAAAAACATAGAAAAAACCAACAACAACAAAAAGGAAAAAAAGATAAAAAAATATGAACAAGAGACAAAAGCAAGTAATTTCCATACCTCAAGCCATCCACTTTTCAGGAACAGTAGCAGCGGTCTAGGGACAAGCACAGAAGTGTTTTTCTGGTAGGGTATTGCTGCCTTCTTTGCCCCACAACCCCCAATACTTAAACTCCCTCCCACCACCCTGGCCAGGACTTACCTTCTGGTTGGGACGCAACACCCAGAGTCATCCAGCACCAGCTCCTCACCCAAGAGCCACCCAGTCAGTGCGAGAGGGCAATGATGAGCTCTTCTTCTACTAACTGCTGCCTTACCTCACTGGCTTGCGGCAGCCCTGCACTGGGATGTGTCAGAGGGGGCCAGCCAGGGCTCTTTTTCTTTTTGTCCTTTTTGGTGTTTTTTTTTTGTTGCTTTTTTGCATACCCGTGTCCCAGGGTCATGCAGTGATCACACAAGAAGCGGTGACACACGGTGGCAGAGCAGGCAGCATCACCGGGGTTCAGGTGGCTCCTGCCACCAACACGGCTGCTTCTGACCTTACCGTTAGCATTTACATCAATGAAAGAGCCTCAGCCACAGCAGTGGCAGCGAGGGGGATGATCTCCCTCCCCAGCTGGAAGCTTAAAAAGCTGTTGTAGGTGTGGAGTCACTCAGGAAGCCAGGCGAGGAGTGAGGGTGGCACAGGGGGGCCCCAGGGGGCAATAGGGGCAGGGAGAGGAGGAGGATGGCTCTATGGGTGCAGCCAGATAAATCTCACTTTAATAAGCAGCAGGGCAAGTCGCTAAGGTACAGATAAATAGCGAGATGAGAGAATAGCTTGGGTTGGAAAGGATGTTAAGATCATCTAATGCAGGGCTGCACCCCCACTGCCTCAAAGCAGAGCCCTTCTCCCTGCCAGGTCCCCAAACCCAGGAGCTACCCACTCCCACCATCTCCCCGATTCCTCCATCCTCTCCCATCTCCAAGGTCTGCCCACCCAGCTCACGGTGACATCGAGCTCTGAAGAAGGCACCCTCCTCAGCTCCAGCCCTACCTTACTTTGCCTTGCCTGCCACCTTAAGCCTCTACAGAGACCTCAGCAAGGTGCCTTCCCTCAGAGCATGGTGGAGCAACAACCATGAACAAGGCAGCCCCAACACCTGGCCCCTTCTTACTGCTTCCTGGCAGGAGGCAAGGGCGGGATTTGCCCTTAAATCCCCATGGGCTGATAAAATTAGCTGTGCTGGGACCTACCCCCCTGTGGTCTGCACTCATCTGCTGCCAGTTCTGTTAGGTGGCCCAGGGGAAGAGAGGCTCCCTTGCTGAGGTGGCTGCATCTCAAGGTATGTGAAAGGTTTCAATACGCCTTGTATAGAACATGTTGGAGCATGAGAACATTGGGGCTGGTCAGCCTGGAGAAGAGAAGCTGCGTGGAGACCTCGGAGCAGCTTCCAGTGTCTGAAGGGGGCTGCAAGGATGCTGGAGAGGGGCTCTGCTTCAGGGACTGCAGCGATAGGACAAGGGGTGATGGGTTCAGACTGGAACAGGGGAAGTTCAGGTTGGAGATAAGGAAGAAGTTCTTCCCTGTGAAGGTGGTGAGGTTCTGTCACAGAGAAGCTGTGGCTGCCCCATCCCTGGCAGTGTTCAAGGCCAGGCTGGAGGAGGATGATCATCGCTTAGAAGACTTCATGGTGTGCATAAGGTACACGCAGCACCTGCCTCGGCAGCCCCAGAATCTCATTTGTGCTCTTGCGTTTCCTTGTAAAACGCACCCATGAAACTGCTTGTACAGGTGTAAAACCTCCCGTGCTCACCCTGAGGGCAGCCGGGGCAAGGAACGTGTTGGGGCAGCTCCGCAATGACCCCCCCCTCGCCGCCTGCTGCCCTGCGTGCGCCTGGCAGGAGCGTGCGCCACCTGGTGGACAGCAAGGGGAAAACACCGAGCTGCGCCGGGGGGAAACAGGCGTGCGCTGAAAGCGCTCATGCTGCTCGGGGCCCCAGTCCCACCCAGCCTGCTCTGATCCCTTGAGAATGAGCATAGGAGGAGTGAGTACGTGACAATGAGTATAGGGGCTGACATTCAATGAGTATAGGAGCATTCAGTGATTCAATAAGAGCTGATATTCCCAGCTTGGAGGGGCACGAATGGGTTGGAGACATGATGGTATGAGCTTTTGAAAGTAGCAGCATGGAGGAGGTGGCCCTGTATGCTGTCAGGGGGAGCTGTTTGTAGCAGCAATTTAATGTGTCTCTTCCCAGGCAAACGTGCCTGGCTGTACACACAGGTCCGTGATGCTCACTCGGACATGTTTGTGTGTGCAGTGCCTTAGCTACAGAAGTCCTCCAAGTCCAGGAGGGGACAGGAATCTTACCAGAACTCCTGTATTTTATGATTGGGTTGGAACCATCATTTCCTTGAGCTTTCAGCAGTCAAATTCCAGCCTCAGTGATGCAGACAGTTTATGTCCAGATATCCAAAACGACTGCAACAAGTTTGGTTGGTTTTTTTCACTGTTTCTGGCAGGATTAATGTGAGCAAGGGAGAAAGCAAATCCTTCGCAGGACAGCGGGCCTGGGAAGAGGTTGAGCTGTAGGGGTCACTCTTTTCCTTATTGCTCCTGAAAGTGGGAGTCTGATTAGTAGTGGTTGCATTTAACTGGAGGTATCTGCAAAAGCAGGGTTTCTACATGTGGCCCTATCCTCTAAGGTTCCCCTTACAGTAAATGGAGAGGAACAGATGTTTTTAGTGTGTGAGTGATCTGATCTGGTTTAGATTATTATCTTGAGAAGAAAAACAATTACACCGTAGCATCTTCCTCTGCATTGGGCGTAAAGGCAGTGTACAGTGAGCAGTCTGGAGGAGAGTTACAGTGCTGCCAGTCACAGTGTCCCTGCTGTGCCAGTCACAGACCACATCAAGCCTTTAGCGAGCAGGCTGTTGGGGAGATGAAGCCCCTCAGCCTGCCCCAGAACAGGAAAAGAAACCCAGGACTCTCAGTGATTGTGAAGAAGTAAATTGTAGGGGCTGAAGATGCAGAAGATGCGTTATTGTTCTCAAAACTCCTTTAGCTCAGACCCTCTAAATCCTGGGGAACCTTCAACACCAGAATAGCGTGCTTTGAGAGTATGCGTTCTTGTGAGGAGACCATGAATCTGATCAAAGATCAGTGATCACCTCCAGTTATCTTTATGTGCTGATGCAATACCATACCAGCATTGCCTCACCTCATTGGTTGTATGCATCAGCCACAAGCGTTCTACTCGAGTGTGAACCAGTTCGGGTGCTGAATGCTCCACTGGGCACTGCTGAGTATGTAAGATGCATCGTGTCACCTCTTTTGAACGCAGAATCCCAGATTATGGAAGGGACCTTAAAGCTCATCCAGCTCCAACCGCTGCCACAGGCAGAGACCCCTTCCACTGGAGCAGCTTGCTCCAAGCCCCTGTGTCCAACCTGGCCTTGAACACTGCCAGGGATGGGGCAGCCACAGCTTCTCTGGGCACTCTGTGCCAGCGCCTCAGCACCCTCATAGAGAAGAACTTATTCTCAATATAAATCAGAACTAAAACAACTATTGCATATTAATCTTACTGTGCTGTTCCCAAAGCTAGATCCCATTCACAAGTGGGTTTTCCTGAAAAAGCCTCTGGCATGGGAATCTTGTGCCCTCGCATCCCTGCTCCCCTCTGTGGGCTGGGATCCCCAGCAGGCTTTGCTCTGTGCTGTGCAATGTGATGTGGTGTGGTGGTTCAGCCAGAACACACCACAGGGACAGGACTGCCAGCCCCTGGGGGCTGTGCCAAAAGGGGGACAAGGGCACGAGGCATCAGCATCCGGACTTAATAATGGTCACTGCATGTGGATGCAGTTCAAGGCAGACGAGAACTGCAAATTAATACTTGAGTTGGGCTTGACAGGCCAAACAATAGTAAGTTTAAGCATGCTGAGAATAATGTGTTTTGCTAATTTTTTTTTTTTTCCACTAGGAAATAATGCTGTAAAGTTTGGGTTTTTTTGTCTGGCAAGATGGACATTTTCCCTCAAAATATTTAATTTTTACAAGAGCTGGGTTTTCTTCTGTAAAGAAATAAGATTCTGATATCAAGTTCCCTACTGCCTCTTGAATTTAGAGTCAAAACACTGCATGTCAAAATGGACTGTTAGTTATGGAAAGAGAGGAATCAAAAGCCTTTATAAGGACGAGCGTAGTGAACAGGGATTAGCCCATTACACCAGGCTGTAAAAGCAAGCAGCGTTTCTCTAGCTGGTTGCCTGCATTTCAGACTTTCAGAGCTTGGGTGATCGCATCCCCTGTTGGGCACTGAGAGCTTTTCCACAGAAATGTGTGTTTCCATCAAGAAGTTTTCCCACAGCAGATATCAATTTTCCAATTAAAATCGAATTTTCAGAGTAGAAATTTTAAAGCATCTCTCATTGCTTCTCCCTCTCCCCAGTGCTTTTCAGCTTGGACGAGCAAAAGCTCGCAGCCAGATTACTTTTCAGCCATGGAGTTTTAAGAACCCCTTCCAAAGGCTGCAAAGCCAAACTTCTCCAAAAGCCAAACCCTTTTCCTGTTTTCTGTTGTCAAAATCATTGCCAGGAGCAGGAAAACTTAGAAACGGCTCTAACTACATAGCCATGGGACCGCTTGCTTTTTGCTGCAAGGACAACATCTGCCCAGCTTCCCCCGGGGGCTCTTTTGTGCCTCCCAGGCATGTGGTCCCTCTCTGTTTCTCTTTCTAACTCAAGGTAGAGCTGAGCACACTTAGTGCTGTTACCAGAAGAGCAGGAAACCTGCAAACGTCACGTTAAGTCTCACCTTTCCTGGTGAGATGCTGTATCTGAACCTCATCTTCAAAACCTCACCTCACCCATGTACCCACACAAGCAACCACAGGGTGTTTCTCCTTTGCATTCAAAGGCTTACATCCCTTTTGGCTTCTTCGCGCTGTTCTCCTGAGCCCCAGTGAACAAATCACTGCTCACTTTCATTCCAGCTGAGCTGGGCTTTACCTGCAAGGACATTTTACTTGACTTCAAGAGGAATTGCTTGCACACTGGTAGCAGAGAGGGAGAGGGAATAGAAAGCGCCACAACAGCATCTTTAGGGGATAGCTGCCTTCAGTGGTCATTTACCCCAGCTACCAAGAAGAATAGACCCTGTCTACAGCTCCTCATGCCATTCTGCCAATCGCTGCAGGGAATTAATAACAAGACACTGCACATTTTAGCCTAATTGAAGTAAAAACCTTCACAGAACAGTAAGCTCTGCAACTTGCTGCCACCGAGAATCCCAGACTGGTTCGGGTTGGAAGGGACCATAAGGCTCATCCAGTTCCACCCCTCTGCCACAGGCAGGGACACCTTCCACTAAACCAGGTTGCCCAAAGTCCCATCCAGCCTGGCTGGAGATAAGAAAACTCAGACAGAACTAGAGAAGGATGGATGGTGATTCAGGTTTGGACTGCAAGGATGGTTAACACTTAACTGGATTCTCACTGCTCTGGTCTTGGAGGCTTTCGGAATTGGGTTGACTTTTGTTTCTATCACTGCAGTCCTGCGCATTCAGGCAAACATTTTGGCAGGATTTATCCCAGGGAAGCAGTTGGCCTGAGGGGCTGGAAAGCTCCTTGGTCCCTTCTGTCACGCCTGAGCATTGTTTAAGAGTTGGCAGCAGCTCCTGGTATTAGAACACTGACATCCCTAGTGTCAGCACTGCCACTCTGGGGCCAGGGTGTGCCAGCACTTCACCGTTCCATTGCTAGGCTAAAGGATGCTATTCAAGCAACTTGAGATGAAATGGGGTCAGCACAAGAGGCCTGTAGTTTTCTGACTGCCTCAGGCAGCAGCTGAGGCAGGGCAGAGGGAGGGTTTTTCACTGGATCCTTCATTCCTCCACGAGTCCCCTTTGCTGCTTCCCAGCAGAGAGGTTTTTGTGGACTCGGTGAGACAAGGATGAAGGTGCTGCAGGAAGCTTGGGAATTACAGGGAGAGGGACTGAAGCTGCTTCACATGGGGGCTGTGTGTCAAACCCAGGCATAGTCAGAACAATTGTGCTCTTCTTCCTCTCTTGGGGCACTCTTCTTCCTCTCTTGGGGCGCTCTTCTTCCATCCCCTCTGTACCTGTCCTCCCCTTCTTGGTTTTTACAGATGCAGACCACACTTCCTGATGAGCAGAAATGTACTTGTTGTAATCTATACTCCAGTAATGACCTGAGGCTGAATGGAGAAGCTACTCCTTTCATGTGCAGGTCTTTACTAAATGGGAATCACATTCTCAGAAACCTACTTACGAGATGTTTAAAGGAACAGATCCTTTAAGAACCTCTTAATGTGGAAGCTGAGGCCTGAAGTTTCATTTACGATTCTACAATTCCCCCCTTGAAGTCAAAGCACAAAATTCTAGCATCCCATCTAAATAAGTTAGCATTTCTGGGCCATTACTGAAGTTTGTATGTGTACATAGGCACACACACTAAACCTCACCTACGCATGCCAGGGCATAAACATGCCTGACAATTTCTGCACAGAGATGTTGTTCTGCAGTATAAATGGGGCAAAAACAGGATGCAGAAAGGAAAAGTGAAGGTTACTTTTTCTGACTGTAAGTCATATTGTCCTCTGGAAAGTGTTCAAAAGGAACATTTACATCCTCCTTCCATTGACTAGGTGGGAAGAATGACCTCCACAAATCCCCATCACTTAATTCCCTCTTCATCTGAACTCTTCTGATTAGATCTATTTTCCTTTGCATTGGTCCTCTACAGTCTGTGACTTGCAAAGGTATTGTGATCCCAGAGACAGATAAAGAACTATGGAAGCTGTGTCCTTTTCTCCATCAGTTTGAGCTCCTGTTTCCAGCTTGTCAAGCTGGCTTTATCTATCCTCTTCTGGGCTCTGACCCCTGCACAAAGGAGAGCAAAACCGGTTGGGTATGGGAAGCAAATGAGGCTCCTTTCAGGAGTGTGCCCTTTGCCTTGCTCTACTGCCAATATACAGAGAAGCAAGGTTGAAAGCATAGTGAAAAGAGCAGGAGTTCTTGGTTAGGGGAAGCTACAATCAAGCAGGGTCATTGATTTAGAAAAGCTACTTAGAAATGAACAAAAATCTCTCCTCTAGGTTTTCTTACAGTCACATTAATGGAGACAAACCAGACGATTTCACACGAAATAGAGGACTAAACATGACAAAGTGGATTTAATATTACCTTTAAAATAAGTTTTCGTTAGTTGACACTTGCCTCAGAATATAATCTGAAGTCTTCACTGTGCCAATGTCTTCACTGCCATCTGCTAAATTCCAGGCCCTCTCTGAGAGTAGATTGTTCTGAGTGGTTTATATCCCCAAAATACTTCTTTATCTTCCCCCTTTCTGTGTCTAAGCCCACATGGCTATTTCTGCTCCTACTTAGTAACTTCTCTGGCCCTCCTCCACCTTTGCTTTATCTTTGCAGCTCCTCCCAGTGTAAGTTTATCTGTGATTTTTCTGAATACGCCAAAGCAGCACCAGGGGTGTTGAACAGGCTGCCCTAAATAGCAAGTCTTAGGCTTCCACACAGCTTCTTTCCCATTGCTGCTTTACATTTGGGAAAATGAATGCTGTGCTAGGTGAACTTCTAGCATGATTCAGGATCTGTCATCCTGTGTGTGGTTTTTAACCCATTTATGGTCCATAAAACTTTTCCCATCCTTGTTTCTCTTCATAGCAGTTAAAGCACAAGCGCACAATACATACTGCATTCCCTTTTCCCACTGATTATATGGTATTAGGGACTGTAGTGGTAGGACGAGGGGCAATGGGTTAAAACTTAAACAGGGGAAGTTTAGATTGGATCTAAGGAGGAAGTTCTTTACAGTGAGGGTGCTGAGGCACTGGAATGGGTTGCCCAGGGAGGTTGTGAATGCTCCATCCCTGGCAGTGTTCAAGGCCAGGTTGGACAAGGCCTTGGGTGAGATGGTTTAGTGTGGGGTGTCCCTGCCCATGGCAGGGGGTTAGAACTGGATGATCTGAAGGTCCTTTCCAACCCTAACTATTCTATGATTCTATGATATGTTTTATCTTTTATTAATCACAGGTGTATTTTTTTCTGTATCAGTACTTTTATTCTGCTTTATTAAAGTCTTCTACTAGTTATTCTACTAGAATTTTGTATTAAAATAGTTGGAGCAAGAAAGTATGTTTTGTGATTCTCTTCTTTTTATTGCCACAAAGGTCTTGAATTCTTTTTTGAAGTTACGGCTTGTTTAGCTGTAAAAAATGATGATGGGAAAGAGCTAGAATCTCCCACATAGGTTCCTGCTGTGCTTCTTAACTGCAATTAAAACCATTAAAATCTTAGAGAAACGTAAGATTTGCTACAGTAGAACATATTGTGTTACACCTGCAAACGAGTGGGACATTGCCATGGAACAACAAAGAGAACTTACAAAGGTGAACAGTGTATGTCTGGAGACAAAAATGGCAGGGAGATAGCTCAGAGCAAAGATGGAAATCCACATCTCCATGCCTCAACAGGATTTCCTATTCACTTGAAGTCCAGGGCTCTTTGTCATTTCAACCCATTTCCCAAAATTCACTCATGGGTGGGCAAAACCCATTTCTTAAGTTTGGCCAGGAAGACATGGTACCCTGATGCTGTAGGTCTGGGGAGGAAGCTGGTTCTCCATCGCCTGTTACACCACATCCCTGGTTACATCACGCCAAAGGATGTGGCAACTGCTACATCTGACATGACTGTGACACCCACGTTATACTCATTTCCCCCGGGAGTTAATGACTTGAGTTGGATGGAAATTTTCCTACAGAAGAGTTTTCCACCTGAAAATGCTGATCAGACTGAATTGAAGTGCTCTGTGGAAAGGTTTCGATTCCGTCAAAGCTTTCGGTGGAAACAAAGCAAGCCTCGGCCAGGATGTCCCATGGGCAGCCTGCCTTGAACCTGCCAGCTCAGCCTTCTGCCTACACTGCCTTGGACTTTCTGGCCTTGTGGCTACAAGATTTCCCAGCTGACTGGCTCATGGAGGCCGAGACACCAGTTAGGTACCAGCTTTCCCAGCTTTCTCCCTGCGTGACCGTCATTCTCTGACTCCCACAGTTGGATGTTCGGTTTTTACAACCTCTTTTGATTCCTTTGTCACGAGTTTTCATCCCACTGAAATTGTCCACGTTTTATTTTTGCTGTTTACAATGCAGAGTTGCTGTTGTTGTAGTGCATGGTTTATGCAGCAGAAGGTGGTATCTGCAGTTGCTGTGTTGGTAACACGATTTCCAGCTCCAGAAGCAAGCTCTGAAAGCAAAGCAGGAGGAGGTGGGTTTTCCCCCCCATTAGTCATGTAGCTGCTGTGCTGCTGAACAAAACTTAAGTGCCTGAATAGCTGAAGAAGTAAAGAGGCCACTATGTCCTGTGATATGTGCAGGTGATAAATAGGCGAGTACTGGTGATAAGATAGGTTGGAGTGAGATAAATCAGCGTTGGCAATAGGATGGAGTCTTACATAGTGTTGATCAGATATGACTACCAATACTTTATCACATCTGACATTATTCCTGTTGTGCTTAGTTAGCAGATGATGTTCCAGCCCTCGCAATGGGGAGAGGGCAAGAATCAGAAGAGCTTTAACGATTCAGGTAAACCAGTGTCTCACCCCCTGTTTGTGTCACCCCCTTTTCCCCTCCATAGCAGCTCCTGACATCTTGTGATAGCTTTGGAACAGCCAGAGCAACATCCACAGCCCAGATGGCTTTCCAAGGGGAGACACCTTACCCTTACTCTTCTGGCATAATCCCAAGGGATTTTGTCCTGCCTATTGGGCTGTGGGTTGAAATTGTCTCCAACTAAACCAGAAGCTCCTCTGGGAATATGACTTCTCTGGTGCTTTCCTTCCCCATTTGAAAAAAATACCAGCAGCCAGGTAACTGGGAATTGAATGGGATAAATCCATTCAAACAAAAAAAAAAAGGGGATTTGTTTGGAAAAGTCCAAACAAAATATTTTGGCAGTGGTTTCAAGTAGAAAGCACACTGAGCCTTCTCTTTTCCAGCAAAACAGATGGTTTCTCTTGGAGGAAAACATGACATAGGGGACCATTTTTTTCCTGTCTGCCTCTGAGTGACTGAATAAACAGGAAGAAGCCACTTTCTCCTCTGATGCCTCTGTTTTCCCCTCTACTGGAAGGGATAATATGCCCATAGTTCTCAAGCATCCAGGACAAGCTAATGGGATTGAGAGAGAAAATGTTTTGGCACATAAATACTTGGAGGCTGTAGCCTAAGCAAGGAGGGGGAACAGCCGTGGGTTTAATCAGACCTAAGCTCTCTGGCTGCTTAAACAGGCTATACCCAGAGGTTAACTTAGGCCTCATACCTGAATGCTCCTCTGCTGTCTTCAGATCAAATCCACCTCCCGTTAAGGTTTTAGATAAGGGCTGTGCCCTGGCCTGGACTGTAGCTGTTAATTTTACCTCTGGGACAAGATACTCAGTGTGGCTTTCAGGTACCAGAAGATGGTGGGAGATAAGCCTTTCTAGCCACTGCCTCTCAGGGCTCTAATCTTCAGTTTCCCCTGCTTCCCCAGCCTTCACAACCACTCTGCTCTCTGCAGCAGTGCAGACCACAGTGCCCTCAACATGGGTAATCCACTGCATCCGGAGCGGAGGTAGACCTCTACAAGCCTTCATAGGTGGGTTTCCATGAAGAAGCTGAATATCTACTGTTGGCTGCAAGAAAGCTCCAGCTCTGCACTTTAGCCAGCCCAAGGGTGACCATGTAGTGACTCTGCAGGGTTATGGAGAGCATCAAGAAGGGAAACCCTGGCTTAGTGGAGAGAAATTAGAAGTTGTTTTTTTTTTTTATCAGCTTGAAGCCATTGCAAACATTTATGACAGTTCAATAGTCTGAGCTGTAGGTATGTTAAAAATATAGAGTTTATTTACAAAATGACTAATTTTCAGGCTTGAAAAGCAAGATGCTTATTTCATCAGCACAGAGGGGCCAGATGGGATCCAGGAGGTGAGTAATGGGCCTAGGGAGGACAAAGCAGTAGCACCATGCAGCTCTGTTCCCCTGCTCCTCCCCATCACTCCTGGGAGCGAACCTACTTCTTGCCCTAAGCCAAGGGGAAAGGGACTTGATGGCTCCCTTGTGTCATACCCCAGGCAAACCTCACCAGAAATTTAGGTGGTTTCCCTGCAAAGAATTGTTTAAGGGATTTGGAAAAATCCAGGTCTGCTGGAGCCAACACAGTTCATCCTTAGTGAGCCTGGTAGGCATTAAGCTCTGAGGTCCTGGGATAGTTTTGGAAGTGAGTGAGAAGGAGCTATAATACTGTCTGTTCTGTCCTGTGCTGGGTCAGGCTGAATGTGTACATCACAGCTGGCTCTTTGGAGACACAAGGCACAACTGAGTGCCCCTGTCTGCTGTGACTGCATCATCTCCCAGGTTCCTAGTTCAGCAACTACTGGAGAAACAAAACCAGCATTTGAGAGATTAAAGCAAAAATTCACAAAGAGCCTTTCCAGGTCCCATGCGGGAAGGGAGCGTGTTGAGGAGCAGGGAAGGAAACTCAAGGAAGAGTTTCTTTTGACTTGTCCTCTGTCTCTGAGCCATTTTCTGTCTTGTTCGCAATACTGTAGTAGTAGGAGCGGATTATGTTTTCCACAGTAATAAATCCTGGACGTTCTTCCCATCTGCAAAGGCAGAAAGGAACAAACAGAGTCAACAGAAAGGACTAAAGTGGACTGAAGCAATGAGAAGATGCCAAGCATAAAAGAACCTGGGGGAGAACAGCAGCCCAGTTGTACAATGGCTTAGGAGGATGAATGGGACTTTTCTGGGTTAGAGAGGGTCAAAGGCACAGGCATTCTGACATCTTCCAGGATTGGTACAGGCAAATGGAGGGGTATGAGAATAAAGAAATAGGTGCATCATTCATCATGGACCAGGGAATGAGATCAAGGCAGGAGACATCATTTGCTTTGTGGTGTTGCCATCTAGACATTGTGTGCTGTTCTTATGCCCAGCAAACAGCTGCACTAAGTGAAAGCCTTACCTGTAGGTCCAGCATTGCTGCATGAGGGTGTACATCTCTGCTGGGCAGTCCGTGGGGCATTCCATGCGCTTCCCTTGCTCTATGAAGCTGATAACCTCTGGACCTTTCATTTTCTAGGATAAGATCGAGTAGGAAATGCTTAATGATTTTGGAGCTGGCAACAGGATTAGAGGGGACAGATTAGAGCAGGGTCCGGGGCAATGCTTTGGGCCCATGCACCACACACCCATACAGTCACTGTTTTCAGCCCAGCACCCAGCAGCAGCGTCTGGTGTTGTGCCCAGCCTGCAGGACCCATCCCAAGCATGGGAAGAGCAGTGGCTGAGCAACTGATTTTTCATCTCTGCAAGTGAGCAGAAGGATCAAAGGGAAGCTCTGCTTTGATTCAAACCCAAATCATTTTGTTTTCTGTTTCTTCTCCCTTAAATGAACACAAAGTTGCAGGATCCAAACAATCTAATTTGTGCTTTCTGTAAAGTGGAAGTAAGCCTGCCTCCTTTCCATTCTGACAGTGGGAAGAGAACCCACACAAGGAAACAGAAATGATAGTTTTAATGCATGTCAGCTTGATATAGAGCGGGAGACTAAACTGTGGCATTCCTCTGCGATGGACCTGGCTCTGACTCACCTTGTATGGTTTCTGCCCGTAGGTGAAGGCCTCCCACATGGTAACACCATAGCTCCACACATCACTCTTGCTGGAGAACTTGTGGTAGAGGACACACTCTGGGGCATACCATTTCAAAGGCCACTTTCCTGCTGTCCTGGCCTGTAGCAAAGCAAAGGGGAATATTTCCACCCTGAGACACAGACTGCTATGAACTGAACCTGAACTCTGCTTTGCTAAATGTTTGTCTCAACCCTGATGAAAATATCCCCTTGCCCTAGGCTGGGAGCTCAAGATCCCAAGCCCTGAATCCCAAACGGAACCCAAGCCCTGCTGTCTTGCTGGCCCTGCTCACCTTTGCTGTTACTTACCTTGTAGTAGCTGTCATTGGCACCAAGAGCCTTGGAGAGTCCAAAGTCACTGATCTTGGCATAGTGCTGGTTAACCAGCAGGACATTTCTGGCTGCCAGGTCCCTGTGGACAAAGTTTTTTTCCTCCAAGTACTTCATCCCCATGGATACTTGGTGCATCAGCTCCACAATATTGCTGACTGTAATCTCGTCTCTGGGGAAGATGAAAGGATGACACAGTAATAAGGGACCTGCCATTGCTCTGTACACCATGGTCCCCTCCAAGATTTCTAGCTTTCTTCTTGCCTATCAGGGCAGGATGAACATGGACATCTCTGCTCCGGAAGCATCAGTCCCAGTTACCTCACATGAAAAGACATCTCTTTGTTCTGTTATCAGCTTCCTACAAAGCTAGGCTCCCCTGGCAGCAAAGAGTTTGATGAGAAGTGCAGACAATCAGCCAGCCACATCTTATTCAGTACTCACTTCTTGGAAGCCAAGAACTTGTTGAGTGGCCCTCCAGAAGCCATCTCCATCACGAGCATCAGGGACTCCGCCTCGCAGACCCCAATCATGCGGACAATGTAGGGGTTGTCCAGCTGATGCATGATCTGGGCTTCCTTCATCATTTCATCTTTCACTGTTTTCTCATTGTTGCTCTTCAGCACCTTTACGGCCACATCGATCTGCTTCCTTCATAGAGCGCAAGAGGAACACACATGGGATGAACTAAACAGCAGCTGGACTCAGGTATCACAGCCAGGAATGTAACCTGCTTCTCACATGATACTGTTTGATCTCTCAACAGCAATCACAGTGGCTTTTTTTTGACAGATCCCTACACAATACTGGAAGGCTAAAGAGAAAAGGACCACCTCGCCCCTGTAGTAGTAGCCCAGTATTTGCCATCTGGAGGTGCATCATCTCACACACAGAGATCTGCACTGCCACTGTCATTTTTCTAGGGGGAAACTCAGGCACACAGTGGGCAAAGGCCATCTTTGTGGACTCATAGACAACACAGATGGCATATCTCCTCAGTCTCACCTCTTTGCCCTGACGTGGACCAAGATGACCTCAGAAGCATGGACTTGCTCCTCTGAGCCCAGAAAATGCCTTCAGAAGTGGCAGTCTTATGCCTGGGAGTGTGCAATCACACTCTTGGGCAATGAGGCTGCCACTGAAAGTCAGTGGAAAGTCATCACTGACATTCCAGGATATCTCATACCTCCACCCCATTATCACCTAGGTCCATCTACCCAGAAACAGGCTAACCCTCCTCCAGCTTCCTCAGCATCCTTCAGGGCAGCACTCACTTTCTCATTTTGTAAACTCCTTTCTTGACGCAGCCAAAGTTTCCTGCCCCCAGTTCCACTTCATCGATCATCAGATGGTCCCTCTTCAGGAAGAGTTTCTTATCCTTCAGTTCCTCGGGGTCACTGTACGGGCTCTCGTAGACACTGGTGTCCATGGGTAGCAGGCGCGACTTTCCTGCACCTTCCCAAGGGATACAGTTGTTTGTAACAGCAAATGATGCACCCTTCCCATGCCTCCTTCCCTCACTGACTGGGACGGTTTTCTCTAGTCTCTTGACCAATTCTTCCCCAAGCTCCAGCACGCAAACCTCCCTCCTGGGCACATCCCTTCCTTTCACACCCCATGGCCTCTCACAGTTACAGCCGCTGAAGGAGCTAGGATGGGGAGAGGTCTCTGACCCACATATCAGACCCTGCAAGACCTGGGTATGTGCATGACTTCACCCCATTGAAACAGAACTGAATACACTTGAGTATTTAGCAGGCAGGATGGAAGATGGGGAATAAGACTGGAATTGTTTCCCTGGGTATGATGGGGAATGGGATAGGGCTTGGTTCACTGGTGCAGTTTGGCAATATTCTTCTCTCAGGACCCTGAAATGACTGGGTACTCCTGGGTGCCTTTATAAGAAAGGAGCTTTGTAACAGCTCTTTGCCCAGAAAGTGGTGTAGATGTGTCAGGTAACCCTGTGGCTCCTGTGACATCCCCAGGTCCTCTCTCCTGTTAAGACAAGAGGGCTTTCAAAGATGCTCACCTACAGGCTCTGGCGTGTATCCGTCTGCATTTAGAGGCCCCAGGTGTCTCTGGAAAATAAATGGGGATAAAGTGCATAAAGAAGCCAGAAACTGCTTCAGTTTGTAATGGGAGAGGAGAGGGACGGGGGCTCTGCGACCCAGCAGTGCCCAGCTGGTGGTTCCATCTAAAAACCCTGGGGTGGGTACAAGAGATTGCAGCGGTATCCGGCTGACTTTTCTCTTCCAATCCTGGCTGGAAGTACCCCAAAGGGACAAGTCTCCTGCAGTAGGATGGCTCATCCAAGTCTCTGCTGCTTGCTTTGTGACAGGAAGCCTGAAGGCAGCCCAGCACACCTACCTGCCCAGAGAGCGGTCCCTGTGAGCAGGGACACCACGTGCCACCATCCCAAAAGCAGACAGTGACAAAGCAGCATGGGACACCTTTGTCCAGCACAGCTTTGAATGCCAGCGCTGCTTGCAGCAGGGTCGCCGTGACATGGGATCCCACCGCAGATTGCGAAAGCTCTCTGGGAATGATGGGTGAATGCTCAGGCCTTTATTTAGCCTCTGCTGGGCCCTGGGATGGGCTCAGGGAGCCCGAAGTGGCTGGTTTCAACATTGAGAGCGGTGGCTGAGTTCAGCCATACCCCGAGGCCAGGACACAAAGACCGGGCCAGTGGCCAGCGGCCAGCAGCAAGGCTGAGTGTTCCCAGCATCCCACCACGTCTTCCTTGCTCCTGCCTGGCAAGGAGGGCAGTGGGGAGAGGGCTCCCCAGGGACAGCCCCACATGTTGCAAGGAGCCCAGTATGAATGGAAACCATTTTCAGCTCTAACGGTAGCTGTGTCCAGCTATTCCTCATCCCCATCCAAGCTGGAAAGGGGACAACGTTGTGGCTGGGCTTAATATATTCCATTTGAGTTACTGAGTTTTAGAGCAGAGTTTGAAGAGCAAGCAGAGGTTGAGCAGCAAGCTTGAAGTGCAATAACGTTAAACCACTGAGGGACCAATAGAACAGACCCTCCCCAAAACTTACGCTCACAGAGGGATGGGTTGGTGGAACTGGTGCTGCAGATGCTGCGAATCAGGAAAGAGAAGTCGTTATTAAGAGTCTGCCTATGTCCTAAGCAGGATCACAGCATCAGTCCTTGAAGGACTGTGTGGCTGCCTCTGTCTCATCCCCCTTTTCCCCTTTTAGCCAACAAAGGTCTAGAAATATGCCTGGATGTGGGTGTTATTCCTAGACCAGCCCTCAGGGGTTGCAGGCCCACTGGAGAACCCTACAGTCTCCAAAGCAGGCTGAGCTGTTCCCCAGAGCCCCCCATCCAAGAGACTGAAGGTCCCATGGTGACATTTGTGACACTTGGAGCAGGACAGTGACCCATGGTTTTGAGTCTTCAGCTGAAGAGACTCACGAGGAGCCAGACTGGCAGGACATGTTTCCTGCTGCCTAAAGAGCACGTCATTCTTTAGAAGCTGCCTTTGTGGCTCCAGAAGTCTCTAACCTATTTGGAGCACTGATTTCCTGACTTTGGGCCACCCTAGGCCGGGCCACTCTTAGCAAACACGACATGAGACTTGCCCAGTTTGCCAGAGGACCTCATCATTCCCTCACTAGCAGAGTGTGAGCAAGGTTGGACATGGTAAAGGACACTTGGGTTGGTGCTGCTCAAACTGGTTCCTCTTGGTGGTAAGCCAAGGCGAGGGATGGCACTGGGAGATGTCAGCTCACCTGGCATGTTGGGGTTGGGGCAGGTTTCCCTCAGGTAGAAAATCAGCCCGTCCGGTTTGAGTTTCAGGTACTCCACCAACTGGGAAAGGAATTGGAGGGAGAAGAGATGGTTGTGAGGAGAAAATCAACTCTTTCTCTGCAGCAACTCATGTGGGAATGATTTCTCTCTGATTTATGGCAGAAGGAATACTTTATTCCTTTCTCTCCTCTATCTATGCACTCCGGTATCTCCTAGTGTTGCATACCTGAATACCTGCCAGAGCTGGGAAGAACTTGGGAAGTTAGATAAGGGCTGATGAAAGACAAGAGGAAAATCTCCAGGAGGAGAGCTGGGTAGGGCATTCTCACTGTAATGCTGTTGTTGTCCCAGCCAGAAAGGTTTTTCAGTTGTCTTGTGCTTGATAAAGCCTGAAAGAAATCCTCTGCTTTCCACAGGACCCCCAGGGTGAGCTCTCTGCATCCTGGCTAGGTTTTCACTGCAGATTTTTAACCTCCTGTTTAAAACTGGGTAGTTTCTTTACCATCAGTTCAAGCACAGTGAGGACTTGACTGGCTGGAGACAGCCAGCCCAGCCCCTGGCCACCGGACCGCAGAGGAGACGAATCTGTCTCTTCCCCTCCTGCCCAGTTCAGATTTCATCTGCAACTGGGAGCTTGGCATGGTTCCGTTGCCATAAAAATGCCCCAAAGCCTTTGTTTTCCATCAAATTCAGAGTGAAAACAGTCCTGGGAATTTGGAAAACCCAGCAAAACAAAGTCACTGTCCCACAGACAGCCCTGCCCAGGAGGAAACATTGGATATCCCTTCCCCGGAGCAGGGGCTGGGCTCCAGGGGTGCGTGTGACTCCCCAGCAGTGCCAAGAGGTGCTGGACCATGTGTTACATTCCCTAAACCCCTGCTCCATCCTCATGAGGACTGCTGGGGCACTACAGCCATCACCACTTCCCAAAGCCCCCGACTCTCAGGGGTGATAGGATGTTAGGATATTAGGATGATTGGATATTAGGAAAACATCCTTCCTCAGAGGGTGCTCAGGCATTGGAACAGGCTGCCCAGGGCAGGGCTGCAGGCACCGTCCCTGCAAGTGTTCACACCCCATGGAGACAAGGCCTCAGTGCCATGGGTCAGTGGTGGCCTTGGCACTGCTGGGAACGGTTGGACTGGATGATCTTAAAGGTCTTTCCCAAGCACATTGGTTCTATGATTCCATGTGTCCCTGGCACTCGGATCTTCAGTCCTGTAAAGACTGTGGCAGCTGGCTCAGGGCTTCTGCCCCCCCCCCTGCTTTTTGCCCTTGGAACATAAAGTGCCAATCAGCACACATCAGTTTTGCTGGTCCAGGAGCAGTGAGGGACGAGTGGGAGGGACAGCCTGGGATGAGCAATCTCATCAGGGCTTGCTGCACGCAGAGATCCAGGGTGCACACTGTGGCTGAATGTGTGATGGTTGCTGATGGGGTGCAAGTATAATGAATACAGCCATCCCAGGTACCCTGGCTTGATGCTAGACATGAAAAGCACTGATCCTCTTGTTTGTTTGGAGAGGCACTGGGCTGGCATAAGGCGTGAAGGCAGTGGTAAAGCCAGCACTGTTTCAGAGCTGCTGTGAGATCCTAGACTTGGATCCACTCGGCTAGGAGTGCATAGAAATGAGGTGATCTGATAGACACCCAGCCCCAGGGAATGTGAGTGTTTTCTGGAAGGGACTACAACCACCCATCTGTGGTCTTAAAGCCTTTAGAGCTCCACATGGCCTGGCCTGGCCCTCGAGACTAACAGGGGAAAAGTGCCTTCCCTTTATTAGGACCAATGGTCAGCATCCCACAGTGCAGTACCTGCCAGAGCGTGTCGAACTTGGTCCCCTCGGGGATGGAGTACTTGCCGGACTTGTCGTGGTCTATCCGATAGTGATACACGGTTTTGCCATAGACAAGGGAGAGGGCATAGGTGCCGTTTTCCTTCCTTTCTCTCAGCCTGGTAGGGAAGAGAACTGTTAAAAACAACCCTAGGTTTTGCCCTACAAATTATCATGGCTGCAGCGGTGGTGGGCACATGATAAGGTGTTCCTGCATCCTGCTGTTGGAATTGCCACATTCCTGACACCCTCTGCAGAGGCTGAGAAGGGACCCTTCACCTTCTGTCTCTTGCCCTTCTCCTCCACCCTGTCCAGTTAATTCTTTCTTTCCCTAACTCATTCAGGAGATAATTTAACTAAGGTCTGTCTCACCTTGGCAGAGATACAGAGCCAATGCTTTCTCCTGTATTTTATTGGCCATGCATTGTCAGTGTTAAACGTCTTCATCCCTGAACTCTGCATCTCATATCATCTGGTGCATTAACACACATAATTCATAGAGCTACCTAAACACGAGAGACAAATGATGCTCCAGATTGGCTCTTCATGGAGATCAAGCACTGTCTTGAGAGATCTGTAACCACAGTCTGACAGTATTCAGCTAAATCTCTTCTCAGGAACCATCATGTGAAACAAGTAACTTGAGGGTAGTGGAGAGGGGGAAATGGTAAAGAGGACAGTTCACAACATCTGCCAGGGTTTTCCATACTCACAAGAACTTCCCATCAGGTTGTGCCCCTGAGTAGAGCCTCCGTTCAGCTTCGTCCCGGGTGATGCTGCCATGGTACCAGGGCATCCTCTCATGGGCTGTGGTGGCAATGAGCTTCTCTACCTGTGGAGCCTGACTTATGATGGCCTGTTCGAGTGCATCCCCCTGGAAAAGAGTGAGAAATGAGGCTTTCTGCCACTCTGCTGCCTTCTTGCGTGGCTTCAGCACAGTTTATTTTGCACCCTTTTGGGTACATGACCCAGGAAACGAGACCTTCCATCTCGTAATGGCCTTAATCATGACTATCATAATAGTGGGTTGAATTCTGTTCTGCTGCAGAGCAGAATTCCTTGCTTATCTAAATTGGTCCCATCCCTTGAATCCACCAAGTCCATTGACTTGCTGCTGAGGGAACAGAGAAGTTATCGCATTTGTACAGAGCATCTTGAGGTCAGGATCTTGGGTGTCTTTCAACCTCACATTCCTGGAAGACCAGGACCTCTTTCTGGTGCTTCAGCCTGGCTGCTCACTGCCCCCAGCCACAACTTGTTAAAGGAGTGGAAATCGTGGGGGACCCTAAATTGAGTTTATTGGCCCCCCATGCTTTACGAACAACTGTAGTTTTTCGTTTGCCAGTAGGTGGCAATGTCCTTTGAGTTATCTGCCAGCATCCACCCTGCAGGCTCCTGGAGAAGCCCTATAGAACACCTCCTTCTGCCAAACACCTTTGGTCTAAACCAGACCAGATTTCGAGATCTATCCAAGAAAGGCTCCATAGGGAGAATGCACAAGCTGTCTTTCTGGGAGAACAGTCTGAGTAGCCACTGTCAAGGTGACAGCAAGGAGAAGGAGATAATTTTGTGGCTGCCAGTGTGACCATTCACAGTTTTGCCTTATACATGCATTGTGTATTCCAGTCTATAATAAAATCCATGAACTTGCCTGTATTTACATCACAGAGAGACATGATGCAGTGCCCAGTACCTCAGTCTCACAGGCAAAACTTCCCCTGACTTTAAAGAGCAAGGAAAGCCTGAGCAAGGATTTAAACCTGGTTTTCTTACATCTTCAGCACAATGTTACGGAGGCACAGACAGCTCATGCGGAGAACATTGGCCTGACTGAAGTGAGCATCCCGTGTGCCCCAGAGGAGCAAATGGCACGTGGGGAAATGCTTGCAAGGTGGGCAGTGAGCTCCAATGTGGCACCACACAGAGGAAGAGTGAAGGTGTGGGAAGATGTCGAGACCTGTCTCTGAGGAAGAAACTGGAAGAGAGAGATTTAAGCCTGCTTTTAGTGCCAGCAGCCTCTGAGGAGAAGAGCCTGGTTTTACCATGCTGTAAGAGGAGGGATGACAGCGGCAAGAGGAGGTCAGAGTGACAAGCGGCAGTAAGCCCCAGGGAGCATCCCCAGTCCCACCCCACCTTTGGCAGCAGCCGGTACCTCGAGTTTCCACGTCTGCCGGACGTATTCCCGCACCATATTATCCCTCATGCTGTCGAAAACACCGGGCTGGGGCTCCACACCACTGGGGCGGTTGCAGGGCTTGCGCAGGGTGCAGCAGAGCCCGTCAGCATCCTTGGAGTAAAACTCACAGAGCTCCTCCGGCCCACAGTGCGCTTTGCCCCCCACGATGGCGTAGGTACCGTTCATCTGGCGCTCGATGGCGTAGTGGTAAAACTGGAGGTTGCAGACCATGGAGAGGACGTAGCCCCCCAGGCTGCGCAGGCACTGCCGCAGCAGGAACAGCCCATCCGACATCCCCGCCAGCTTGAGGTACTCCTCGGCTTCTGCCCTGGCAATGCTGCCGTAGTAAAAGGGCAGGTGAGCTGCAGCATCTGGCATCTCCGTGTGCTCACCGGGACGGCCTGGGCTGGCTCACGTGCTGCTGGTGCTCGGGCTGGAAGAGAGAAGCAGAACTCTTCACCAACACGTCAGTTTGCAGACAGGTTTAGGTGGAATCCAGCCTGGTCTGCCTGCAGGTTCCTCAGCCCGCAGCTGACTCCCTCTAGGGTCGTTTCATCGCATGGTGTAGCAATGGGTGCGTTCATACCCCACAGTGAATCCTGCCCTGACGAAAGTGTAAGTAAAAATCCATCTAACCTCGATTTAAAAATCTTGAGCAACAGAGAATGCACCAAATCCTACAGTGAATGGTTCCAGCAGTTAAATATCTTCACTATTAAATATGTGCTTCTTAATCCATCCAAAGTTTTTAGCTTTGACTTCCTACCATTTTCTCCCCAGCTCTGTTCACAATAAAAGGAAATTCTTTTGCCTCTCTGAATAAATCAGCTTTGCCATGAGGGTCTAAAATGCCAAAATCTTAAATGTAATTTGATTCCAACACAAGATGGGCATTAAGTGTCTAAACCCATTTAGGTACACAATTACACCAAACATAGCAAAAGGACATAAACCTAAACCTGAGTGCTTCTGGGCAGATATTGACCATCAGATGACAGCAACAAGCTGAAACCTTCCTCTAATTGTCTCTTGAATACTTTATGGATGTTTTCCCACAATACCTGACGCTGGCTGCTTTCTGTATTTGGCTGGAGCTCACACGCGGCCACTGTCACTGCAACGGGAGCTTAATCCCACTGTCTCTGCCAAGCTGCAATGTGCAAGTGTTACCAGAGCCCCCTGTTCAGAACAGCATAAACCCCCAAATGAATGTGCTGCTGTAGCATCAGCTCCAGTGGGAACCAGCAAGAAAGAGCACTTTGTGACTGAGTCACTGCAGACCCCCTTTGCCAAAGAGCTATAGGTTTGGTATCAAATCATCTAAAATCCCACCCACAAACACAAGCCAATTTCCAGCAATTAATAGAAACATTATCATATTCATTCGTTCCCTGGAGCCTGATCTTTGATTTTGTCACTGTGTGAATGCTGACACCTAAAAGATCAGAGTGTTTTTCTCCCTCCACATGTCCCATAAATGCATCACCCGCTTTCAGAGTAGAAAAAAAAACACTGTTTCTTTGGCCAGCACACCAGCTATGTGCCTTGTATGCTTCCCAAGGTAACTCTCATTTCTGGACATGATGGGAGAAGTCACTGCCCAACGTGCTGGCCCCACTGCACTACGCCTGAAGTGTCCTCTGCTCCCAGGCAGTGGCTGGAGCTGTGCCTGGGCTGGTGCTCAGCCCTGCTCCATCTACTCTGCCTGCTCCAGCCCACTCAGCAGCATAGTGACAGGGCCGCATCCTGCCAGTCTCTGGGATGGCTGGAGCTGGGAAGGGGTTTGTGTCAGCAGGAACGGGGTAGGGATCAGGAGGAAACCATTCTGCTGTGTGCAGCCACCCTGCTCTGCTCAAGCTACAACAGCAAAGACCCACGGGGGGGCTGGATTTGTGGCAACCAGCCTCTTCTCTACCTATTTGTTGTCTTCATTAAGACCAGAAATGGCCCGGATGAGAACAGGAAGGGAGAGCAGGCTCTGCGGAGGAGGAGGCAGGAAACCACAACAGGAAGCCGTCAGTGGCGTTTGCAGTTGGGTGCGGGACTAGCGTAAACCGTACCCAGTGCAGCACAAATAAGCGTGAGCTGTGAAGCCCCTTTCATCAAACGAAGCAAAGTGGGGTCTTGGCAGACCTGCCAGTCTGGGGCACGGAAAGCAAAGGGAAACACCCCGCAGGCAAACCTTAACTGGAGTCAGTGCTTAGAACCAAGGCAACGTCCTGATTCCTTGAGGTCTCCAGGCATCAAAGCAGCCCAGGCACTGGACAGGTATAATCCCTGGGTTCAGCTCCTGAGACAAGACAACTGCCAGGTCTTCCTAGCCTTAGCCTGGTCCCAGGGGAAGGCAGGTCCCAGGAAGGAAGGATGTGAGAAGTGAGGATTGCAGCTCTTGGTTTTAACTGTAGTCAGGCTCATGAGTCATGTTCACAAGTCCGGGAAGAAGAAGTGCTGAGTGGGCAGTGGAAGGTTGATGTTCTTCATGTGCTACTAATTTCCACTAATTACCTGGGATAAGCAATGACTAGGTACCCAAATGTGCCCCTTCCCTCTTCTGGCAAGTCCAGGAGCAGAGCATCACAGCAAATGGAACATGTCTGGCAATTGTTCAGAGAGGTGAAAATGAGAGGGCAGAAGCCCTTGATGACCACCGAGCTCCCACAGAGTTTCCAGCTGCCTACACAAGGGGTTTTGCTATAAACAGGCTGCTTTTCCTCTCCAAGCACAGGGCTGTGAGTCAAGAGAGACTCATAGAGATATGAGAGTGAACCCAGGGATCAGAGGTTGGTTCAGGTGATGCCACCCATTTCGTACAAGCCTTGTGCCACAAGTGAAACCTGTTAGAAAATTACCCTAATTAGAAAAAACTCCCAAGTCCCCAGGCTTGAAGGAAGGTCACATCCTGCAAGTCTGAGGGCAGATTTGGACAGGATGATTCCTAGCCCCTCGGAAGCTCTTGCTTTAAAAAGGTTTATTCTACCATCCTGGCTCTTCCTATTGCTCATCCACCTGCACAGGGTCTTCTGGGCATAGATAAGCTCCTCTTCCCAACTACAGCACTGCTCCTAACACTACCTCTGCAACCTGAGCAGCCCTGATACAAGCTCAACAGACCCGCACAAACCTCACACAGATTTTGTTTTCTGACACTGTGAAATGCAGATGAAAATGAGAACTGATTTCATGGATTGCTTTTATGAACGTAACAAACCAATGCCTGGAAGAAGCTGTGCAAGGGACTCTCCACCACTCTTAATTTCAAGTAAAAGGACCTGATTGTTCCAGCACCTGCTGAATCTCCTGTCCTTTGGGATGCAGTGACCCAGATCCCGGGTGTTGCTGTTGGCTTCAGGAGCACCACCACCCCCAGGCTGGAAATAGCATTTAGAGAGAATGGCCTTAAGACCAGGGCTCCCGTGGTAATGGCCACAAGTTGGTGTTGACATGAAGATGCACTTTAAAAAGCAACAGCATATAAAAAGTATTCGAATCTGTGCACCACAACACACAGGAAAGGCAAGCAGGAAGCTTTCGAGATGTCGATCAGATCTATATATATCACTGGCCACTTGGTTTTACTTAGATCAGACAAGAGCCATCAGGAGCTGGTTGGATTTTGTCATTTCTCAGAACAGCAGAACCACTTTGTGTAAACCCAGAGCCAGTCCCTGTGAGCAGCAGGGTGCCCTGGTGAAACCGGAGGAGGCACTGGCGTGCTTCAGCATCCTGTTAGGGCCATATTTTCTGTACCATTGTCCTACCAGCAATAATTTCTTGTCTAACACAGCCCTGGCTGGCTGTGCTGTCTCTTTAAAGTGGTGGGGTCAGCCTGGGGTAGAGGAGGGACCTGCCCAGGGGAGACCTGGGAGGATGGGAGCCATGCAATGGGGAATCAGCCTTGGAGAAGCTTTAAGGGGCTCGGGAAGTGGTGGTAGAGCTGCTGCTAAGGTTTGTGTTGGCAATGTGGGGAGGGGGCTCTTTAGCACCAAGGTGTTTAATTGAGGAGGGAGGGGGCTCTTTAACACCTTATCAAGGGTGTTTAACTGGGGAGGGAGGGGAGATAGCGGAGGGTCCGATGTGCGCGGGGAGCTGCGCCTGTGGCATGGGCGAGAGGTGAGGTCAGCCTGAAGGATTGGGCGGGGGTCGCTGTTGCGCATCAGCTCCGTCCTGAGCTCCCAAACGGCCTGCGCTGCCTCTTTGTCTTCCTGCTGGTGTGAACTGGCCTCTTTGAACACCTCCTGGGTAAGGAAGATGCTTCTCGCGGCGCCTTGCCTACACCCGCCTGCAGTTAATGCGCGAGTAAATGCGCTTTCTTAAGGCGCTCTTTACAGCCCCTTCTTTCCAGCCCTTTAGCGGAGCGGGGCTGAGCAGAGGCTGCAGGCAGGATTTAGGGGTGGGAGCAGGGTGAGAGGTGCACAGAGGGGTGGCAGAAAGCACAGTGGGACTCGAGCAGCAGGTACAGAGGGAAGAGCTGCTGTACCTGCAGGGGTGCTGGCCATGTACAGGGGCCTGGCTTCCCCCAGGCTGCACAGGAGCTGCTGCCCCCCATCCCTTCCCCTGGATTCCTTTTGCTTATCTGAGCACTAGGTTTACAGTGAAGAGCCTGGTTGAAGGTGTGAAGGGCTGAGAAATGTCTGTCTGCAGTGTACAAATTCCCTTTCCAGGCCATCCTCCCCAGGAGGAGCTGGCACCGTGCGAGAGGATGAGCTGAAGAGCTCGTTCCTGGAGCTCAGGCACATGGGGTGGTTTTGAGTTATGTAACAAAAGGCTTGAAATCGCTTTGATTCAACTTGAAATGCTTCTTAGTTCAAAGAAAAACCTGAAAAACTGAACTTTGGATTGGCCTGGCTGCATCCTAATTGTTCCTGATGAACGTTTTATTTTATTTATGTGCTCCATGGCAGCTCTTCCCAAGATTTCCTCATGAGCACTCACATTCCTGGCTGTAACTGCTTTCCTACCCTCCCTGCTGACTCTTCATTAAAACCTCAGCTCCTCAAGCATTTATTCACACTTGAACTCCGTGTGAGTGGGAGTTCATGAAAGTGTGAGCCCATTTGTGTCTGTGCTCAGGAACAGTGAGCCTTCTGCCTGCATGGCAAGATAAGCATCTGGGCGAGTATCACTGACTCAGTCCTGCCTGACAGGGTTGTGTTTACTCCACAGAAAAACCTGCTTCATGTCCACTGAGGACCTTGCCTGCTCTTGCTGCCCTTGAAGCAAGCAGGTAAGTCCACTGCCTGTGCATCCCACACCAGGTACAGAGATGCTTCCTATTCCTCCTCCCTCTTTGAAGTGGAACATGGGAACCCCTTGGCCCCAGCGACAGTCCACAGGCCTTTTTGGGTGGAAAAATGTTAACATTGCGCAGCAACACTTGCAAGGGCCACAGAGGGACCTGGTGCTCCTGGGATGCGCTTGGTGTGAAGGCTCCCAACAGTGACAGGACTGCACCAGACACAGGCTTTGAGAAATGCTGGTGGTGGGAAGATCAGTACCCATCTTCCCCTTTCTAAATCCTTGGCCAGAGACCTCATGCCACCCTGTCCCAGTATTACTGGTGATCAAATATAAATAGAGGGCATGGTTCCGCTCAAATGCTTCTGACCTTAACTGTAGTGCATCTATGCTAGAAGCAGCCAGTGCTGACCCAGTGATAGAGGTAATGGGTGACTGGTTTTCTGTGCCTCCTTTCAGCCAGGATGTGACCTAGGCAGGCTGCTTTGGGTCCCCTCAGCTCTGTTAAAACACTTCTAGTTTGAAGGGTTGATACACGAACCCTTCCTGCAGAGCCTCCTGACACTCATACCTGTGCCCAGAGGCTCAGAAGATGCCATGTGCCACCTCTGCTCCCATCTCATGGCTCTCAGATCACACCTCTGTGCTGCTCTGTTTCAACTTGGCCACTCTGAACCCTGCCTGAGCAGACAAGGGTGCTCATCCTTCCCCAGAAAGGGAGAAATGGTGCAATAGAGCATGGAAAATTGATGACATGCTTGTTTGGTGCAGTCAGATGGCAATAAAGGCCTGAGCTCATTCATATCCTGCTGGGGACTTGTTTTCCTTCTGTGGTTATTTGTCAAATGCTAATGAGCGGAAGCAATTTGCTCCTCCAAGCTTCGAGAGCAGGAGACAAGGAGGGGGCTGGGGAGGGGGAAGGCCACCTGCATGGGGGCTGGTGGGTAGAACGGGCTCCCTTTTTTGTTCAAGCTGTTGTTCTAACGGCCGGGATTGCCTGGTTCCCAGAAAGCAGTGTTCTGGGGTTACCCTGCTTCCTCTGGGCTCCTCACTGATGCTCATGAGCGTGCACTGCTGCTGCCCAGGAGACTGGGGCAGGTATTGCTGCAGTGCCATAGCGAGGAAGTCAAAGAGGCAAAGCGCAGTGAGAGTATTGCAGTAGGGTGGTCCAGTGGGTCTCTGGGTCATGCAGATGGTGTGTTACTACCTCAGCATTAACACAGGTAAATTGCTGTATGCACAGACTTGTTTGCTGTTTACATGTGGTCATGCCTGTGGTGTATCTGTCTCTTACTAAAACCTTGCTGTCTGGTTGTCCTGTCCTTGGGGAGTATGGATGGAAAGACAGAACCAAGCACTTGGATCTCTGTGTGCTCCTCAGCACCCAAGGATCGCAGCAAAGAGCAGTGCAAGTGGCTGCTCTTAGTTTGCTTTGCACTGGGTGGTCACTGGCCACAGAGCTGACTCAAGTTCTGCCACCAGCTGGAGGAGTTTGGGCTAAATACTTGGCCCTTCCCTTAAAGAAAAGGGTATTGGTTCTTTATCTAGTGCTTATCTTCCATTGAAAGATCCCTGAGCAAGTGTTTATCCTGGAAGTGTTCACAAACCATGTAGGTGAGGCCCTTGGTGAGATGCTTTAGTGGTAGCCTTGGTAGTGCTGAGGGAATGGTTGGACTTGATGATCTTAAAGGTCTTTCCAACCTGGCTGATTCTATGATTCTGGGTAGGAGCCTCGCAGATCCTGGTAAATCAGAGTGCAAAGAACCATATTTTCCCTAAAATGCTGTAATGAGAAGCACAGAAAATTTAACTGAAGGTGGTTCTTTGTTTGAACTCAAGCTGACGTTAACGTTTCATGAACATCCAGTGATGTAGCCTGGCACAAGTACCCAGACCCCTGCATCCTCCACAGAGCAGAGCTTTGCTTTAGGCTTCAGTGACTGGGTTAGTACAGGAATAGAAACCTGGGTTTTGGTGACTTTGGAGCAAGCCAAGCATCCCAGGTGAGCACTTTCCCTCTAAGGGCAGCTCTGGAATAGGTGGGAGCTGGGGTCCATGAGCACACTGCTGTGTGACAGGGTAAAGCAGTCATTGTGTGGTCCTAAGGCAGCTTGTGCTGATCTGTTGCATGTGGATTTACTTTGGAAGGCTGTGAAAACACCCTGCTGATCCTTTGTAGAGCCACTGAAAACACTCCTGGCTCCAGACCCATTGATCCTGAACAGCTTTTAATTAGGGTCTAAGGTACGTAGTTAAACACAGTACATGCAGTTTCCTGCCTCCTATCCAAGTGCTCCTGGGGTCTGATAACTCAGCTGTGGGTCATGGCATCTAAAGAAATGATGTCAAGATGTTTGTCTTGGGGATGAGTGAGCACAGAGCTTGCCCTTGCCACCAAGGTGGAGCTGGTGTTGACAACTAACCAGAGAAGAGTCAGTGTTCCAGCAGGATGCTGTGGGGTTTGGGGCTAGTAAATGGTTCCATGGAGCACTGACAGAAATCTGCAGTAGCTCATGAATAAGTCAGAGGAGAAGGGCTCTGCTCTTCTGCTTGTTTCTACCTGGCCTCCCTGTAGGACCTTGTGAAGGGCTTTGGCTGAGCTAAACAACTTAGCACACACCATTCGTGGGCCTAGCCATTGACTCCTGCCAGTACAGAGCATGTGGGCAGTGGCCAGCAGCACAAGGATTAACTGAGATATTCACATGAGGAATTGATGCTGAGCCTGGCGCAGTAAAGCTGACATAGAAAGCTTTGAGCCAAAGTAAGCACTGGCTGTGATGCATCTTACTGGACATAAACTCAGTGTCCTGCACTGGTTTGAGTCCTTCTGTTGGTGATAAGTGCGTCCTTTCCATGGAAGGGCTGAAACCTGCTAAGCAGGCTGGATGCTGAGCAATGTGCCTTTCTCACCTCTCCCCCTGCCTGCACCAGGTGGTGAAGTGGCTGACAACTCTATTTCCAGCCACCAAGTGACAGTGGTTTTGTTACATAAACATCTGCATTTATGCTTATCACTATAAGTAATAGCTGAGCTTACATTTTAGCAGTATTTATGTTTTGTGATGCCTGTGATCTGTGGAAGATCACAACCACCATAGGAGCGCACAGGCTGTGCCCTGGAAAGCCCAGGGGGAAGGAAAGACAGGGAGGAGGAAGAGATAGAAGCAAATTGAAGAGATGAGGACTGTTGTGTGTGCAGTTGCAATCAGGTCAGGTGCAGAGCTCCAAAACCTTCTTTGCTTCTGGTGCTCAGGGCTCTCTGGCCACTGGGCTGTGATGCCTTCCTGATGGGATGCTGAGTTTTTGTACTACACTTGGTAGGATGCTGAGTTATCAGTTCTACTGGGGCACGGCAGCTTTTGTGCTGCCCATAACAGGGAGACAGCCTTCTCCAGCACTGCTAGAGGGGATTTGGGCAGGCAGAGCGTAAAGATCCAACTCAGAAGTTGGTTGAGACACAAAGCAAAGCTCTGTGCTTGCAGTAAGCACCATGGGCTCTAATGGTTGTGAGTCACAGGGTTTCTCAGTCTCACTTGGGAAGCCCAGGAGAAGGGAGTTCAGCAGTGGATCCAAACATGACCAAATGGATGTGTTGGGCACTGCTCGCCGCCGGTGCTGCAGCCATAGCACTGGCTTTTAGGAGCAGACTTTTACTGTAAGTAGAGCAGGGGGAAGCTGCTGCCAGGTGTGGAAGAGGCTGGCAGAGCACTGGGTGCACTCTCAGACATGCAGAGATGAGTTTTGTTGGCATGGAGCAGACCAGAATAGTTCCTTCAGTTTAAGAAATAAACACCACCAGTGTGGTTCAGTACCAGTGGCCAGCATAATCCCAGCACCTTGATGCTATTGAGATTACTTATTCCAGTAGGTGAATTGATAGTAGAAGTGTTGGAAACGTCACAGGTTCAGGAGAGAGCAATGAAGGGCCTGACTGGACTGATTAATGAGTACAGCTCTTAGGGATGGAGCACATGCATTAGTTGTTGACCAAGAGTGATGGGAAATTTGAGAGCAAGGTATCTAAGGAGCATGATCCTCTTTCAGAGAGGAAAAGCTGGTTTGAATGTGCCAATAAGATGATACGGGGTAAAGGAGAACGTATTCATCAGTGGAAAGTAAGTCTGGTTATCAAGAAACATTTCCTAATAAGATTTATCAGGATATGGAACAGGAGAAATAGTGGAAGTCCCATTGCTGGTCACTTAACATGAGATCAGAAAATGTACTGTAGGGAACAATCCTCCCTAGCAGGAAGAAACTGGGATGAGCTAACAGGACTTTCCCATATCTAATTTCTGCAATTCCATTAGGGAAAATAATACTTTCAATTTCTTTCTCTGGCCAATGTAATCTCCAGTTTGGCCAATGTTCCGTGGAAAACCGAAAACCACTGAATGCAGAAGCATTTTGCATCCACTGTTGACATTTTTGGTGGTCTTTTGGTGAGCACCAGTGTCTGAAATCAGACTGGAGTCCTCTCCTTGCTTGTGGACCAGGGTTGCATGCAGAAAATACTCTCCAGAGCATTTCTATAATGTGAATCAGTGACCAGCTTACATGGTGACTGAGGTGAAAAAACAGCTCATTCTCCGCAGCCTGGTACATTATTGGCTTCTGTCCTTCCTATGCTGTCAATGGGATGTTGTATTAATCCAAGTCTACCTGTCCTCAATCTGTTCTTACACGGGCAAAATGCACCATCTGCCTTAAGTTTTCCACCAAGGAAAACCAACTTTGAACTAACCTTGTACCCAACCACCCCATTGCAAGCACCCATCCTCTTTTCCCTCTTGGACGCAAGACACTAGAACAAGCAGCAGAGGGTTCACAGGAAACTTTCTGGTCACTCATCTTCTGCTTCACCCTCCTGCAGCCTCCTCCCCTTGCCAGCTGGCCATGTGGGATGCCAATAACCCAGATTCTCCAAGGAGAACATTGTGGTCCATGAGCTTTGTCCTGCAGAGCGCTCTAGGCTGTGGGACTGCATCCAGCCATGGAGGGACAGGCTGGATGTTCCTGGCAGTTGTTGGGGCACTGCTCACACAATTGTAGTTGCTTTCACAGCTCATTGCATAGTGGGTGTGCCTCAGCAGCAACAGTCAGTTGTAAATAGGCTTTTCTTTAGCACTCTTAGCAGAGAGTCCTCTTAGCAGGGCAAGTCCTGCCTTGTGTGGGCCCAGCTGAATTCCCAGGAGTGCCCGGTGCTGTTTAACCCTGCCCTTGGAGCAGGGTTTTGGAGGGATGCAGGCACCACTGGAAACCCTACCCGTGCTTCTGGCAGCTATTGCCACACTTTGCTGTGGCTGTAGGGCTCTTCTCTGTTGTTGGCTCCTGTATCAGAATCATGTTCCCTAGGGCAGTGTTTGCTGGCTTCTTTCCCAGCTCAGCCACAGCACTGGAGTCTGTGCCGAGTACCCGTCTGCACAGTTTGAGTCTGGCAGGACCCTCACTGATATTCCTCTGTCCTGGGTTCAAACTTAAACAGGGGAGAGTTAGGTTAAATACAAGGCAGAAGCTCTTCCCTGTGAGGGTGCTGAGGCGCTGGCACAGGGTGCCCAGAGAAGCTGTGGCTGCCCCATCGCTGGCAGCGTTCAAGGGCAGGTTGGACACAGGGGCTAGGAGCAAGCTGCTCCAGTGGAAGGGGTCCCTGCCGATGGCAGGGGTTGGGACTGGATGGGCTTTAAGGTCCCTTCCTGCCCAAACCAGTCTGGGATTGCATGACAATGGCTACAGGTCCTTGAATTTCAGATGCAGGATGTAGGGAGGATGCTTCTTCCACTGGTTTGTAGAAATGTGCGTAGTCTCACACTCCTCCCTAGAGCTGTATTAACTTAATAAAATAAGGCTCTAGTCGTCATATCATATCTATGCTGGGTACTGCTACCTCTGCTTTCTTAGCTCTGGGCATGAAAGATTATAATCTCGAATAGGTAAGGAGGGGCAAACCGTACGTGTACAATATCACAAGTAATCTCTGGGATCTGCACAAGCATCTGATGGAAAGAAAGTCATGATTTTCACTTTAAAAAAAAAAATTAATAAGATTAAATGAAACCTTGTGAACTTTCCACCTGCAGATCCCAGCAACTTTATAGATCCCAGTGTGATGTGGTCCAGAGCTGCATGCTGGGAGTTTTCTAATGCGATGGAGAAGAGGCAGGTAGGAGCAGGATAGCAGATGGGCAAGGGAAAAAGTGAATAATCTGTTCTTCACTGGACCAACCCATCGCCTGTCCCTGCTAAAGTAATTCTGCATCATCTGAGAGAAGAGCACAAACCCTCCTGCCATCCCTTTCAGTCCAGATTAGCCATGCAGTTGCTAATGACTTCAGTCCTATGAGGGTTTTTTGCATGCTCAGGAGTAGTGTCCAAGTACAAGTACAGGGTTGCTGCGTAGGATCCTTATGTTGTGATGCACCTGCAGAAGGTCCTGTGTGAACTGGCTGCTCAGCTCATGCAGGGTCTGCCCAATGGTATGCAGAAGCGTTTAGCGGCTGTGGCTGCCTTTAACCCCTCTTGCCCACAAAGATCCTGCGCTAGCATTGCATGGGGTGACCACAGCCAGATGTTCCCAGTCCCAAAGCCAGCTCAGGTAGCTGTGAACATAGCGCAGAGGCAGGCACTGAGTAGCAGCAAATCAGGCACCCCAATCCTGCTGGAAGCCAAAGGCTGTTACTGGCTTAAGAGGCTTCTGTGACTTAGGAAACGATGTCTTTGGCTAATCTGCCCTGGTATGAACTGAGAGACGATGGCAATCAGCAGGCAGAAGCAGTTTGAGGTCATGCTTCACAAGGGGCTTCTGAAAATGGTCCACTGGGTGATGAATTTAAGATCTCCGTGCTTCTCTTTGGCACGTGCTACTCACCAAAGTAGCCACGGAGAAGTGGGAGATGGTTCTTGTATGCCAAGGGCGTGTTTAACATCCCAGGGAATATTTTCCCAGGTTTGTAGGAAGGGCCAGAGCAGTGATGGAGCTACACTGGGATTGACTGGAGCCTGAGCACTGCACTGGCAGATCTGGAGCTTTAAGATTATAAACTAGGCAAATAAAGTAGAAACTCAGCCCAGAGCCTAGCATCTGCAGCTCGACAGCAAAGGTTATTGAGCATCAGTTGTTCTGCTTGGAGTTTTAGAAGACAAAAGATGAATCTGAGCTTGAAATCTAATCTGTAAGAAGGAGGGGAATTCTGCAGCATCCGGCTGAACTTCCAGAACTGCATGTGTAAAACACTGTCCTGATGGTTAGTGACAGTCTTGGGGTAGGTCTTCATCAACATGGAAGCACAAACTTTGCCTCATTGCTGTTGTTCAGGATTTCTTTGAGCACTATTTCAAAGCAGAATGAGGCTATATTTGCTGGTGTGTGTTATGAGGATTAAACTTCAGACTGTGCAGGATTACAGGGCGGTCATAGGGAGTTCCTGAAGAGGAAAATGAATACAACTGGAGGCAGGGCAAGCTATAGGCTTGGACTTGACCAGCTCTGCTCTTCTTGCAAAGGCTTATTAGCTCTGAAGGGTAAGGATGTGTTTGTGTGTGACCAGCATGTTTTTGGGCAAAGCGTGTGACTTGCAAGTGGGAGTGGAAGTTTGTGTTCACCATCAGTCATTTCCTATATGAAAAGGTGTGTTCTGAGTGTTGAAATGTTCCACTTACAGGCAGTTTGCTATCTCTATTTCCAAGTATATAACAGAGGCATGGAGAAATAATGGGCTAGATCTGCACAGGGTTTTTGGTTTATTCTAAATAATAATGGCAAAGGCTTTTTTACAGTTATTTGAACAGAATTTAGGGAAGCAGAGTTATCTAAGACCTTAGTTCATGCTTTAGCCATTCTGCCTCCCTTACAGTGGCTATAACTTTGCTGGCTCTGCATGGAGTTTGTAGAAAGCTGCCCCGTGTCCTCCATGGCCTCTGGAATCTGTTCAGGGCTCTCTCCAGCCTGGCTCTGATCTCTGCTCTGCCCATGCAATTCCATGGGGGGCCTTTCCTGGCACCTCTGGGGTTATTACAAGACTAAGGAAGCACATTGAGTGATGAAAACTGTGTTTAAAGCGCATATTCCTGCACCAGTGAGGAAAGGACTATGCAAGTATTATACTTCAGTTCCTAACCTAGTCTGTTTGATGTTGCTCACCTGATGCTACCATATGAGTTAGCAGAGATCCCTGGGAAAGCAAGTGATAAACAAAATGGGGGGGGCTTTAAGTTATTTGATAACAGCTCTCTGTACTTGTGTGTGTTTCTAACACTCTAGATTAATTTTCTCATTGCCCCGTGGTAACAACTGCTCCCTGCATCTTCCTGTTCCCAGTCACATCACTCAACTCAGACCAACACAGCAGTTAGAAATGAAAGAACCATCATCTCAGTGGCATCCTTTGCCATTGGCATCTCAGCTTTTGTGCTGCTTGGGGTTTGAGTGAGTCAAAGCTTGGCTTAACTGACACATCTGTTGTCCTTTCTGACCACACTGGACCTTTCAGACTTGGGCTGCTCAAGCCAAGTTTTACGTAGCCGGTTGAGTGAGCTTGGATCATGTACAGAGCCTGGTGCCTCTGAGGTTTTCTGCTTTCTGTGAAGCCAGTTGCTTCACAGGGCTCTACAGAGATTGTGGCATAATCCTTCCTGTCTGAGAGTTCTGAGGAAACCCTCTTTCTGGTTAAGGTCTTCATGGGAATTAACTTTTAAAGTCATTGAACACGCTCATGTGTATACGTGTGGATTCTAACCACTGCTGTGGCATCATCCATGTTTCTTTAGGAGATCCCATTCCCAGGAACTTCAGCAAGCTTTTCAGAGACTTGGACCCTTTCTCTTCCCCAGAGGAAAAAGGATGATGAAAGGTTGAAAATACAGATATCATAAATACCTCAGAAAGCATAACCATGTAGATCAGTTCGTTCATCCCTTCTCTGGTCCCCTCTCCAGTTCTGCTCATGTGATGGGTTTCCCTTGCGTCCTTGTGGTGTTTATTCCACAGTCTAATAGATCTGCCCATTAGGAAATGTTTTCTGAGGTTTAATCTCAACTTTCCTTCGTTCTGGTTTATTCCATAACCTTGAACTGATGGGACTTGGAACTGTTTTTCACATCAAGTGCAGAGCAAAACAGACGAGATGACAAAGAAATAGAAGGAAGTAAATGTGAGTTTGACAGAGGCCTCTGGTTTGGGGTATATTCGCTGGTGCATTTGTCAGTAGGAAATCCCTGAAGTCCTTCTCAAGTATTTGGAGCATCATTCAGCAGGTGCCAGGTATCCTAAATGTTCCCACATTGCCACTAAAGCCGGTAGGCAGTTTAAAGAGGAACTTCCAGAGGAGACAAGTTTTGATGTTATGTCCGGGGGTTAAAAAGAGAACATCTGGCCTGAATATTGGGCTACAGGCTGTTGTTTCAGCATCTTCTGACCTAAATCCACCCCTGACTTCAAAGAGAAGACAATGGTCCCTAAACTTACACCCGTTTTCTGAACCAATGCAGTAATCAGTAGACAAGGCAGAGCAGCCGCACGGTGAATAAATCTGGGCCTGTTGACACCAACGTTGCACAGGATCTCCCCTCCTGCCACCAAACCCCCAGTGCTCCAGGGTGCGCAGAAAGGTACGAGACAAAGAAGCAGCAGCCGTGGCGTGTTAAGAGCTATTAAAGGTACCAACAGCAAAAAGTGCCTCTTACCTGGCTTGCAGATGGGTGGGATGTCTTGTCAGGGCTTGGCCACAGCGATTTTGAAGACAGAAAGGAAAAAAGAGGGAAAGTTTTCTTTGGCGAGTGAGAAATACGTTGCTTTTTGGAAGATGGGAGGGGACCGGGCCACAGCATCCAGTGCGCTGCCTAGCATTCGCTAACCTCTGTTTGCTGGTTTCTTTGAAATGTGACCTATTTCCTTGCTGCACAGGAAAGGAAAGAAGAGAAAATAAAAGCTGTGTAGCACGGAAGGGTGAAAGAGCTCAGAGAGCTTCTCAGTGCCAGGGCATGGGTCTTCTATGGAAGAAAACAGATCTGAGGAAGGAGGTGAAGAGCTGTCTCTGAGTAGGGCTCCTTTGGAGTTGTGGTTTGTGATGGTCAAGACCTAGGCTCAGCAGCTCAAGAAGCCTCTCCCAGCCTATGTTTCCTGCCCTGCTTTCTGTTTAGTTCTTGTTGTGCTAAAATGGCCATATAACACAACCAGCTGGGCTAGGAACCATCCAAAATCAGTCCCACCAAATGGTGCTTGGTTTTGGCAGGGTTTTCAGCTGCTCCTCAGGGACATGTCTCCCTCTCCAGAAGGGAAAAGCTTCTGTGTTTCATCATTAGCCGTGGCAAACAGCTCACCATCACCTCATTTCCTGAAAGAGATGGGTAGAGGGTCAGTGTTCAGGGCCAGCTCCTGGTGAATGGGAAGAAAGGCTCCAGCACTGTGACTTCTGTCTGCTGAATGCAAAGAGGTGCCCCAATGAGGTGGATGGAGAATCCCAAAGAGACTCATTGCAGGCAGAAGACTCTACTGTAAAAGAAGCTGGGACAAGGATCCTGTTCTTGTCAGTTGAGCTTACTCATGTTCAGGACTGATTGGAATACCACCATGTGGTAATACGGTTAGATATGCAAAATGCAAGTTATCTTTCAGCATTACTCAACTGAATGGCATTTCATTGCCAAATCCCCCTTGAGGACCCCTTTGTTTACACTTGGAGGAGGGGCTGTACACAGACATCCATAGTAAAGATTTTTCCAAGGACAAGGTGAGATCCTGAGATAGAAGGGATGAGTCACTTGGGCAGTTTACAACGATGAAAACGCAGCATCCCAACACAGCCCCTTTGCAGTGATAGCAGAGAGCTCTGTCCTGACCCCTCAGCAAGGCGTCCTTCCCCTAAATCCCCACAAGGTGATGTACAATGATCTTGATAAAGGCTTTTCGATGGCTGTGCTTCCAAAGCTTCAAGCTGGATTTACAGGTTTGGGAGATGCCAACCCCATTTTATGGAACACCTGGGACTGTTGAGGCTGAGTTTTACTGGTGGGCAGTTAGTTTGCACGTGTCTGAACTAGTGGCAAACCGAACCCACTTGGTTACAGCTGGTTTCACTTGCAGGTTCTCAACCTGCAGTGTTTGGGCTACAGACAGAGCAGAGTGATTTGTTTATTACAGCAGTAGCTAAAAGGCTGAATGGGCTGTTGTGTTAGGTGCTGTACAACCATAAAAAGGGTTAGGCTGTGGCCAAGTAGCGAGTCCCAACACGGACTTGGGGCCAGGCTGTGATGTAGAGCCAGAGCTGGGAACTTTGCCCAGGCCGTGCAGTTTAGACATAGCAAAAGAGAGAATATTTTATTTCACGTACAAAATGGTTTTACAAAATTACCCCATCAGGCCTCAGCATCATTCCTTATGTGTTTTAATGGCACCCAGGATAGAGTTTGCTGCCTTTCGAGCCCTAAAATGAGCACTGGCCTTAGTGTTGTGCAAGCTGGTGCTGCAGCTGGGCACACTGGGTGTTTGTGAGCATTGCCCAGCAGCACTGAGAAGCTACAGCACAAAGCCTGCCTGGAATCGTTGCTCTTCGTGCTTCCCCAGGGCTCAGTGCATCATCCCTGCAGGGTTTGTACCAGCCTGGACCTCGCAGGACCCGAGCACGCGGTTTCTGCCACGTGTAGCCACAGGAGGGTGCAGTGTCACCAGGCTGCTGAGCATCGGGGACAGGGTGCTGGTGCTGTGCTCATCCCAGGGGTGAGTGAGGATGCAGGGTTGCCACAGGGAGAGGATTTCAAGTGTCTTCTCATCTCTTCATCCTAGAAAGAGGAAGCAGCTCCTTGGCACTGTTTGATGTTGGAGATGAATTGCAGTGACCGTCAGTTGCCTGTGAAACCCTTTTTTCAGGTAGAGTCCAATACCCTCTGCTTCTTTTTTTTGTGAGTATCCTGTCCCTTTACCTCTCCCTATTTTCGAGGTTTTTGTGCAGGTTTGGGAAGGTGTGCACAGCTCTGCGGTGGCTCCATCACCCCTTCAGAGACAGGTTGAGACTGGAGTAAGACCCAGGCCTGGTACAAGTTTAAGAGGGTCCTCAGAGCAGGACTGGTCTTGGGTACCAGGCTGCAGGGTTGGCCCAAGGCACACGGATTGTGTACCCTTGTATGCCAGGAGTCTCTAACACTGTATTTAGCATCCAGGAGGGACTGGAGACCCTGCACATCGGGGAAAAGCAAGTTTCTTTGGGAAGGGAAAGGGACAGGTAGCAATGAACTGCTCCCTGCTGAGCAGGGAAGGTGGACACCTGCACCTCAGTCCCTCTTCATTATGCCCTGAGTGTGTTTGGAGACAAGCATCAGCAGATGCTTGTATGCATGTATCATCAGCTGCCCCTGGTACGGCTCTGGGCCATGCTTTGAGCAATTAGCTTTTCCCTGGCCAGAAGCAGCAGCATTCAGTTAACCCCCAAATACTTTGTTTAGTTGCTCTTGTATGTGTGTGCTTTGGGGGCTCAGACAATGGCCAGCAGGGCTGGGGGAGGAAGGAAACCGCTCTTTCCACCCAGCCAGGGAATCAGCCAAAACTCCAGCCCAGCAATTCCAGCCCCTTTGAACTCGGTTTTCAAATGGAGAGCCAGGCCTTTCCAGTCTGAACGCCTGTAAGGGAGAGTGGCTCTTGTGTGCGTGTTGGGATGCTCCAAGGGACGGGGGCTGTGAACTCCCACCATTGGCATCTCCTTCTGGGAGCAAAGGATGTTTTCCCTTGTTTTTTCAGGGCTATTAGGATGAGCACATCTACCAGGCAATACCAGATACTTTGAGATCGTCAAAGGCTCAGGAGGTCCCTCCTGGGCATCTCCTGCTCAGGTCACTCTGCTACTTCATCCAGGGAGCAGAGTTCAAAGGGCTTCAATAAGGGTTTACACAGATTTATGAAAGCAAATGAATTATGGCTGTTAAATGCAAAGACAGAGCTTCTGGCTTGGGTTCAGCCGTGCACTTAGTCTCTTGATAGCAGTGGATGTAAGAGGATATACCACAAAAAGCACCACAGCTTCATGCTTTGTTCTTAATCACTTTTCTGAGGCATGCCATGGCCAGCATTGGGGTAGGATGTTGGGCTGGAACAAAAAGCCTTTGTGGCTTTTTCTTTCTCCATTCCCATCTAATGGTCAGATGGTTACAGACCAGTGCTGGGTCAGCCTGGGCGGCACCCAGGACCATTACCAAGAGCCCCGGCTGTCCGGCCTGCCCAAGGGCTGAATGTTGTGGATTTGGCAACGTGCTGACCTGGAAGGGCCAGGGCAGGACACGGAGTCTGGAGGAGCTGCTTGTCCTGCAGACGTGGCACCCGCACCACAGGGCTACAAGCCCCCTGCCCGCCTCACAGAGCCCCTTCTTGCCGTCTGCTCCCGGGCAGAGGGGTCTCATGGTCAAGGAGTTTGGTCTCAGACTCAGCTTACCTCTCACCCAGGAGCTTTTCACTTCTTTACTCTTCATTCAGATCTTTTCAAAGGCTCCTTGAACGCGGTTTTGGGGTCCTTCTGTCCCCAGAGATGGGCTCAAGCTGGAGGACCACTGCCCGGTCCTGCCATCCTTTCCCTGTGTCCTGCCCCAGGGCCCCTCTCTGTATCCAGGGAAAAGTTGGGCAGTGCTTGGCACTGTGGAAAGGCCTGTTTTTATAACATTTGCTGAATTTCCAGGTAATTCTCTCTTTAGCAAGGCTTCAGCTTTCTAATCTCAAAAGATGACTTCAGAAGGGAGAAGGAAATGAGCTCTTGCCCTTTACTGTTGCTTATTGTTTTATGTGTCCTGAGAGGGCTTTGTGTTGAAACAAGGAGCATTTTAATGTATTTGCAATGTTTATTCTTTACTTTGTATTGTCCTCTGTGGGACACTCCATGGTGGCAGCAGAACAAGAGAAATTATGGCAGGGCCGGAGCCAGCAGGGCACAAATGATGTAACTGGGGAGGGAAGGGAGTTCTTAAAACATGAGCAAGTTAATGAGGGCTTTTTTAACCTTAAAGCCAATACCTAACCCCACTGGAGGGCACAGAGGCTTTTGGTAAGGCCATTTCATCAGACAGGCACTGGTGTCTTACAAGCAGTTTGAAAGCTACTGTTAAAAGGAAGGATGGGAGCTGTTGGAGGAGGGGGAACACCCAAACCCTGGCTTGTTTTATGTGCTTTGTGTGCTGTGTGCCACCATCAGTGACCTCTTTGCCTTATCGCTTTCATGTTGGGGTGTCGGATCGGCCTGTGAGCCGGGAACGATCCCTGCCTGCTCCTATGGAGTAAGGCTAAGCCGATTAGTTTTATAGTGCTGCAGGCAAGACCTGCCTTCTGCACTGATGTCAGCAGCCAGGGCGGGACTTTTACAGCCCTCTGGCTTTGGGGATTTTTTTTTCCCCCTTTTTTTTTTTTTTTGGGATAATCCTGGCAAAATTCCTGAGCAAAGTTTTTTTCCCCTTTTTTTTTTTTTTCTTTATTTGAGCAGCCCCTCTCCATGCTGCCTGTGAGCTGCTCTCTTATTACTGCTCACTTCCTGAAAGGAGACTTCTTAGCAAAGGCTCTTGCTCCAGCGCTGCCTGGGTCTGACAGAAGAAGGTTATTGAGGAAGGCGACATAAACCCTCAGCCTGGAAACTTTCTGACACGCGCAGGACCGAGGGGGAGAGAGGAGCTTTTGGCTGCTGCTGCGAAAAAGAAGAAGAAAAAAGCTCAAAGAATTCAAAAGGGGGGAAAGAAGAAAGAAGGGAAAACACTCAAAAAGGTAAAACACTCTTAAAAATGATTCTTTCCAGAGAAGCCTCTTTGAGGTTGGAGTGGGGTGGTCTGGGGCGGAGGGAGCGCGAATGGTCTTTGAAATCAGAACCGTCTCCCTGGAGAAGGAATGAGCCCGAAGAGCATTGCACGCTGGAAAAACATTTATGAGAATGAAAACCATGTTCACCCTTCTCCAACATTCAGAGTTTCCATAAAAACGCAGGGTTGTGTTTCAAAGCGTCTGCAGGCAGCAGGAGTCAGGCATCCGCGCTCGCGGCTCCCTCGCCTCCCCCTGTCCCCACGCCACTCCGCTCGCTTGATTGCGTTAAGCCATCCGATCGTGTTTGCTGCTCTCAAATGCGATCCTCTGCTCCAGAGCTGCCGCGGGCAAAGCTCTCAATTACAGACAGCAACAGCTCTAATCCCTGCGGCAGAATGAGACGTTCCTCGCTGTCTTCATTCCCGGGAATACACACATCCTGCGCTCCCTCTTTTGCTGTCTCTCTCCATCTTCAGGAGCTGCCAATGCCTCTTCCCCTCCTGTACAATGTGGTCAGAGGATTAGAAACTGTCTGCCCTGAAATAGTTGCAATGTCATTAACTTCGGGGGCATCACCAGGCGTTTGGCCCCGTTGCACCAGTCGGGTATTTCTTTGCTTTGATTATGTTTTAAAGGGTTTTTTTCTTTTTTTCAGAAGATCAATCCCTCAGAACATGTTATTTTAAACATCAAAGTAAATATTAGTGATGGGGAGATGCCAGAAGATTATCTCATTAGAGCTGAAGGAGCTGTGCTATAAATAGAAAGGAGTTTATAAAATAACCTTGGCAAATAGCTTCCAGAGGGGAAGAATCAACCAAGGAGGAAGCGTTGGGCCGTGCTGGTCGGAGCTGCGCTCCAGGGCAGGTACCTGGGGCTGTTTCTGGTCAAGCATATGCAGGGATGTAACCTCGGGGGGGGGGGTTGTTTTCCTGTTTCAGTGCATGCCAAGACCCATGTTGGCTGGAGAGAGCCACACCAGAGATCTGTTTCTTATTGTGGCCGTTAATGTTGCTGTTAGCAGAGCTCACGTGGTGACAGTGTGCAATCTAGTGCATGATGGGTGAGAGCAAGAAGTATTTGAAGTCTTTGTTCGTTTCTGGTCCTCCCTGCCCCGTGCTGTAGATGGTAGAAGGGGAAATGCTCTGCTGGGGGCCCAGGCAATTCCCCAGCCAATGCAGGGGTGATCCCTCTGCTTTGCTTGCCAGAGCCTTGCCTGGGCTAGCCTGGAATGTCTCCATCAGCGAGGCTTCCTCCAGTTCTTGGGAGGTTGTTCCAGTGTCACAGGGTTTCTCCACATATGGAGCACACCGAGTGCTCCAGTTGCTCCATCCTCAGCTTCCCGTTGTTCCTGCTTCGCCCCGCAGCCGCTCCCTCTCCTTCCCTTCTCCTCCTTAGATCCCTAAACCCCTCCAGCGCTCATTGGTGCGTCTCCATTTGCATTCCCCAAGCAGCTGCTTGTTGGGTGGAATGGGAAAGGTCCTGTCATCTCCCGTAAATCATGCTTTTCCCAGATAAGGCTCAGGGGCTGAACTGTTTCCTTTGGCAGAGGAAGACCCCAATAAGCTGGGACTGGGTGAGCAGTCGATGGGGTATGAAGTGCAGCCCTAAGGGAAGGTATTGCCTGCTCAACATAGTGTCTGCTCCTTAGGGGAGAGGCCTTTTGAACACCAACATGCAAACCTGTAACATAAGAGTCTGTTATCACTGATGGCTCAAGGCCACCCAGAGGCTGTTACAGGGAGGAGTAAGTGTGCTTATCATCACATGAAGCCCTGGTCCAGAGACAGCATGGGCTCAGCTGCCCAGAGGAGCAGCTCCATGGAGGGCTTTTCAGCACAGGTTGCATCAGGCCCACCCAGGGGATGGTTCTGTTCAAGCACTTATCTAAAGCTTATCTGAAACCCCCAACTCCAAAACCCACTTTTCTTGCCAAGTTTCCAGCAATTAGTTCATTCGAAGCCAGAAACACCGCAGGATGTGTTTGTCACGTCCTGTCCTGCCTAGATCTCAAGTTAACACAAATGAACTTAAAACAAACAGAATTCGGACCAAATTTGCCAAAGGTTCAGGAACAATCCACTAGTGATTTGGATGAGGTCAGCTCAGATGTGCTGAAGACAAGCAAGTCAAAAAGGTCTTCGCTTGACCCCACCACCATAGGAAATGTTTGCAGGGCGAGTGGTTACAAACATTTCCTGGGAATCAGCAAGCAGGTCGGATCTCATGCCGTGATTGGAGAATGTGAAACATGGAAAACCAGGGGTTGGGATACAGCCTCCTTTTTCAACACAGAAGGAGGTTTTAAAGGGACACCAACAAAGCACATTTTCCAGTCTTGGTTACTGCGAGTGCCTTCAACTGAATCTGCAACCGATTCAAGACCTGGGAGATTCACCACTGAGAAACACTGCCAAAACATTTGAGCTCCATCTGACTTCAGTGGAGTAATGTCAGAGGCACGTGTTGAGCGCAGGGTCTCCACCTGGCTGCTCCATTGCTGCTACCATCTACCTTCTGCTTTCTTCCAGGCTGGGAAAGGAATGCTCGGGGTATGCCGTGTCTGACCGTTCAGCATCTTCATGTATCTGTTTTTCATCCCAACCCACTGGCATTGCTGTTGTTTCCTACTCTTCCATCATAGCTTAATTTTCAGAAGGAAAATGAGTTCAATTATATCTATTCCTGTGCAATTCTGCAAATCTTTCTGGATTCCAACTTTCGTAAATGTTGGTTCCAGCTGAGCTGAACTTCTGGGTGAAATACTGGCTTCCCACTGTGGATTTGTCCTGCTGACCTTAACAGGACTAAGACCTCACCCCAAAGTGGCTCTGGTCAAAGCCACAGTGCAAAAGATGAGCTAAGTCCTGTCGGGGTTAGCAGCTCCTCATTCCCTGGCCATGGATGAAGGCAGCTCCTCCATAGCCAGGCACAAAGAAATGTACTCGGCATCCTTTGGGCTGCAGCTTCCTCGCTGGGAAGCCACACGTGCTGTTTCACCCTGCCGTACGCCATCAAATCCAAACCAGCAGGGCCATATGTTTCCCTGAACAGAGAACCTGCAGGGAGGGCAAAAGGGCCCATAAACTCTCTGCACAGCAGATTTCTCAGAGCTCGCTGAAGGGAGCCAGAGCCTGGATGATCTGCAGATCTGTGAGAGCAGGATGGGATCTGCATCATGCAGCCCAATGGGATCTGCAAGACTTCACCCCACTGCAGAGCTCCCTTGGCAAGTTCCTCTGGGGTAAAATGTGTTGGGGTCTTTGGTGCTCACGCTGCCTTGCACGAAGGGTGCCCCAGGGTGGTTGCATGGTGGGGTCCCCATGCTCTTGCACACGCTTCCTGCTCTGCTGTCACCAAATCACTTCTCTGCTTGCCTTAGTTTTGCCTTGCTGTGAAATGGAGCCGGGAGCACTTGCCTGCTGGCAGGGAGATGCTGGAGGGAGGTGAGGCTGTGGGGATGGTGGCAGGATTTGTGTTACTGTGCTCTCGGTGCCCTGGGAGGCTGGGTGCTTCCTGCACCTCTGCAGCAGGGAGTCCTGGTCCCGATGTGCTGGAAGCACGCAGCCAAGCAGGCAGAGCAGATCAGGATGAGCCACCCCTTTGGCCAGCCAGGGTTCCTCTCCCTTTCTCTGTGTCCCCATGATGCAGCCACTTCCCTGAAAGGACGTGTTTCTGATTTACTGGGAGGACAGCGTGGTCCAAACTGACTTTGCTGCTGTAGGGTCCTGCTCACAGCTCACTGTGCTTCCTCCAAGGCACTTCTGTGTGTAAACCCCTGAGATAATCTGGGGTTTGTGATCCAGATCTCACCTCATGTCAAGGTTAGTGCTGTTCTGAGAGTGGGGTGGGACCAGAGGTCCCCTTGAGTCCCTTTTATCCTCAATTATACTTTGACTCAGCCTGGCAGGACCAAATCAGCAATGGGTGTGGAGCCAGTCAATGCTGTGGATCCCATCCCCTGTGCAGCTCTGTGCTGTTGCTGGATGCAGCATTAAACACTGCTATGCCTGGGGATGCTGTGCTGTGGTGGTGCTAGAAGGAGCTGCTGATCTCTGTGCTCACTGCAGGCCCCATGGTGCTTCTCACAGCCCTTGTGGGTAACAGGAGTCCCCCGAGATGCTCTTCCTGTAAGGCTCAGTGGGGTTCTCTTACAACTCCAGCTTCAGCATAAGACCCTGTGTTGTACCATGGATGCAGGTGGTGTGGCAGGCGATGAGGGCTTTAGTGGGGCTCTGCTCTGCATCATAGCCCTTCCAGTGTAATGATCAGACACGTCTTTGTTGGATGGTCCCAGCATGGATACAGCACTACAGATGAATGGGGTATGGCCCTGCTTGGAGGCCAGGTTGAGGAAGGAGTCAAATTTAGGGTGCCACAGTTGGTGTGGGAGCTGTGGCAGGTCCCTGTAAGCCGTTAACTGTGTAAAACGGGGCACTGCCTGAGCTGGAACAAAAAGCACATCCCTTTGGCAGCCCGGATCCCTGCCGGAGAACACCGGTGGCGGCTCTGCAGGTGAGCGGAGCTCAGTGCTGGCGCAGGACGGTGTTTGTCTTTAGGCAGCCCCGGGGCTGGGCGCCTTGTGTTGCTGTGTTGTGTAAGCACAAAGACTGCTGGAGGGCTGGCGCTGGAGCCAGCTCCCCCGGGATGCAGATGGCAGCGCCTGCTTCCCGCCTGCACCGAGGTGTGAGATGTGAGTGCTCCGGGCCTTTCCCAGCGCCTGGGGCAGTTTCCTGGCATCCAGAGCACTGCAGAGCAATGGGGCTTGCTCTGTGCTGGTGCAGAGACCCAGGAGATGGGGATTCTCTGCTGGCTGCACTGAACCCGGCAGAGAGAAGGGGTAGTCTTATGAAGGCAGAAGGCAGCTAGGCAGACATGGAATACACATTCCAGATACAAACCCAGCCTTTGTGCATGCCATATCCACAGGTATCAGTGGTGTGTGGTGGCACGCAGTGGGCAGCGAACGCAGGTGTGCTGTAGGTAGTATGCACCCTCATACAGATAACCTCTATCCTCATACAGGTAGCGTGTATCCACGTGCACAGCCGTGATCTGCATGCGTGTGGTTGACATGTGCATAGTTCCATGCACTGTGCATGCGTGTGGTTGGCGGGGACGCTGCATGGTAGGAGATGCCCTTTCTGTCAATGACTTCTCGGTTGTCTTTTTGACTCTGCTGGTTTGTGCATGGCTGGAGCCAGCAAGGAGCGTGGTGGCTGGGGGCCAGCAAGTCTGGGTCACGTGGAGCGGCTCCAAACTATTGCATAAGTCCTGTCTGAAAGTGGACCTGCTTGGTGGAGTCATCTCCTTAAAGCAAAAGAAGTCCAAGGCTGGGAGCTGTTGGGTTCTCAGTAGCCACTTTCCATCTGGCTGATGCTGGCTGGTCCAGCAGCTGGATTTGGGCTCAGCCCTGGGGCTCGCAGTGCCCCGTGCAGAACACCCCTCCCTGATGATGAGATGAGCTGGCACTTCTCTCTGGCTTTCCTGTTGAGGACCTCCGAGCATTTTACCACACGTGGGGAAATGCAGTGACCCCCAGATAGGGCCAGATCCTTATGTAACGGACAGATAGGATTTCCAGAAAGCAAAGCAGTCAGGGAGAGGTCAGTGCTCCCAGCTCTCCATTCGCATGCCATGGGTTGCTTTTGCCCCTTTTGCTGGTGAAATGAAAGCTCCTGCTGGAGTCTGGGGAGGAGCAAGGGGGTAATTCGGTCCTTTCCTCACCGTGATTGCACTGAATAGACTTGACTGTAAAACAGTTCTCGTGTTTTAAAAAGAAAAGCTACTCCCACACAGTACTGGAGCGAGCCCAAACCCCTGGGAAGCTTTGCTTGTACAAAGGGATGGAGGGTGTGCCCGGCTGCAGCACAGCAGGGCCCATGTGGAGTGCGGCAGCAAGCAGGGAACACAGAGCCGGGGGTCCGAAGGCAACGAGGGTGTTCTCTGCTCACCCCGGGGCACCAGGCAGGGGGATGGAGACCCAGGACCAGACCCTTCACCTCTGGGGTTCAGACCGGCAGCATCAGTCTGGATTTCCCACGTTGCCTTTGGCTAGGGTTGGATCTTGTTTTAACAGTGCAAAAGCCTCATCTGTCCTCCAGGCAAACACTGAGTTTCACCCTGGAGTCGCTGGAATGGGTGTCTGTAAAGAGCTGCTCTTGGGATGAGATGAAACAGCCCTTACAAGAGAGGGGCTGCAGCGAGTATTGAAGGCCCCCTCGCAGCCAGTGAGTAAGGAAAAGGCAAAAGCCCTTGTCTGTGCTCCAACGTGGGCTTGATAACGGGAGCAGCCAGAGGGATGGCGAGAGGATCCTAAAGGGTTGCTGTAGAGCAGTGTAGGCAGGAACCATCCCATGGCTGGAGGCTGCTGTTTTCTGGTGAACAGTGATAACTACGTGTTTCTAATTCCTTGCTTGCTGTGCCCCCAGAGAGGCCAGGCTTGGAGCAGCAAAGCAGACTCAGTTCAAGCTCTTGTTTTCAGTTCTGCAGACCTGTGGCTTTAACCCGTTTTTTGCGCGCTGCAGCCAATGCTCCTCGCAGTGAGCTGCTGCTGAGTTAAGGCTGATTTGTCTGGGTTTAACCCTTAATGCTACCCCAGAGCTGAGAAATGACTTCCCAGTGGAAGTCCTGGCAGGATGGCTGCAAAGAGGCTTCTGCCATCTGCACCTCAGCGTGTTTTCAGCTTAGCAGTCCAGCGGAATACTTTGTCGGGAATATCAGGATTCAGGTCTCAGGAAGCAGGAGGTGCAGCGTGGCGGGGGAGCAGCGCTGTTTGCTCTGTCCTCAGGAAGGTGCAGGAACCTGCCATGGTGGTGACTGTGCAGGCATGGAGCACCCATCACCCAAGGGGAGCGCATCAGGCCAGCACCCCCCTCTGCACTGGGAATGCAGTGCTCACAGGGAGAGACCTGCCTATTGCCCTACCCTGGTGTGCACAGTCCAGGTGGTGAGAAGGAGGGATGTAGAAGTGGTGAGAAGTGATTTGGGGGAAGTGTCAAGGAGGTCAGAGTGTCAGAATCACAGAGTGGTTTGGGTGGGAAGGGACCTTAAAGCCCATCCGGTGCCAGCCCCCTGCCATGGAGCTCCCAGGGCCTTTGCTTTTAAGATCTTCCAGCCCCTGATAAAGCAATTTCCCCCATGCTTTTGTGAGCTCTCGCAGGGAGGTGGAGATGGAGCTGGTGGTCCAAAGGTGTCTCCTTGCTCTGCAGTCCAGGTACATGATGGTTTTCTGAGTGTTGCCTGAGTGCAGCACCAGGAGCTGAAACCAGGGCAGTCCCTGGAGGCCATGCAGAGGAGTTATGCTTACAGCAGGATTTGGGACATAAATTTCAGCCAAGGGTTTACAGTCAAAACTTGTGGTCCTCCATGAAGCAGCAGCAGCAAGAAGGAGGCTGTTCTCCCAGGAAACATGGTGACTTTAGGCTGAGCATCCATGAGCTACAGGCACTGTGAGGTCTGCAGTGTGGATGTGGTGGGCAGCTGTGAGAACAGGAGGTAGGTAAGAGCCAGCTGTGCAGAGCAGGGGTTCCATGAGGGTGGTGGTGATGCTGCTGCCAAGTGCCTCTCTGTAACACTGGCATGAGCCATAGATCCCAGCACCCTGCAGTGCTCCCCCTATTTAGCAAAGATCGTGATGCTCATGGGGCAAGCTGTGTGCTTGCAGCTCTTCCCCCAGTGATAACTTCAGAACTGGTGGGACACTTTCGTACTGCAGTGGATGAAGAGCAAAACTCCCTTTGTTGTTGTGTGTACAATGGCCATGTAGCTGCGGGGTCTGAAGTGCTGCTCAGCCCATTGGCAGGGTGATGAGGGAGCCAGCACCAATGCTGGCTAAGCTGTGGGCCGTGGCATGGTGATAACCCCAATGTGGTTATGAAGAGCTATGGCCCCTTTTACAGAGGAACAAGAAGTAACCATGGGGGCTGCTGGCTTTCATCCATTCATTAATGCCGTAGCCAACAGCACAGCCCAGAAATGCTGTTGAGGGTGAAGCAGTGAGGCCATGGGATGCTCTGCTCTGCTCCCTCTGCTTTGCTCTCGCTGCTCACAGGCACTGCATGTCAGGAAGGTGTCAGTGGAAGGGCCGGGGGCTGCAGGGGGGATGCTGCAAGTATTTCCTCCCACTGGGGCAAGCTGGAAGCAGAAATCTGTGTTTGTATTTATTTCTCCCTCTCAAAGAAGGGAAAAGGACACCTGAGCTCGTAATTTGCAAAAGTTGGATGAGAAACCTGGAAGCTGCCGGGCCCTGCATCTTTAAAAGCAGTTAAATTCCTTTTCTCTGCACTAGGAGGCACCTTGAACCTTCCTCTTGGCCCCGAGCAGAGCCCATCTGCTTCCTATTACCTTCCCATAAAGCTGCCTCCCCGGCCAAAAAGCCGGGCTTTCAGGGAATTCTGTCTGCAGCCCCGATGTTGAAATTAGTAACAGTTGTCATCTGTTTTTCTTTTTTTCTCTTCTCTTTTTGCTTTATTCCAGCTTGAATCCTAGCCCCCAGCCCCATCTTTTCCCCGTGTTTTTTCTTGGTGCGGGAAGAGGTGACCTCGAAGCCGCCATCGGCTCCGGTGCCACCGGCCCCATTCCCCTCATCCCGCCGCCTCTTCCCGGCCCACGGGTTCACGCGGCGAAAGCCACCTTGGCGCGGGGAGCGGGAGCGTCAGCGGGGCGCCTGCCAAGGACAACGAATTCCTCGGGAAGGAGCAAATCGGAAGCAGCCCAAAGCGAGGGAGGCACGAGACCGGAGAGGTCACCCCACGGCCCGGACCTCCCCGCAGCCCCTCTTCCGTCCCCACCGGCGGCATCCCGGTGTCCCGCTGGCTCCGACGCGGGACGGGGCTCCTTAGGCTTGTCCGGTTGCTGCTGCTCCGAGAGCAAAGTCTGACAAATGAGGTGGTGGAAAAGTTTCTCTGTGTTGAAGCCGCAGAGCCCGTGCTCCTCCGTGGCAGAGAGGAGGGAGCCGGCTCCTTCTCCTGCGGGACATGAGCTCGTTGGGGTCTCGGAAGTGAAGTGCTGCTGGAAGGGGCCGTGTTTTCCTGGAGGCCCTTCCCCCAGCCTGGCTTATGGGAATTCCGCAGCTGTAATTCCTGCTCCTGCCCCCAGGCTGGGGGCTCCGGGGTCCTGGCGCCTGCAGCTCCCCCCCTGGCCCCTGTTCCGGGGGATGCTGAGGAGCCAGGACCGAAGGGGAAGGGCAGAGGGGACACGGGGGCACCGCTCACGGCTGCTGCAGCTCAGGGGCGCGGAGAGGCAGAGGAAGGACAGGGAATAACGACAGCCTTGAGGAAGCAGGTTCGACAGCTGGAAAACAAGAGAAATCAGTCGTGTGAAGCCCAGGAGGGAATACACTTCAGCTGAGCAGCTTTCTGTCCACAGACCTTGGAGCCGTGACAGGATTTAAAAGCTGGAATCTCAAGCTTTAATAGATGCTGAAAAATGCTGACTTAGGGCCGCAGCATTCCCGGCTTTTGCTTTGCCTTCTCCCTTTTCCAGTTCACTTCCCACAACCCAGCAGGGAGCAGGCACAGAGCAGCCTGCAGCATCCCCAGCACTTGGCCGTGCGTTGCCATAGCCCTGCCTTTGCCCTCTCGATGCTGCATCTGGTGGGTGATGCTCCAAAGGATGCTGCCACCAGGTGAACATGGTCTCATGGACCAACCCTCGGCATCCTTCTGTTGTGGTGGAAGAAGGCAGAATTCCTGCCCATCCCTCTTGTCTCCACTGCCTGCTTCCCTTTACCTGTTGTGGGTGACTGGAGCAGCCCAAGATGAGCTATAGACAGCTTTTCACCCATCAGGCAGTTTATCCTCACAGTCTTTGAGGCCACTATCATGGGTGCTGTGTCTGTGCTTTGCGCAAAAATTACCTGGCAAGTGGCACCAGAAGTGACTGGGGAGACCAGCCCCAGGCCTCACTGGGTCTTTGGCCGTTTTTAGTTGTAAATAAGCAGTTAAAAATCTTAACATTTAAAATGCAGAGCTCCAGATTGTGATTTAAGGGTGCGTGGTTGGTCCTCTCAGCATCTTTACATTTTACAAAAGGACTTTGGACAAGGGCCTGTAGGGACAGGCCAAGGGGAATGGCTTTAACCTGCCAGAGGGGAAACTGAGGTGAGCTCTTAGGCAGAAGCTCTTCCCTGGGAGGGTGCTGAGGCGCTGGCACAGGGTGCCCAGAGAAGCTGTGGCTGCCCCATCCCTGGCAGTGTTCAAGGGCAGGTTGGACACAGGGGCTTGGAGCAAGCTGCTCCGGTGGAAGGGGTCCCTGCCCGTGGCAGGGGTTGGAGCTGGATGGGCTTTAAGGTCCCTTCCAACCCAAAGCATTCCATGGTTCAGTGATTCTTCTTTTACCTCACCTATGTAGTCTCATGCTGGAATGGGTGTTATTCCAAACCCCCGCAGCACAAATAACATTAACTGCATAATATAGATGGGAAAACAGAAGTTGAAGTAAACTGCAGACTCCCAATAGGACACGAGGCGACCAGAGAAGGAACCATGCTCTCCTGCCCTGTGTTCTAGCCAGTAGTCTTTGCTATTTAAAACACAGAAGAGCAGAGAGAAGCAAGGGTTAACAGCGTTATTCCAAGTGCTTCCTTACTGGGACGAGGACCACACACATGCCATAGCTATTGACACCTTTGCAAAGAGCATTGTCCTCCTGTCTCCGGCCGAGCAGCTCAGGAGCTTCTGTCCCGCTGTTCCTCACCCTGTTCTGGACCATCTGTGAGTTGTAGCTGTGTCTCTGGCCTGATGTCAGGCTTTGGTATCTGTGGCCTTTGCAAGAACACTTGCATTTTGCTGCCGAGCTGCTCTGGAGCAGAGCATCACTGCTCAGATATTTGGGATTCTCTGGGTGGTGGTTAGGTATGCGCCGTATTCATTGCAGACGTCATCGAGTCGCTGGATGGAAACAAAACCCACGGGCTTTATGCAGCTCTCCAGCGCTATGTGAATTTTGTGTAATTGCCTCAGACTGGGTGGAAGTTATCTGGGAGCCAAAAATCTTTCACTGAAGCAATTAGCGAATCATTTTAAATCACAAATACAATTGGGATCTCACGATCCATTTGTGGATAGGGCTGAGGGTAAGGGTGAGTTCACTGAATGGGTCCTTTGTTTTCAACCACTTTCTTAGGTTTAGCCAACGCATTCTGAGAGCAAGTGCTCTTCTTTCAGGGCAGTGACAGTCATTAAAGTGTATTTTGAAGCCAGGGGAACTGGAGGAGAGAGGATCTCTAGATTGCTGCTCGCTACCACCCTGCTAATGCTTTTCTTTCATGCTCTCCTTTAAGAGATCAGGTAACTGAGACCACCTCACTCTTTGGTTTGCACTTCCTCGGGGGTGTTGACAAAGGATGCCCATCTATTCGATGCTGTTTTCCTCAGGAATAAGGTGTATACCAGCCCTTTAGTGCCGCTGCCAGAGCAGTGCAGGGGCTGTGCTGGGAGCAGGGTTCTCCCCGGGGAAGCACCCGGGTGTGCAGTGTCCCTGTAGCAGGATACCGTGACGTTCCAGTGCTGCGAACTGTTAATAGCAGTTGCGTTCACTTCCCTCTTTCTCTCCCCTTTCTTTCTTTCTTTCCATCTCACTCTTCCCTTCTCCAAGACCTAAGGCTTTCCTCATTCCCTCTGCTCACCATTTTCTTCTTTGTGTCTTTCTCCTCCATCCTTTGTTGCTCCTCTGCCCGTTTCCTGCTCACTCATCCCCACTCTCTGCTTCACAGGGGCAATGCCACCGAGAACCTGGGGCTCACACTAGCCCATGCTGACCCCGCACAGCACACGGCAAAGACACCGTTGGCTTCGCTGCTTTGGGAGAGCACGGAGCGGCCGAGGATGCCTGCGGAGGGACCGAGGACTCCTGTCTCTACATAAGCAGTGGCCGAGGGAGAGACATGTTGGGACAGCGCCCTTTCAGCTGGCACAATACTCCCTGCACTGAGACAAGCATCGCTAACCATGGCAATAGCTTGGAGGCTTCTCACGTGGACTGTCATCTTCACTGCGGCTCTGCGCAACTTTCCCGGTGACACGTTCCAGTCACAAGGTAGGAATTGCATGGGAATGGGAGCTGGAGCCACTCACCTCTGCTGGCAGGAGCCCTAAAGCCGGCCCCGGGGAGGTACTGGGGTAATGTTGTGCTGAGGACGAGGTGGAGACACCTCGAGCTCTGCTCTGCTCCCTGCACTGCAGCAGAGCTCCTGCTGCTGAATGTGCAGGTGTTTTCCCTTGTCCTGGAGGAAGGGATGTGTTTTGCTCTCGGATGTTGTGCTGAGTTCCGAGCAATAAGGTCTGTGCAAGATGAGAGCCACGTACAGGCTTAGCAATAGAGGAAGCTCCTCTTCCACTCGGGTGGAGCGGCGCATCCTCGGATGAATAGAGGCTTTGTTCCGAGGAGGGCCTGAGTCCTCTGCACGTGCAGGGATGGAGGTGGCTGATGGAGCATTACAGATACTCCAGCTGAGTCTGGTCAGACGTGTGCTGCTGGAGGAGGTTTAGTTTGCACACACCTTCCTGGAGGCGCTACCATTAGTAAATGCTCAAACCTGCTCAGGTGTAAGCACTTTGTACCTGTCCTATATGACTCTGCTTCTGATGGCCTTGTGTTTAAATACAGAGCCCTATATGCAAGTGATTGCAAGGAAAGCAGAATGTGGGTCTCTTATACATAGATTTGTGCCTTTGTAGATGATTTTATTCCAGGTTAGGAAGGGACTGGAAGGTGAGAACTGCCTTGTGCCCAGCCTGGAGTACAAATACAGCACGGGCAGGTAACACAGTGTAGTTAAATTGCTTAATACTAGTTTGCTTTCGTGACCTTTTCTTCAGAGGCAGTATGAGCACTGCCATCAGGCACCAGGGGTTAGAAGAAAGAGCTCTGAAGTTAGACATTTATCTGTGCAAGGTGTTAAAGCCTCAGCAGTGTGCTTACACAGCCGTAGTTGTGACAGAGTACATGTGCCCAGACTAATTGCAGCGGGGCCAAGGTCAGCAGCGTAGCAGGCTCCTGCTTAGTGCAACGCCATCAGGCTGTAGTTACTATGGCTGTGGGTTGTCTTGTGAAGCAGAACTGGAAAGAGGAACAAAGGCAACCAAAAGCCATGCAGTGTCCTGGGTCTGAGCTGCGTCTCCTTGCTAAAGGTGGGATGCTGCCCAGCTCATGCTGGCTGAAACAAGAGGCATTCCGACCCAGAGCTGCATGCTGTGCCGGCGCTGTGCAGCATGCAAGGTTATACAGGCAGATTTCCTTGAATCTGAAACAAGCCCTGGTTTTGGTCCTTTTTGCCAAAGCCTCTGGCAGTGCCTAGGGTGGCTGTTCTGGGCCTCCCATGCCCGTCAGATCACACCTCCCTCCATGTGCCCTGCGTTCGCCATGCAGCGATGCTCTGATGAGGACACCGCTGCCAGATCACCTCCACCCTGCAGCTCGGATCCTCCCTCATGAGTCCCCGTGCTGTTTGTGAATGCACCTTGCTCTAAGCCCCAGGGCTCATCACATTTACAGGTCATGTCTTTGTGCTCTCCCAGAGGCAGTCTGGGGGATGAATCTCAGCCCACGGTGTTGCTGGGATCATGGTGCTTTGGCAGCATCAGGCTGGGGATTGCAGCCTGTCCCCTCCCCAGTCCCTGTCCAGTCCCAAGGGTCACGCTGCCCCATGGGCCCCTCTTGCTGTCAGAGCACTTTTTTAGGCTCCCTGCATGCGGAACGGCTGGCGTCAGGCTGTTGATGTTACTCAACACTTCACCACGCTGCTGAGATAGCAAGTGCCTAATCCTCACAACACCCTTTCAAGAGGGTCAGACACTTATCTCCTCTTAGCAGTTGGAGGCACGGAGGGTAAAGGCTGGTGTTTTCAACAAGGCACTGATTTGGACCAAGTGCCTTGCTCCAGTTAGCAGTGGAGCAGGTTTCACATGCCCCATGTGCACAACTCCAGATCAGTGTATTTGTTTTATGCAGGAAAAAGATTAAGGTATCACAGTCATAAGCTGTAATTATCTTGGTGGGAAATAGCATCCCAGTGTTGAAGGCCTCTTCAGGCCAGCGGAGATGTAATGAGATTCAGATGTAACGTGTACACTCAGGCTGCAGGCTTTAACAGTGCAGGGAACAGCAGCTGAACGTGCTGCTGAATGGGCTTTGAGCAAAAAGAAGTTTTGTGCTTGCACCTTAGTTTAATTCTAGTGACTGACAGATGAGACGTTTCCCCATTTCATAGGGCATCAGGATGAGGCTGATCCCCCTGTTCCCGATTCACATGTAAGCCAATGGACCCTCGGAGGATGTAGTGATGTTGCCATAATGCCAGGGCAGCCTGAAGCCGTGCAATCCCATAGTGCTTTCCACGGCCATCCCTTAGGAACTGTGTCTGGACTGCAGCTGAGGCTCCTCTTTGCTCTGGTGAGAAGACCGGAGCAAACATCTGCTTCCTTTTCATCTTTAAATGAGTAATGAGTAAATGAGTAAATGTAAATGAGAGGCAGTGGTGAGGATACGAGGAGAGAACAAAATCCCTCCCCCTCCAACTTTCACCTTCCCTCTCTTCTTTTTGTTCAGCTTGCTCCTCTGTGTCCCCTGTGCCCTTTCTGTTCCTGTACCAGCCCTGTCCCTATAGACGCGTGCTCCCTTTCCACCAGAACCAGGCAGCTCGGTACTTCTCCCCGCACCCCATTCCCTCCCGCTTCCCAGCTTTCTCCCTTGCCCTCTCCGGGGACATTTGTGGTCCAAGCGTGCTCAGTCCCACACAGCCACGGGCAGGTTTTCCTGGAGAAAGGCTTTTTATAGCATCTCTTCCACAGCAGTGTGACAGCGCTCTGGGAACACCAGGCTGCTTATCACCAGTGCAGACCCTCCTGATACGGTGGGTGCAGTACTGCGCATTTCAGGCCAAGAGCTATTAATACAGCATGAAGTGGCTGAGGGGTCACAGGGCACATGGTGGCTTTTCTGAACCGAAGGAAGGCAGGCAGGCCAAAGAGTGCTGCTCTTGCTGTTGGGAGCTCCTGTAATACAGGGAGCATGACCAAGGGAGGGATGAGCAAATGAGGGAATTAGGGAACATCTGTGATGTTGGGTGGGGTGCAGGGGGTTAGGGAGTAAAAGATCCTAATATCCTAGCACCTAATCTAATCTTTCACGTGTTTAGAGGAGGGGAAGGAGCTGGCTGTAACACTGGATGAGGACACTGGCTTCTTCCTTGTGTTGAAAGTCTCTCTTCATTATTGTGTCTGTTTGTGGCATCCCCACTTTAAAGAATCACTTCCTAAAACATTCATGTAATGCAAGGAACTGCTTTTTGATCTTTCTTCCTCTGCCTCAGTTTCCATCCCTGAGAGGATGCACAGTGATGCTACAACAAAAACAGGGTCTCACACCCAACCCCATCCCTCAGGCTTTAATCTCCTGGATGTACCCCATGGGTCAGGAGCCGGGGCTGCAGCCCTGCCCCAAGCCCTTTGTAACCACTGCATGCACAAACCTCCTTCCCATTCACTGTTTTGCAAGACTGCAGAGAGGGAAGAAGACAAACAAGACGCTTCCGATAGCAAATATTTCCAAGCCTGAGGTCATTGCTTAGATGCAGTCACTCTTGTTTGCCCGGCTGCATCACACGCGAGGCGCTGAGATGCAGGAGAAGCTGGAGCACAGGAAGTTAAAAGGCTAATAATTATTTCTGGCTTGTGGAGACAAGGGATGGGTGCCAGAAGTGCTTATGGTTTGGAAGGATGGGAGCTAACCCCTAAACCCAGCTGGTGGGAAGGACTGTCCCATTACCGGTGGCCAAGGAAACCGCTCTGTCAGGCTCCCACGTTGGAAAACGCACTAGGGGAAAAGGAAACTTTCCAGTGCTGCCATGTGGTAAGAGTGTAATTTGGAGTCCAAGTTTGTGATGGCTGGGAAGGCTTTGAAGATGGGTGCTGTGTGGAGCCAGGCGAAATGCAGCCACCCTGGAGCAGCCTGGCCTCTCCTGTTTGCTTAGGAAACAACTACAAATAGGATGCGGAAAGCACAGTAAGAATCTTCCAGAGTCAAAAGAGGACAAATCCTCTCCTGCTCCATGAGCAAACCTCCAGTGACGAGGGGCTCAGGAGAACACACTGAGATCAGAGGAGCTAGCCTGCCCAGTGCCTGATTTTATGCATCTTCTGCTGAAGCCCATGGTACTGAGGGCTGTCAGAGACATCTAGACCTCCGCTCAGCTCCAGTCTGGCAGTCCCTGTGACATTTTGCTTGGAAAATGAGACATTTCTGTCGAGTGCCAATTTCTTTGACAGCCAAAAGTGTTGCTTTAGCTTGTGAGGGCAGGCAGACATTTTCAACAGGGACCTTGTCAGAGCACATTTCCTAAGTGGGACGAGACAGGCTCAAATACTCAAGTGCCCCAAGAGAAGGTGCTAAGCCAGGCTGATACAATAAAGAACACCATCCTGGTGAGCTGGGCAGGGATGATGGTGTCATAGATAGAGACCTGGCTGGGGAGTCAGGATGTCTGAGTTCTTTTCTCACTGCCTTTTCAGCTGGGGAATTCTGGTTACCCTCTTTCTTACTTTGGTTGCAAGGCTGGCATTGCAAGGACATTGCCTTTGTGCCTCTTGGGAGGATGCTCAGTACCTAATGCCCTAATGCAGCTGTGATTGGGAAGGCTGTGCTGTTATGCAGGTTATCAAAGCAGAGATAGCAGGTCCATGTGGCAGCTGTAGATGTGCTGAAGAACACCACCATTCCTTAGCAAGACTGTCTTCTCCTGAGCTATTTTTGCCCCAAGGCTCATTCTAGCTTGTTTTGAAGAGACCTTATTGCTAGCTTTGTTACTGAAAGGATCCAGGTTAAAATAACCCTCCTACTGTGACTGCACAACCTCGAGTCCCTCTGCCCAGTGGAGATGGAGAGATGAGGGACAGTTCAGGATCAGAGCCAGGATTCGGACTGAGTGGTCCCTTGGACCGGTCCATTTCTCTCCATCACCTGCAGAGGAGAAAATAATGCTCCATAGGCTCAAGGCCTATTGGTAGGACAGGGAAAGGCTTAAGGCCTTTGGGAATACCCCAAGGATCCAGCAGTCTGGACAGAGCATAAGGAAGAAGTTGTTCCCTGTGAGGGTGCTGAGGTGCTGGCACAGGGTGCCCAGAGAAGCTGTGGCTGCCCCATCCCTGGCAGTGTTCAAGGCCAGGTTGGACACAGGGTCTTGGAGCAAGCTGCTCCAGTGGAAGGGGTCCCTGCCTGTGGCAGGGGTTGGAGCTGGATGGGCTTTAAAGTCCCTTCCAACCCAAACCAGTCTGGGATTCTATGACCCTCTGTGTCAGGACTCCATCCCACTGCTTTGTGGTGCTTGCGGCTCAGTTGTGCTGCAGTCACTGTGTTTTACTCTGCCTCCCTCTGCAGATTGCCATTCCTGCTCTGTTTGCTTTCCCTCCCCAGAGGAGTTCCTCTCCAGCCTGGATCACTATGAAATTGCCTTCCCCATCCAAGTGGACCAAAACGGGGACTTCCTCACCTTTGACGTGAGAAGCCAGTTGAAGCAACGCCCTCGGCGCAGCCTGGGCTCCTTGCCCTACGAGCCATCTGAGCAGCAGGTCTTCTACAAAGTCTCTGCCCACCGAACCCAGTTCCTCCTCAACCTGACCCTGCACTCCAACCTGCTGGCTGAGCATTTCACTGTGGAATACTGGAAGCGAGATGGTGTGGACTGGCAGCATGATTTCCATGAAGACTGCCACTACGCAGGACACTTGCAGGATCAGTACCTGAACTCAAAGGTCGCCATCAGCAACTGCAATGGACTGGTGAGTCTGGATTTTGCCCAGTCAAGGGCACTGGTAACAACTAGAGATGCCCATAAAGCAGAGCTGATGGTAGCCTCTTTGGTCATCGCTATTGAAGTGCAAGCCTGGTTTGGGTTCCATGGTGGTGGGAAAGGCATGGGGCTGGTGTCAAGCTAGAATGTGGCATCAAAAGTCAGCTGAGAGTGAAGAAGGCCACAACCCTGTAGGAGCTCCTGATCTGTATTTCGTTTGTAGTCCAGTTTCTGCCAAAGTCAGTGGGCATTTTTCCATTTATTTTAATTGGAATGTCTTAACATCTTTTAATCTGCGTGTCTGAACAGACTGGACATCATGGTTTTAAATATCAAGAAAACTTAATGGTAGACATTAGTGGTAGGGATAGCTGAGCTGTAGGTTGCTTAGAGAGTATGTGACTCCTACATCATGGGAGATCTTTAAGAATAGGTCAGATGAATGCCTCTCAGAAATACTCCAGGTATGAGCAATTCCAGCACTGGGAATACACTAAGGATTTCCATCCTTATTTTTCTGTGATTTTTCTGGCTCCCAAGGCTCATTTCATGACCTGCCAGATGGAGGGATGGAGCAAACATACCCTTTTAGTGAATCCCAGGGATGATGGCTCCCTTGGAGGGGTAACGGGTACAAAAAGACTCTGTAGGCCAGATTCATATTTATGCTACAGCCCCACCTCACAGCAGTATTCTGGCAGTGTGGAAGAGCTTCCAAATGGGAATGAATTCACATTTGATTTATTGCTAAATCGCAGTGCCAGAACAGTGCTGTGGGTTATTAACAGAAATGAGAATCTGACTCATTATATCGTGGAGTCTAATGTTTCTATCTCACAGCCAAAAGTCAGAGCTGCATAAACTCTTGGTTCCCTGGTTAGCTCTTTGTTCAGATATGGAAACTCTGAAGTCCCACACTTGTTGGTGTTCACAACAGCACTGAAGGGGGAGCTGGATGCTGCTGGCTCGGAAGGGATCTGGCGTTAGCCTGCCTTCCCACTTCAGAAAGCAGCAAGTCCAGGGCAAGCAATGGCCCAGCAGCACTTGTGCTGGGATAATTCAGTCCACAGGCTGTGCTTAGCTCTGGACGGGGCTTGGAGCAAGCTGCTCTAGTGGAAGGTGACCCTGCCCGTGGCGGGGGTTGGAACTGGATGAGCTTTAAGGTCCCTTCCAACCCAAACCAGGCTGGGATTCTACCTCCCATGGAGGGTGCACCATGCTGTGCTTCAGGCTGAGCAGGGGGAAAGTCACCCAGGTTTAAGGTGTTGGAAGCAAAGGACAAAGTGGTCCGTTTTCCAAAACACCCGTTACTGTGAGCAGCCAGCGGGGCCACTTTAGGACAGAAATGCCACTTTCTTACCTCTTATGTCAGAGCTCATCAAAGGACAGTTCAAAGGGTTTTCAACCCTTAGTGACCATGTGTTCACCTGAAAAGCCCTCCTGAAGGTCAGCATGAGCATTAAAGCTTGGAGCAAGCCACATGGCCCTGCTGCTGAGGCTGATGCTGAGCTGCTCGTGTGTATATATGAGGACATAGAAGAGCTGAATTGCAGTATGCGGCCACGCTTTTGACTGTGGTCATAAGCTAATAGCACAAACCATCCTTGCTCTGCAGATGACCTGGGTGAATCACAGACAGGATATCCAGTTTAGCTCCCCCACAAACCACAGGGATCCCTCCAAGGGCTTCTCGCCGCCCCCTTTCAACAGGCTTGTGTCACGTCCAGCGCCTGGACCTCGGAGCTCGCTCTTTGGGGTCAGTGATGGGGCAGTTTTCAGGCTGCTGTGATGGCCGAGCTCCGCTGCTGAAGGATGCGAGGCCGGCACTGGAGCCTCCTGCCTCTTGCGCTCTGCAGATGCTCTGGGTTTAAGCGCAAGCGGCCCTTTTCTAGCAGGACATGGGTTTGGGGCAGGACGCGCTCTCCCCTCCCGCTGCTCTGCCCCAAGGCGGTGGTGACCTCCTTCTCCCCATCCCACAAAGCCGGCAGCCAGCTGGCTTCTCCGGCCGACACTCGGCTTTCCGCCACAGCCCTCGCCAGGCTAACCTCACAGTACCTCGCTTGTGCTGGAGGAGGTGGAGCCCAGCCAAGAGCAACAGAGCCCGGTGCAGGAGGAAATCCCCCGGCACTCTGGAGATGGGGACTTCGCTGTGCGCACACTGCCCCGATTCAGCTCCCATGGCAGGGAGGGACAGGACGAGAGACCTATGGCGGTGGCAGCATCCACCCCGGAGGGGCTCTCCCGCATGAGCACCCAGCAATGATGCTGTCATGCAGGTGGTGTCTTCCGTGCGAGGATGTCAAGATGTTTTAGAGACCTGCTTCCCCACTCCCTGTCCTGGCAGACAGGCCTCCTGTCCCCCTTGCATAGAGGAGAGATGGAAAAGTGCTGTGACATCTAAAGGACGGCACTACTGCAGAGCTGATGGCAGGACGTGGGTGTTGCTGCACCTAGAGCTATGCTTGTGCACAGGTAATGTGGGTCTCAGGCTTTTGGGATACTGCTTGAGAGATGTCAGGCGTGTTTCTGTGCCTCGGTTGCTGGTTGGTGAAGTTCAGCTGGTAGCACCCCCACATTTCTTGGAGTTAGGTGAGATCCAGTGCCAGGAGTTCTTAAAGCAATGGAGCTTCTACTTGTACCCTGTTGGGCTGCCAAAAACTCTTCAGGTTGCTCAGACTTTTTAGGCAGAAGGAAAACTTGCCATGAGGATGGGACCAGCCGCAGAGGAGAGATTCTGCAGGCACCCGGTGGGTTTGGCTGCTCATCCCACTGGGATGCCCGGTCATCACTGTGGGTCCATTTGCAGGGAGCAAAGTCTGGGCTTGCAGCTGAGATTCATTCAGTTGAATAATAAAATCAGGAGAACAAGAAACAAATGGGGCAAACCCAAGATCATCTGCCTGACGTGGTGTGAAAAGGGCAGTGCCTATAGGGCAACAAACCAGGTTTAGGCTGTAGAGAAAGACTGTGACCTTAGTGGGTTGCTCACTGCTAAACAGACTTCAGGTTTTCCAGATTCAGTGTTTCTCAACAGCCTCTGCAGTGCTGTGCCTGAGTTTCCCAGCTGGTGGTAATGATCCTGAGCTACTTCCAAGGCTCTTTGGTGAGGTTGAACAGTACAGAAGGGAGATCCCACTGCTGAGTTGTGCTGTTATGCGAAGGGATTTAGGATCCCACAGACAGCTCTTGATTGGACTGAGGGGGTGGAATAGGAAACGACTCATTCATAATTTTGCAAGGAAGGGCTCTGATTTCCAGAAGACCTCAGTGAACAAAGATGTCCCAGGGCATCCACGAGCATCTGGCTCCGTTTCCTCTGGTCTGTAGCTTCACGTAGTTCAGTGTTCGTGCGTAAATGAAGGATTCCATCACATTCTCCAAAGTAATCGTCAGTCCCCAGAAGCTCAGTGGTTAATCAACAGAAAGCTCCTTCCAAGAAGCAATATCTCACCCAGTTCTCTCTCTACCTCTTTCAGTGCCTTTTGTCTCTTTCCTTCTGCAGCATGGGGTGATCGTCGCAGATGAGGAGGAGTATTTCATTGAGCCATTGAGCCCGGGAGCCAACGTCAGCACAGGGAGTGAGGGCAAGGGCAGCCCCCACGTCGTGTACAAACGGTCGTCTCTGCAGTACCCACACATGGATGCGGCCTGTGGCGTGCTAGGTACCCATCAACCCATCCTCGATCCATCCCAGTGCAGTCCTGGTAGAGCAGGCTTTGAAGGTCCACACTATGGCAAAGAACCAAATTTATCTCCTGCATTCAAGACCGTTTTCTCTATTTGCTTTTACTCGTGTTAAGCATTTCTGGTGGCCTGGTCTTTGGTAAGCTCTTGTGCTCTCTTCACAGCAGGGCTTTTAAATTTGTAAGTAGAGCATGGAATAGAAGAGAAAAAACTGCCTCTTATTGTTCTTAAGAAAAATCTTTCCAGATTTGGCCAATTGACAAGGTATTGAGAAATCCGAGCTTCCACATGCTCAGCAGAGACTTCTCTTTGGGTTTCAGTCTCTGAAGATTGTGTCCATGTTGAGATAACATCTGCTGCTGTTAGAGACCAGGTGGAAAGATGCCTTGTAGGGTGGGATGTGGGAGCTGGTTAGTCACAGTGGGCTCTGGGGGACGTTTATAGAGGGTGGCAATTGCACATTTACCCCCTTTCTATGCTTTTACAGGCCCATGAATTCCTAAAGGACTCACCCAGGGCTGCCCTGGCCTCTCCCTATTGCTTGTGTCCTCATCCTTGCTAGCAGGGTCCCAGAGCTTGGCTGAAATTGCCAGCCCTTATGAATGTGCAGGGTTTCTCCATCTACCCAAAATGTTGCACGCACGCAGGATGCTGCTCCCTCAGTTTACAGAGGCTCCCCTGGCTCTGTAAGGATGAGAGGAGATGCCATCCCTGCAGAGGGGCCAGCTCGCATGTTATGGATTAGAGTTTGTGGATGCAGGAGCAAGGCTGTTCCCCGTTGCTCCTGGAGGTTTTGTGTCACTTCAGGCTGTTCATCCAGCGACACTCACCTAGATGGGGAGTCCCTGCTGGAAGGGATGGAACGTGTGGAGACACCAGGGCACTGCCAGACTGCTCTGAGCAGGCTCTGAGTGTCCCCAGACCTGGGGGACAACCTGTGCTTCCCTGCCCCCTCTCCTCCTCTCCCAGCTCCCAAAGTCACAATGGACAAAGTGCCAACAGGCTCCCCTTCTGCTGACCCTTTCCCACGTTCCACGGCTTCCAGACAAAAGTTAGCCTGTTCCTAATTGCTTCTTGGAAAGCAAAGGCCGTGCAGTGAGAGCCATGGGCCAAATGCAGTTCAGAACAACCACAATGCAACTGGTCCCATCAAAGCTGCCCAGTTCCATTGCCCCGAAGGCCGGACCTGTGCTGACCTGCCCAGCATAGCTGGCCCCTGAGCACCCTGTGAGCTCCCTCTGAGCAGCTGTAGGGGCTGGAGCTGGTAGGTTGTGGGGCTGCCTGTGATCTGCCCATCTTCCCGGGATTGCTGGATGATTGATGTTCCAGCATCAGGGCAGAGGAGGGGGATTCAGCCGGCTCTCCTGATGGAGCAGGAGAGTGGTTGTAATCAGCTGTAATCAGCTCTCCTGCCCTGTGCCAGTCTCCAGGCCATGGGTTTGGGGCTGATGGCCCTGCTGTGGGCATCCCTACGGTCAGGTCAGTAGCACTTGAAGCCTGGAGCAAAGTCCTACAAACCTGCTGCTGCTGCTTTGGAGGCTGCAGCCATTGCTGTGGAGGAAGAGCCAAGTCCTAAATTCAAGCCCTGGCAGGAAAAGGAAAGAGGAAATGATCTGCAATGGCTTTATTTTCAGATTATGTCTGTGTAGTTTCTAAACCTACACTGCTCTTGCCTGCGACAGAGGGGAGGGCAGGGCCTTGTAGCATGCACTGAAGTGCATGGGGCTGCTGCAGAAGGATGGGTGCACACCTCTGCATGCAGTGCCTGGGCAGGAGGGCAGGCAGGAGGCAGGTAGGATGCAGGGAGGACACTGGCAGGATGCAGGCAGGGCAGGAGCACAGCCCTGGGCTGCAGTAGGAAGAGATCAGCAGATCCAGCCCACGGCAGTGGGGGCATTTGCTGGGTTCACACATGTATAAAGAGCCTTGCAACGACCTTTCCTTCCCTGAAACCAAGCTGCCAGAGGGCAACAGAAACATCTCCTTCCCTTTGCAGATGAGAAGCCCTGGAAAGGGAGGCACTGGTGGCTGCGGACGCTGAAGCCCTCCCCGCTGAAGCCCTCGGGCAACCACAGCCAGCGCGGCCAACTGCCCCTGAAGAGATCCGTGAGCACGGAGCGCTACGTGGAGACCCTGGTGGTGGCTGACAAGATGATGGTGGGGTACCACGGGCGGCGGGACATCGAGCAGTACATCCTGGCCATCATGAATATTGTAAGTGTTATAACCACATCATGAGCTTTGGGGACACACACACACACCCCCAGCAGCAGAGAGCAAGCAGGAGCAGCTCCTGTTCATCGCCCTGGATGTCTGAGTTTGGCAAAGGGTGCAAGGAGCCAAGTGGGATGGGAACGCATTGGGTGACTCAGATCTGTCTCAGTATGGCAATGGCTTCTCCCCACTTCCAGAGCAAGATGTTTGGGTCAAAAAGTGATTCTCTGGAGCCTGCAGGGACTCTCTGGTGTATAGGGGAGCACTGTAGGAGAGGTAAACTGGCCTGTCTGACCATGCTACAGATCTGGACCGGGAGAACAAAGCCCTTTCTTTGAACTGCATCTCTCATCTCCAATTAGCATTGCAAATAGGGCCAGGCAAGCAGGGAAACACATGGGAAAGCATAAGGATAGTGAGCTCTCACGCTTGGGGGCTGAGCAGTGTGAGGGGTAGGGAGAAATACCCTCGTTCTTCCACAGCACACTGCCCATGTCTCTGGGTTACTGCAGAGGAGCTTCCTCTGCAGCATCAGATCTGGGTCATTGCTGGCGGCAGGATACCAGGCTGGATGCATAGAGAGCCTGAATTGGCCATGCTGAATCCTCCTGTGAGGTGAGATAGGTTTGGAAGTTATCCATCACGCTGCTGAAAGCCCCTCTGTGCTGGTTCTTTGTCCTGTCCTCTGCAGGCTCTCTTTTCATGGTTGGCTCTGTTTGCATTTCTGAAGCAGATGCCAGGTTTTCAGACAATGTTGTGTGTAACTGTTTCATCTGCTGTGAAACACCCATCGTGCGGCAGCAGATCTCTGAGGGATGCTGTGTCATTCGCTGCCCGTGGGCGGTCACCAAAGCTTCATCCTGTGGCTGGGTAATGCCAGGACCATGGAGCTTCCCCACCTGAGCTCCAGGCCAGGAGAAGCTGCTGTGGGATGTTGGCTTCACTGCTTGAATCAGACAGAAGGAGACACCGAGGTCTGAACGTGGGTTGGGAGGCTTTGCAGTCCAAGTGGTAACGTGGAGTCCCATACCTGTATCTGCTCTCTAAACCACTGTGTTCAGACCCTGCAGCCCGTGCTGATGAAGCCACCCTGGTTCTCTCCATGCCAGCTCACCGGGGAGCTCATTTTTAAGACTCGTCTTTTCTTGTTTCTTGGAGGTCAGGTTGCCAAACTTTTCCAGGACTCGAGTCTGGGCAATATTGTCAATATCCTGGTGACCCGGCTGATTCTCCTCACCGAGGATCAGGTAAGGTGGGCTCTGCTGAGCCACTTCTGTCGCACATCTGCACTTCCTCTGTGGGTCTGCTGGGTGCACCGCAGAGAATCCCAGCCTGGTTTGGGTTGGAAGGGACCTTAAAGCTCATCCAGTTCCAATCCCCCGCCATGGGCCAACACCTTCCACTAGAGCAGCTTGCTCAAGGCCCTGTCCAAACTGGCCTCTCAACCCTCTCAATAGCAGCTGGGGACTGCATCCAGGCCATGGGCTAAGAGCACCTTTAGAACTCTGAACACTGTTTCTATGCCAAGGTGGTTTTAAGGAGGTTTAAGTAGCTTTAATCCTCCCAAAGTCTTGCTTTCCTGTGGCCTCCATGAAAACATGGGGGCATCTGAATGGGTGTCAGTGCTCTGCTGGCATGGGAATAGGCAGTGCTTTTGCATCAGAGCTTTCCTGGGAACACACTGTCATATTGCTTCCATTTCAGCCCACACTAGAGATTAATCACCACGCTGGGAAATCCTTAGACAGCTTCTGCAAGTGGCAGAAATCCATTGTGAACAGGAATGGCAATGGGAATGCTATCCCCGAGAATGGCATAGCCAACCATGACACCGCAGTGCTGATCACCAGGTAAGGCTGAGCCCGCCCTGGCAGTGCTGTCAATGGGGGGGTGTTCTCTGTACAGCTGTCCTTTATCCCTGTCCAAGTGGTTCATCCAAAGCTTCCTCCCCATGCAATCCCCCACAAGCTGCTTGGCCGCTGCTGTCCCTCAGCCCTGTTGTCCCTTATTGCAGCTCAGATCATTCTCATCCTCCAGTGTCTTCTCCCAGTCTTTGGTATGCTCTCAAGGAGCTTAGTTTGCAGCCATGGGGATCTGTGTACCCAAGTGAATGGCATCATGTGTACAACGCTGTTGGGCATGTGTGGGAACCGCCCCGGAGTCATGGAGCATCAGGCATCCTACTGAAATGGAAAGCCCCATCTGCTCTGCTGTGAAAGATGGAAAAGAGGATACAAATGGGATCTGAGCATCATGACAGTGACAGAGGGCCTCCAGCCAGTAGGGGGTTTGGTTCACCTCGTTTTAGGTGCCTGCGTATAGGGCTGAACTCTCTTCTTGGTAGCTGATAGACATCCTTGAAGCAGTGATTTCATCTTGACTCCCTGAGGTCCTGCCCTGCCTGTCTCTGTGCTTCTGTAACAACAGTCTGGATCAGCAGCTGAATTAGACCTTCAGAGCTGGGTGAAGGGGGCTGAACATGCAGGACACATAATCCCTGTCAGAATAGGTGGGTGCTTGAGCCTGGAGCAGCAGAGGGTACAGGAGGGATGTCTGGAAGGACATACGGATGGTTGGAAGGAAGGAATAGAACAGAATGCTTTGGGTTGGAAGATCATCCAGTTCCTACCCCTTCCTATAGGCAGCCACAGCTTCTCCGGGCACCCTGTGCCAGCACCTCAGCACCCTCCCAGGGAAGAGCTTCTGCCTCAGAGCTCATCTCAGTCTCCCCTGGGGCAGGTTCAAGCCATTCCCCTTGGCCTGTCCCTACAGACCCTTGTCCCAAGCCCCTCTCCAGGATTCCTGCAGCCCCTTCAGGCACTGGAGCTGCTCTCAGGTCTCCCCTTCAGGAGCCTTCTCTTCTCCAGGCTGCCCCAGCCCAGCTCTCTCAGCCTGGCTCCAGAGCAGAGCTGCTCCAGCATCTCCATGGCCTCCTCTGGACTCGCTCCAGCAGCTTCAAGTCCCTTTGTGCTGAGGTCTCATGAAAGCAGAAGATGCAGAGAAGACAACAGGGACAGTGGAAGGAACAGAGGCGTGCGAGGACAGAGGATGACAAAGGGAGAGCTGGAAGGACAGAGGGGATGAGGGCAGCTCTCTGGTGCTGCCAGCTGCATCCCGGACGCCAGCTCCCCGCTGCCTGCCCAGACCCCGCTCAAGCAGAGGGGCAGGAGCCTGGGGAGAAGCCAAAGGCAAACCCAGGATTTGTTTGTGCATTTTTTTCCTCCCTCCCTCTTGTGGAGTGGACGAAAGTCATCAAATGGAAGTGGTGGAGATGGGGGCCTCCAAGCGGGAGCCAGTTTTCCTGGCTCTGTTTTCCTGCTCCAGTTCCCGGTGGTGGCCAGAGCCATGGGCATCGTGGTGCATCCCCCATGAGCGAGCGAAAGGCCCCTCAGCCCCAGGTTTTCACCCTCCCGGGGTTGCAGCATCTGCTTTTCCTTCCCTCCCACCACACGTGTGGGACACAAACGCCAGCTCCTCTTCTGCCTCTCAGATGTCTGAGCTAACCCGAAGTGACTCACTGGCCACACCAGGCTTGGACAGCACCAACGCATCCGGCCCATCTCTATAAATTCCCTGTGTCCCAATAAGATCTTGCTGAGCTGCGGGGTTTTTCTCTTGCAGGGACATGTCAAACCAGCGCCTCCAAAGGCTTTCACAGCATTCATCACAACAAAGCAACAAATGGTTTTCACTGGTTTCCTGCTGGGGGTGAGAGGTTTGGACACTTCCAGAGAATGGCAGGGGACAAAGGGACAGGAGCCATCACCAGGAGCACGTTATGCTTAACTCATCGTGTGCCATCAGGATGCTTCCTCCCTGTTCTCATCCCCATGGGGCCGCTGGGATGAGGGGTGCTCGATGGTCCTGCTCACCACGCGGGTGTCCCCCAAACCCACTCCCTGCTCAGCATCCTTCATGCTCTGAGCCCAGCTCACACACACTGGTTTAGATGCATGTCAGGAGTAAGGAGCAACCCCAAGCAGCTCTGGGGCATCCACTGGTCCCCTTCTACCTACCCACCCTATGTGGATTTCAGTGTTAGCCTTTCAGCCTGGGTTTTGCAAAGACCCAAGTGTTTGGGGAGTCTCACCTTCTGGAGAAGGTATTTGAACAGAGGAAGGTTCACCTCTGCAGTTAAATGATGATATTCACCCTAAGGCTCAAGCTGCTCTCTTCTGGAGCTGCTGCTGCATCCCATTGTGAGGGATATGGAGGAATTTTTACTTTTGCTGTCCATGGTTTAGCTTTTCCTTGTGAGTGGCTAATGATGTACAAACAGATGATTCCTTGATGCAATGGCTGGGAGCCGAGGCCAGGAATCAAGGCAAGGATCACCTTGAATTAACCCATATTGAATTTTTTGGAAAATTCTTGGTAAAGAACTAAACTGAAAAGAAAACAATATCAAAAAGACTTTGAATGAAGCCACGGTGAGTTTGGAATTGGGGCACCTTTTCCAGCTGAAATGTCTTATGTTTTAAATGAAGAATCAGAAGGATATATATGATGGACACAATTTGCTGCAAGGGACCTCAGGTCCTTTTCCCCCCTGTTCTGCTGAGGCAGAGCCCTGGGGCAGAGAATTGGCAGCTCGCAGGGGTGCAGTGGGTGCTGGTGAGCAGAGCTGGACCAGCCTTCCCAACCCAAAGAGCTTCAAGGCTGGGATGGCATCGTCCCTGCTCATTTACCACATCTCATCGAAATCCAGTCTCTGCCCCTGCTCAGCACTGCCCCAGAGGGAAGGGACTGGAGTCGGCGTTAAACATCCGCAGCGAGTCTCAGCCTGGGAAAAGTGAGTGTTGGCCGATACGGATCAGAGGCATCTTACCCCTTGCAGTCAGTACTTTCTATTCCAGAAGTGTTGCATGAGCCATGGGCTGGTTTGAAGTGTTTTGGAGGTGAACACACCACTAAAACGGAGATAGCTATCCCGGAGCCACTGGAATCCTTAGTGTTCTTATTGCTGCTTTCTCTCCTTTGCAGGTATGACATTTGCATCTACAAGAACAAGCCATGCGGCACGCTGGGTAGGTAGGATTTTGCTGCCCCTTTGGAAGCACTTCCCACCAGTGCACACGTCTTTGGGAGCATGATGAGGCCAGGCTGGGCTGTCCCCCTTTCCTACTGAGCAAGCTGAGGGAAGCATTTGCCCAACGCTACTGCAAGCACTGGAAGCAGAGCCAGGAACAGGCCAGTGGTTTCCAGCCCTCTCCACTGCAGCCTCCTTGCTTCTGTAAACACTAAAAGCAGCAACCCAGAGGATGGATGGGCTCCGGAATGCTTCTCCATTATATCCCTGGGTCAGGTCCAGCCTGATGATTAAAAACCTCTTGCATCTAGGGCTGGTCGATAGCCTAGTGGAGGATTCCTGGCTTAGCAGAGAGAAATCAGACTTTTTTGTGATGACTATAAAGGGAGTTCTTTATTTAAACTGTGAGACGCAGACAGAGCCTGCAGCTCTCTCTGGCTGTACCTCCTAATTTGTCTTGCTCTGGTCTAGACGAAGCAGGCAGGGAGGGATTACTGCTCTGAATCACTGCAATGACAGAGGAGAAGTTGGTAGATCTCTGCCCCGATGTGGCTGCAGACAGGGTGCCTGGGAGGGAGGTTGAGGCTGGAGGTGCTGTGATGGCTCAAGTCTTTCCTTTAACAGATGTTGCTCCTTCCCTAGCCCGGTGCAGCAGGCACAGCCAGCAGTGGTGGGGCAATGTATGGGCAGAGGGTTGGGAGAATCTGCTGCCACGATTCAAGGGGGCTTTCTGCATGATCCAGCCATCCAGGTGGAGTCAGGCTGGATTCCTGGTCATGGGAATGACACCTGGTGGGGGTCAGCCAGAGCCAAGCACACATGGTCAGGCTGGATCCTGATTTAGTTGTCCAGGCTGCCCTGGCTGAGTTTGGATGCCCAAGTACTGGTGCAGCTGATCTCGGGTTCCCCCACCAGTATGCCGGTGTTGTGACAAGGACTGCTCCCTGCACACGGCCTGGGGGTTGGCTATGAAATTCACAGGATTTTGACCCATTATTTCATTTCCAAACCTGCCATTGCTAACTCCGTTGACAGTGCTGACGTGTGCCCACAGCCTATAGGAGCCATGGGTCCATCCCGAAGCCCAGTGCAACCAGTGGGAAGAAACTTGTTGTTGAGAGTAGGCTATGCTCAGTGTTAGTGAGCACGAAGCACATTATTTAGTTCCCAGATAGCACCCATGTCCCCTCCAGATGATTTGTGCTGACCCTATGTGACAGCTGTCTCTGTTCCCCAGGCTTGGCCCCCGTTGGTGGGATGTGTGAACGAGAACGAAGCTGCAGCATCAATGAGGACATTGGCCTGGCCACAGCTTTCACCATTGCCCATGAGATTGGCCACACGTGAGTGCTGTGCTACAGGAATCCCTGGGAGTCACAGGGAAGGGTCCCTGTTGGTTTGTTCCTGCCAACAGGAGCTGGAAAAATCTTTCCTATGGATAATCCAGCTGTGTTAACGCAGCTGATCATCTCTCTGCTGCCTTGATGGTGCTTTCAGGTTTGGCATGAATCACGATGGGGTCGGCAACAGCTGTGGCTCCCGTGGGCAAGAAACAGCCAAGCTCATGGCTGCTCACATCACCATGAAGACCAACCCGTTTGTATGGTCCACATGCAGCAGGGATTACATCACCAGCTTCCTGGAGTAAGGAATCCACCCCACCTTGCCCTTCCTTCTTCCCTGTAGCCAGTACACACCTCCAGCCTCTCACTAGTGAGGAGTGGGTAAAGCCCCCAAAGCACAGCCCATGCACCGTCTGTCTTGTCTGCCAGCACCTCATCCTATCCCAAGCAGCATGGGATTTCCTTCTTTCCTTTAGAGACTTCTCCATGCTTTGCTTGCCTGCGGGAGACACCAACCCCATTTACCTTGCCGCTGTGAGACCTTTATTTAGGTTCCCCATTTCCAGACATTTCACAGGTAAATCAATAGCTTCTGGAGGCATTGGGATGTTTTGGAAGTGCAGGCAGGAATTGCAGAGGAGAGTTGGTGTGATGGGGAAGGAGGATCTGGAGACAGGACTGGGTCTGCACAGTGTAGGCAGCCACTGAGGAGGAGTTTTCAGGTGTGATTGAGCTCCACAGGAGAAAGGTTTTGGTTGTGTTATCCAAACCACCTTTAGGGTTCAGGAGAAGGGATTTAGGCTCCTATGTCCCAAAGTTCTGCTGTTACCACCTTGCCTGAGTCATGTTCTCTGCAACCTGAAAGCGCTTCTCATCCAGGGTTCAGGCAGTTCAGGTTTCTCTCACCAAACGAGCAGTCGGGATTTATTCTGCTGAGGTTTTGGGTAGGACGCAGGCACTACCTAATAGGATTGGGTGATGATTAAAAGAAGCAAGTATGTGGGGTCACTGTGGAGGAGAGTCCCCAGGGAACAAATACCAGCCCTCTACCAGCAATGCTGCTGTTGTAACAGCCCCCGAGGAGCTGCCACCTACCCCGTGGTCCCACAGAGCTTGTCCCAAACCGCGTGGCTCGTCCCCAAACATCTGCAGCTCACGTCTGGCAGCAGCAGAACCTGCCCCCCTTAGCTCCTGACCCCTGGACGTGCACCGCAGCGAGGCACGTTGCATGGACAGCACTGGGAAAGCTGCCTCGTCCTCAGGTGACCCTGAAGCCTTGGCAGGGCTGGTGGAGTTTCATGCTCGGGTCAGCCCTCTCCACAGTTTGTGCTGGCCACCCCTGCCTGAGCACGGCCCCGGGAGCCTCTGCTGGGATGAGGAGTGCAAGACCCCGGGACTGGGGGAGTGGTGACAGGGGCCTTGATTTAGGGAGAGCTCAGAGAGCAGCGGGGAAGGAGGAGGGAAACGCGTGCGCCTGCAGAGCTTGGATGCTCCTACAAAGCTCTGGCGTGCGGAAGGACAGGCTTGGAGAGCAGGGGCTGCCTGAGCTCCGTACCTCTGGCTGCTCTCTGCTGGGGCTCTGCAGCCATGGGGTGGGAGGGCAGACCCTGTGCATCCCTGCTGCCGCGTGAGCACGCGTTGGGACAGCCAGGGCCTGGCGAGAGCCTGCAAAAGCCTCAGATTAAAGCATCCAGAGTTACCTTGGAACCGGCCTGTGCTTCCCAGCCTGAGGGAACAACAGAAAGACTCCAGAGCACTTTCCCAGCCGTGGTTTTACCCGGTTAAGCAGCCCCGTGCGGAGCAGGGAGCGCCTGCTGCTGGTCCTCCACCGCGATGCTCTCCTACAAGACTTCCTGAGCTCTGATTCTCCTCTCTTGTTTCCAGCTCCGGGATGGGATTATGCCTGAACAACGCTCCTCCCAAGCAAGACTTTATCTACCCAACGGTGGCTCCAGGACAAGCCTATGATGCAGACGAGCAGTGCCGTTTCCAGTACGGAGTTAAATCTCGCCAGTGTAAATACGGGGTAGAGAGCCTTCCTGCTTTACTATCGGTTCCCAGGGGGTGGAGGACGGGGGTACAAGGGCAAAGGGCCCCGTGGGCCGTTCCTCTGCTGCCCACATCGCTTTGCTGTCCTGCTTCAAAGGAAGAGCACTGGCATGTTCCCTGTGAGCTTTTTGCCTTGCTTCCCTTGGGAGAGGCTGGAGGAGGTTGTTTCCCCCCAACAAGGGTTGACCCCAGCTCTGTTTCAGTCAGATTAGTCCCACCTTGGCTGCTGCTGGTCCCCAGGGGTTGCAGCTGGAAGGCAGGCTGCAGTCCCTTCATCCAGACTCCCCTCTCAGCAGGGCTTTGCACACAGATGTGTTTTTCCTCCTCCTCACTAGAAGTCATTCTGCTGCTCACACAAACTTAGGAGGAGAAATGTCTTTCTTCCAGGTGAGGTGGGTCGATGGGCAGCTCAGACATGTCTACAACACACCTAAGCCACTCCTGCCATCATGCTGCCATTCCCATATCTTTGAATCCAAGAAACTACTGAAAGGGAAGGTTGTTTTGGGAGAAAAGAGTCTTCTTGGATCTTAGCCTGGCGTTTTGCTGTTCTTAATGTACTGGGCATTGCCAACCAGCTGGGCATAGTGATATGGGGAGATGCATGAGGAGCTCTGTTGTCTGATGGACATGCATGTATGTGTACCCACGTCAGTCAGGCCCTGTGAAGGAGGAAACATCTCATACCAGGGTTTAGTTTCTCTTGCAACCATGTAAATGCCAGCCCAGTGCTGCCATTGCATTGACCAGATGTGAACACTCTGAACGTTCATCTCTTTAGTGCAGTTAATCCCTGAACCACCTCCTGGTGGTCTCCCCAGCTCATCTTGGTTGACAAAGGGCACAGTTTGGCTCTCCCTGGTCCAGTGCTGTCTTTTAGCATGGCCGAAGGGCCCAGAGCCCGCTGGGCATGGGGATGTCCAGAGCAGCAGCAAACTGGGTCTGAATAACATGGTCGTGGTAGCTGACGTCAGGTGCTCCTGCCTGCAGCCCCTGCTCCTCCTCAGCTGAGCCAGAGGCTGTGGAACAGAAACTTGCCACGTTTACATGCCTGCTTCCCAGCTAATTTTTAACTCGGGCAGGCTCTTCCTGTATATACACAAGGATGACAAAAGCACAAGGTGTCCTTGTGATGACCCTTCGTGCTTGTCTGCGGGAAGCCCAAAGGGTGGAAGGGCTCAAGGGCACGCAGATAGATCTGGGTGAATGTGCAAGTCCACCCATCCTGTGCCCGTATAAACAAACTCCAGGGGCATGGCACAAACAGGGCAGCATCCCAGAGTAGATGATTAATAGACACAGCGAGGACAGAGCAAACAGATGTCACTGATTGAAGCTGGGAAGTCCTTTCCCTTGGTGACACAAAGCGACTACACAGGAACTCCTGCATCCCAATTGACTGGTTTGGGTTGGAAAGGGCCTTAAAGCTCACCCAGTTCCAAAACCCTGCCACAGGCAGGGACATCTTCCACTAGAGCAGCTTGCTCCAAGCCCCGGTGTCCAACCTGGCCTTGAGCACTGCCAGGGATGGGGCACAGCTCAGGAGACCAAGTGCAGGAGGGTGTTGAAGTGTTTGCATGTGTTGAAGTCCAGCCTGGTTGATTCAGTGGCAGAGAAGGTTCACAGCACCTGGACTTTCTGCTTTAGCAGCTGTGACTATGGCAGAGTCTCTGCCATGGACCTAACTTCTGGGTAGCTTCTGGAAACAGAGGAAATGGTCAAGGGAAGCTTTTTGTTTGCTGGTGCTCTGAGGCTGAAGCTCAGGATCTGGGACTCAAGAAGCCTCCTGGAAAGAAGCGTAGAGTCCTCAGCCCAGCATCACTCAGTGGACCTGGCTGCACCAAGCAGAAACAGAGAGAAGTGCCCACTTCTGGAGCTCCTTGAGGGCTAGCTCAGGATCTGACATTATTGTGATTGTCCTGAAGACAGCTCTGAATCTTCCAGAGGCCTCTTCCCTTTAGCACTGTTCTGCTGCCTGGAGATTGCCAGTACTAAGGTAGTCACACTGTGACCTGCCGTGCATTCCTGTAGCAGGAGATGGCAGATGTGCCATGCTGATGCTCCCGGGGAGCCCCAGCTTCCCACAGAGGCAGATCCAGATCCGTGTGGCAGATCTGGAGCCACGTGGCGAAGGGATGCTCGTGGCAGGTGGTAGGAATGGGTCCTTGAGCTCAGCATCCACCGCGCAGTGCCACAAAAGAGAACATCCCTCAGCCCTGGGGAGAGGGCTCAGGTGGAGCACAGCAGGATTAGCTGGGGCCTCGCTGGGGTGCCCAAGGAGATGTGTCCTCTGTGGCACAAAGCCCAGGTTGGTGGGGGCTGTCTGGGGTGCCAGCTCTGGCATCTGAATGCTGCGGAACCCCCAAATCCCAAGAGGTTGGAGGTCTCCCAGCCCAGGCTTAGTCCAGAGAAGGGGAATGAGCTGTCAGTGGCCTTGGGGTGACTGCAGCTGACAACACCTCACAAGACTTGATCTCATTTACCCCCCACCATGCTGGAACTGCTCCTGTCCCTGTGTCCCAGCCCAGCACCAGTGTGCTGCTGCCCCGGCCTCACAGCCCCCAGCACCAGTGAATCCTGATCTCAGCTTTGTTTCTTTGTCTCTTTCTTCCTCCCTCCCACTCTTTCCCCCAATTTCTCTCTCTTTCCAGGAAGTCTGCAGTGAGTTATGGTGTCTGAGCAAAAGCAACCGCTGCATAACCAACAGCATCCCTGCTGCTGAGGGGACCATATGCCAAACCAACACCATTGAAAAGGGGGTAAGGAAGCCTGGGGCACCTTAGTGAGATGACAGTGAGTGGCTGAATCGCTCTTCCAGTGATAACAGGGATTATTGTTTGCATTGGTGAGCACAGAGTTGATTTAAGAGCACCCACCAGCCTGTCCTTCCCTGCATCCCAGAGCCTGGAGCCACCCCACCATCCCCATTGGCACGGAGAGAGGCAGGGATGTGCCTGCAGAGCATGGGATCCTGCCTTTGGAAAGGCACTGGTGTGCTGGGAGGTGGCTCTAGGAGTGTCCTGGGAGGCCATGGATCATTTTCCCTGCTGGTTGTGCTCAGAAGGAGCCAGGAGAGGCCGTGCCAGCAGCTCCAGGCTGGGTTATCAGCTCCTGGAAGGAGCACACAGCGGTTCCTTCCTTCCTGGGATTATCTCAGTCCCCGAGGCGTGGTGTCCGGCACAGTGCCCGGAGAACGGCAGCCAGGCTGGCACTGTCCCACTCCTTGCATCACTGGTGGCTCCACGGGGTGCAGGATGCTTTCCAGCTCCAAGGGAAATAGTTCATAGGCAAGTTTCTCTGAGCATCTTTAAGGCAGAACAGTGACACAACCATGATTTTATTGCAATCAAAACTTGATGTTAACCTGGGCCCTTTGCAGAGCAGCATGTTTTAATTCACTACCCACAACTTCAGCTCCCAGTACACGTACAAAACTCACTCCATGCTGGGAGGGAGGAGATGTCCGTACTCCCGAGGGATCCTGGCCCTGCTGCCCAGGTCCAAGTCCCATGGGACTTGCTGCCACGTACTATTGCAGGCAGCAAATTGTGTGCTCTTACTTGTCTGTTAACAACCTGTGGCACCCCGGTGCCTGGGACCCCTTCAGAGCAGAAGTGGGGATGTGACCCCCTTTGCCATGGCTCCCTGCCGCACAGGATGGTGCCCAGGGGCGTTGGAGAGGGGGCGCTGGTCCCAGCATCCCTGTGAACCCCAAGTCTGCGGCACGTGCAAATGGTGACAGTGTGCCTCGGAGGAGAGGGTGCCTGCAGAGAGACAAATGCGCCCTGCAATGGGGTTCAACCCTGATCCCAGCCCTGAACTGGCTGCTGCGTCTGGTGGAGGCTGTGGGAGGAGATGACTGCGCTCAGGGGGAGTTAAGGCTCTGTCTTCCTCCAGTGGTGCTACAAGAGGGAGTGCGTGCCTTTCGGCACCCGGCCGGAGGGCGTGGATGGTGCCTGGGGAGCCTGGTCCTCCTGGGGGGAGTGCAGCAGGACATGCGGTGGAGGTGTCTCGTCATCCGTTCGCCACTGTGACAGCCCCCGGTAGGTGTGCGTGCGTGTGGCCATGGCTGCCGGGTCAGTGGCAGAGGCAGCAGGCAGGTTCCTGCTTCCCCAGCAGTTCGTTGCTCTTGCTTTGCTGTTGGTCTGCAGCCGCAGGGTTGTACAACTCCAGTGTGCGCTTGCAGCTGAGCCCGTGAGGTCTGCTCAGGACCTGCACTTCGGCAACAGCCCCTCCGTGCAGGATGCGTCCTTGCAGAGGGGCAGGGCTGGGCAAAGGCAGGGTGCTCCAGCAAACTCAAAGAGCTGCTGCCACAAAACCAGCTCCGTTCCCTAAGCTTCCGTCTCATTCCCGGTTTGCCAGGCCCACGATCGGGGGAAAGTACTGCCTGGGGGAGAGGAAGCGGTACCGGTCCTGCAACACCGATGTGAGTACTGCCAGGTTCGAGTTGAGAGGGAGCAGGGCTTTGCTGGTGGGGCAGGATGAGCCCTTTCCACATGGATGCGGGGCATTATGGAACCCGTGGGAGGAGGCAGCCGATGGGGTGAGCCGCGCGGTGCCGGCAGCAACCCCGCAGTGGGGAAATCCAAGCAGGACCATGCACGCCTTCGCCAGGCTCAGAGGGAGGCTGGGTCAGGATGTACCTGCAGGGCTGCGGCATTGAGAAGGGGCCCAAAGAGATACCAAGGGAAAGGAGAGATCAGAGGCTTCCAGCACTGACATGACAGCGATTGCTCTCGCAGTGCAGGCGTGGTCAGGTGAGAGCAGCTCACAAAACCCAGTGTAGTGCCCTGCTCCCAGGGCTGAGGGTGAAACCGTAATGGGAGCAAGGAAATAACTGCTGCAGGGAAGCTCAATGCAGCTTTGAGCCTGGGAAACAACAGCTTTAACATCCACAGACCGGTGGTGAAGAAAAGAGATGGCTTCCCACTGCTTATCCTGGGTTTTGCACCCGGCTTTCAAAGGAGCCTTGGGTGACGTGGTCTAATGTGAGGTGTCCTTGCCCATGGCAAGGGGGTTGGAACTAAATGATCTTAAGGTCCTTTCCAAGCCTAACTATTCTGATTCTGACCGCTCACAAGAGTGCGGAAAGTGCTCGTGCCGTTAGTCTTTATACAGTGTCTTTGCATGAGGGATGCTCCTGCCGTACTGTATCAGCGTCCAGCTGTCAGGGTTGGTGTCCACCTCCTCGAAGGGCTGGTGCTACCCGCAGCCCCTGCCCTCTCAGGGGCTCACGCAGGGCACTGATGGCCGGTTGTGTGGCTGCAGGACTGCCCGCCGGGCTCCCAGGACTTCCGAGAGCTCCAGTGTGCCGAGTTCGACAACGTCCCCTTCCGAGGGAAGTACTACACCTGGAAGACGTACCGCGGAGGTGAGTGCCGCGCCGTGCTCTCCTCCACCCTCTGCAGGGACAGGTCTCGTGCTCCGGGTGGGCTGGTGGGCAGTCACCCCCTCTGCCAGCCCAGTCACCCCCTCTGTGTGCCTGGGTGTGCTGCTTCCCCCTCACACAACTATGGCTCGATGAGCATCCCTCCGCATGGCTGGCCCTGCTGCTTGCCCGTAACCATCTTGCTGTGCCCCATGGCCTGGGTCACTTAGCTCTTGTACAGTTCCCTGCCAGAAACAATTCCAGCAGCACCAGAGCTGTTCAGCTGCTTGGATAGAATCATAGAATCAGCAAGGTGGCAGTGGGGGTTGGAACTGAAGGATCTTTAAGGTCCCTTCCAGCCCAAACCATTCTATGATTCTAAGGTTGGAAAAGACCTTCAAGAGCATCCAGTCCAACCATTCCCAGCACTGCCAAAGCTACCACTAACCCCTGGCACTGAGGCCTCGTCTCCACGGTGTGTGAGCACTTGCAGGGACGGTGACTGCAGGCCTGCCCTGGGCAGCCTGTTCCAGTGCCTGAGCACCCTCTGGGGAAGGAATTGTTCCTAATATCCTCAGGTCTGTTTCCTTAAATGCAGAGGGAGCAGAGGGAGACAGACAAGAGAAGGGAGCTGTTAGTGTCTGGTACCCAATGGGGAGAAGAAGGCAGAAGGGATGGGAAGTGATGGATGCTCCAAAGAGCAGCGCTCCCTTCTTCCTGAGGTCAGCCCTCCTGTGTCCTGCAGAAGTGTCTAGCGAGGAGAAGGGGCAGGAGGAGGCCTCTGTGACAGAACTCTCTTCATAATGAGAAAGAGCAGTGCATCTCCTTCGTGTAGTTAATGAACTTGACTGGGGAAATCCTTCTCAGCTGTGTAAATAAGCTCGGCTCCCAGCGGGGCTCCTGCAGCTGGAGCAGATGTGCTGAGGCTGCAGGGGATGGATCAATAGAAATGTAATAAAAGTGCAAAGCAGTCACACACACAGAGCCCAATGGATGCCAAGGTGGAATACAACCCCCAGGCTGGAGCTGCCCTTGCTTAGACCTCTCTCTTCCCCAAGCGTGTCTCAGTGCTTTGAGGCCAGGGAACAGTTGCCCGGTTGAGCATTGACGTGGCTCTGACATGGATTTTTGCTTTGCCTTTCGAAAAGCACCTTCCTCCCTCTGCTTCAGCTTTCTCTTCCATGAAATAAGATGATGAAACCTGTCTGCTTCCCAGGGGGCTGTGAGCATTGACACAGCTGTGTCTCGAAGGGATTTGGCAGCTCTCTGGCTCAGCTTTGCAGCTTGGCGGTGGGTATTGGTCAGGAGGAGCTGTGTTGCTCAGCAGTTCTGGTTTGGTTATTCAGCATCAAAGGGTATCACTGTCCTGTGCAGTGATCCAGGCAGGGAAACTGAGGCACACTCACACAAGTAGAGAGGTGCTGGAGGCTGCAGCTCCTCGGCCTGGCCAAGGGAATGCTCTGGAGAAATCCCAGCACCACCAGCCAGGATTAGCAGGGTCAGCTCTTCATGGCATGGGCTCTCTACACTGGACCCAGTTGGGAATGTGGAGGTGGGAAGGTGTCAGCACTGCTCCCCTCCACTTATGAGCTTCTTTGTCCAAGCCTGGGCACTCAGTCAGGGTTAGGGACACCCGGTTGCAGCCGTTCAATACATAAAGGGGGCTTATGGGAAAGATGGAGAGACTTTTTACCAAGGCCTTTAGCAGCAGGGCAAGGGTTGACAATGCTGAGAGCAAAGAGGGTGGGTTTAGAGTGGACATAAGGAAGAAACAGTGAGGGTACTTGAGGCCCTGGTACAGGGTGCCCACAGAAGCTGTGGCTGCCCCATCCCTGGCACAAGCAGCTCCCCAGAATCCATCCCTGTTGTGTTCTAACCCTCCAGCTGGTGGCACACCTGCTCTTCAGGTTCCTTTGGGGCACATGTCTGTGCTTTGGGAGTCATTCACCATCCTGGCTCTCTGCTGAGCCTCTTACCCTGCTCAGCTCAGCCGCTGCCTTCAGCACAGCACCTTTGAGCCCCCCTTGCAGGAAGGTGCTCATGTATGTCATTTGCCCATCAGATGCTGGCCCCACACCACACCACACCAGGGAACTGGCCTGGGCATGGAGCACCCCCAGCCTGAAGGCAAGGAGTACCCCACTAGCCTGGATGGGGGGGGACACTGATCCTGCAAGGAGTTTGGGAAGGGAAGGAGCCACCCACTGAAAGTCTGACACCAGCTGCCAGGTCACCGGCAAGTCTACAGCTACCTGAGAGGAGGATGGAGCCAGGAGGGGCTGGGCTCTGCTCCCAAGGAACAAGGGATGGGACAAGAGGAAACGGCCTCAAGCTGCCCCAGGGCAGGTTTAGATGGAGCTGAGGAACAATTCCTGCCCCAGAGGGTGCTCAGGCATTGGAACAGGCTGCCCAGGGCTGCAGGCACCGTCCATGCAAGTGCTCACACCCCATGGAGAAAAGGCCTCAGTGCCATGGGGCAGGGGTGGCCTTGGCAGTGCTGGGAATGGTTGGACTTGATGCTCTTGAAGGTCTTTCCCAACCCGGTTCACTCTGTGATCCTAAGTCGAGGTGGGTTTTGCATGGGGCTTGTAGGTCGTGTTTTGCTGGTGGTGTTTTATAATGGACACGGCCCCAGCCCGAAGCGCTGAGCTCAGCAGGCAGCAGATACCTCGTGGAATGCAGCTTGAGCTGTTTGTTTAGTTTGCTCTATTCAATTAGTTATTCATTTTGCTCTTGGCAGGTGCCAGAGCCAAGGGAGAGCGGAGCAGCTCGTGGGGCTGGGAGAGGGCTGGGAAGGAGCAGGGGCTTGCAGCAAACAGGAGATTGCTCCTCATAAATCATTGTGTGCTTTAAGTCCTCTATGGGACAGGGCAGGCAGGAGAAACAAACCAGCCTCTGAGGCCCTGTGCAGCCAGCTGAAAATCAGTCTGTGCTGCTCTGCTCCTGGCCATTTCCCTTTCCTTCTTTCCCCTTCCCTTCCCTAATGGAAGCAGGGCTGGGAGAGAGCAGAAGCGGGCTGTTAGCTGCCCACCAGCAAGGCATTTGAGGTGCGCCTGGCTTTGCCTTGTAGTGGAGACAAGGAAGAGAACAGGGAGCGCACTTGGATAGCTCAGCAAGCCCATCTCAGAGCCCTGCAATGAAAGCCCAGAGGGTGGCTGGCTGGAGCTGGGGCCGGGGCTGTTCTCAGGGTCATGCCTGCACTGTCCCCCTTGGTGGCCCTGAAGAGCCCAGGGTGCTGCACTTGGTGCTGGCTCTCCAGAAGGAGGTTTGATATCCAACTCCTTCTTTGGGGGCTTGCCCAGGCATCCAGCTCCACAGCATGCCTCCAGGCTGCCGAATTCCCCTCTCCCGTCTCCTCCTGTTCTTCCTGCTTTGCTCTTTCTTCTTTTGGTGCTCGCAGGCACATCGGGGCCGTCCCTCCCTCCATCTGCCCCTTCCACGCGCTCTGTTGAGTCACAAGCCTTGCAGACGTCTGTTGCTCCCAATTTAGGTGCTGCCCAGCTCTGGCACACCGCTCACAACTGCTGCTGGTGCCTGCAGGAGTGAGCTGCCACGGCTGAGGCGTGAGACCCTCTGCCAGGGTCATGCAGACCCTTGGGTCTCCAAGGGATGCTCAGGAAAGGCAGCAAATGCCATGATCTGCACCAGCATTTGATGAAATCCAATGACAGGAGGCAGGAGACTGCTCTGCTCAGGTGTCTCCTTCCATAACCAGTCCCACGTCCTGCTCCCAGGCACCATAAGCCAATATCCAGATCAACAACCTCTGTTCCTTGTACGGTACTTTGGCAAGGGCTGTTGGGAAGCAGGTATTTTAGCTATAACTTGAGCATCCTTCTTCTTTGTCCTCATGCTGCTGTCATCACCTTTGCTGTGAGTGACTCAGTGAAGCACCAGCCTGGAACAGAAGGAAGTGGTTGCTCTGGTCTAGTAGCTCAAAAACCTTGGAGAAGTTGCCTAAGAGCTGCTGCCTCCGTTTCCCTGTCTGTAAAATGGGCACAAGGGTGTCAACAGCCCTTGTAAAGTGCCAGGGGGGTCAGGAGTGGCCAGCACCACATAAAACCAAGTCAGTTTGTTTCCTTCCCGTGTTCCCCAGGCTGTGCAGAAGGATCAGGTTCAAGGATCTTGGTGCTGATCAATAAGGAGGGTTCCTGCATCCCTCTGTGGGTCCCTCCACTCAGCAGGGCCTCCCTCCTGGGCACCTGGAGCTGTGCAGTGCACCAGGCGCAGGATGGAGACCTGGAGAAGCCCAAGGATAAGGCAGCCCTCATCCAGCTCTGCCTCCCCTCATCTTTCCTCTCTGCCCTTGGGGGCACCCTTTGAACCTCTGCTTCTTTCCCAGGGGGTGTTAAAGCCTGTTCCCTCAACTGCCTGGCCGAGGGCTTCAACTTCTACACGGAGCGAGCGGCGGCCGTGGTGGACGGGACCCCGTGCCGGCAGGACTCCAACGACATCTGCGTCAATGGGGAGTGCAAGGTGCTGGGCCACGCTCGGCATGGGGATGCAAAGGCAGACCCTGGGGCAGGGGAGTGCTGCCCTCCCCCTGCCTGCACAGCCCTGGGCACCCCTCTGCCCCAGCACCCGGTTCACCCATGGGAGCAGGAGCACGTCCACCTCTGCGCTTGAGCCCATCCCTTCTCCATGCACCGGGTGTCACGCTGCCCTGTATTAATGATGGGTCCCTGCATTTACAGCCCGTGTAGACCCAGGCACTTGATATTTCCCTTGAAATGGGATCTGGAAGGCTATAAAAGTTTAATTATAAGGAAGCGCTGTGGGAGTGGTGAATGTTGCCCAGCAGGCAAGCAGACAGGCTCCCTCCCTGGCTCTGTCTGTCTCCCTTCCTGTGTCTCTGGGATCTTTCGGCCTCTATGGGGCTGAATCTACTGTGGAAATAAAGGGGGATTGCGCCAGAGGCAGCCACAGCCGTGCTGGTGACGCATCCTAACCCATGTGCTGTGGCAATGGGGCAGAGCTGGAGGCTTCCCATGGGCTCACTACCACAATGCTGGTGCTGCGTGGACACGGCTCTCCTTGGGCAGCTCCATCAGCTCAACGCAGGCACCCTCACCTGTGCCTTATCCCACAGCCATGGGTCTCCTGCTTGTTCCCCCACCCCAGCCTTGGAGAGAGACCCCCTGGGCTGTCCCTGGAGAGTGGGAACAGAAAGATGGGCTTGGGCAGAGGGGATGCTCCTGTACCTGGTGTACGGTGCACTGGAGGGGATTGAGATGGAGCCCAGGGATGGGCTCCCTGGGATGCTGCAGGCCAGCTCTGGGGAGGACAAGCCCCCCCACCACCACCATAATGGCTAATTCCTTGCTGCTCCTCCCTCCAGCACGTGGGCTGCGACCGTGTCCTGGGCTCTGACTCAAAGGAGGACAAGTGTCGGGTGTGTGGTGGCGACGGCAGCTCCTGTGAGACCATCGAGGGTGTCTTCAACCAGTCCCTGCCGGAGGGAGGTAGGGAGCAAGCAGTCGGTGTCACTCACCCTTGAGTCCCTCCTCAGCTTCCCCCGCTCCTGGGGACGTGCGGGACAGGGCACAGGGGCAACACCCCAAAGGATAGGACCAGGCTGCAAGCAGGGAGCAAATCACCAACCGAGCCGTGGCACCCAGGTTCCTAACACAGAGCACCAGGTTCCTTCCCTCCTCCCCAGCTCGCGCTGTCCTCAAGCCAGGCTGTGGAGATGCCCACGGAGATCCCAGCCCCACAGCACCTCCCCAGCAAGGCCGGTCCCATCACAACAGCTTGCACTGCAAAGCGAGAAAGCCACTGTCCTGGTGGGCCATGGTGCTTTTTGTTTTCAGCTGCAGTAGGTGGCTGAACAAACCCCTTTGCACTGCCAGCACCTCGGTTTAACCCATGGGTCACAGGGGGGCTTCACCCTCTCATCCATCCAGGGCAGGGTTGGCTCCGGGCTCGGAGGCTGAGCATCACTGCTCACTGGGCTGTCTCACAGGTTACGAGGAGGTGATCCAGATTCCCAAAGGCTCTGTCCACATCGACATCCGGGAGCTGAACCTCTCCATCAACTACCTAGGTGAGCTGGGGCTGGGGGATGCTGAAATCCCAGCCGGACATCCCTTGGTCCTGCCATTTGCCTGTGCTTAATAAGGGGTGGGAAAGGCCCAGCAAGGGAAAATTCCCATTGCAGCAGGGGATGGGGCTGCGGGTCCCAGCTTGGGGTTTGGGACAGAGGAAGGCAGCAGGACCTGCTTGCAGGGCACCATGTCCCAGCATGTCCCAGGCCCTCGCAGTCTTGCTGTGGCCGTGGCTCCATCCTGCACTTGATGTCCAGCAGCGTAACCCTGAGCAAACCCCACACCCCGTGTTCCTGGTGCTGGCTGTGGCTCCCTGGCACCCCCCCTCCGCCAGCATGTTGGGCTGGGGATTGAAAATAGACCTGCTCACATTTTCCTTGGGCTTAACTTTCCAGCCGGACTCTGGCTCGTTTTCACAACGGGCTCTTTTCTTTCCCCACGTCTTCCCTTTGCATCCTCCAGGTGATGGGCAGTGCTCGCGGAGGGGTGGGCAGGGTGCTCACTGCTGGCTTGATGCCGGGTGCCTCCGCAGCAGCTCTTCAGGAGCAGGAGCCTGCCTGGATGTGGGAGGTCACAGCGGGGCTCTCCTGGCGGCATCCCTCCAGGCCAGCTCCCTTTGCTGTGTTTGGAGATGCCCACATCCCTCCCTGCCCAGTCCATGCCTACTGGGGACTCCTTATGTCCATCCACACTGGATCTGGGTGCACTGGAGGCACAGCCCGAGCTCGTAGCACTGCCACCTCTGGGATCTATCCCTGCGCACCAGTGGGAGCAGAGGGAGCATCCTCCATCCTCACCGCTGCGAAGCCTCCTCCCCGCCCCACAGCATCACGGCAGCGGGGTCGTTGCCAGCAGGCAGGGCAGGAGTGACACAGAGCCGGTGTGGACAGCAGCGGGTGTGGGTGGCAGGGAGCAAAACCGGGAGAGCGTCCGAATGCGAGCGGGAAGCCGGAACGCGCCGATCCCCCTCTAGCGACTCGCTTGGGCAAGCGCAGGCGGGCTCCTGGGGACCGGGCTCCTGGGGACCGGGCTCTGCGGCAGCCCCGGCTGCACACGGGCATTGGGTTCATGATGGGCGGCCGTGTGTCCCCATCACCACCCCGGGCAGCTGACTGAGCCCCCCATAACATCACCCTTCCACAAGGATGGACAAGCTGAGACAAGGTGATGGGGACATGAGTCCCACTCCTGCAAGTGACTTCCTGGGCGACCCTGATCCGGGCACATCCTTTATTTGCCTCACCTATTCCCTCCGTGTAAAATGGGGCTGATGATATTCACCCTCTGCTGCAGCAGTGCCCTGGGCCTGATTAAGCTGGGTAGGTTCAGTCCTTCTGCCAACCCTTGCTCCCCTTGTCCTCGCAGCACTGAGAGGGGAGAACGGCGACTATTACATCAATGGGAAGCTCTCCATCGACCCACCACGGCGCTTTGACATCGCAGGCACAACATTCCACTACAGGAGATCCCCAGATGAGCCTGAGTCCCTGGAGGCCTTGGGACCCACCAACGTCACCCTCTTTGTCATGGTTGGTAACGTGGTTCCCTCGTACCCCCACCTGGTATGGGCCTTGCTATGACTACATGGGATTGGAGCTAATCAATGTGCTTCCTATTTGGAGTAAAGGGACACAGAAATCAGAGGTAAATAGGGCTAACTTCTCAGGTCTCCCTGAGAAAGCCAGGCTTTGGAATGATACAGTCTTCAAGTGCATGGGAAGTTGTTCTCTGGTCAGGTCACCATCACTGGTGGCTGCTGTGTCAATGCTGGAAAGGGAAGGAGGGGAAATTTCAGCTGCACTGGATTTTAGAGAGGGTGCTGAGGTTGTGGGACACTATCAGGATGCTCATAATCATGCTGGGCTTCGGTGGCACTGATGCCTTGGTGATGACTTTCTCTACAGGTCCTCGTACGGACAGAGCTGCAGGGGATCCGGTACAAGTTCAACGCGCCCATCGGCAGGGATGCCTCCAACCAGTATTCCTGGCACTACACCCCATGGACAAAATGCTCAGTGCTGTGTGCTGGGGGTGAGGTTTGACCCCGTGTCAGCTTGGGGGGGCTTGGGTGCAGTGACGAGTGGCTGCTCTGTCACACTGCCCCTATGGGAGCAGAGCGCTGCAGCCTGCCTCATCTCTGGCCTCAGGACCCTCCTCTCTTTTCCCCTTACCTCTTTGTCTTGACAGGCAGCCAGATCCAGTCTGTGGTGTGCAGGAAGCTTTCCGATGGCTCAACTGTCTCCAACCACTTCTGTAGCCCTGAAGCCAAAATGCCCGAGCGGCAGCGGCTGTGCAATGTGGAACCGTGCCCTCCAGTGTGAGTACCACGGCTTGGAGGGATGCTGGGGGGAAAAGCCAGTGTTGGAGGAGAGTGAAATTCCCCCCTTGCTGCTATCCTCAAGTCAGAGTCCCCAGCAGTGATACTGGCTGGAGCAGCTCTGTTGGGGAGGGGGAGGGCAGTTTTCTCCTCTGTGCCCCATCACGGGCACAATACCTGCACATCCCAACTGCGTCACTGCAGGGAAGGGGCAGTGGACATACAAGGAGCAGAAACCTGTGTCCGTCTCGGTGCTCTGTGCACGAGGGTACCCCCTGCACGAGGCTACACCGTGCCTTGCTGGGTGAAAGATGCCCTGAGCGCATGGTGTGATGGCTGTGGATGGTCTCTGTGGGTGAGCTCCTCCCTGTGCTGCTGGGCTACTTGCAGGAAGGAGCCCTCCCCATCTGGTCCTTTGGTGCAAAGCAGATGCTCTGTGCGCTCCTTCCGAAGTTGTCCCAGCCCCAGCTTGGCCGGTTCTTGCCCCTCTCTTTGAAGGGGAAAGGGAGATGTGAGAACCGTGGTTCACCCAGAGCTGCCCGGGAGGCTGGAGGAGGAGCAGGGCTGTGTACAGGAGTACGGGGACAAGCATGTCCCCAGTGTGCCCCTCACAAGGTTCTCTGTTGTACCCGTCCCCAGCTGGGTGATTGGGAACTGGTCTGAATGCAGCCGAAGCTGCAACGAGGGCGTCCGCACACGCAGCGTCTTCTGCAAGCGTAAGATCTCTGCCGCTGAGGAGAAGACCTTGGATGATGCTTCCTGCACCCATGCACGGCCAAAGATGCTGGAGCCTTGCAATAACCAGACGTGCCCTCCAGAGTGGGTTGCCCTGGACTGGTCTGAGGTGAGTGCAGAGTGTCAGCCCTCACCTCGCTGGTGCCGCTGGTCCTTCGGAAGACAGCATCAGTCACTAGGTCAGAGCATTGGTGACAGCTGCAGCAGGGAGAGTGCAGTGTGGGAAACCATCTTGTAGGTCAGGAGAGAGGCAAGGTGGGAGCACTGGGAGGGAAGGCCAGTGCAGTGCTGCCTCTCTTGGCTCTTTGCTGCATGTGCTGTTGAAGCAAGTCCAGAGGAGACCATGGAGATGCTGCGAGGGCTGGAGCAGCTCTGCTCTGGAGCCAGGCTGAGAGAGCTGGGCTGGGGCAGCCTGGAGAAGAGAAGGCTCCTGAAGGGGAGACCTGAGAGCAGCTCCAGTGCCTGAAGGGGCTGCAGGAAACCTGGAGAGGGGCTTGGGACAAGGGATGTAGGGACAGGCCAAGGGGAATGGCTTGAACCTGCCAGAGGGGAGACTGAGATGAGCTCTTAGGCAGAAGCTCTTCCCTGTGAGGGTGCTGAGGCGCTGGCACAGGGTGCCCAGAGAAGCTGTGGCTGCCCCATCCCTGGCAGTGTTCAAGGCCAGGTTGGACACAGGGGCTTGGAGCAAGCTGCTCCAGTGGAAGGGGTCCCTGCCCGTGGCAGGGGTTGGAGCTGGAGGAGCTTTAAGGTCCCTTCCAACCCAACCCAGGCTGGGACCCGATGGTTCTGCGATCCTGACCCCGTGTGTCCTCTCCTTGCAGTGCACCCCAAGCTGCGGGCCCGGTTTCCGCCACCGCATCGTCCTCTGCAAGAGCGGTGACCACAGCACAACTCTGCCCCCGTCCCAGTGCCACGAAGGCTCCAAGCCCCCGAGCAGCATGAGGTGCAACCTGCGGCGCTGCCCGCCTCCGCGCTGGGTCACCGGCGAGTGGGGAGAGGTAGGGACAAGCCTTCCATGGGGCTCTGCCTCCCCAGCCATTCCCATCCTAGTGCTCATGAGGCTTTTATCCCATCAGAACCCAGTGCGGCCACCACAGCTGTCCGGGGGCCAGCAGACTCCATGGTGGTGTTCTTTGCTCCTCCTTAGCTCAGGAAGGCCACTGTGATGGTGACCCAAGTGCCACCCATCAAGAGTCTCCCTGGGAGACTCCCAGGCCTGGCAGGGGACCCACAGAAATCATTGGGGGGACCCCACAGGTATCTGGGGGGCAGCAGGGCAATGAGGATGGGAGCGATGGGCTGCAGAGGTGAGGCTGCTGCTGCTCCAGCCCAGCCCGGTGGCACTGACAGTGCCCCCTTCCCCTAACACCCCTCAAACCTGGGGGTGGCATCAGGGTGCAGGTGGTTTAGGGCTGGAGGGATTGATCCTTGCTGAGTCCTGGAGGATAGAGCCAAGCTTTTCGGGACGCGGGGCCACTGCTCCGCTGTGCTGGTGTGGGAAGGGATGGCTGCATCCAGCACCCTTTGCACCTCTAAGACCTGGCAGTGCTCTCTCCCCCCGGGCTAGCAGAGCCGTGGTGGCTGCTGCAGCTCCGTGCTGTGCTGTTCCCCGCAGTGCTCTGCACAGTGTGGCCTTGGCCAGCAAAGAAGATCCGTCCAGTGCCTGGCTCATACTGGGCAGCCGTCCAGCGACTGCGTGGAGACCCTGCAGCCTCCCGGCATGCAGCAGTGTGAGACCAAGTGTGAATCGGGACCTACAGACAACCCTGAAGGTGAGGGACATGGGGCTGGCCTCGGGGGTGACGTGGTCAAGGACATGGGAGTCAACACAGCCCACGATGGGCTCTTGGTGCTGGGGGCTGTGGGTACGGCTCTCCATGGGGAGACCTGACGCTATCCCTTCTGGTCCCTGGCCAAACTGGCATGCTGTGACCCTGCTTAATGGAGTGGCTGCACCTTGGCAAGGGGAGGTGTTCAGTAGTGGGGTCCTTCAGCTTGTGCCTTCCTGGCAAAAAGCCCCCAGGAACCGGGCTTTGGGGTGCAAAACCTTGCTTAGCACTGGGTATGTCTCCCCCGGCGGCTCCTCACCCCCAAGGCAGTTGTAACCCTTCTTCCCTCTGTCACCCATCCAGAATGCAAGGATGTGAACAAGGTGGCCTACTGCCCGCTCGTCCTGAAGTTCAAGTTCTGCAGCCGGACCTACTTCCGACAGATGTGCTGTAAAACGTGCCAGGGGCACTAGGGAGCCAGCGTGACCCCCGTGGGATAACTGGAAGGCAAAAGCTCTGCCAAAGGGCCACCAAGCCGTGCCCTTCCTTCTCCGTCCCGGCAACCTCCCCTGGGCCCAACACAGACGCTGCTCGTGCTTCCAGCGGGAGCCGGCGTCACCCAAACCCGTCCCCCAAAGACACGCACCCTTGGCCCCTGAGCTTCCCAAGGGCAGGCTCCCAGTTAAATCACACCAGTGCGACAGGAGCCGGCCGATGGGCGCTGGGAGAAGCTGGGCGCAGCGCAGCAGCGAGGACGTTACTTGAACTTCTGACTTGTTATTTATTAGTAGCAGACCCAGGTCCTGCAGCCAGCCAAGAGGCACCGCTCACCCCGCTCCTGCCTCGTCCTGCTCCGTGCCCGTGTCCCCACGGCGTCTGGTCTGCAGCGGAGCATCCCCGGGGAGGGCGCTGCCTGTCCCTTGGGCATCCCAGGGCAGACAAGGAGGAGGTTTGAGGTGCCGCAGGTGACGAGCGTGGCTTGTGGCTGCTGGGTGATGGATGAAGATGAGCTGCGGTGGGGAATGGGGTTGGAGCGCTTTGGTTGCCTTGGTTTGCCTCCTGTCACCTTGGGGCATGCAGGAGGGGACAGAGAGCAGTGAGCAGAGTGGTGACAGGAGGGGCAGGGTTATTCAGATGTCCCCCTTTAAAGCCCTTGTCTCTATTATGACCATTTTGTATTGCAGAAACGCCTCTGAGCATGAGCTGAGGTGAGGGCCAAGGCGTGCTTGGGGTTGCAGTCACTTAATGGCATTGAGGACACTCTGGCCTGCGGGAAGCGAAGCAAAGGAGGATGCAGGACAAGAACTGTCTTGGTCACAGTGTCCCCATTGCTGAGCCGTGACTCAGGACCAGTCTGCCTGGTCCTGGCAGGTCTCTGCCCTGTGAACGCCGCAGCCTCCGTGGCTGCTTTGCCTCCAGAGGTGCTTTACTTCCAAAGGTGCTTTGCCTCCAAAAGGTGCTTTGCCTCTAAAGGCAGCCTCGCCACATGCTGCTGTGGCCTTGGGGTGCTGGTCCCAGTGCCACCAGCTCCTCTGCCCTCAGGAGACCTCCAGTGATGGGAAAAGAGCAGGCTTGCAATTCCTTCAGGTCATCTCCTGGCCTGTGTCTTCTCCATGGGCCACCACAGCCTGTGGAGGACCCCTGAGTTTCAAACTGACAAAACATATACTTTTTGTTATCATTATTATTATTCTCAGGCCTTTCTGCATCACAAAGAGGGGGAAGGCTCATCCAAAGCCATGTTCTGTTCCCCTGGGGCGTCATCCATCCGCTGTGGGGAGGTGGACAACCCTTCTTCCCCAGGGCAAACCTCTCCAGCCGCCCAGTCCCCATGTGTTATCTACCATCTGTATCTTCACCCGCTCGTCAGCCTCTCTGGTGCTCAGCAAAACCCTGTTTGGCTGCCGAGCGGGCCTTCATTTGTCTTCCTTCCTGGTGCCATGCTCCGTTCTGACGTCTGGGGAGGGGAGGGGGTGTTTTCACCTTTTTATATAGATATATATATAATGAAAAATGTTTAACATACTAACTCTGAGGAGGAGCGACGTAACGGCATGATTTATAATAAAGGAGTAGCTACGATCCCGGGCGCAGCTTCTGGTCCCAGTCTTGTTTCTCGAGTGCTGAGCCTGGGCACTGGGCAGCCCCACATCACGATGCTCCTTATGCTGATGGAGGGGTTCGGGCATCAGAGGAGGGTTTTCCCTGCATCTCAAGTGACCGGAGCAGGTAGGAGAGGTGGAGATTGGCCCAGAGCTGCTGTGTGGCACATAGGAACAGGCTTCTGCTTGGCAGAGCTCTCATGGGTTGCCTGTGTGCTCCTGGAGTGCATAATACCCCTATTGGTAATGCTGGTTTGGGCCTTTAGGGCTGGGTTGTTTGAAGAACTGCATGTCTGAAACACCACTGATGCTTCCCTGCATCCCTTGGGAATCCCAAAGGTTTGTGCCATGTCTCGTGGCTCTGGAGAACCAGAGAACAGAATTTAACAGGGTCTGTAGCAATAGGACAAAGGGGAATGGCTTGAACCTGCCAGAGGGGAGACTGAGATGAGCTCTTAGGCAGAAGCTCTTCCCTGTGAGGGTGCTGAGGCGCTGGCACAGGGTGCCCAGAGAAGCTGTGGCTGCCCCATCCCTGGCAGTGTTCAAGGCCAGGTTGGACACAGGGGCTTGGAGCAAGCTGCTCCAGTGGAAGGGGTCCCTGCCTGTGGCAGGGATTGGAGCTGGGTGAACTTTAAGGTCCCTTCCAACCCAGTCTGGGATTCTAGAATTCATTTTGGCAGCTGTTTTCCTTTGAAAATCTGCCCTTTGCTGTTAGACAGGAAAGGAAACCAAAGACTCGTTTACTCCCCCTTTTTTGTGGTACTGACACTTGAATAACTGCTTCCTCTGTGAGGTTCAAGCCTCACAGCCTCCAAGCGGAGCATCCACCAGCGCTGCCTGGCTGCCCCTGGAGGGGGGGCACACCAAAGTGCCACCTCGGAAGGGGGTGGAGGTTGTCATAGAATCACGGACTCATGGAATGGTTTGGGCTGGGAGGGACCTTCAAGGCTCATGCAGTCCCAAACCCTGCAATGAGCAGGGACACCTTCCACTGGATCAGGTCGCCCAGAGCCACATCCAGCCTGGCCTGGAATGTCTCCAGGGATGGTGACCTCTCTGTGCAGCCTGTGCCAGTGTTTTACCACCCTCGCCATAAACAATTTCTTCCTCACATCCTGAATCCCCTTTTAGTTTAAAACCATCACCCCTCATCCTGTCCCTACAGGCCCTTGTCCCAAGCCCCTCTCCAGGTTCCCTGCAACCCCTTCAGGCACTGGAGCTGCTCTCAGGTCTCCCCTTCAGGAGCCTTCTCTTCTCCAGGCTGCCCCAGCCCAGCTCTCTCAGCCTGGCTGCAGAGCAGAGCTGCTCCAGCCCTCGCAGCATCTCTATGGCCCTAATGGGGGGGGGGGGGGGGGGCAGAGGTTTTAAACCTCTGAGCATCCCTGCTGGACACAATACAGCACTCCCCCCCCGCAGCACAGAGCCACCCTCATCCTCCCCACCCCCTGCATCAAATGAGGAAGTGGGAGGAGGAAAAAGAAAATCAAATGAGTTGCAGTTTGTAGCTGCAGCAGAAACACAGAAGCAAAGTGTGTCGGGGTGGCCATCGGACCCCGGTGACAGCAGCCCCCAGCACCCCGGCCCTGGGGGCACGGCTCACAGGCACCATGGTGAGTGCAAGCCCTCGCTGGGCATCCCCCACGCTGTCTCCCTCGGGCACCCTTGGGGATGTCACCCTCCCTTCCTGCCACCTCTGTGCTGCCCATCCCTCCTGCTCCCATTGTGGTCCTTCGAGCTGGGGAGGGGATGGTGCTGCCCGGGCTTGGGGACATGGAGCTAGGGCTGGGTGAGGCTCTGGCACAGGGCACGGTGCTGGGCAGCAGCTGGGGATGGTGCTGGGTGCTGATGGCAGGGCCGGTGCCTGCAGGATGGAGGACACCGGGCAGCGAGGCTGGGCTGACACAAAGTGGGTTTGATTTTGCTGTCCCAGTGTGGTACCCACAGGAGAACCTTTGTGTTCCTCTTGGCCCAACTTCCCCCCAGTGCTTCTGGTTTCAGCGCTCACGGTGCAGGCAGAGTGCAGGGGGGCGATGGGGGCAGCCAGCTCACGCCAGGAAGGACCCTCTGGGTACCACTGGCCTTGCACATGCAGGGACCAGGGGCTGTGAGTAGGACATGGGGCTCCTGAAAGAGCAGCGGGCAGAGCTAGAAGGTGATCTGGAGGCAGAAGGGGAAGATGAAAGGACACGGTGCTGGGACATCTTGTCTAGGTCATGCCTTGGTTGGACCAGATGATCCCTGCCATCCCTTCCACTGGGATTCTGTGAAAGCTTTCAAAATCAGAGTGATGCTCAGGTGTGGAGTAAGGGTCTGCACAGTGTGCCCATGGCCGTGTCCTTCAGCCCTGCTCCCTTTGTGAACCCAGAGGTTTCTGCCCAGCCAGGATGGGGACGTGGCCATGCTCAGAGAGAGCTTTCTTTCACCCACAGCTGTGGTTGCCACCTCTGAGAGGCTGCTCAGATGCTGTCCCGCACAAGGTGCAAACACTGCCCACCCCCTACAACCACCCAAGACCTGAAGGTGCTTTGTGGCTTGGTGAAGGGCTGCACAATCACAGCCCCATCCCCTGACAGGGCCCAGCTCGGGGGCCAGCCCCATCCCCAGACCCTGGTGTCTCTGTGTACTGAGGGTTGTGACACCGATGCAGCATCCTGAGCTGCTCTTCTCAAGGCTTCCGGTGGTTTTTAAGGTGTTGGCTGTATCTGGGCTTGGGCTATCATCAAGAGACCAAAGATGCCACCTTGGGATGCATCCGCTCCCCACGTGGGGCTCATGGGGTGTTTCTGATGGCTCAGACCTAAGCTTTGAAGGAAAAAACAGATGATGTTTTGCAATTGCTGCTGCAGGGCTGCTCCCCTTCCTGTCCTGAGCCACTGGCAGTGGCTGTGATGGTGACAGTCCCCATCCTCAGCTGGGGATCCTGATGGGGATCATGTACCCATCATGCATGGGACCAGTGGCAAAGCAAAGTCCCTTGTGTAACGTGGCTGCAAACTGTACCTGAAAGCACAGATGAAGGGTTGAGCAAAGCTGCTCCCTGCGTGGATTGAGGCTGAAATGGCTTCATGGAGGTGTCTGGGGACACCCCCAGAGCGGTGGCTGTTGAGCTGCTGCTCCCTGGCTCATCCCTCGCTTTAGCCTAGGACAGAGAAGGGGAAGTGAGGAACTGCCCCAAACTTCTGAAGGCAAATCCAGTCGGTTCCCCTGCTCCCCACAGGGATGCTGCCCCCATCCTGCGAGGGCTCACTGGGTGCTGGGCTTGGAGGGATGAGCAGGGTTTTGAGGGAGCATCATTCCTCTGCATCCCCCCCACAACAGGAGCAGGATGAGCCCTGACCCCACAAAACCCCCTGTGCAACCTCTCCAGGCCTGCCAAGGAAAGCCAGGGTGATGCTGGGCAGAAACAGCCCTGGCCCTGCAGACATCAGCCTTCATTTAAAGTGATCTGCAGTGGGGCTGCATCAGGTGCCCCAGCAGAGCCAGAAAAGCACCTACCCTGTGCTGGGAGGAAGAGGAGGTGTCACGAAGGGCAGTGGCAGCTCCGAGCAGCCATTTGACTGCAGGAGGAGAAGCTCCAGGCGTCAGCTCAAAAGCCCCAGGCTGCAATACAGGAGATGCTCAAATTTGCCTGAATTTGGTGCCGTAACCAGCGGTGGGATCCCCATGGGGTGCCTGTGCCAGACATCTCGGGGTCATGGCGACAGGGGATGGGGAACTGAGGTGTGGGGCTCCCTGCGGGCTCTTCCTGAGCCGCTCCTCTCCTCCTGAAGCACAAGGTTTGGGCCAGGTTGGTTTGAAGCTGGGCAGCTCCTGGGGTCACCAACAGCTCCTGCGGGACAGCGTGGTGATGTGGGGCGGGTGCTGAGCCCCCCTGCACTTTCCTGGGTGGTTTTTCTAAGGGTTTATTAGGATGGAGGGTGGAAGAGGAGGGGAAGGCAAAAAACAGGCCTATAAGCACCAAACACGAGGAAGAGAAGAAGCTCCCCACATGGTTTCAGGCTCCCTGAGTTGACCCAGGTCCATGCATCCCAAGGGAAGGTGGTGGGACAATGAAGCCAAAAGCCCCTCTGCAGGCTACGAGGCTTGAGCTGCGCTTGGGGTTTTGGGGGGCATGGATGGCATTTTGGGTTGCAAAACCCAGCAGGGAGGGAGGTACCGAGGGGAGCAGAACGATGCTGCCGAGCTCTGCAGTGCTCCATGGTGGTCCCATCGCGATGGTGCACTGAGGGTGCAAAAGCATCATGGTTGGAGGCCAGAAATCTTGAAGCAAAAGGGGAAGAGAAGAAAAGGGAAATGGAAAGAGCAAGAGGTCTGGGGCGACGGCGGGGAGGAGAAGTGAAATCGGTGCCAGGAGCGCTGGGGTGAAAGCGGAACCATGGGGGGCACGGGCAGGTCCAGATGGGGCATCCCCTCCTGGGCACTGCAGCCGTGTTCAGCAGGCTCCTCTGCAGCGTGCAGGACAAGGGGCCCTTCAGTCATTTTCCCTTTGCATGGCAAAATCTTCCCCTCCCCTCCCAGCCCAGGGCTGTGCTCAGCCCCACAAGGGCTCAAATCACAGCGCAGTTTTCCTGCTGTCCCATGGCCCCCAAGGGCAGAGCTGGGGGGCAGCTGGGCAGGGAGCAGAGCGTGATGGGGACACAGTCTCTCCTCTGCCCTGGTGCAAAGGGTGCAGAGGATGTGAGGACGCATTCACCACGCTATTTTTGCCCTTCCTCTGGGTTATTTCTGCTGTCCCGTTGACCCATCAGCAGTTGCTTGTTAGCCCTTTGTCACCCCCATTACAGCAGGGTGACGTTGCAAACACCCCCTCAGTGCCCCAGTCTGCTCCTGAGGGATTTACAGGTTCCCTTTTGCACCACCCGGAGGTGCCTGGGGGAGCTGGGGCTGGACCCGGCTCTGGAGCCCCATTCCCAGCAGCGGTGGCCCCGGTGCAGCCGCTGTGACCCCCTTCCCGCAGGGCAGCAAGGAGCGCTTCCACTGGCAGAGCCACAACGTGAAGCAGAGCGGCGTGGACGACATGGTGCTGCTCTCCAAGATCTCCGAGGAGGCCATCGTGGAGAACCTCAAGAAGCGTTTTATGGACGATTACATCTTCGTATCCTTCCCAGGCCAGTGGGACAGGGAGCAGCAGGGATACGCTCCAAGGCTTTGCCAGGGCATGGGATTACCCCGGTGTATCCTATCCCACACTGTGCTGGGGCAAGATTGGGATCAGCTGGGGGAACGCCACCATTCCCAAGCTGAGCTGCACTCGGCAGAGACACTGCAACCGTGATCCCCACCCTGCTTTGCCCTGGGACCCTCTTTGGTCCTTCCTTTGTGGCCACAGGGCCTTAAGCAAGAGCATGGAGCAAAAACCCTCTGGAGACCTTCCTGCCTCTGCCAAGGGCACTTGTGGCCATCATCTCTGTTGCTGTCACCCAGCCCTGCTGATGCCCACAGCACATCCCGGCTGCTCTGCACCCACCACAAACCCCAGCACACCCTGGATGGGTTGGGAGCATCCTTGTAGACACAGGGTGAAGGTGCCAACCCTCACTCTCCACCAGTGTCAGGCCATAGGGGACACCATCAAGCTCCCACCTTGCCCAGTGTTGCCCCACTGAGCCATTCCCCAGCCCAGAGGCTTTGGCAGTCGCTGGGTCCCATCCTGGAGCTGACAATGCTGAGCCCCACGCACGATGCTCTTTGGTCCATGGCGCAGATGGGGAGGTGTCAGAACCACAGACTCATGTTTGGGTTGGAAGAGGTCGCAACCCCACGTTGTGATCCGAGGCGCTGAGCCTTTGCCTTGCTCATCCCGTGCTGCTTGGGGCTGCAGCCCCTGCTCCGATAGGGAAGAGGACGAGATCCTGCTGCAGGGAGCAGGGCACAGCGGGGCTGAGCTACACCGCTGCGAGCAGCTGTGGTTTCCCTAAAGATGTGGCCAAGTCCTTACAAGGTGATGCTGTCCCATCCTGTGCTGACGCAGCCCCTTGAGCTGCACTGGGGCTTTCACTGTGCCTCAGGGCTGGCTTTGGGGTCAGTGCAGCCTCTTTCTTCCTTTTTCTCTGTGCTGCTGCGTGCAGGGAGCCCTGACTCAACGCCGGTGCTTCTGCATCCCCCATCTCTTCCTGCCTTTTGGCTGCTCTTCCCTGCCCCGCTGTCAGCTGGGATGAAAACAGGACATGGAGGGCTCGGGGCAACCCCACTGGCACCCTCTGTCCCCAGCCTCAGCCTCCCCCTCCTGCTGCTGCGTCATTTCCAGGAGCGATTCCCAGCTTTTCCATTCCCCTGCCCACACCCCAGCGACTGGGGGAAGCTGCAGGCCAGGGGAAAGCAGGAGCCATCAGCTTCTTTCTTCTCCGTGCCTCAGTTTCCCTGGGTGGAAAATGGAGGCAGCCTCCAGCTGCAAAAGCCACAGATGGAGCACGAGCAGAGGGGGAACTGCGGGATGTCGCAGGATGCTGGAACTGCCGCTTATGGGGCTGATCCTCAGCCAGACACCATGGAGCTGAGGGGATGCTCCTGCTGCATCCTGTGCCCATCATACTGCAGGGGACACCCAGGGCCCTGTGGCCAGGAGAACCCCGAGTCATGGCAGCCTGCACCCCAGCTGAAAGCCCTCGTGTGGTATTCCTGGGGCATCTTCCAGGATGAGGAACCCCATCAGCACCTTCCTGCTTTCGGTGCCGCTGCCTCCAGGGCAGGAAGGGGGGACATGGGAAAGGATGTAGAGACCTTAACCTGCCTCCCAGACCTACATCGGGCCGGTGCTCATCTCCGTCAACCCCTTCAAGCAGATGCCGTACTTCACAGAGCGGGAGGTGGAGCTGTACCAGGGCGCGGTGAGGCGGCTCCGTGCCATGGGGGGGGTTCATTGGGTTTAATTTGGTGCCCCATAAGCGTCCCTGTGGGTGGCAAGGGAGTAATTCCCCATCCCTGCTGTGTGCCACTGCCCTGTGCAGTGCATGGGCAGAGCTGAGGAGCTGATGGTTCTGTGCCGCTGTCCTTGTGTCCCCCTTTTAGGCTCAGTATGAAAATCCCCCCCACATCTATGCCCTGACGGACAACATGTACCGCAACATGCTCATCGATGGCGAGAACCAGTGCGTCATCATCAGGTAGGGGATGTGTGGGGCACAACCAGGGACGCTGTGGGTGTCCGTGCCTGTGGCAGGGGGTTGGGACTGGATGAGCTTTAACATCCCTTCAAGACAAACCAATCTGGGATTCCATGGCCATGAACACCAGCCAGGGCTGTGACCGGGTTGTCCCAGGCAGGGACCAAGCCTTGTGCAATGCTCCTTTCCGGCTGAGTGTTGCAAGGGAAATATCAGGATGTGGGGCAAGGCAAGAGACTTCCCCTTGAGGCTTCCAAGTCCCGCTTCTCCCCTCCAAAATCCAGCAACAAGAAATCCCACATCTCCCCCAGGAGCAGCTCCTCACCCAGCCTTGCTCCGGCCCTGCTTGTATCCCAGAGCACCCGGGCAGCCCCATCCCCAGCACTGGCACTGCCACACGCTCAGAGTATGGGGCAGGAGGAAGGACACAGCCCCTGTCACCACCATCACCCGCCCAGCCCTGCTCCAGCACCCCTGCCCCAGGCACCCCAGGATGGGCTCATTCACGTCTCCTCTGCTTTGCCATTGACACAGTGGAGAAAGCGGGGCTGGCAAGACAGTGGCAGCGAAATACATCATGGGCTACATCTCCAAAGTGTCCGGGGGTGGTGAGAAAGTGCAGGTAACTCTGCCCAACCCACAGTGTCCTGCATCCCCTCACCTCCCGACTGCTCCCCACCATCCGATGGTGGCACATGGAGCAGCCCCGGCTCAGTCCTCTGCCCCTCAGCATGTGAAGGACATCATCCTGCAGTCCAACCCGCTGCTGGAAGCCTTTGGAAACGCCAAAACCGTCCGGAACAACAACTCCAGCCGCTTTGTAAGTCACCAGGGCAGGGGCAGTGCCACGGCCAGCATCCATCCCAGCAATGCTCTGGGAGAAGGAGGAATGAAGCTGGAGCTGGGGGGGATTGGCCATGGCTCTGAGCAGGAGCTGTGCTGGGCAGGGGAAGTACTTTGAGATCCAGTTCAGCCGGGGCGGAGAGCCCGACGGGGGGAAGATCTCCAACTTCCTGCTGGAGAAGTCCCGGGTGGTGAGCCAGAACGAGTGCGAGAGGAATTTCCACATCTACTACCAGGTACGGGGCTCACGGAGCAGCCGGGATGCAGCAGAGCCAGGGGCTGGGTAACTGCAACTCCCATTTCCCACTCAGCTCATTGAAGGGGCATCCCAAGAGCAGCGGCAGAACCTGGGTATCATGAGCCCGGATTATTACTACTACCTGAGCCAGTCGGACACGTACCAGGTGGAGGGCACGGACGACCGCAGCGACTTCCATGAGACCATGGTGAGGGGCCGGGATGGGGAGACCCCAAAGCTGCCCGCGACTGGGCAGGGGCTGATGGGGTCCCCATGTCCCCAGAACGCCATGCAGGTCATCGGCATCCGTGGTGAGGACCAGCAGCTGGTGCTGCAGATCGTGGCCGGGATCCTCCACCTGGGAAACATCAGCTTTCGGGAGGAAGGCAACTATGCTAGGGTGGAAAACGCTGACTGTGAGTAGCCAACTGCTCCTGGGGGCAATGGGGATGCTCACAGAGACCCTTGGCAAAGAATTGCAAACTCTTCATAGCATAAAGCCCCTGGCAGAGGAGAGAGGCACCATCAGCATCTTCCCCACGTTAGACATGGGGAAACTGAGGCAGTGAGCAAATAGCACACCAGAGCTTAATTAATAAGGGGAAGGAGTAGCTTGCTGTGATTTAGCACAGGGACGACCACGACCCACATCCCTGGTAGCCGCATCACTGGTGTCCTTTGCACTCGGATGGGGCCGAGGGGTCCAGCAGTGGCTGCGGCAGCGTGCCAGGGTTATATGGGGAACAGGCAGCCCTGAGTCCCCTCCCCACCCTGCCCAGCCCTGGCCTTCCCTGCCTACCTGCTGGGGATCGACCAGAACCGCCTCAACGAGAAGGTCACCAGCAGGAAAATGGACAGCAAGTGGGGCGGCCGCTCCGAGTCCATCACCGTCACCCTCAACGTGGAGCAGGCGGCTTACACCCGGGATGCCCTGGCCAAGGGGCTCTACGCACGTGTCTTTGACTTCCTCGTGGAGGTGCGTGGTGCCAGCAGGATGGGCACGGAGGGATGCTCAGCACCCGCTTCTGTGTGCGACCGGCCCCAGTGAAGGTGGCTCGTTCTGTCTCTCCCTGCAGTCCATCAACCGCGCTATGCAGAAGCCGTATGAGGAGTACAGCATCGGGGTGCTGGACATCTATGGCTTTGAAATATTCCAGGTATGCGCTGCTTTGCTGCAGGAGCCCAGCTGGGGAATGGCCTTCCCTGGTTCCGCAGCAAGGAGAGCGGCTGGAGCAGGGGGCTGGTAGCAGTCGATGGCCACAGGAAGCAGCATCCAAAAGGCTCTGCTGTCTGAGGTCCCCCAAGCGTGGTGATAGGAGCAGAAGCCAACTCAGCCCCATCTTATTTCATCTTTAATCCCTTCGCAGAAAAATGGCTTTGAGCAATTCTGCATTAACTTTGTGAACGAGAAGCTGCAGCAGATCTTCATAGAGCTGACCCTGAAGGCAGAGCAGGTACCGGGGGCTGCATTAGCACCCCAATTTCTGCACCCCACCACTGTCATGGTCCTAGCACCATGGGCGGAGCAGGGAACTGCAGCTTATCCCATGGGTCGGGGGCCACCCGGCTCTCCCAGGAGGAGTACGTGCAGGAGGGGATCAAGTGGACCCAGATCCAGTACTTCAACAACAAGGTGGTGTGTGACCTGATAGAGAACAAGCTGGTGAGTGCGGTCCCCTCCTCCCACAGAGGTTTTCTCATGGATCTGAGGCACCAGGGAATGTGGTGCTGGATGGGCTGGGTCCTGAGGATGAGTGGCAGAAGCTGGTCCTGCCAGGAGCATCCTTGGGAGACCAGCAGCTCTGCATCCTTAACCTAAGCTGCTGTTCAGTGTGAAGCAGCATTAAACACTGCGGGGCACTTGAGCACAGCTCGATGCAGGACTGGGCCCTGCCTGCAGCCTCTGGACACCCATGGCTTCATTCTCCCTCTCCCAGAACCCCCCTGGGATCATGAGTGTCCTGGATGACGTCTGTGCCACCATGCACGCCACCGGCGAGGGCGCGGACCAGACCCTGCTGCAGAAGCTGCAGGCAGCCGTAGGCACCCATGAGCACTTCAACAGCTGGAGCTCAGGCTTCATCATCCACCACTATGCTGGCAAGGTACAGGCCCCACACCTCACACCCCATTCACATCCCACAGTCCCGGCGTGGGGCTGAGCTCCCCTCCTGCTCCCAGGTCTCCTACGACGTGAACAGCTTCTGTGAGCGCAACCGGGATGTGCTCTTCACCGACTTGATCGAGCTCATGCAGAGCAGTGAATTGTGAGTCCTGGCAGTGCTGTGCTCCTGGGGACCACCCCAAAAGGGCTGGGGCAGAGGGCAGCATCCTCAACATCCAGACCATAAAGCTTTGCTGGAACCAAAGCTTGGGGTGCTCAGCATCCTGCATGGCTCTGTGGGTACCAGTGGCGTTCACAGAATCATAGAATCACGGACTGGTTTGGGTCGGAAAGGACCTTAAGATCATCTAGTTCCAACCCTCTATCTAGTTCCAGCTCCCCATGGAGCACAGCAGCACCAGTGGCTGCAGGGCTGGGCAGAAGGATGCTCGTGCACTGGTACCCATCCCACCCAGCCAACGAGCACGCAGTGGGAATGGGCTCAGCCAGGTGCAGGATTACCCAGAGGTGGAGCTGGTTCCAGCTCAGCTCATGCTGGACCCATGCTGAGCTTGAGGAGCCTGGCGGCTCTCACCTGGGGCCTGTCACCTCCTGCCTTGCAGTGGTTTCATTCGGATGCTATTCCCAGAAAAGCTTGACTCTGATAAAAAGGGACGACCGACCACAGCGGGCTCCAAAATCAAGGTATGCCCCAGAGGCTGCAGGGCAGTAGCTGCTTCTGGGACAGCACCAGGGTGACGGGCTCCCACCAATGCCTTTAATGGTCCAGAGGTCAATCCTTGCAACAGAAACAGGCTAATGACCTGGTGAACACGCTCATGAAGTGCACACCACACTACATCCGCTGCATCAAGCCCAACGAGACCAAGAAACCCCGGGACTGGGAGGAAAGCAGGTAACAGAGCCCCTCATGGTGTATCAGGGAGCTCAGGGAAAGGGACCCAGCCACGGAGATGTGGCCAAGAACAGGTTTCCCTCAAAACCTGCACCCCCGAGATGGTCGCTCTGTGCTGCCCACAGACCCAGGGGAGCACAAGGTGGGTGCTGAGGAGCATGTGGGGACACACAGACCCCTCCACATGCAACACCCAGAGGCTCCATCCAAGCCCCACGATGCTCTCGCACGTGCACAGCCACGGGTATCCCTGTGCAAAGCAGTGGCCCAAGCAGGTTCCCGTTGCCACCCCTGCCACCCCATTCCAAACCCATTCCCCCCGGCTCCACAGGGTGAAGCACCAAGTCGAGTACCTGGGGCTGAAGGAGAACATCCGGGTGCGCCGGGCAGGATTCGCCTACCGCCGCCTCTTCCACAAGTTCCTGCAGCGGTGAGCGCCCAGCGGGATGCGGGTGGCACGTCCTGCCCGTCCCTGCAACCCAGCCGGGACCCACATCCCTTCTCCCCACAGCTACGCCATCCTGACCCCCGAGACGTGGCCGTCCTGGCGCGGGGACGAGCGGCAAGGGGTGCAGCACTTGCTGCGCTCCGTCAACATGGACCCGGACCAGTACCAGATGGGTCGGAGCAAGGTGTTTGTCAAGAACCCCGAGTCGGTAGGTGACCCTGCATCCCTTGGGAACGCTGCACAGAGCTGAGCATCGCTTTGAGCAACGCTGGGGAGGGTTTGGGTGCTGATGTGCAGGGGAAGTGATGCTGCTGGGGCCGTGCTCAGCACCCCGTGGTCCCTCCCAGCTCTTCCTCCTCGAAGAGATGCGGGAGAGGAAATTCGATGGCTTCGCCAGGGTGATCCAGAAGGCCTGGCGCCGGCACGTTGCCATCCGGAAGTACGAGCAGATGCGAGAGGAGGGTAAGGCCGGGCAAAGACGGGGACCAGACCCTGCCTTCACTCTGCATTTCGTTGCCTGCAAAGGGATGGAGAGGAGTAGCTGGGAGTCAGTGTTTGCAGAGTAAACGCCAGTGGTCACCACCCAATCCCACTGTGGGAGCGTTCCCACCCTCCCAAGCGTGCAGTGAAAAATCAAGGGGAAAACCCAGAAAGCAGTGGGGTCCCTCCCTGCCTCACACAGCACGAGGGCTTTTGAAGGCACTGAATGGGTTTCAAGCTCAAGCGCTTGCATTCCTCCTATGGCACAAAATGAGCCCCATTTCTTGCTGCCACGATCCATGTGGCAGCTCCCACAGCGCCTACAGGCAGTTTGGGAGGGCAGGCACTGGCCGAGCAGGCAGACAGGGGCTGAGGGCTGAGCCCTGTCTGACCAGCATCACCTCGGGGCTCCCCACAGCCTCCAACATCCTCTACAACTTCAAAGAGCGGAGGAGGAACAGCATCAACAGGAACTTCGTGGGTGATTACCTGGGCATGGAGGAGCGGCCGGAGCTGCGCCAGTTCCTGGCCAAGCGGGAGCGGGTGGACTTTGCCGACTCCATCACTAAGTACGACCGGAGGTTCAAGGTACACGGACCCACCAGGGGCATGGGACAGGCCAGGCTGTGGCTTGTGGTGCCTGGCCAAGGTGGGATGTGTGTGTGGGACTTGTGCCCCCGTGCAGACACCTTCTCACCCCCTGCTTCTGCCCTTTCCCAGCCCATCAAGAGGGACTTCATCCTCACCCCAAAGTACTTCTACCTGATCGGGAGGGAGAAGGTGAAGAAAGGTGCCGAGAAGGGGCAGATCAAGGAGGTGCTCAAGAAGAAGGTGGAGCTGCAGGCAGTGAGTGGTGTCTCGCTGAGGTGCGTCCCTTAGCATGGGGTCTGCGTGGGAGGTCCACAGAATCATAGAAACACGGAATGGTTTGGGTTGGAAAGGACTTTAAGGTCTTTCAGTTCCGACCCGGTTGCCCAAGGCTGGGTCCAGCCTGGCCTTGAACACTGCCAGGGATGGAACACTCACCACTTCTTTGGGCACCCTGTGCCAGCGCCTCACCACCCTCATAGGGAAGAACTTCTTCCTTACATCTCACCTATAACTTCCTTGTATCTAACCATGTGCTCAGGCTTCACCCATCAGCTCCACCATCCTCCCCATGCCCCGGTGCCCACAGCCAGGCCCCAACCCCTTGCCCATGGAGCCATAGGGATGATGCTCCCACAGAGTGCTTTGCATTCGGGGCTTTGGAGCCTAGGAAGGTTTCCAGCACAAATCACCAGCCTTGCCCCCCCCGCTGACACCCCACACCGGGGTTGCTCCCCCAGCACCAGGCAGGATGATTTCTTCATCCTGCACGAGAACGATGCCGACAATTTCTTGGAGTCCATCTTCAAGACGGAGCTGATCAGCCTGCTGTGCAAGCGCTACGAGGAGCTCACCCGCAGCAAGCTGCGCCTCTCCTTCAAGGACACGTAAGGATGGAGGCCGGGAGAGGTGGCAAAGCAGGACAGGGTCCTGTCACCGTGCTCTCACGGCCTCTCCGTCCCCCAGACTACAGTTTCGGGTGAAGAAGGAGGGCTGGGGAGGTGGCGGCACCCGCAACATCACCTTCGTCAGAGGACAGGGCGATGTGGCCACCCTCAAAGCTGGAGGCAAAACCCTGACGGTCAGCATCGGGGATGGGCTCCCCAGGAATGCCAGTGAGTGCCAGGGTGTCTGGGTGATGGTGGGAGAAAGGGAGGGTACCAGAGCACTGCTGGAGGCCTGGGAACACCGGGATGAGCCATCACGTGCCCCAGCCCTGGGGGTTTGTGGCTCACCCAGGAGGGACCCGCTTCTGCTCGGGCGGATGGGGCAGCATGGGGAGAAAGGCAGCTGGGTACAAAGGGTGGGGGCAGCCCGGTGTCACCTAACGGGGGGCTCGCATCCCCCCAGAGCCCACGAGGAAGGCAGCGAAACAGAGCAGAGGTGGCAGCAGGTGCCCAGCACCCTCCAGAAGCGCCCCCCCAGCACCCAGAGGTGAGCAGGGCAGTGCTGGAGGTACCGGAGCGGGGCCATCCCTGGGTCCAGCCAGCGCTGCGCTCCCGGGGGTGCAGGCTGAGCATGGGCCCCTGTGATGCACCATCCCGGGGGGGGGGTTCTCCCAGGTGCCTGCAGGAATGGGGCACCCCAATTCCCACGCGGAGGTGGCCGGGCTCAGCAGGACACATGCAAGGCAGCCCAGAAGCAGGCGCGGGGGCCACCGGCTGCAGTGTTACCCCCTCGGAATGCTGGCCACCAGCCGAAGACACGGCCCCCATCTGAGTACAACATGGATTTCCTCAATGTGCCTGACCAGGGGGTGGCCGGGTAGGTCCTGTACCAGCACGTGCATCCTCCTTCCTGCTCCATCCCACTGCTGCCAGCCCCAGGAGATGTTCGTTCCCCTCTGGCTTCCCACCCAACAGCCCACCCAGGTCCCGGCAAGCTGGTTTTGCTGCACCAACCATGCTCATGCACACCCCAGTTCTCCCAGTCACTGCACTGGGAGGACCAAGCTGAGCCACAGGCAGGCACCGAGCAGCGGGTTGGGTTGGTGGGGGGGAGCAGGGTGGGAAGGAAGGATGGGGCCTGCCTGCCCTCGTGATGTGAACGTGGTTCCTCCTGGCCCCACAGCATGCAGCGCCGGCGCAGCCTGAGCCAGCGGCCACCTCCAGCCAGGCGTCCCAAGCCGCAGCCCAAGGCGGCCGTGCCACGCTGCCGGGCGCTCTACCAGTACATTGGGCAGGACATGGATGAGCTCAGCTTCAACGTGGGGGACATCATCGACATCCTCCTGGAAGGTGCCACCAAACCCCTGCCCTGCCCAGCTTATAAATCATGGGATGGTTTGGGTTCAATGGACCTTAAAGCTCATCCAGTCCCAACCCCCTGCCATGGGCAGGGACCCCTTCCACCAGAGCAGCTTGCTCCAAGCCCCTGTGTCCAACCTGCCCTTGAACACTGCCAGGGATGGGGCAGCCACAGCTTCTCTGGGCACCCTGTGCCAGCGCCTCAGCACCCTCACAGGGAAGAGCTTCTGCCTTATCTCCAACCTGAACTTCCCCTGTTCCAGTCTGAACCCATCACCCCCTGTCCTATCACCACAGTCCCTGATGCAGAGCCCCTCTCCAGCATCCTTGTAGCCCCCTTCAGACCCTGGAAGCTGCTCTGAGGTCTCCATGCAGCTTCTCTTCTCCAGGCTGAACAGCCCCAGTGTTCTCAGCCTGGCTCCATCAGGAAGGTGCCCCAGCCCCTGAGCATCCTCAAGGCCTCCTCTGCACTTGCTCCAACGGTTCCATGTCCTTGTGCTGAGGACACCAGCACTGCACACAGCGCTGCAAGCAGGGTCTCAAGAGTTTTCCTCTCCGTGCCCCATGGCAGCACCTTGCCTGACCCAGCTCTTCTTTTCCCCATTCCCAGATATCTCCGGCTGGTGGAAGGGCCGGCTGGACGGCAAGGAAGGGCTTTTCCCTGGGAACTACGTGCAGAAGATCTGAGCCGAGCGCAGTGGCCACATGGAGGCAGGGAGGGGGTCACCGTCCTCACACCCCACCTCTGCCAGGGCTTTGCCAAAGGGGCCAGTGGTGGCTCTGTGGTGGTCCTCCATGGACACAGGCCTTGAGCTGTGGTGGCTGCCGGGATGTGCCGATGCCAGCCATGGAATGCTGTAGATGGCAGCCTCCCTGCAGCAAGGACCGGCTCTTTGCTGCTTGTTCGTACCCTAGGACTGGAGCTGCTCCAGTGATTCCAGGGTCTAAATAGGATTGTCGTTAATAATTATGGTAAATACTCAGAAACTGAGCCCCTGCAGTTTGTATTTCACCCTGGTGCCAGCCCGTGGCTCCCTCTGGCCCCCTGACAAGAGCTCTGCACCCACGTGTCCCAAAGTGGAACATGTGTTGAACCCTCCAGAAGATGCTGAATACAGAACCCAGTCCCACCAGGATCCCGGCTCCACATCCCAGCATGACTCTGGACCATCCGGCACGGCTGGGAACTGCCAGGGCAAAGCAGCACAACAGGGAGCAGCAGGACTGGGACACCATCACCATTCCGATTTCTCATAGGAAAAGCTGTGAGAACCAGGTAGCTAAAGCCCATGGAGCTGTAGCAGCTTTGTCTGATGATGGTCACAAGGCTGAGCATCATGAGGAGGGGTGTTTCATCCGTCGGGGGCCAGGGTCAATACGTGGGGTGGAAACTGGGCTGCTCCAAAGGGCTCCGGGTGCTCAGAGGGGCTCCGAGGGGGGTCCTGGCGGGCTCCAAGGCGTTCTTAGGGGCCACAATAGGCTTGGGGATCCCAGGAGTCCAGGATGCTCCAAGGATCTTGGGTGCTCAGAGAGCCCTGGGATGCTTTAACGGGTCCAGGGTGCCAAGGAGAGCTCCAAAAGGCTTTAAGGTGCTTCCCAAGGGGTGCTCAGAGAACCCCTTGGCTGCACAGGCTCTGTGGTTCAGGAGACCCCCAAAGCAGGGGCACAGACGGGGCTTAAGGGGGGTCTTGGATGGGGGCTGAGTCTGAGCCAGGGTTGTTCCAGGCAGTCTGCAGCAGGGAGAGGGATGAACGGGGCCCAAACGTCGGGGCTCATCCTGCCTGTGCCCCGCACCCCGGCCGAGCCCTGCGCTGGAGGAAGTGACGACAGCCTCAGCCCCACATCCTGCCCTCCTCTTCCTCCCTCCCGCAGCCCCCAGCGTAGGGGCTACCCCTGCCCCAGACAGGGACTGCAGAGGGGTGCAGGGGACCCTGCTTCCTCCAGGGTGGGGATGGCACAAGGCAGGAGGCTGCGGGGATGTGGAGTCCCCCATGGCCCCACGCTGCAACCCACGGCTTGGCCTCCCCACCATGGGGTTTACAGCGCCTGTGCTCTTTGGGGGCACTTTTCCTGCAAATCCCAGGTTTTCGGGAGTCCTTGCACTGTAGAGCTTGCATGGGGCAGTGGGAAGCAGAGACTGAATTGATTTTAATTAAAAAGGGGGGAAAAAAGGCTTTGGAAAACCCATTGATTTCAATAGCTCCTCCCTGCACCCTTCAGCCTTTCCCTGGGGCTGGGGGGCAGCACCCGGCTGTGGGTGCTGTCTGTGTGGGGTGCTCCCACTCAGCTCAGGCACCCACTGGGCTGCTCCAAAGGGCTCCGGGTGCTCCGAGGGGGGTCTCTGGGAGACTCCAAGGGGCTACAATAGGCTTGGTGGTCCCCGGAGTTCAGGGTGCTTCAAAGAACTTGGGTGCTCAAAGGGCGCTGGGGTGCTCTTAAGGGGTCCAAGGTGGTCTGAGAGCGTTTCAAAAGGCTTGGAGGGATGCTCTAAGGGGTCTGGGGCTTCCCAAGGGATTCAGGGTGCTCTGAGGACGCTCCAGGGACCTGGGATGCTCCGAGCCCGCAGGGATGCTCCGGCCGCCCGCAGGCACCGGGGTGCGGAGGGGGGGGGGTGCAAACGCACCCCGTTAAGGCAGGCGGGGGTCCAGGGGCGGGGCCAAGCCCCCCCGCTGCCCCCGCCCCCCCTTCCGCACCGCTCCTTCCTCCCCCCCCTCCTCCTCCTCCTCCTCCTCCTCCCCCCCCCGCTCTCGCGACAGCTCCGCTCAGAAAATGGCCCCGCGGCCGCGCCGCCGCTGATGCGCGCTCCCGGCCCCGGTACGTGCGGGCGGGAGGCACCGGGAAGGGGCGGGACCGGCCCCGGGAAGGGAGCAATGGAACGGGGGGGACCGGCCCCGGGAGGGGGGTACGGAAATGGGGGCGGGGGGGGGAACCGGTACCGGCGGCTGTACGGGAGAACGGGGCGGGGGGGGGGGTACGGGAACGGGAACGGGGTTGTCCGGCACCGGGGTGTAACGGGCCCGTTACCGGGCTCTGCAGGGAGCTGGACGTGCACCAGGGGCTGCCGGGGGCTGGCTCCGGGTAAAGCCGTTTTGCCCGGGGGAGATGTGGGGGGGACATCGGCATAGGGCTGCTGTGCACGGTTGGGGGGGGTCTGTGTTACAGGGGTGCCTTGCCATGGGGGTGCGAGCCATGGCCGTGTTGCTGCCCACAGGAGTAGCCATGGGTGTATAACCATAGGGACCCGCTAGGTGCAGAAACCACTTGCCATGGGGGTGCCACCCATGGGGGGCTGCTAGCTAAGGGGGGGGTCTCTCCTATGGGGCTGATAGCACAGGGACAGCTAGCCACGGGAGGTGTTGGCCCCCGGGTCTTTGCAGGCATGTGTGGTCTGTGGGAGCACCGAGACCCGCTTCACCACCTCGAGCATCCTCGGGCTGCTCCCACCGGGGTCTCCCCACGGTCTCTCCATCTCCTTGCACACGTGGGAGCTGCTTTGTTGCTGTCAGGGGCTTGGGGATGCTGCTGCTCATCTGCTGCGGGGCCGAAGGGGCTCCTGAGCCTTGGCCGTGGCGTGAACTTGACGGTGGTCAGGGCTGCTGCTCCAGGAGCAGCGTTGGCCGGGCTCAGGCGGAAGGTCTGTCCTCCGCAGATGGCTCCTGAAGGGGAGCAGGGGTTTTTCTGGCTGAAGAGCCCAGTGGATCAGCTGGCTGTGGGCAGGCTGGTGAAGGCGGGCACCAGGATGGTGCAGGGATGGGGGGAAATGGCTCTCCCGTGTTCACACGCTGCCCGGGTCACTGACGGCTTGGAGCAAGCTCAGGGGATGGCAGGGGGGCTCTGCAGGAAAGGCTGAAAGATGCTTTCAAAGGAACCACTGATGGGCCTTGGATGAGCTCCCTCCATGTCCGCTGTGGGGACATGGCACAGGGAAGCCCTTGGATGCCCACGCTGCCTCCAGCAGCAGGTGTGGTGAGGTTCCAGGCTGGGCTCCGTGGGCCTCTCTGGGCAGATTTTCTGAGTTGGAGAGCAGGGAGCGTGCCCTCGGGGTGAGGTGCAAGGCAGAACATCAAGGCAGCGGCTTTGCTCCAGCCCAGGTTGGGATTAGGGTACCTTGCTTGTGGTGGGCATCAGGGGCAGAGATGCCCGGAGCATCATCCCCCCCAACACCAGCTCCGGTGTTAAGGCCACAGGAGAATTCAGGACGTGGGTTTAATTTAGGGCCCGTTTGCACCCTGTGTGCGGCGGCCGGAGCACAGCACCGGCAGCATCCGTGCTGCTGTCAGCCTCCGCGTCCTCCCTCCGCGCTCCCCGGCTGAGCGATCACATGAGCCCCTTGTTCAGAGCCTTTGTTTCTCATCTCCTGCGCCGAGGAGCTGCCTTTTGGGAAGCTTCTGCAACCCCAGGCCAGAAACCACGCCGAGATGCTCCAGTAGGATTATTTGTCCCGTTTATCCATCCCGGGGTGTGTGTGTGTGTAAAAGGCTCCTGTGCTTGGTGATCTGTATAACCCCCTGGTTCGTTTGTGGGAGATGAGCTGTATTCATTATTAACTGAGTCAGCAGCAGAGGCTGCTCTGGGTGAACAGTAGCTGCAAACCCTCCTCGTTGCCGTCAGCTTCCCAGAAGGATTTTTCCAGGGTTCCTGTTCACCGCAGGGGCTGCAATGAGGGAGTTTGGTGCCGGCAGGTTTTCAGGGAGACTGAACCTGCAGCAGGAAAACCCTGGGAATACTGACGCCGACTTCAGGTTTGGGTTTGCAGGGCAGGGTTTGCATTGGCATTGGGGGATTCACATCTCACCGGTGACAGTTCAGCAGCAGAATGGTGTCAGGGTGGCAGAACGGACGGTCCTGGGGAACTAAAGGTGTTACAGTGCCCTGCAGGAGGTGATCAGTGACAGCAAAGTGACACAGGCACCACCAGCTCCCCAAAACCAGGGCCTGGGCTGAGTATAACGGGATGCTGTGGGGCTGCCACCCTGTCCACTGCCAAAGGCACACCCTTATTGAGCAGCTTTGCTCCAGCTGGATGTTGATGGGGCCACAAGGCATGTGTCAGGCATGTACAGGCGTGTGCTGGCTGCAGCAAGGGGTGCCTGTATCCATCCCACCTGCCCTCACTGACCTGTCCAGTTGTATCTCCCTCCCCAAGAGGCCTTCTCCCAGCTTTTCCATAGGGAAAAATCAGCTCAAAATGCATCTCTTGGGTACCCCTGGGAAACGGCAAGTGGCAGCAGGCAGCCAGGAGGGAGAGGAGGGAAGGTTTGACCCAGGAGCGCTGGGAGGTCCCTGCAGAGGAAGCAGAAAGGTGCCCGTGATCCAGCTGAGCTCTTGGTGGGGTGGGTACCAGCATCCTGCTGCCTTCAGCCTCATCTGGAAGCCATTGGAGACCATCGCTCCCGGGGTCCGTCCGCAAGTCCTGGGACAAGCACTGAGGACTGAGCCGGAATGAGCGTTTCCAGCAGGGAAGAGGGAACCTGGGGGAGGTTCACTATAGCCTCAAGGACTCATGAAATGCTTCAGCAGCACCCAAGGCTGGAAGCTACGGTGATGGTCACCAAAACGTGATGGCGCTGCATGGACGCTGCACAAGGGGCTGAGCAGACAGATGTAGCCCTGCCTCGATCCTTTGAATGCTTTCTCCATCAAAGGAAGATTCCCAAGATGGTTTTGCCCCCCCAAACCTGCTTTATCTCTGATAAAACAAAGCTCCCTCAAAGCCTCTCTGAACTTTATGTGCCCAAACCACTTTGTGCAGATGGAGCAACCCAACCCCTCCAGCCAGGGCTGAATTTCCCCTCCTGGGACGCAACCAGCCTGGCCCTGGCCCAAATCCCCCCACTCTGTGGCTGATCCCCCTTCCAGCCTCAGTCCCAGGTTGCATCCCGCAGCGGCAGCAGAAGCTGAGACAAAAAAAAACCCAGTGCAACCCCTGAACAAAGCCACAAGCCTGGGGGCAGCCTGAGGTATAATCCCGCACGGATTCCATGCTCCATGCTCTGATTTATTGCTGGTGGGTTGCAGTTCTGAACTCTGTGTGCCAGGGTAAAACCCATCTCCTGCAACCCACCGGGATCCTGGCTGGAGTGGAAAAATGCCTCTGGAATAGATGCAAACGGGCAGGTCAGCAAGGCCAGGAGGGATGGGGTGGATGCAGATGCACCTCCTTGTACCCACAAGGCTGATCCCCAAGGAGATTCCCCAGGGACATTTGGTTTGGGAGTCATTGAGCTCTTGGGGAAATATTAACCCTCTACCCAAGTGCAGATGTGGGAGTTGCAGCCCCTCTGCAGCCCCAGCACTGCTGTGATGGGCGTGTAGGGACAGAGCAAGGGGAATGGCTTGAACCTGCCAGAGGGGAGACTGAGATGAGCTCTTAGGCAGAAGCTCTTCCCTGGGAGGGTGCTGAGGCGCTGGCACAGGGTGCCCAGAGAAGCTGTGGCTGCCCCATCCCTGGCAGTGTTCAAGGCCAGGTTGGACACAGGGGCTTGGAGCAAGCTCCTCCAGTGGAAGGGGTCCCTGCCTGTGGCAGGGGTTGGAGCTGGATGGGCTTTAAGGTCCCTTCCAACCCAAACCATTCTATTATTCAAATTATTATTGCTATTATTAACTTTGACATTAAGACACTATTGAGGACGCTCCTGAAGTGAGGGACTTTTCAGATGCTTTATACTAGGACTTAGTGTTTGCCTTCTGCATGTCAGAGCCTGGCGCCTGGTGAAGCCAGTTTAATCTGGGGGACCGCCTGATGTAGGCTGTGTGAAGGAGCCATCCCCACGTGCCCATCAGCATCCGGCTTCACTGCCAGTGCTCCCAGTCGTGCAATGGGACCTGCTGCTCCTCTTGGCTGGAAAACCCTTTGAAACCATGGGTAGGGTGGATGGGGGGATTACCCTGGAAGTGTTGCCTTTGGTGGCGGGTCCTCCCTAGCAGAGAACACAGCAAAGCCCCTCAGAAGCCAGGATCTCCTGCCCTGGGGGTCCCCCGGTGGGAGGCTCCCGTGGGACATAAAGGAGGAGGCAGTCAACATCATGCCAGGCTTTAACCTCTCGCCCTTGCACTCGGTGCAGCATCGCCAGGAGAAGACTCCATCCGCACGTGCATCACCCTGTGCCCACCCCTGGCCAGGCCATGAAGACGGAGAAGGAAGAGGCTGTGCCCACCTTCTCCCTGCGGGGTAAATACACTGGAGAGGGGGCAGGTGAGTCCCTTGTGCCTGCTGAGAGGGGCTGGGGCAGGAGGAAGGGGAGGAACTTTTGCTCCTGTTGCTGTGAGGTCCCTTTGGCCCAACCCCAGAGGTGGACTGGGGAGCACCCTGAGGCTGGGCATGGCAGTACACATGTCACCACCCAGTGTGTTGGAGACACCAGCAGCCTTTGCCTTCATACCAGCAGCTTTTTCTAGGGCAAAGAGCATCCTGTCTCCAACCACCCTGGAGGGCTCCAGCCCCTTCCAAGCCAGATCCCCCGCAACTGCATGCACCCCTCTTTGTAAAGGGTAGGAATCACAGAATCATTAGAGTTGGAAGGGACCTTAAAGCTCATCCAACTCCAACCCCTGCCACGGGCAGGGACCCCTTCCACTGGAGCAGCTTGCTTCAAGCCCTGTGTCCAACCTTGAACACCGCCAGGGATGGGGCAGCCACAGCTTCTCTGGGCACCCTCTGCCAGCGCCTCAGCACCCTCACACGGAAGAACTTCTGCCTTATCTCCAACCTGAACTTCCCCTGTGTCAGTCTGAACCCATCACCCCTTGTCCTGTCCCTGATGCAGAGCCCCTCTCCAGCATCCTTGCAGCCCCCTTCAGACACTGGAAGCTGCTCTGAGGTCTCCACGCAGCTTCTCCTCTCCAGGCTGAACATCCCCAATGTTCTCAGCCTGGCTCCATGCAGCCCCCAGCCTGTGCTGGTTCCTGAGGCTCTTCCTCCCCAGGGGCACTTCCTCCCCTCGCCCTTGTTGAGCCTCAGGAGGTTTCTCCCCAGCCCGTGGAGGTCCCCGTGCCCAGCGGCACCGGCCCGGGCTGCGCGCGGTCCCTGACAGCCTCTCCCCGCAGGCAGCAGCGAGGCGCCGGGGAGCGTGGGGACCCCAGCGCAGGAGCTGCGGCCGCTGAAGCGCAGACCTGTCCCAGGTGAGCCCCATGCCTGCCCCATGGGGATGGCAGCAGCGGGGTCAGGGGTGAATGAGGCCAACGCATCTGTGTCCTTGCAGGGAAGCACTACCAGTGCTCGAGCTACGGCTGCAGACTGGCCTTCCCCAGCATGCAGGAGCTGATGGACCACCACAAGGTCCACTACAGACCCACGCAGTCGCTTGAGGGTAAGGCTGGGACACCCGGCATCGCTCCAGGGTGAGCTTTCTTTTGGCTGGGAGGTGGCAAAGTGGGGCTTGAAGCTGAGGTGGAGCCTGGACCTCCAGGAGATGCTGTGCAGCATCAGATAGGAGGTGCCGGAGACCCACTGTGGGGCTGGGGCAGCACAGCTGCATTGTTGCTGAGTCTCTGCCCTATTTCTTTGCCCAGGTAAAACGTTCCAGTGCCCCACGCTGGGCTGCACAGAGACCTTCCCCAGCATGCAGGACCTCATGGCCCACATGAAGGTGCACTACAAGCCAAACCGTTACTTCAAGTGAGTCCCGCTGGTCCCCATCCCATCAGAGAATCATGGAATGGTTTGGGTTGGAAAGGACCTTAAGATCATCCAGTTCCACCCCCCTGTCATGGGCAGGGACACCTCGCACTACACCATACTGCCCAAGGCTCTGTCCAGACTGGCCTTGAACAGTGCCAGAGGTGGAGCATTTGCCACTTCCCTGGGCACCCTGTGCCAGTGCCTCACCACCCTCATAGTAAAGAACTTCTTCCTTATCTCCAACCTTAACTTCCCCTGTTTTAAATTAAACCCATTTCCCCTTGTCCTATTGCTACAGGCCCTGATAAGCAGACCTGCCATCTCCCTGCAGACCCCTCCCATAGCATGTCCTATGTGTGGGCACCCAGCAGCTCCCAAACAGCCCCAGGCACACAAGATCCTACATTTGCAGACCCTGGGGCTAGGGCTGGGGGGTGATGTGGAGGGGAACACTGTCACTGATGCTCTCAGGGTGACGTGGAGGGGACGCTGTCAGTGATGCTCTCGGGGTGATGTGGAGGGGAACACTGTCACTGATGCTCTCAGGGTGACGTGGAGGGGACGCTGTCAGTGATGCTCTCAGGGTGATGTGGAGGGGAACACTGTCACTGATGCTCTCAGGGTGACGTGGAGGGGACGCTGTCAGTGATGCTCTCGGGGTGATGTGGAGGGGACGCTGTCAGTGATGCTCTCGGGGTGATGTGGAGGGGACGCTGTCAGTGATGCTCTCGGGGTGATGTGGAGGGGTCCCCATCCCTGACACTGACCGCTGGCCCTGCAGGTGTGAGAACTGCCTGCTGCGCTTCCGGACACACCGCTCGCTCTTCAAGCACCTTCACGTCTGCTCTGACAGCGCCAGCAGCCCCACGCCACCCCCCAAAGCCGACAAGCCCATCCCGCCCGCTACCTCTGCCCTGGAGAAGGACCCCCCGGCCAAGCCACCCGAGGGGCTTCCCAAGCTCCCGAGCGTTATCCGGCCGCTGGAGAAAGAAGCCATCGTGCCCGGTGCGGACACTGCCCCGGTGCCCAGCAGCCTCCCCGAGCTGCCGGGCTCACTGGAGGCGCTGCCGCTGGTGTCGCCGGCCCCGCACCCCTTCCCGCTGCTGGAGCCCGGCCTTTTCGGGCCATCGTCCTTGACTCGGTTCTCGGGGCCACCCCCGTCCTCGGTGCCGGGGCCGTTCCTGTCCTACGTGCCCCCTTCGCCCTACAGCTTGCCCCAGCCCGCGGCGCAGCATCGCCTCCGGCCCTACGTGCCGGGCCACGGCCCCCCCGTCTCCAACGCCGTCTGGAAGAAAAGCCAAGGTGAGCGCGTGGCGCCGTCCGGGCAAAGCTTCTTCTGCTCCCACCTTCACCAGCAGCTCCCGGAGGAGAACCCAGCATCGGCCAGCCCAGGATCCCCCTCCCAGCCCCGCGTGGGGCCGCTCTGCGCCCCCCCAGCCCCATCCCACCTCCGGTGCCCTCCGCATCCCGTCCACAGGGATGCTCTATTGGACAAAGCGCCAGCAAACACCAAAATCGAGCCTCCAAATTTTGCCAGCCCCGCTGCTCCCCGGCGTGCTGGGGGTGCGAGGCAGGGGGCCGGGCCAGGCCTGCCCCCCCACGTGTCCCCCCTGAGGGAGGGGAAGCCCTAATGCTTGTCTTGCCCCTCGATTCCCTCCGCAGGTGTGAGTGTCAGCCCACTCCTCCCATGCTTTGGCTCAGGAGTGACTCCAGGTTAGTTTGGCACCTACTGGTTGGGGGCTGCTTTCTGTCACTCGGGGGGGCGGCGGGCGGTGGTGGGGGCTGCAGGGGATGGGAGAGGCCCCATGGGGCACCGTGATGCTCCCCAGAGAGTAGAGGGGAGCACAGGGGGAGGGCAGGCTCCTTCCATTGTGGGAGCCACATGGAGAGGGGATGCTGCCCAGGTAGGCTCGGAGTCAGGGGGGGTCACTGGCTGTGTGCCCCCAGGAAGCACCCAGCCTGGTTCTGAGGGCAGAAGCAGCGGGAGAAGGAGCTGCTGGAGCTGCTTGGGCTCAAGTCCTCCCCAGTCCCCCCAGCTCCAAGGCAGGGTTGGAAACTGCTGTCCTTAGCTCCATGCGGAGAGGCGACGGGCAAAGGGATGTCAGGGCCGGGGGGGGCACAGCCTCGCTCCCTGCTCCCAGATTTTGGCGTTCTTCCACTGGGAAGGGAACCTCCAGTGGATGTGGGGCTCGGAGTGTGGGGTCTCCTGCCCCCATTGCACCGGCTGATGCGAGCCCCGTGACACCCATCACGAGCCATGGCACCGAGCACCCTGCACCCAGCGCTGCGCTTGGCACGGCTCCCATGGCACCCGGGGCTTGGGGCTGGGGAGGCGGGAGGGGGGGCGAGCGCTGTGCTTCCCTCCTCGCCCGTCCTTGCAGGGCACTCCTCCAACAGCCGCATCGTGTGGGAGCACACGCGGGGCCGCTACACCTGCATGCAGTGCCCCTACTCCAGCGCCTCGCGTGAGGAGATGACCCTGCACATCGAGGACCACCGCAAGAACCCCCCGGCGCCCGGCCGCATGGACACCGAGATGGGTACGGCACCATGGCGGGGGGGCGGCAGTGGGGAGGGATCCTGGCTGCTGGGATACCGGTGCGGAGGAAGGGGATGCTGATGGGGAGCGGGCTCAGCGTGCCCTGCACGGTGTGCACCCCGTGCCTCCGGTGGGGAAGGGACAGAGCTGCTGGGGTGAGCATCGGGCTCCAGCCCCTGGTTCCTCGCCCTGTGGTGATGCCCCGGGGGGTGTCCGTGTGTCCTCCCCGTGCCCCTACATCAGGGTGGGAGGGGTTTGGCCGCGGTGCTGACTGCTCTTAAGTGCCATGGGTTAGTGGTGGCCTTAGTGCTGGGGAACGGTTGGGCTTGATGCTCTTAAAGGTCTTTTCCAACCACGCGGATTCTGTGATTTGCTTCGTTCCAGATTTCGGGGTGGGTCTCTCCTCCTTCCACACCAAGCTGACGCCGGAGATGGAGAACTCCCTGTACTCGCAGCTCTGATGCCCCTGGCTCCCGTGGGACTGCTCCTGCACCTCTCCATCCCTCCCTGCAGCCAGGCAGGGGGGCACCGCACAGCCCCCTGCCACCAACTGGGACAGGGACCCCTTCCTGGGTACCGGGAGCATCCCCAGCTCGGGGCGGCGGAGGGGACGATGGACGATTCATTTCTACCCTCCCTTTGCTCTTTGGAAACTCTCAAGCACTTGGAACCCCACGTCTCCCTCCCCTCAAGGCTCCGTTGTTCAGCCCCAGGGGCTCGGGGGGAGCCTGGTTGGGTTGCTCAGGAGTTCGTGGACTTCTCTGGAATGAGGTCTTGGAATAATAAATAGGAATTGTACAGGAGCAGTGGCCGGGAGCGCCTCTGTCAGTGCCAGCGGTGGCAATGGGGGCAATGGGGAAGCGGTGCCACCCTTAAGGTTGTCCCCACCTGAAGAAGGGATAGGTGCGTATGTGAGAAGCAGAGATGGAGCCTTTGCTTCCAACCCCTCGGAGGTGTGAGGAGCCCATGGGGAACACGGTGGCTGCTGCACCCCAACAGCTCATCCATGGCCTGGTCCCCATCCCTGGGAGCTGTGCAACCTCCTGCACCCCACGAGGGAGCCGGGCAGTGAGTCCTGGCCCCACTTTGCTGTGCTGGTGCTGAGCCCGGCCCTGCAAGGGGAGAGGGTTGAGCCAGGCAGGGTGCTGCGGAATGGGGCCCAGTGCTGCCTATGGCAAACACGGGATGGGAGCACCAGCACCACTGCTCAACACCCATTGCTCAGCATCTGCTGTTCTGTGCCCACTGCTCTGCACCCAGTGTTCATCCCTGGCTGCTGCCCATGGGGCTGCCCCTTTCCCAGCCACACTCCCCTCAGCACACAGATCCCATGGGATCGGAGGCTTCCCCTTCCCACCTGCACCCACCCTGGGGTGCACCTCGCAGGGGGCACAGGGTGAGCCCCGGTCCCTGCAGCGCTGCCCTGGGACGGGGGCTGAGGAGGGGTCTGGGTGCAGCCTTCATCCTGCTGTGACCCCTGCACAGGGGCGAGCAGCACCCCTCGGCTCACTCCTGCCTGCACCCCAGTGCTGGGCCTCCTTCCCCAGCCCCAGGGGACACAAGAGCAAGGATGGAGAGAAACCAGGGGACACAGAGCCCAGGCTGGACGGACAGAGTGGGGCAGATGCATGGGGCTGCAGCAGGGCAGCCCCCCAGTCCCCACTGCCCCACATCTGGGTGCGGAGGGGACAGAGGCTGTGTTTGAAATAGGGGGGGGACTGCAGGAGAACCCTGAGCCTCCCAGCTCTGGTCCACACACGGCCTGGATCTGCCCCCTGCCCCAGTGCAGAACAGACCCCCCCTCACAGGGGACACATGCACTGAATGAGATGCTGGTGCTGAAGCCCCCAGCTGCTGAGACCTCATGCAGTGAGCTCCATACAGAGCAGGGCACAGAGCCCCAGGGCATCCTGCACCATCCTTGGGCAACCTGGTCTAGTGTGAGGTGTTCCAGGCTTGGAACTGGATGAGCTTAAGCTCCTTCCCAACCCGTTCTATGAGTCTATTTGGAGTCTCGGCTCCCAGAAGAAACTCAAAAGCAGAGGAGGCCAAGACAAGGCTCGTTGCGATGGGTTTGTAAAAACTGAAGTCTTTATTAAAAGTTTTATCCAAATTTTGGTAACAAAAGATACAAAAGGGGCTGGAGATCCTTATTCCTGGGACTAATCTGACCAATCGCAACCTGACAGTCACTAGGCTAATATAAAATCCATACAATCTGCTAAAAATGCAGGGAAAAAAAAATTAATGAGAAGTAACTGCTGCTCTGAAATTTCCTTTTTTTTTCTTTTTTCCTTAAAAAAATTCCTTTAACATTTATAAGTTACTCAGTTTGCATTTTACAGGACTAATTCTGCTCCGAATGGTTACAGCTACTGTACAACACGAGACGACAGCAAGACCAGACCAAAGCAACAGGAACTGGGATGTGCTGCAACGCACTCCACTCCTCTGCAGGAACCGCTGCCGAGCCTCCCCTCTGGGTGCCTGCAGGTTGCCCACCGGGAATGCCACAAAGTGCCAGTGCATCCATGAGGAGCAGCTCAGCGGCACCCAGTTACCATCCCTTGGGTGCCACGGGGCCGGGGAAGCTCATGGATGGGGACACCTCCAGGCAGAGGAAGGGTGGGCAAAGGGTGAGGAACCCTCCGTAGTGGAGCTACACGTGGCTCATCCCTGCTTCCTCCTTGCAGCCATCACGGGGTGCGGGGACACGTTGCTCTGCGGCACCGTCAGAGCACCAACACGAGTGGGAGAGAGCTGGGTTCTGATCAATGCACTTCTCTTCATGCTAAGAAAGAAAAGAGGAGGAGGAAGAGGAGGATGCGTAGACCAGGCTAGCGCTGAGGCAAGTGTCCAGAGCTGGTACTGGCTAGCAGAAGGACCCTGAGAATATCGAGGCTAACACGGTCTCCCGGGGAACGCCGAGTTAGGTGCATCACAGTGATACTGGTTGAACGTGTTCTGTACAGTGCGAAATGGAGGTTGACACAAGTGCAGTATCCCTTCACCAGCTATTTCCTATCTCTTCCTAAAGGCAGAGGCTGCTAAGGGGTGACAAGAGGCCTCATCACACAGCAATGACACGGAAATGAGGCTTATTTGGACATCCAAGTGGAAGTTATTGGGTGGCCACTGGGAAAAAGATTCCAGTTTATAAGAAACCAATAGGAAAGCAAGTGCAGGGCTACTGCAAGGTGCATCGTCAGAGGTACCAGGTCTTGCAAGCAGCCACCCCCCCTCTCCCAAGACCCCAAGCACCCCCCGTCCCCAGCACTAAAGCATCTTCAAGCATCTCCAGAGATCACATCATCACCACTATTTCTGACCAGAGAGACCTCAGGGAGCGTTGGAGTCCATTGAACCAGATCTGCACCCACTGCTCGAGGTGGCTCAAGCGTCTTCAGAAAGCTGCTCTGAGGGCATGTGGATAAGCAAATGCCTTGTTGCTGTCGGGCAGGGTGGGAGCTGGAGCTCTGGGTCCAGTGTGGCAAAGCTGATTTCAGACACAAAAGATACCCGAGGAGGAGGAAATACATTTTTCTGGGTTTTTTTTTTTGTATGTGTTTTCTTTCTTTTTTTGTGTGTGTGTTTTTTTTGGTGGGGTTTTGGGGGTTTTTTGGGTTTTTTTTTTGTTTCTGCAAACTGCTGCACAAACCACAGAACGGAGAAAGCCTTTGGTCATGGGTACCTGTGAGAAGTGAGCCTTGGGTGGAAGATTCCCCTGAATGCCTACAGGATTCTACATCTTAAAAAAATATATTGTGGACGCTGCAGCCATACAAAGGGGGAGGAGCGGGAGATGGGGATTTACAGTCTCACATAGACACAACGGGGAGGTTAAGACAAGCACAGTCAGAGTCTGTAAAACTGATTGGGTTGCTGGGATCAGTCATCCTCGTCGTCCTCTTCATCTTCTGGATCTTCCTCTCCTTCATCCTCTAGATTTCGTTTTCTCTTTTCCCCTCGTGGCAGGTCTGCAAAGAGAGGCCAAGCGTGAAGCTCAGTTCAGTCTTGTGTAAACAGCATTTGAACTGGGGCTTCGAGCTGCTGGTGAACAAGCACAGGCTAGGACTGGCACCATTCCAGAGCAGAGATCCACCCTGACCAGCTCCTCGTGGCACCCAGGAAAGCCAAGACTGGCACGAGGCATTAACTGTGTCCTATTGCCCTCCAAACACCCCATGTTTCAATGGGCTTTGCTTTGGTGAGCACCTCCAGAAATGTCTTTGCAGAATTCAGTCCCTTCGGACCAGGCTCATACAAGGTGATGTGAAGTCACACCAGGCACTGTATCCTGTCAAACATTCATTCAGGTCTCCACAGATCATTATAGCCAGAGGAGTCTGCACTCGAGTCAAGAAGGGTCTACCCTGCCCTGCAGCTGAAGGGAGAGGAACGTGTGTCTCCAAGAGCATCTCCTCACACACAGTGCCACCATGAGCTTCTGTGACAGAAGTACTCCTCCAGCACAAGACTACCAGGTCAAGCAACTGAAAACTGGGTTTCTAGTTGATTTGCCTCTTTAGTATTTAGCACTTACCCAGCGTGGCTGGTATTAGGAGGCACTGAAACCTGCGCCCCCATCACCACTGTATGACCCTTTGGTTATAACCACTATCCAACAGGCAGCTTAGGCAGAAGCAGTGGCTTTAGTGGTGCCCATAGCCAAAAAGCTGCACTTTTTATCAGGGAAGATCTGCAGGCAACAACAGCACGGCACTGCAGCCTGGGAAGCTCTACAGAACCAGCGGATGTGAGAATGCTGAGGCAGCTTTGCAAGCACTTAAGTTTGTTAGGATTCAACTCACCATCATCGGCTTCATCTTCTTCATCATCCTCACCATCTTCCTCCTCATCTTCCTCCTGGAGTCAAAACAAGAAGCTTTGTTGCAAGAATCACAGTCCCACCAGCAAGGTGTAATTCCACAGCACCATCTTCCTTCTGCTCTGCTCCAGCCCTGCTCGAGCCTCAGGGGGTCAGGTACAAGACAAGCAGTGAGGAGCTATCGGTGCCTGACCAGCTTCCAGCACCCCTACAAAGGGGCTGTACAGCTCTGTCCCTGGAGGCCATGGAAGTACCTGGCTGAGCAACAAACGGGTCTGACCTGACACACTCTGTACACGACGAGCCAAAAGGGCTATGGGAAAAGGGAGCACGCAGCAGCACTCCCAGATCCACCCACAGGCACCCAAAGTGCCTGGTCAGATGGGTCAGGTTAAGGGACAAACACAGTCAAACACAAACCAAAGACAGAAAGCCTCACCTCATCATCTACTCCATCCTCCTCCTCTTCACCTTCCAGATCATCATCTTCATCTTCTTCATCATCGATGACTTCTTCATCCAAATCATCTTCCTCATCAGCATCCTCCTCTTCCTCACCCTCACCTTCTAACAAAAGGAGAGGAAGTAAGTGTTATGGCTCCCAAACACTCCCACCCCCAACCCGAGTGCTACGTGAGCAGCGGGCAGGAAATCACAGCAAGAATGCACGAGGAGTGCCAGCAACAAGCCCTGTCAGCCTGCAGCAAGTCTCACATCTTCCCCAGCCTGCCCAAGGAGGGAGGGGGGTTACCCAGACAGCCCCCACTTTAGTGGCAAGTTAGAATCACCATTTATTTAGCAACGTAACCATGGCTAAATGGGGTTGTTACCCCAGCAAGGAAACCAAGAGAAAACCCTCACCTTCCCCATTCTCATACTCATCTTCCAGTGCATCCCCATCTGCTTCGGGGTCTGAGTCAGGGGCTTCCTGGTCATCAGCATCATACCCATCTAGGTAGGTGAGCTGGGGCAGGAGGGTGAACACGCTCTCCCGGTAGTTGATGAGCATCGTCACCTCACAGTTGAAGAGGTCCAGACTATGGAGGTTTGGCAACTTTTTCTGCAAAGACCAATTCATTCCATTATTGATGGGTTGACACCGCTTGAAGATCAGGCAGCCACCATGGGACAGCTGGTTTGCTACCCACATCTAGTACAGAAGTGCCTCTGCACGCTTAATTTGCACCATGTGCTGCTCAGATGGAGAGGAGTTACTGCTCTTGCTAACTGTGGGCAAAGAAGACTTCTTCTCAGCTCCTCTGTCCTAGTTTCCCCACCTTGGAGACAGCTCCCTGTGAAACCACATTCAAATCATACTCTCTTCTGAACAGGGTGGGCAACAAGCCCAGCTCCCCAGCAGGAGGAATCACTGAGCTGAACTCATCCTGCCCAAAACATGAGGCAAACCCAAAAGGACCATGCAGAAAGTGTCTATGAGCCTTGCAGCACAGCCACAGCAGCTCCCCTGCTCCGGTCCTCACACTGTGCAGCAGGTCAAGCAAAGGAGGACTAAAATGGCTTCAAGCTTCTTCTGGAGGGACCAAAGGCAACAATGAGACCTTTCAGCTGCAGAGTCAGGATCACAAGGCAAGAGCCTTCTCTGGGGCAGCGCAGAGGCAATGGGAACCCAAGCAGCTCATCTCCATGACACCTCAGGTGCCACCTACCTCCAACTGCACCCAACCCATTAAAGGTCCTTTCTCACATGGACACTGAGCACCGCATCCACAGTTTTACTCATCAAGCCCAATTTCATGCTTCTTTTAGCAACTGCCTGCTGGTTTTGCAGACAGAGGAACCATTAACTATTAGGCCAGCCTCAAATGGGACCCACTCATCTGTTCCCATGAGAACCACAAAGTGCTGCCAAGATGCTGGACTTCTGCACAGATACTCCCCAAAGGAAACAACATCTTCCCTCAGATCCCAGCACAGCCTTTCACTCACCAAGGGCTCCAGGGTATTGATGTCTTTGATCTTGTTGCCACTTAGATTCAAGTGTGTCAGGTTAGGAGTTCTCTCTGCTAGAACTTCAAGGCCACCAGAAATCCTGTTATCACTCAGCTCCAGCTGCCAGGAGGGAATATCACATAGTCACAAAGGGCTTCAGTTTGCAGCAAGGGGAACGCAACTGCCCTGAGAACCGGACTACAATGAGCACTCAAGCTCCAGACCCTCTCCCTTGAACTGCAGCTCTATGGTGTGGTCTGAGTGTTCACCTGAAGCCCCTTGGCCACAGCACCCCCAGCCACCTCCGTGCTGCACAACACAGGGGCACATGCTCTGAAATCCCAAATATTTATGGTCTTTTGAACATAATCATTTGCTATTTGGGGAACAGGGTGCCCAGAGAAGCTGTGGCTGCCCCATCCCTGGCAGTGTTCAAGGCCGGGTTGGACACAGGGGCTTTGGTGGAAGGTGTCCCTGCCCGTGGCAGCGGGTTGGAACTGAATGAGCTTTAAGGTCCCTTCCAACCCAAACCATTCCATGATTCTATATCACTGAAGCTCCTGACAGTAGCGCAACAGCAAAAGCAACAGAGAAAGGATGCCAAACATAAAATGAGCTCAAAAGCATTTTGTTGCTAAAAAACCACCTCTGTCGCTCGCTCCAAGCGTAAGCTACAGAGGAAAGAGCAAAATCAAATGGCTTTTTTTCTGGGAAATACAGGAAAAACACCCAGGGACAGGAGAGCTGAAGCATCAGAGCAAGGACTGCTGGGGATGGGAGCACGGGGCTGGCTCACCTTCCGGAGCTTGTTGAGTTTGGGGAGGTTGGAGACGGACAGCAGGTTGATGTTGATCATGCTGAGGAACTCCAGGTTCTCAAAGTCTGAGGAGAGCCCCACGATCTTCCCATCGTCCGAACGGCAGTTATCAAGGACCAGCTCCTTCACCTGCCAACGCAGACACCAGCAGCGGTGAGCACACACGGCCAAGCCTCGCCTCCAGCCTGTCCCACACCTCCAAGCAGCAGCTCCTCCTTACCCACATCAAGGGACACACGAGGTCTTAAAGCTAAAGGACTTGTGTGAGGGCACAAGGGGTGAATCCCTCGTGGTGGTCAGGACTTCACCCTTTAAGCGTGAGCCACACAACGTGCATCCACTGCCCCAACCAAGAACCTTCTCCATCAAGAAGCATGAGGGGGTCCAACCATGAGCTTGCAGCAAAACGTTTCACACACAAAGCATCAAAAAGCTCTCAGGGTCAACATTTAAAGCTTCACCAACAGGAGACCAAACGGGGTCATCTGATTTTGGTCCTTTAACTTCTCCCCATGCCTTGGGGTGCTGGAAAGGCTGCCTCCAGAGGCTTTGTTTCCCTGTGAGGGTCCATGCAGAGGTGACACAGCTGCCCAGGCAGCTCTCTGAAGCAGATGATGATGCTCAGGCTCACGATGCAGCACCACCGATGGCATCAGTTTGCCCAGCGTAGGCTACGCACACAGAAGCCATCACTAGCTGGGAACCCAGCACAGAAACCACCCCTCCTGTAGCATCAGGACCAGCACAATCTGCTCCCCGCCAAGCACCAGCAGGGTAAACCCACCCAGCACCCCCTTCTCCCCCACCTAAGCTCAAGCCCCAGCTCTCAAAGGCCCCTTCCAAAACTCACTTTCACCCCACATGTTCTCCACAGCAAGATGCAAACTCAGCCTTGGCCAGAAGGCTCGTGATGCTCTCCAAATCCCTCCTTCGCAGCACTCCCATTTTACCTCTCTTGCTCACACCAGCCAACTATCAGGGAGTCATTTTAACATCCCTTTGCATTTAACACCCCTTCTGGGGGCTCCGGGGCCATCCCTGCAGCACCAGCTCCCACTGAATCAACGCTTGAAGACTCTGGAAGCGGCAGCACCGGTCCGGAGCTCCGCAGCGGAGCCCGTTTTGCCCCCAGCACCCAGGCAAGCCTCCAACCAACCCGGTGGGTGCGAAGGAGGCCGAGGCCAAGGCTCCGCTGCTGTCGGACTGCTGGGGGGAGCCTGCACGCTACCAGGTTATGGGGTTCCCCCGGCCAGGAGCAGCTTTAACCCAGCGCAGGCCGTGTCCCGGGGCGCTGCACCAGGGCAGCATCACCCAACAGCAACGCTCCGGCCCCAGCGCACGCTCGCACCCCGCTCACCCCCAAACCGGAGCCCTCACAGGGACCCTCCGCCGCCTCGGTTCATTTCGGGCCCGAAAACCCCTTTTTCCACCCATAAACCGGCTTCAACCTTTACCGAAGCCTCCACTCCCAGGCGCCCCACGCCACGGCGCGCAGGGTGACAGCCACCGGCTATCGCGGCTGCCCGGCGCCGGCCCGGCACCGATAAGGCCCGAGGGCGAACCGGAACGCCCGGGGAGGGAGCGGCGGCCTGGGCCTGGCGCGGAGCGGAGCGGGCGGGACCCCAAGGCGAGGTCCCCCCCTCAGCGCCCCGGGGAGGCCGCGCTCAGCCCCGCGCTGACAGCCGGGGAGGGCCCGAGCAGGCCCCGCGGAGCCCCGACGGGGCAGGCCCGGGCGGCCGCTAAACATGGCCGAGCCGCCATGGCTGCGCGGGCCCGCACCGGCCTTGCTCGGCTGCTCCGGGGCGGCGGAACCCGGCCTGGCCCGGCACCAACCGCTCACCGGGAGGGACGGGACCGGACGGGACCCGACGGGACGGGACCGGCCGCCGGCGCCCGGGCCCCGCCGCGCACGTGCACGCCGCCATGCCGGGGGACGGGGGGGGGTGAGGAGGAGGAGGAGGAAGAGGAGGAGGAAGGGGACTCTCAGCCCCCGAAGCGGCACCCCCAGCACCGCGCTCCCGGTGCGGGACCCCCGCGGGGCGCTCCCCGTTACCGTTACCCCCCCCCCCCCCAACACCAACACGTGCAGACCGGTGCTCCCCCCCCCCGCCCCACCGGTACCTCGCCCGGTTTCTTGTTGCGCAGCTCCAGCGTCAGCCGCTTCTTCATCTCCATCCTCGAGCCGAGCCGAGCCGAGCCGAGCCGAGCCGAGCCCCCCGCGCGCCGCTCCCGCCGCCCCGCCCCGCTCCGCTCCCGCGCGCGCCGCCGCCGCCGCCGCCGCCTTGGCCGAGGGACGGCGCCAACGGCAACAAAGGCGGCGGCCGCCGCGCCCCCTGCCGGCCGCGCCCAGCGCTGCGCAGCGCCCCCTGCCGGCCCCGCCCCGCAGCGCCCCCTGCCGGCCCCGCCCCGCAGCGCTCGGCAGCGGGGGGCCAAGGTGGGGGGGGGGAACGGCCCGAGCCGCGTGTTCCCTTCTCCGGCACCGTATTCCTGTCCCCAGGAACCGTGTGCCCACTCCCAGCGCCATGTTCCCATTCCCAGCACCATTTGCCCTTTCCCAGCGCCGTGTTCCCTTTCCCAGCACCATTTGCCCATTCCCAGTGCCATGTGCCCATTCCCAGCACCATTTGCCCATTCCCAGCACCATTTGCCCACTCCCAGCGCCATGTTCCCATTCCCAGCACCATGTTCCCATTCCCAGCGCCATGTTCCCATTCTCAGCGCCGTGTTCCCATTCCCAGCGCCGTGTTCCCATTCCCAGCGCCGTGTTCCCACTCCCAGCGCCGTGTTCCCATTCCCAGCGCCGTGTTCCCATTCCCAGCGCCATTTGCCCATTCCCAGCGCCCTGTTCCCATTCCCAGCACCGTGTGCCCATTCCCAGCGCCATGTTCCCATTCCCAGTGCTGTGTGCCCATTCCCAGCGCCATGTTCCCATTCCCAGCACCATGTTCCCATTCCCAGCACCATGTTCCCATTTCCAGTGCCATTTGCCCATTCCCAGTGCTACCGTCCCATCGCCAGGCACCACATTCTTATCCTCACGTGCGATGTTCCCATCCCCAGCGCCAAATTCCCATCCTCAGGCACCACATTCCCATTCCCAGGTGCCACGTTCCCATTCCCAAGCTCCATCCTCAGGAGCCATGTTCCCTACTCCAGTGCCATGTTCCCACCCCAGCACCACGTTCTCATCCTCAGCATCACATCCCCATCTCGGTTCCTATCCCCAGCTCCATGTTCCTGTCCCCAGCTCCATGTTCCTGTCCCGAGCACCACGTTCCCATCCCCAGCCTCCTGTTTTGGCCACTGCTGAGGCTGTGCCTGCCAGCGGTGCCGGGACCGGGGCAGCTGATAAAGCCAGGGTGGGTGTTGGTCAGGCTTTCTGCTGCAGGAAGGATGAGATAACAGCCACCGTGGGGGTTACCGTGGTGTTTTTCCCTTCTCTCATCTGATGGGCAGCCCACGGCTGTGCTCGGGGTACAAACATGGCGAGCCGGGAATCCTGCAGCCCATGGGATCCATGGCTGTGGGACCGCCAGGCCCAGGCAGTGCCATCGCACCCAGCCACGCTTCGGCAGAGCCATGGAGCTGGTGGGACTCTCTGCACACAGCTCGGGGAGGTCCAAGCACTGCCACCATTCCCAGGACCCCGCGCAGGAGCAGGATTCCTGCAGGATGTGGGCACTGCTGCCAATGGCTCCGTTAAAATCAGCTTCAAAAACACCCAGAGAAATCTCTCTGATCAAGGACCAAGCCTCCAAGTAAACAGGAACACGAGGGCTCGCAGGACCAGCCTCAGAGTCCCCCATTGTCCCCTTTGGCAGGAGGCCACTGGCTTGCCTTGTATGGGAGGAAATGGCTTTCTGGTACGTTGCAGATGATTTTTGCCAGTTGGCTCTAACAGGAGCCTGATTTTATTAGGAGCAGCAAAATGAAATGGGGACATTCAGCAGAGGGGTTTAAGCTCCAAAGGGGCCAAACCCAGTCAGTTCATTTTGAAGAGCAAATAAGGGACATCTCCATAAGGAAATCCCTTCAGTGCTGGTGCATTCCTGCATCTTTGTGATCTCCCTTCTTCTGATGGCGGCTCTATTTGAGCTCCCGCTGCTCTGCCATGGGGTGAGCAGTCCATGGGGCACCACACCAGTCACCCCTCTCCTCCGCGTGCCCCTAAGCACCGAGGCTGGGTGGAAGGGGGCAGATGCTGTGGAGGATGAGATGTGTGGTGGTGGCACCGAAGGAGCAGCCCATGGTTGGGATGGGTCCAGCTGCAAGCCTTAGAGCATCCTCTTATTGGCCTGGCTGGGTTAATCCCATCCTCACGGGTGAAGTAGTAAGGGAGGTATGGGATCATCACATTATTTAGGTTGGAAAAGACCTTTAAGATCACTTAAGTCCAACCATAACATCGTTGTGTCCAACCGTATTATCACTGAGCCCAGTACAAGATCACTGAGCTCAACCATAACCGGGTCCCTTCTCCGCACGGTGAACCCAGGTCTTTTTGGCTTCACCGAGACCTACTCGGGAGGGACAATCGGGTCCTGGCACCCCAAGGGTCCCTCATCTTCCCCGCAGGCCAGAGCAGCAGCTTGAGGGGCTGCCCTGAGCAGGCAGCTGGGAGCTGGGCTTGCAGGTCCCCCCTTTGCTGATCTGCATTTGTTTTAAGGTCTCTTTCATGTACTCTTTGAGGCTCGTTTCCTGTTCTTTGTAGAAAACAATGCTTCCCCCCCCTCTCCGCCCATCCTAGGGCGGCTTTATCTCCCGTCCGTCCCGTGGGCTGCAAAGCTCCCTCGGGAGCTGAGCTCTCTGTTTGTCCTCAAACACAAAACCCTGCTCTGCTTTTAAGCGAATCGCTTTTAAAGCTGCGCCTGGGTACTCGGTGTCTGGTGGATGCATTCAAACGGCTCCCAGAGTTTCGATGTTCAGGCAGATTAACACGAAGCCGGTCATTTGCTGCGTTAAGTGACAGCAACGGGAAGACTGGGCTGTAAATGCTGACACGGGTTGAAATTCAGGTCTGGAGCTTTTCGCCCAGGCTGGAGCACAGATGCTGGGGATAACGTGTTATCTGTCTGTTATACAACACAACACGAGCTGCTTGTGCGCTGCGTGGCTTTAACTACTTCGTTCCTAGCGCAGAGCATCCCGAGAGTGAATCCTGTGCAATAAACGGGCCATTACTGCTCTCTGCACCGCAAGGACCTTCTCATCACTTCGCACTTCCCTGTCCTCAAAACACGGAGTTCCCCCCCCCTGCAGTTCTGCATCCAGCTCTGGGGCAACAGCACAAGAGGGACCTGGAGCTGTTGGAATGAGGACAGAGGATGCGATGGAGATGTTGCGAGGGCTGGAGCAGCTCTGCGCTGGAGCCAGGCTGAGAGAGCTGGGCTGGGGCAGCCTGGAGAAGAGAAGGCTCCTGAAGGGGAGACCTGAGAGCAGCTCCAGTGCCTGAAGGGGCTGCAGGAGCCCTGGAGAGGGGCTTGGGACAAGGGCCTGTAGGGACAGACCAAGGCTTTAACCTGCCAGAGGGGAGACTGAGATGAGCTCTTAGGCAGAAGCTCTTCCCTGTGCGGAAGGCACCAGCAAGCCAGTCTGGGATTCTAGGATTCTGTGGCTGAACTGTTTCAATAAGACAACTTGCTCCAGAGACCTTCAGTGAAGTGTGGAGATGTCCAGTGATGGATATGATCAGGCGAATTCACTGAAGATTTACAAGTCCATAAGGCATCTACTGGGAGACCAAAAAATCCAGTGTCCACATGCACCCCAGTAACCGCCCCAAAGGAGCAGGCAAATCAGGTTAATGGAGTCATGGAATCCCAGACTGGTTTGAGCTGGAAGCCACCTTAAAGCTCCTCCAGCTCCAACCCCTGCCACGGGCAGGGACACCTTCCACTAGAGCAGCTTGCTCCAAGCCCCTGTGTCCAACCTGGCCTTGAACACTGCCAGGGATGGGGCAGCCACAGCTTCTCTGGGCACCCTGTGCCAGCGCCTCAGCACCCTCCCAGGGAAGAGCTTCTGCCTGAGAGCTCATCTCAACCAAACCCTCAGGTCCCATGTGCCGGCCCCGGCACCCCCCGACCACCACCTCCCTGCAGCGCTGCGCTGGTGACGCCAGAGGGCAGCATCGTCCCGCCGGGCCCGGGGGTACCGGGGTGGAGGAGCGGGGCTGGAGCCCCGAGGCTGCTGCAAGGTGATGGGGTGATGCTGCTGCTCCCGGCCGGCTCTGCGGCCCTTGTCTTCCTCCAGGCAGCTTCTTCTATTTAGAGACAAGACGGAGGTGCCCAGACGGACTGGATACCACCAGCCTCCGTCCAGGTACCTGGGAGAATGGCCTGGAACAGCAGCTCCAGTTGTTTGGGGGCTCCCAGCAAGCAGCAGGGAGATGGAGGCACTTCCAGAGCCATCCCTGTGTTTTCTGCTCTCCTGAGCACTGTATATACGGATTAGTACCTAAGCAGAGCAAGGCACGAGGCTGGCACTCCAGTTCACACACAGTATTCCCTCAGTGTAAGATGAACTCACAATCCTCTCGTATTCCCACTGTTTCTCCTTTATCCATGATTCTCTTAAAGCTGCAGAGGGGACACTGGCCTCTCCCTCCAGCTTTCTGCACTACAACAGCCTTGCAAGCTGTTGCTTTGCACCTTAACAGCTCATCAGCCAGTCAGGGACTGAGAAGGAAATTTCAACCAACCTCCCTGGAATTTCCCTGTCGCATCCCATCCCTCACAACAGCCTGTGCCCGGTCTGAAACCCCCAGGCAGGAGGCAGGCTCCTTTGCACCCTGAAAATGGAGTTCATAATCCCAGTGTGGGAGCTCCTCAGGATGGCTCCTCTCTGCCCTGCCGTAATTAGCTGTGGGTAGTGGCATCTTTATGCAGCATAACCAGATAACAACACCCAGCTCCTATCTCAAAGCAGATCTAGAGGCATCTTCCAGATCCCTGTTCGACCTTGCCGATAGGGAAGCTGAGCCGTGTAGTGGGAAAGGTGTTTATCCACCACCACCCTGGTGAAAGCCAGTGCCCTTCAGCCCAGCTTCTCCCAGCAAACACCCTCAGCATCATTTCCATTGCAATCAGTGCCTTGGGAACAAAGGGTTGAATGGGTCCGGCTATAGGGAGAGCAGAAGGAGGCAGCAGGGTTGTACCTGGGGTGTGTTTGTGCTCATATTCTGGTTACTTGCAGGAGTAACATCACAACAAGAGCATCCCGGGATAAACTGGGGCTCCTCCTCATCCCCCCCCCCACCATGCCAGAGCACGAGGGGGCCGCTGTGCTCCTCTCAGTGCCTGCAGGGAGATTTCAGGCCAGGAAAGCAGGATTGGGGAAACTCCATTCTTTGGGAAACGGTCCCACAGGTGTCACAGGGAGAGGCGCGCTGCAGGTGGGATGGCTCCATCTCCCAGTTCCCATCCCAGTTTCCAGTCTCAACAAGGGAGCTGCGCTGGGGAGATAAGCAAGGACTTACCCTGGAGGCTGTGTTCCCAGAGCAGCCTCCTCCATCACCAGCCCTTGTGCAACCCTCTCGCCCTCCTGCAAGGGTGTGGGCAGGAATCCTCGCAGGGGTGGGCTTGGGAAAGAGCTTGGCACTGGGAAAGCTCCCTCCTGCATCACGCACCATCCCTGCCACTGCATCGTGCACCATCCCTACCGCTGCATCGTGCATCATCCCTGCCACTGCATCGTGCACCATCCCTACCGCTGCATCGTGCACCATCCCTACCGCTGCATCGTGCATCATCCCTGCCACTGCATCGTGCACCATCCCTACCGCTGCATCGTGCACCATCCCTACCGCTGCATCGAGCACCATCCCTGCCACTGCATCGTGCATCATCCCTGCCACTGCATCGTGCACCATCCCTACCGCTGCATCGAGCACCATCCCTACCGCTGCATCGTGCACCATCCCTACCGCTGCATCGTGCACCATCCCTGCCACTGCATCGTGCACCATCCCTACCGCTGCATCGAGCACCATCCCTACCGCTGCATCGTGCACCATCCCTGCCACTACATCGTGCACCATCCCTGCCACTGCATCATGCACCATCCCTAGCACTGCATCGTGCACCATCCCTAGCACTGCATCGTGCACCATCCCTACCACTGCATCGTGCACCATCCCTACCGCTGCATCGTGCACCATCCCTACCGCTGCATCGTGCACCATCCCTACCGCTGCATCGTGCACCATCCCTACCGCTGCATCGTGCACCATCCCTACCACTGCATCCTCCCCTTGCACGTGCCTTTGGAGCTGGGATGGAGCCCCAGGACAGGTCAGAGGCAGGCAGGGTTGATCCCACACCTCGGAGCTATTTCACAGCCAAACTCAGTCCTGATGCAAGCAGGAAGCCAAGTGAATTGCACCAGCCTGGGGCTATTTTGGGCCCTTGGGATTTCTCTCCCTGTTGCCCGCAGACTCCTGAGCCCTCAGGACCAGTTGGGTTTCTTATTTAGAGATGGGGTTTAGTCCCTCTAGGAAAAGGAAAGCTGGATATGTAAGAAGTGAACAATACAGTGAAGAAACAGGGAGTTATTCAGTGAATAAAGGAAAAGGTCTATGCTGGAAAGGGCCAGTGGGGGAAGGAATGGATCTTCCATGGAAGGCATGTTCCCAACCAGCTTCTTCCTAGATTTTGGCCTACTGGTTGCCCATCAAGTTGCACCAGGGGAGGTTTAGATTGGATGTTAGCAATGATTTCTTCTCCAGAAGGAAGGGCTGTCAAGCACTGGAACAGGCTGCCCAGGGAAGTGGTGGAGACACCAGCCCTGGAGGTACTTACAAGACATGGAGGTGTGGTGCTCAGGGACACGGGTTAGTGGTGGACTTGGCAGCACCAGGTTAATGTCTGGACTTGATGATCTTAAAGATCTTTAAGCAAAGGGCATCAGGAGCTTCCTATGGAGTGTGCAGAGAGGACAAGACGTCTTCAGGGATGCATCCAGCTCTGTTAAGGCCACCAAGATCAGGATCTGCAGGAGAGTGGCATGCTCTTGACATGAACGTGTTTCACTGTGCAGGCATGGGCACACAGGCAGGGGCTGGTACATGGCTCACAGGAGGACACGAGCATTGCTTGTATCTGTCGGGGCTGAGTTTGAATCACAAAGGATGCTCTCTGCTAGGAAGGGATCTCCATTTCTTCTTGTAGGCAGACAGAGGTTTCAAAGCATCTGGGATGGGATGTGCTCCTCTGAATAGAGATAGGAAACTAAGCAAGGCACAGGGATGTGCGCTGGGAATGACCCATATGGGATGAGGAGGTTGCAGGGAAACGCAGTGAAGGGTCTGGCGGATGGGAGCAGGGAATATGATTTCTCACTCCAGAACTGACCCACATGGAGGGCACGAATGCAGCCAGCATGCAGCAGATAGGCAAAAGGAGGTACTTTTTCATCCAGCACCTATTTAAGCTGAATGTCACTTCCACAGGATATGACCTCAAAAAAATCACCTTTAAAAGCTTGAGATAAACATAGACAGGATTGCTGTGTTCTGACTGGTTAAACATGATGGTCCAGGACCTCTGGCTAAGGAAGTATTAAGTCACTGACCACTAGAAGATAGGGCAGAGTTATTTCCTGCTTGGCTTCTTTCTTATACCCCTTCCAACAGACCAACTCTGCCACTGGTGAAGAAACCTCTGGTTCCCAAGGCCTGTTGCAGGCTCTGCTCTTAAGTCTCTCACAGAACATGCCCAAACCATTGCTGTCTCCTGCCAGAGCTTTGCACCACTCTGTGAAAGGATTGCCACCTTAGATAAAGCCATCTCCCTGCGTGCAGAGCACTGCCAAGCTCCTGACAGCCGGATGCAAAGCTGCAGGCTCAGCCCAAGCGAGAAGGGACTTTATCTCCTTCCATTTACACGTCTCTTCAGAGTCCACAGTCCTGCAAGCAAGGAAGGCTGAGAAGCTGCTGGATGCAGGGCTTTGGTTTGGCAAGAGCTGCCTCCCTGCTCTGGGTCTGCTCAGCCAGCAATCTGATGGGACTCCAGGCAGCCCTCGCTGTGTTTGAGAGCCCTGGCTGGGCTGGTTCAGCACTGCCAAGAACAAGGGGAGTTTTCTCTCTCCTGACTTAGGTACTTCCTATTTTCATCTACAAGAAGGGTGCCCAGAGAAGCTGTGGCTGCCCCATCCCTGGCAGTGTTCAAGGCCAGGTTGGACACAGGGGCTTGGAGCAAGCTGCTCCAGTGGAAGGGGTCCCTGCCCATGGCAGGGGTTGGAGCTGGAGGAGCTTTAAGGTCCCTTCCAACCCAAACCAGGCTGGGATTCTATGTCTCTGCTTAGCCCTGTGTATCCAGCAGGCAACTCCTGCTGAGTTATCAAATCCCTGTGGCACAACACAACCGCACTGCGAAGCGCATGTGACAGATGACAGCGTTGTGAGAACTTCCTCTAATTATTGCTCTTATTGCTGTTACTATTAGCAATTAAGGCATTCGATTTAAACCTGTCTGCATTTCCAAACAAGCCCAGGGTGGTCAGACTGACAGAGACTGCTGGGTTAGCTGGTATGGCATCCTGCCTGGAGTAAAGATAATAGAGCGGTTGCTCAATGGTGATGGATTGATGGGGAATTCCTCCTGGACCTTGAGACCTCAGACCCTGGAGCCTGACAAGGCTTGAGCTCTGCTCCTGATCTGCACAAGCACCAGGGCTGTGATGTTGTAAAGAGGGGGTATTTCAGGCATTTGAGACTTCAAAGCCACACCTGGCGTGGGGAGCAGTCCGCCTTTGCTGTTGCTCGCGATGCGTTTTGGTTGCCTGGAGCTCCTGCCCTACCTGGTGAAGAAACAGAGATATTTACAGCTCTGCAGAGGTGAAGGAGAGTGGGTACATTGCTCCCGGTAGGCTTTACAGCAGCAATGGAGACAAATGCTTTCATTTGGCTGTGTAAAGCACATCCAGTTTTAGCACGTCTCCTGCTGCTGTTATTATTTCTTCCAGACCGCAATTTGCTAAACAGCCTCCAAACCAAGCAGAGGACACGATTCCTGCCCTGTGGAGTCATGAGTGACAGGGATTATCAAAGCGTTCAGCATTAGCAAGGCTCCCAGGTCACCTGCCTGTGTTTTTATGTGTGGAAGAATGAAATTGCAGCCCTGGAGCTAAAGGCATGTACCAAAAGCAAAAGAGCTGGCAGCAGAATGGAGCCTGTCCAGGCTGCTCCAGGGCCTTCCTGTGCCCAGGCAGAGCAATGGGGAGGCAGAATTCCCTGGGTACCCTTCCCGACTCACCCTCGCTGTGAGAATGGGGCGAAGTCATCCCATTTCCTTCCACCGCAGGGCTCTGACTCACACGTGCTGAGCCAACAGCAGCAGGGATGCAGGATGCCAGCACTCCCACCTCACCCTCCCTGCCCCAGCTCTTGGTTTCTGCCCCTCTGCCAACAGTCACAGCCCCACACCAGCCAAGGCAATAAACAGACACGTGCCTCTGAGCCACAGCTTCTCCACCTGGGCTTCTCAGAAACATACCCCGTGTCATCAGCATCCATCCGAGGTGCCACAGGACAAGGCAGGGAGGACCAGCCTCAAGTTCAGCAACTGGATCCTCTCAAACACGCCCTGCAGATTCCCCATGTCCCTGTTTTGGTGGCACCAGCAGCAGAACTGCTTCCTCACCACAGCTTATAAAGGTTATAACACACTTGCAGTTGGGCCCCAAGGATGCAGGCTCAGTTTCTGAGACAGCCCCTGCCCCTCTCACTGCCCCTCTCAGCAATCTCAGTGCAATACCCCCAGACCCCACTGCCTGCCCAAGGGAGGGCAGACAGGCAGAGGAGCTGGGAAGAGGCTCTCCAGATTGAAGCATGTCCCATATCACAAAGCCTGGGTCATTGCCCGGGATGTGGGATCTTGCAAGATGGTATCAGTTCCAGGGAGCGAGGAGGGAGCAGCTAAGGGGACGGGATGAGGTTTGGGTCGGAAGGGACCTTAAAACTCATCCAGCTCCACCCCCTGCCATGGGCAGGGACCCCTTCCACTGGAGCAGCTTGCTCCAAGCCCCTGTGTCCAACCTGCCCTTGAACACTGCCAGGGATGGGGCAGCCACAGCTTCTCTGGGCACCCTGTGCCAGCGCCTCAGCACCCTCACAGGGAAGAACTTGTGCCTAAGAGCTCATCTCAGTCTCCACCAGCCCCTGAGGGACACCACTCATCACTGATCTCCACAAAGAGAAGAGGAGACACATTTGCCTGAGCTGAGATGTCACATATTAGGAGAAAGGTGGAGAGGAAGCAGCAAGTCTTTGCAAGAAGTTGAGAACTTGGGTGGAGCTTTAGGAGAAAGAAGACACACACAGAGATCTCTCTGTATAAGTCCCACACGAGGCCCAGAAAGCTTCACCCCTGTGCTTCCTGGGCTCCCCATCTCCCAGCCGACTTCCATGTCAGCATCCTGAGCATCCCAGGCCTTCTGACCACAGGCAGGAGATTGTAGCCATTAGGATGAGCTGGGAAGGAGGACTCACCAGGAAATCAGCCTCTCTTTGTGGCCTCCTTATTGATGAATCAGGGAAGATGTGGATCTGTGACATCCTTCCCAGTTTTATTCATTGTGTGGTACAGGATGTCCCAGTGCTGCTTGGGTGCTTTGCTCATGCCAAGGATGCCATAGGTTTTGGCGTGGGAAAACTTGTTCTTTTCAAGGATGTTCATAGGGGCCAGCATCTGTCTTAGTTTCAAATCCAACTCTGCCACCTTCCCTGCCTGACACTGTGCCTCACCTGCCTGCCTTCGCATTGGGATGGGCAAGTCACCACTTGCTTCCCACTGAGATTCCCTGGGGAACTGAACAGCTTCTTTCACCATGTGAGCTCCATCTCCTACTCACACAGTCCATCCAGGACTTCTAAGTGAGTAAGAAGCAGATTCCCCCCAGACTCCCACAACTGTTGCTAGCAGGGGGTAAGAGCATCTCGCTGGGGATTGCCTTTGGTCTTCTGATTCAAGCTGCACTGTCTGTCCTAGCAAGACACCCAGCCTTGACTTAGTTGCATGCAACAGAGGCTCCACCGTGCTGTAACAGAAGCTGCTTCAGTGGTTCATTACCCTCTCATGCCACATCGCCATGGATCTGGGAGGCTTTTGTAAGCCCTGGCACCTTTGGGAGGTGTTGCACAGCTCGGGGCTCCCAGGCACGCTCCTCTTCATGGAAGTAACACAATAAATGGTTCAAATTCCCAAAGAGCCAGTCCCTGGAGCAGATCCGGTATCACAGCAATGTGATCCCTACTCTTCAGGGACATCTTGGATCTTGGTCTGACCCTGCCTTGCGATGATGCTCAATGTGTTGTCTCCCTTGTTTCAACAGGAACAACTGATGAAATAATAAGCTGTTACGTTTCAGAAAGCACCATATTTCGTCTTTTCCCAACTCTAAATTTAGGGGAAAAGGATTGATTTGGGGGAAATGTTTTACTGCTGCCAATTTTCTTGACATCCTGAATGGGATTCAGGAGGAAAATGCTTGTAAAGCAGTCACCCAAAAGTGTCCTATTCATGCAACGCTTGAACTCAGTAGCAAACTAAACTCACTAGAAGAGGTGTGACTTGAGAATAAAATCCTTTTGGATAATAAGAGGGGAACTGGGGCGAAGCTGAAGAGCGGCTTCAATCGAAACCCCGAGAAACGGAGGCAGCAGCATCTTGCCCCGTGCTTTTTGGTAAAAATAGGGGTTTAGCCAGCTCTGCGAGGGCTGTACGGATCAGTCCCTCCCCTGGGAAAAACAGGGTTGGGATTGGGGTGTGTGCGCGTGCGCCGGGAACCTGCCTAGGGGCACACGGATGATTTCAGGCTGCATTGCTACCCGCTCTTCCAGCTCACGCTTCCCTGCCCTCCCTCTCTGCCCCTGCCCATTTGGGTGCACAGATATAAACCCTCCAGCCAATATGTTTCCTTTGGGGGACCGGCAGGTTTGCCTGGAGGGTGCGCATGGCTCTTGTCTCATCCCAAGGCTTTCCTTAGGGACGGAGCGAGGGTATATTCCGGTGGCTGCTCCGGGTGAGCTCACACCGTGGGCACTCCTTCAGTGCTAGAGCGGCAGGGCAGGTTGCTGCTCCAGCTTTGCTAGAGACCTTGGAGCTCCCGACGCTTTGCCTCACCGTGTGGAAGCAGTGCTGGTCCACCCCAAGGGAACACAGGTAAGCCAGGCTGGGAAGAGAGGTGAGCAGCAAGCCAGCAGCCGCTGGGCACTCTGGTTGCTGCTTTGGTTTGTCTGTTCCTTTTTACTTCTTCTGTCTCAAATTCCTCTATCCTTCACCATCTCTTGGCTGACACCTGCTCAGCCAGGAGATGGGATCTACCAGCTTCACTCGGATTCTTCTTTTCCCCTATGCAACCGCTTCCATCGCTGTAAAATCTTAACGCAGAGCACTAGGGATCAGGAGAGTCACTGTGGTGTGGATGAGCATGTGGAAACCCAAGATCATGAAGAGTCAAACCTCAAACCAATCTGCCTGCCATCTATTTTATTGTCTTCTTTCCGTATCTGTGATCTCCCCTGCTCTGGGGAACCAGCCAGCCTGGATTAAAGAGAGGGCACCATTAACTTGCAATTGTAAAAGAACAGGGGAGGTTTATCCACAAGTCAGTTTATCTGGTTGGGGCAGGAGGTTACAGAAGAGCTTGCTTGTATTAGCGTTACACTCCCGTGTGTTCTCCCTTTGAACTTCTTCTTCTTGGGAAGAGAAGCAGAGGAAGCTGTGGTAGCTTCACATCATTGCACAGCTATGGCAACCGCTGAACTTGGTGGTGTGACTCAGCTGACACCAGTGCAAACAGGGACTTGACTGCTGCTCCTCAAGAACGTCTCAACTGATGAGTGGTTTTAAGATTAACCTCCCTTCCCTGCATTAGACTCAAAGCCAAAATGATTTTCAAGGAGCAGAAAGTTCTGTTTCCCACCAGAGCCTCGGGAGCTCAGAGATGCTATTGGAGTGGCTCGTGTCACCCTGCTACCCGCTCATTCTGCATGGGTGGGCTCAGCACAGTCCAGGCAGGGACTTAACCCCTCAGCTCCAGGGAGTTTCTGTGGCTCTTGTGTACCAAATACGCAGCTGTTAGGGTTTGGATGGTGCTTCCGAAGGTGCAACCCATCTATCAGCTTCTAAAACAGCTCCAAAGTCTCAAGGATCTGAAACAAAATATGCCAAACAGGAAACTTGACCAGAACTTCTACTAGAAGAGAGCTTAGAAATGATGCTTACACTGAGGGTAGGAAAGTCTTTAGCATGGGGAAGAAAACCAGGCAAAAGTTTAGATTATTATAGAATCCCACTTGGAGCTGCAGCTTCTGCCACTATCAGGGGCCAGGCAGGGGGACCTGGCACTGGACACCCCATTTGAGGTGTGAAGCTCTGATGCTTTCACTGGAAAACCAGGGTGGATCTTGCATGGGAGTGCATTCAACAGGAAATCACTGCCACTGAAGAGACACCTTCCAACGCTCTGTGCCCCCAGGACTCCGGTAATACCCAGGGTCTGTGCTGGTGCTCCAGGGCTTGAGCTTTCCTGCCCTCAGGAAGATGCTGAGAAACGACTAAGGAGAACAGAGCCAATGAGAAATGAACCCTATAGAGTTGTCCACTCCCAAAAGGTAGTTCACAGCCTACAAAGTACAGGGAAGTCCTCTTGGAAGGAAGACCTGAGTCATACAGAAAGTGAAGAGAAGGGAGAAGACAGGGTGACAAGGACAGGGCTGAAACGGGGAAGCATCTCATGGCCACAAAAGCTCCTGATAAGTGCTGTTAGTGCCGTGGATGGGGCTGTGGTGACCACTCACCGGCTCAGAGCTCAAGAACATTTCCTAGAGTGGTTTGCATTGTGGGGCCAGAGCAGGACATTGTCTGCAGTGCGATGGGTGTTGGGAAGAGGATGAGTCTTCCGTAGCAGGGTAAGATGCTGTGCTTGAGCAAGTCTGGCTTGAAGCGAGCGTGTGTGCAAGAGGCAGCGCGTGCCTCCACGTTCCCTTTGGGTTCAAACTAACAAAACTAACCTGCTCCTCTCTCTTCTGCAAAGGTGGCCCAATGATGCCGAGCATATTCTCCTACCAGAGTGCTGAAGTCGACTGGTGTGAAGGCAACTTTGAGCGCTCGCAGATCATTGCCGAGTACTACAACACCGTGAGTGCGGGCGCATGCCAAAGGCAGGCTGGGGCGCGGGCACCCACGAGCTGCTTCTGGGAGATGAGATGGGATGGGACAACCTTGTTTTCTTCCCTCTGCTCGCTGCTTTGGACTTCCTGGTGTTGGAGGCTGCCAGTATGGGGAAGGTTTTCTGAGCTTCAGGTCAATCATGGGACTTTTCTTGCTCACAACAGCCAGTTGCTCCCAAAATGAGCTGGGGTCAGGGATGCTTGTGGCATGTGTAGGGCTGAAAATCCCAGTGAGAACACTCTGGCAGTGCTCCTTAGCCCAGATTTGTGAGATCCTGTTATACCAGTCCTGCAGCTCTCCTGCCAACTGGGGTAAATCCCACGCAGGGCTCAGATATTCCAGCTAAATGTACAGGAGTGGCAAAATGAGAGACAGCTCTTGCATGAACCGTGTCAGGCAGGTTGGGAATCCGGAACTCAAGACCAAGGAAAGCTGATGCATGAGCTGATTTCACCTCCTATAATCCTTTATAATTCAGGCTCCATCCAGTGCCAGTGCCTTGAATAAAGCTTTCTGGCTTAAGCATGGCTGGAAGCATCTGCATCTGTCTGCAGAGGACTCGGTGGATAACCAGTCTCTGCAAGCATGTCCTCCTACCTCAGTGCAATTACAGGCTAGCAGGGGTGTGAGGCATGTGGATTTACAACCTTCCAAAGGCCTTGTTTACAACTTTTAGCAATTACTGTCTAACACTAGAAGGTCTTGTTCTCATGGAAATGTCTCTTCCTCTTTTCTTTAAAGCATTTCCTGCTTTTAATAAATTGCCTATAATAACAATAATTCCTTTACCCGCATCCCGCAGCTCCCCAGCTCTAATTGCGCAGTCAGGCTCTCACAGGAGGGATGCTCGGGCTGTATATAGTCACTTCTCTTTGAGACAGCTAACAACTAAAGATCTGCCAGTGCAGCCCAAATCCTGCATCCCCCCAGCATCCCGCTGAACGTGTTGTGCTGCTGCCCGGTCCAACTGCATCCCTGCTGGATGGGCTCAGAGGTGCAAAGCAAGGAGGTACAGAAAGCCTTTATGCTCGCACCAGCATTTCCTGTGTAGCTGGAGGTGCAAAGGCCGCTGTGTTTTGGGGTGCCACTGGCAGCATTGGAGAGGGGCTGATTCCCACACAGAGCAGGAAGTCTGGAAGTTTTGGTTTGAATCAGAGTTCATTGTGGGAGATAAACGTGCCTCATCTCCTCCCTTAGTACATAGGCAGCATACTTCAAATGTGTCTTTGGAGCTGAGACACCAGTTTCATAAGGAACCTGATTTACACAGAGTGGTCAGGATCCTGAGCACACCAAGAAGCATCTCAGGAGCTCTCCATAATGCACGTAACTTGTAGGCATCAGTTGGTGTGGCCAGATGCATAACTACCTTTCTTAGGGCCTGCAGCCCTCTCATTCCCATAAAGCATTAACTCATAGCTGCCTAGGTCGTTTTGTGGCCCAGGTTTCTATATTATACAGCTGAAAATCCTACCCAGGTGCCTACTGTGGACTGAGGTCCCTGCTAGCCACAGCCATCTCCCATGTTTCCATACCACACCATCTTCGAGGCAGTGGGCTTGTCAGGGGGGCTTTTGAGTTGGTAGGACTCAGTCACAGCTTTCCTTCAGGAGAGGAAAACTTCCCCAATGCATGTTACCATACAAACTAGTGCAATATCCAGGAACACAGAGACACTGGGACAGAGCAAACCCTGCAGGATGTTTTACAGGAATTAAACTAGCTCTTGTTCCTCTCTATATATGAGCACAGGACACCTCTTTCCCAGCAGAGAAAGAGCTTGTTTTGGTCTCTGCACTTACCTCCTTCTTGCCGGGCTGCTTTAACCAGTCCATGCTGCTCAGCAGAGCGCTCTTCTGCAGCTTCTGTCGTAACATGCAATTTCTGTGTAGAGAAAGCAGCAGCAGGGGAACTGTCTTCATGCTCTGGGCTCTCTCACAGGATTAGGCTCCTTGTGATGTGCCCTAAAGAGGGGAAGCACAGAAACTGGACCAAACTGAGATCCCCAGCTACCCTTGCTGCCAGCAGCATGTTGCAGATCCAGGGCTCTATCTCAGATATGATCCTCCCAGCATAGATTTCCTCTTCTCTCTTCATTTGTTTCCTATATTCAGATTGCTTCCTCCCTGTGGCAAGCTTTATGGGCCTTATCTCACTGGCCTGCCCTGAGATAATTATATCAATATTGACTTCAGCATCAGTTAACCAGAGCTTTAGACTGGCTGGGAATCCAGCCAGCTCCTACCCAAGACTCCTGCACCACTAAATCAGCAGGGTTTCCTAACGGAGCATCCTCTGCAACATCTTCTTCTTCCCAGGGCTCAAGCAGGGCAGCTTTGTGCTGCTGAGATTTGCTCTGTGCCAGCCGCAGTCTCTCTTAGGTCTGCTTGGGTTGGATGATTTTTATTAGACATAAGCACTGAGGGTATGAGCAAAGAATGTAAACAGTGTCTTTAAGTACCTAATAATACACAGTGGCTCATGACTGGGTGCAGTTCAGCAACAAAGCACTAACTATTTATAGTGACTCAGTGACCCAGAAATGTATTGTCTTCTGGCTGCCCGTAGGAGAACCGTATTGTGCTCCACGAGGGTCATCAGTCTGGGAACTGTCTTTCTACCCTCATTTCTTTCTGAAATGACTGATCCAGGGTGCTGGTAATGACACCCGAATCCTCAGCATCGCTCTCAGTCTGCCTAGGAAGCCACGTGCAGGAGTATGGTAGCTCCTTGCCTGGCACTCTGCAGACACTACACAACTGCTGCTTCCTGCCCAAAGCACCAGCATGACACGCAGCTTCATCTTCTGCTACGCAGGTCTGGCTATTAGGAACTTGCTATACAGGTCTGGAGAGCCTCTGAGGTATTCACTTTGGCCCTGTGGGCTCTTCTGCCAGCTGAAGCTGGTTGGCTGGCCTGTAAGTGAATGAATGCACTGCAGTGAGTCTTGCAGAAATCTCCTTTCACTGCAGAAAATGCCTGTCTTGTGGCAGGACCAGCACATGCCTTGGCTGCTGTTGCACTGCTGCCATGCTCACAGCGCCAGGCAGAGCCCTGCAAACCAGCAGCTCCTCTCCCAGTCCTTACTGGAGGCTTGTTCTCACCCTGGCATGGGTAGAGATGCAAACAGGTTATCTGCAGGTCTCTCCCTCCAGCTTAGGCTGCAAAGTGCTGAGTTGCAGAAACCCCGGGGCCTTTCCAATGATTCTACTAAATGCAGCAGGATAGGAGGCATGTCACTGATCCCAGGCTCCCTTTTCTCCTAGTGAAAGAAGCAAATGCCAGTAGAGGCAGGCTCGGCTTAGGGATCTGGAGCAATAAATCACGCTTGTTAGGAAGTGGGACATCACTGTGAGCTCACACTGTGGAAAACCACAGAGCTGGGTGACTCTCACAGGTCAGATCGCACCTTGGCTCCATCACCACTCTCTTATCCCCCTGGCATCCCAGGCAGAGGGAGCCAGTGCCTCCTGGCTGGTATGATCAGGTATAAGAAGAAGCTGTGCTGGGGGACTCAGAGTGAGCAGAGACCCTGCAAAAACTTCCTAAAGGGAGAACAAGGAGCAACCCCCTCCCAACCACATTTGACTGGGAAGGTATACGACAGCACTTAAATCAAGGCTTGGATTCGATGAGGGATGAAGGCTTTGTGTCCTCCACAGATGTGGTTTTGCAGGGCTCTCGCCTATGCTCTGAGTTTGGCTGCTCTCCAAGGAACCACTTCATCTTTTTGACCCTATTGGTGCAATTCCCCTGATCATCCCTCCCCTCTGATATCTGATCTTGCACATCTCGTACTGAATTAATGAAGTGATAACATTGCTGTCATGTAATTAATGTCCCTGTTGCAATGCCTGCTGCAGCAGGGATCCAGAGCTCTCAATACGCAACCTCAGACTGCCGCATTTCCTCACGCTGATGTGCATGCTGGCACTTGCACACTGCTGCCTCTTCTGCAGGCCTTTGTTCTCTTCCTGCTATCCCTGCTTGTTCTCCAAAGGCCTCTTTAACCATTTCCCAGGAAAAGAAGTGTTTGCAGCACAGTTGTTACTTTAGCACATCGTTTGGTTTCTCCATCATTTCTGAATGGGTTGAACTCAAGTGTGCAAGGGGGAGCAGCACTTCCCTTTTCATAGCTGGAATGGGAATAGGCCTGGATTTGCCTCTAAGAACTTATGGAAAACCAATGGATTTAGCTTGAGAATTGCTGTTAATGGGAGCATCAGCTTGTTTCAAGAAAGCCTTAGTGAAATTCAAGATTAATCACCAGGTGTTAAAGGGAATAGAGACCTTACATTAAGCATTTTTCCCTCTGGAATATGAGAGGGAGTGTTTCATATACACAACAACACCCCAGTGACTTGCAGCCCTGTTACCAGGAACTTGGATCCCACGGGACATCATAACCCAAGCGTCAGTTTTGCAGTGTACCTGGTGCATGCAAGGGCTGCTGAGGGGTGAGACTCCAGCTGGGAATGTCAGGCTCGGGGTCTGGGTCAGCATCTAGCTGGAAGATGAAAGGAAAAGGCTTGTCAGGGTGACATAAAAGCCACCTTGATGGCTTGCCACCAAGCAGATGGCTCTGCCCTGCTGTCTGGCAGGCAAATAGTAGCACCACAGCCCCAGCCCTTCATAAGCAAGACCAGTTTCCCTTGAGGAGGCTGTGCTTCCCTGTGATATCCCTCCACTGAGTTTGCAAAACCAGGTGAAAAAGTCAGGGTCAGACCCCATCAAGGGTGAGGATGTTTCAAACCGCATTCCCTCCTCAGCTGCAGAGCCTGATCTGATCCAGCAGACAGCTCCTGGCTTCGGGCACTCTCTGCTCCTCCCCAGCTCCCACATTCTGCCCATCAGCATCTGCTGCTCCCCAGAGCAGCAGTGCCCAGTGCCATCCCCTCCTCCCCAGGCATATCCACGTCTGTCAGCAAAACCCTTTTGCAGAGCTGGAAGTCAGGGCACAATAACTTCACTGCAGGGATGTTTCAAGGAGGTTTATGACTTCATGTAATGACTAGTGTTCAGCATACCTCCCCCCTCCAGGCCAGATGGCTTTGCACATCACACTACAGGCCATCACCTCAGTCCTGCCACTTCCCACCTATGATGTGCTGCTTGTCCTGCTGCTCTCCATCGGCAGGGAATGGTGGACTTCCTGACTGGAAACTCATCCTCACACCCACCCAGCCCCTCGCAGGCTGAGAGGGTCAGGAGCAATCCAGGGGACTTCTGGCAGGTGTGGGTTGAGAGGAGAGGGAGATGGCTGCAAACAGAAGAGCTTTGGGAGCTTGCTTGAGGACACTGGGCAGCTAAAGCTAAACCATCAGCCAAAAGAGGTGCCTGCACGGGGAGCACAGATGTCTGCAGCCATTCCTGTCACAGCAAGAGCTGTCCTTCCAGTTCCAGCCTGGCTTCTTGAGAAACGCCTCTGCTCTCTCCCTGTGCCAAGAGTGATACCTGCTTCCATGCAATGCTTTCCACTAGTATCCTATTCACACATGGAGATCCCGAGGCACGGGGTGGGATGGAACTTGCCCAAGAGCATGCAATAAGCTGAATGTGCCTCTTGTTTTTCAGATCAGCAATGTAAGCTTCTTCATCCTTTCTCCTGTCCTGCTCTACCTGAACCGGCAGTACCGTCAGCAGCGTGCCTTGCCCTTGTATTTCGTCTCTGGCCTGCTCTTGTGTGTAGGTGGGTGCCAAGGTTGTGAGAAGACCAGACAGGTTGCCAGAGTACCTGACTGTTCATTCATGACACCTCTGGAGGCTGGTTCTTAGTGGCCAAAGGACAGGGGCGAGATGGAGTAGGGAACCGAACTGCTTGAAGCCCTGCAGCTCGTGGGTCCTGCTGTGGGTGCACAGCTTCCAGCACAGTAAACCCCCGTGGCGCTGTGTGCACTGACTCACTCAGGCCTCCATTAACACCAAGGTCCATGCCCTGCTCTTCAGGAAAGGTGTGTCTTTAGGAATGGCCCCCAAGAGCTTCCCAGGCCAGACAGGCTCACGCGAGGATGGAGCTTTGCTGACACAAGCTGTCCTTTGCTCTTGCAGGAGTCTTCTCCACGTACTTTCACATGACCCTGAGCTACGTGGGACAACTCTTGGATGAGCTCTCCATCCTCTGGACGCTGGCTGTGTCATATGCCATTTGGTACCCGAGGGTTTACTTCCCCAGGTGCATCAAGAGCAGGTATGACTCTGAGGGATGAAGGCTTGCAGGCTCTGAGGGATAGAGCATTGACATTGATGCCTGTGACCCACAGCCAGCTCCCCTGCAAGGGGTCAGCACTGAGGCTACCGCAGTTGCTTTGGGATCAGACCCTCCATCACGCAGCGGTGGATGTGCTGACAGGGGGAGAGTAAGAAACCCTCCCCTGGGGAAGGGCTGTGCTGAGCTCCTGTTGACTGGAGCTGTTCGTCTTTGCGAAGCTGCAGAGGAAGCTTTGCATGGAGAATTTCAACATTCATTAGGAATTTCTGAGCACTTCCAGTCAGTGCTGTCCAACTGTTACAGCACCCCTGCCATCCACAGAGAGCTTTCCCTGAGGGCTGAAGGGGTTTCCCATAGGACAAGCTGGTGCAAGTTAACACCCCACGTGTCACAGGTTGTTTGCAGGAGGGCTGGCTAGGCAAGGGGAGCCCAGCAGGAAGGATGGGGACACTGGGTGAGCACAGATCAGCAGGACACAACCCAGCCTTGCAAAGACGTGCTCCAGCCTGCTCTTCCCATGCCAAAGAGGAGGTCACCAGGAGTTCACGGTGGAGACATGGTTGGGGGAGAAGGGAAGGAACTTGGGAAGGGATTTGCATGTGAAAGGCCCCTCTGAGTCCTATTGTTGCTCAGCCAGCCCAGTTCTGCATGTTTCCAGCTCAGGCCCCTGCCCAGCACTGCTGGGGCTCCTACCTCACTGCCCGTCCCTGGGCGAAGCTCCCGGTGCCTTGGCCTCTCAATGGTTATCTCTGGCATCACCATGGAAGTGCACAAGTTACCTTCAGGGCCATGTTGCCCACTCTGTCATGGACTAACTGGGGCGGTTTGGGCAAAGCACAGCTACAGACAACTCAGCCTTCCTGCCAGGACTACCGCAGAGGCTGGGGTCAGCCATGTGCAAACAGATTGGAGGTGCTGGAGAAGGTTTCCTCTCTCAGGCTATAAGCAGGACCTCTCGTGTCCTTATCCTTCCACACTGGGAAGCCTGGGGACACTGACACTCCATCCCAACTTCCCCACTCTCTTTAGGAAGCATTTCTTCTGGTTGAGTGGCATCACCACCGTGATCAGTACCTTCATGTCCTTCATCAAACCAGCCTTCAATGCCTATGCACTCAACTGCATCGCCTTCCACCTGCTGTACCTGACACGGCGTGAGCTGAAAAAGTAAGGAGTGGGCTGGGGTAGGTTATCTGCAGGCCCATCACATCTCCTGCCAGGCTCACATGAGGCAGTGACTCTGTGCACAGTGCTGAATCCAGCCCAAGATTTCATCACATGCTCAAGCATCAAGCACATGTGCTATCAGCAAAGAACTGGGGCAGCCTGGGTGGGACCAGGACAAGGCACAAGTGGGGCTGTGGGCAGTGGGATACCAGAAAGCCATCTGGTCTGGGTACTACACAGAATGGGGACAGTCTATGGGATGAGTGCATCTTCTCCCCAGCTGCCATCTCTGCAGCTTTTTCCCCTTTGTGGAGCATTTGGGAAGCAGTGGGGTTGCTAGAACCTGCCAGGATGAGGAGGAAGATAGGAGTGGCATCTCCCAGCATCATCCTCACCCACAGAAAGTCAGAATCCCTCTCAACAGAGCCACGCTTCTTGTGGTCTGATGAATATTCTCCCAGACAAACTCCCTGGGGTTTGCCCTGACACATCAGCATGTGCAGGCAGGAACCAGTCCTCTTTAAGACTCTCTTTCCTTCCACCATGATACTCTGCTTCCCCTCCCTCCCTGTGTCTTCCAGGTGCAATGACAAAAGGGTTCACCAGATGGCCAAGGTCATGGTCATGTGGTGGGTACTGGCCATCGGCAGCTGGATCAGCGACCGGTGGCTCTGTGGGCTCTGGCAGGCCATCAACTTCCCCTACTTCCACAGCTTCTGGTAAGGGCTCCAGTGCAGAGGCAAGAACCCCAGGCCAAACATTTCATGGGCTGAAGGGCCATTGCTAAGGGGAAAGAGCAGCAGGGATGAGATACTGGATCAGAGAGCAGCCTCTGCCCAACCTTCTCCCCCTTTCCTTTGTCACTACTGATGCTGCTCCTCACCCTGGCCCCAGCCCAAGGATTTGGTCCTAATTACTGCTTGCCATCCCTTTCCTCCTCCACACCAGCCAAACGGGGTTTTGCAAGTGTAATTGTTCTGCAAGTCCCTCCAGGTAAACAGCTTGCATCTGCTCCCTGGAAGCTGCATGAGGTGCAGTGTTCTTGGAGTTATTTTAATAGCCAAACTGAAAGACACTGATTTGTTTGGGCAAGACACTTCAGCGCCTGGCCAAGTGTGGCTCTAAGTGCTGCACACAGTGTATGTTCTCAGATTCATCCTCACAGAGCATTGGGATGACAGGGGCAGATACCTAGCACTGGTGGTACCCACAAGCAAGGTGGGATGGGTGCTTTGGGTTGGGGCTTAAGTCCCCTGTATCACCCATTCACTCTGCACAAGGACCCGCCCCCACCAAAGCTCAAAGAGCTCTTCTAGGACCCACTTTCCCTGCAGCCTACATGCATCACAGGGCTGGGGCCTTTACCTGCCATTGCCATACCCCTTGGCTCTAGCCTCATGGTGCCAATGCCAGCCACACCCTGGTGCAAGGTACAGGAGGAGCAGATGAAGTTGCCACCACCCAACAAATATCTTTCTTGTTTCCTTTCCAGGCATGTGCTGATAGCCATGTCCCTCCTATACTGCTGCCCGCTGGTCATCTATTTTGACGTCAACTACGAGATGCCAAAGTTCAAGCCAAAGATAGGATATTGGCCCAGCGACTCTTCGCCTGTCGTGGTGCCTTACATTATCCTGGAGGAAGCCCACAAGCAGTGCTAGAGCTTGTGGCATCCCTCAGGCATTCCTCGGGCATGGGGTGAGTGATGCACACATGTGCATCTGCATGGGGAACACCTCGGCTCTGTGCCTGCTCCTCGGCCAAGGGCAATGTGGCTAACGATGGGGCAGGGAGCTGCTGAGACCTCGTGGTGCCAGGCGTGGAGCAGGAGGGGAGCCCATGGATGCCTTGGAAGACTCTGCCCAGGCTGGCTCCAGGGAACCAGAGATCTCCTCCTCCAACAGATCCCCACTGAGAAGGGGAGGGAGATGGTGCTTCTGTGTCTTCTGCATTAGTCAAGCGGTGGCACCCTTTGCTGACAAGGGCAGAGTGGAGAACACAGAAGCCAAACTGGTGACAGCTGGGTTTGTTGGGGCTGCTCTCATTATTATTATTAATTCTATTTATTGATGTATGTGGTCTTGCTCAGGAGAGCTGTGCATTAAAGCTATGGACACGGACTTGCACGGAGCCCCTTTCTTCCCCCTGACTGCACCACATCCCCTGTTAGCAGCCAGTCCTCCCCAAAACAGGGTGGACAAAGCTCTCTCTGACCCACGCAGAGACATTCATAGAGAAATCCTCCTGTGTGACAGCCCAAAAGAAGCTCTGCTGGCCCAGGTCCTGCGGTGTTCTACCCCGTCTTCCACCTGCAGTGTTCCTACCCAGCTCTGCTCCAATGGCCATGTGCAACCTGGAGCCTCCTCTGCTTGCTGAAAGGCTGGTGGCAGAGACACACTCTTGCTCTCCAGGCCTTGCTGCATGACATGTCATGGGGCTGGGTCCTCTGAAGTGGCTGGCAGAGTGGCTGTGGTTTCCTCCCTGCGATGCAGCCAGAACAAGGTAACATCACTCCAGGGCCCACAGGCTTTTTGGGTCCCCGTGAGTAAAGTTACTGTGTTCAGTTTTGGTCCTCACTATACAGAAAAGGACGTGGATAGCCTGGAAAGGGTCCACAGAAGGGCCATAAAGATGATCCAAGGGCTGGGAAGCCATGAGAGGAAAGGCTGAAAGAGCTGGGACTGTTCAGCCTGGAGAAAAAAAAGGCTGAAACCTTCTCACCATGTTTGGTATTTAAAGGGTGGTTACAAAAAAGATGGAGGCTCCCTTTTTACAAGGAGTCCCACGTTAAAGATGAGGGGTGACAGGCACAAGTTACTCCTGGGGAGATTGCCCACAAGAGAAAAGCTTTCCACCATGAGAATAATGAGCCACTGGAATAATCTCCCCAGGGAAGTGGTGGATTCCCCAACACCGGACACTGTTAAGATTCAGCTGGACAGGGTGCTGGGACATCCAGGTTTAGTCATGGAAAGCTTGGACCAGATGATCCTCGAGGTCTCTTCCAACCTGGTATTCTATGATTCTATGAGTAAAGTAAAACCAGAAGCACTCTGGGCTTAACCTCTGAGGCACAAGATGCTGTGCAGGTGCCACACAGCACCCATGCAGTGGCCCTGCTGCCTCGTGGGTCCCTCTGCAATGGTCCCCAGAGCCACTAGATGGCAAATTTGGCTCATGAACCCCATCTTGGGGAAAGGGATGCCTTGTGCAAGGACTGAACCCCCAGGTCCCTCTGCTTTCTCCAGCCTCCAGCACCGGGGTCCGACACCTTTACTCCAGCATGGCCACTGATGAGACACCTCAGAAGGTGCAGGAAAAGGGGGAACTCGGACCTCCAGCCTTTTTCTGCCACTGCCACCCATGCTGGTGCCCATCTCTCCACCTCTTTGTCTGCCCTGCGCGCTGTCACTCTTGCCTCTCCCCTCATCACCCCGTCTTCCTTTCGCTGTTTCACTCCCTCTCGCTCTCCCCCCTCCTCACCCCTTCCCCAGCCCATCACATTCTTCTACAGCCTATTAATAACTTCTGGGCAATTGCACCGGGTCCCCGCTGGGCTCAGCCCCTCGCTCGGCTCCGTCCCGCACAGCCACTGAGCGCGCCGGCAGCAAGTTCAAAAGTGCAGAGGGGCTTTCACAGCCCCTCTCCCCGTCAGGGGGTGGAGGAGGCCGCTCGCAAAGAAAGGCTGCGTTGCCAGGGAGCCTGGCACAGGAAAAGGGGGTCACCTTCACCTCCGACAGCACCGCTGGCGATGGACAGGAGCCAGCAGCCCCGCCGGATGGGGATGCTGAGAGAGTCACGCAGGGATGGCGGATGAGGCATGGGCGAGAAGGGCTAATTGGCTGCCTCTGGCCATGGAACTGGTGGGATGCTCGGTACAGAAAGCCCAGCAGCACAATCCCCTGTGCACTATGGTAATAAGGGAGGTGTCCCCGGCGCCGCCGCCTTGAGAACAATGTTGCTGCTGTTGAGTGACTGTAACAGGCCCCGATGACAGCCGGGGCCGTGTTAAAAATGCCTATTCAAGCAGATCAAGACATTGAGAGGCCTCGTGGGGATTTGAAACCCTCAGGGATTTCTGGATGAAGCCAGAAGCTGAATCCCAGCCCTGGGAACCTGGGGTGGGGGGGTGGGGGGGAGTGGGAAAGAAAGAAAAAAAGAAAGAAAAGAAAGAAAAGAAAAAAGAAAGAGAAAAGAAACCCACAAAGCAGCTTTAAAAGGACTGCAGTGCCCGAGGCAGGGCCTCCTGCTCCAAGCAGGGCTCTAGCCTGAAAACGCGAAGCAGCCCTCACACCAGCATGTGGCTGCGGTGTGGGTGCCCCCAGCACTGCAAAGATGTTATCCAAGGCTGGGGTTGAACCTCCAAAAGGTCCCTGAGCTTCTGGGGATGCTCTGTCCTTCCTGCCAGGGAGCCACAGCTCCAGCACTGCAGAGCTGACAAACACCCCCCAAAACCCAGTGGTGCTGTCATAGAGTCACAGAATGATTTGGGTTGGAAGGGCCCTTAAAGCTTACCCAGTTCCATGGGCAGGGACACCTTCCACTAGACCAGGTTGCTCCAAGCCCCATCCAACCTGTCCTGGATGTCCTGCCAAAGGGACGAGTCGAGGCATTTTGCCTTGAGCTGAGAGGGCTCCTGCAGGGATGACCAGCGCATTGGATGGGTAAAGCTGGGAGCCCTCAGGGGATGAAAGGCAACACTGGCCCCTTCTCGACCCCTCCAGACCATGAGGAGCTCTGACAGTACCTTCTGCACCGGGCCCCTTGGCCTATGGGTGCCTCTCCTCTGCGGGGGTAACTGCTGGCTGGCTCGCTCAGCAGAGCGACACAGGAGAACAGGCAGGGCAGGATAAAGCAGCAAACCCGTGTGCTCTGGGATCTGAGCTAGGACTGGTCAGCGTGAAACCTTTCCTTATTTTTGCCAGATGAACCCGGATTGTTTCCCTGATTTGGTTCCCCCTGTGGCTGCCTAAACCACAAAAAAAAAAGAGGCAAGAGAACGAGGAAGAGGATAGAGGCTGCTCCTTTCAACTGATGCCAGATTAAAGAGGTTGTGAAACAACGGCATCAGTTGAGTCTATTTGGTGCCATTGCAACACAAATGAAATAACACTGTTGATAACACACCAGTCCTGCAGCATCAAGGATTAACACTTACCTGTTCTGCTGTGCCGAGTTGCCTCCTGCTGTTACAGATTTACATTGCAGGGCTTGGCTCGCAGGCTGGAAACTTTTCAAGGCGGAGTGATTTATCTGGAAAAGACATTGCATATTCATGGACCTGCATAAATAATGCAAAAGTAATTAATAATAACCCAGTCCCTGCTCTTAACAATGCCAGGAGAAGAAATTGCTTCACTGGAGTGTCTCTTATGCCTTTTGCAAAAGGCCTTTAGTCGTTAACTGTCTCAAAGAGAAAGAAGATAATAGTTTTGAAACACGGAATGGATGTTGCTAGGTCCTGGGATCTTATTGCCAGCCTGGCAATCTTTATGATTGATTGAAAGAACCCTCTGCTGGAGTCATGTTAAACCAATGCCGATTCAGCTTTTGATTTTAGTTCTAATCTCCCAAGCCTGCAGTCAAAAGTCTGAATGCAAATGGTTCAGAAACCCAGGAAGGAAACAGATAAGCTCCAAGAATTACTATCTCTAAATGCCTTGTCCTTTCAACTCGAAGTGTTGGTTTTGAGGCTTGATGCAGGATTTCCAGCTCAGGGGCTGGTATTTTTGTTACACCAACCTCACAACTGCTAGGAAAGAGGTCTCTTGTTCGTTTTCCCTGCATTACCTACATCCTTGCTATCCACTCTTCATATCAGGCCAAATTAAGACATTAGGACATAAACAGATGCCAGGATTTTCCAGATACTGGTGCTTGCTCTGGACAGATGAAACGCATCAGGTCCTGATCAGCTGCGAGTTGTACTTCAGTGGATACACTGTCACTGTGATTGCAGCAGTCAGGCTCTTGAGGTCCCCTGCCTGTGTCGTTCTGTATTAGCTCACACGGTGGCTGCACACACAGTCAGGGCCGGTTTTGAGCCATGGGCATAGAGGAGATGGGGGTAAAAGTTGCTTCTCGGCAAGGAGAAGCACAGCCATTAAATGGCCAAATAAACAAGGTGACAAAAAAAAGAGCTTTTAATCAAAAGCTCAAATGATCTCTATTTCTCTAAACCCCCCCACGATTCGGTTCCACTGAGTAGGACATTCTCATTGCTGTTCTCAGAGGAAAACCAAGCAGCTCCTATTTGTCTGACAAAGAGGTTGAAATAACTTCAATTCTCTAGTAATGGCTGCTATCAAAATACCTAAAATGGAAGGATTAATTTTTCTGTGCCTTCCCATTACAGCTCAAAATGTGGTTCCAATTAGGACTGCTCTCTACTTTTTATTATTCATTTTCTATGAACATTCAGTCACTCGGGTCCCAGGTCACGAGCTCGCTTAAGCACATGGGATTTTATAACCACGTTTAAACTTAAAACTGAATCGGGTTGGTCTGCAATGGCACACTTGGTTTCAGCCTTGCAAATATCTCACAAAAGGCAAAGATTTAGCTCAACTGCTCAAGTATTCACCAAAAGCAACACTCAGTTGTGCATTGAGTTAGAAAACTCACAGTCTGCAATCGATGCTGCTTTTATTTTGATAGGCCTTCCATAGGAGCCCAGCTGTCTCAGTTCACTACAATGTTTAAGCATATGTTTAATTTTAAGAATAGGAATAATTCCATTGATATCAATGGCATTTGCTTACACTTAGGAATATATTTTGCTGGGCTGGAGCCACGAGTAGTGCCATGTAATGCCAATAAAGTGCAAACTGCAATATTTTCCTAAGTGCTTTATGAAACCCATTTAAAAAGTAATCAATGAAGAATTGTTGCATGGAAATGGACAGATTAATATACGTGAGATTTTGCTGCTTTCTATCCTAATACTGCCAGGAATTAACATCCACTGGAGTAATGCCAAGTGAAATCAAAAGCAAATCTGTGAAATGGAGCAAAGATGGCAACAAGTTGAATTTATTGAGCAGGAATCATCCTACTTCAAGACTGAATTGTGTACTATTGAATAACATCTACCGTCCTTACCAAAAGACACACATATGGATTAAAAGCCACTAGAACTCAAGTTCAAGTTGGGTTCAAACTTAAACAGAGGAGATTTAGGTTGGATATAAGGAAGAAATTCTTTACTGTGAGAATGGTGAGGCACTGGATCAGGCTGCCTAAGAAAGCAGTGAGTGCTGCATCCCTGGCAGTGTTCAAGGCCAGGTTGGACAGAGCCTTTATGCCACAAAACCAAGCTCCAAAGCGTGTGAGAAGTTCCACACTGCTAAGATGTGACTCTGCTGCAATCAGGTGCACTATTGTCTCACAGGGAGTGATAGCAGCGATAATGATTTAGGTTTCAGTGGGATAAGTTTCAGCATGGATAGGGCCAGCCAAAGTCCCTGAGTCACAGGCAAATCTGCATAGCCCATACATGGGGGATTATCTGAACTGCTATCGTACCTGGGTTACCAAGATCAGGGGTGGTTTGCATACATTTACATATGTGGCAACCCCACCTCCAGTTGCTGTGTAGACAGGTGAAAGCTCATTTTGTAACATTCCAACAGAACAGTTTAGTTTTGATGGAATATGTCAAGAGAGCAGCTGACCCCAAATGCACAAAAATCAGCAAAGGCCTGTAGGGACAGGCCAAGGGGAATGGCTTGAACCTGCCAGAGGGGAGACTGAGATGAGCTCTTAGGCAGAAGCTCTTCCCTGTGAGGGTGCTGAGGCGCTGGCACAGGGTGCCCAGAGAAGCTGTGGCTGCCCCATCCCTGGCAGTGTTCAAGGCCAGGTTGGACACAGGGGCTTGGAGCAAGCTGCTCTAGTGGAAGGTGTCCCTGCCCGTGGCAGGGGTTGGAGCTGGATGAGCTTTAAGGTGCCTTCCAACCCAAACCACTCTGGGATTCTATGATATCTGACAGTATATTTATCCTCTATTTCTACTTGCTTTTGGACTCTTCAGTCCAGAAAACAATTCCAAACAGGATTTTTTTGGTGCTGGTCAGACTCGCCTCCTGATCTCCTGTCGTGTCCTATATGTCAGGCTATTTTTATCCTCATCTGATATTTTTCAGTGGCCTAAAGTTGTCCTGTCTAGGGCGGCATTCACCAGACAGAAGGTGGCCTCTGTCTGAGCATGAAGATGAACAACTTTCAGTGACTCTGACACCAATCTAAAGGAGCCCCATGTGAAGCAGACACAAATTTCAGCAGTGAATCGCCTTCCCTCCTATTGTACAGTGATTGTTTGCTCCAGCGAGCACATAAGATGCCTGGGCCCATCTTCTCCAGCCTGCACTTGTGCCAGCAGCTCGTATTCAGTGTGGGACAAATCCAGCTTGTGCAATGCTCTTCGTGGCAGGTCCAGCCTGCCTTGGCACGACACAGACCGTTACATCACTTGGCCAACCCTGACCTCTGTCTATAGAGTACAAGAGAAAGGTACCGTCACCAGACAGCTGCTCAATAGCCAGGCGAAATGAATTGATAGGTGCCGATTCAGCCTGCAGTGGACCAGTAGCTACATTATAATGGCAACCTCACCTTTGGTGTTAATGAGGCCCCTTCATTAAGAGCCTTGAGCAGAGGGGTCGGGGGCTGAATAGAGACAGCCTTCGTTCTCACCCGGAAAGCTGGTCCTCCTCATTCAGAATTGAAGCACGTTGGCAGGGCAGTTTGAGGACGCTTGTGCTGCCCATGTTGCATCTGCAAGGGACATGACGTATTTGTGACTATTCATCTGGCTCTTTTCACCAGCACTAAATACACAGAAAGAATAAAATAAATTTGCATTGTGTTCCCACATACGAAGAGAATTTTCCCTCTTCCTTCTGGTTTGGAGGGTTATTGCACATTAAAAGCCTTTTGCATTTTTCAGTAGCTATAATACGCTATAATTTCAATTTTCCTCAGGCACAAAAGAACTTAGTTAAGCTAAACTGTATTAGTGTGGGGCTTTTTTTTCTACCAAGTCCTTCATTAATAAGGGAACTAAAGAATTTCTGAGCTGTCTGTAATTTTTCCCAGATGCAGCTAGTAGTTGCTAGGAGTATCTTTTTGGCAATCGGAGTCTTTGGCTATTAACAATCTGGACTTTCGCTATACTGCCCTGGTGTTAAATATGTGCTGTGAATACCGTAGTGTGGAGGGTGGGCTGGAGAAGGAGGGGAAGGCAGAAAATGGGCAAAATGACATAATTTTTAGAAGAATGAATATTTTTAGGATGAAGAGCTGATTCGAAGGAACACGCTTCCCTGCAAGGATCCCAATTAGCAAACCAGGAGCTTTGCTGCACCAGAGCATTGCTGCAGAACACACTCACTCCTCAATCACAGCTTCTCTCTCCATCACAATCTCGGTTCTCTCCCAAGCCCAGCATTGAGTCTCTGCCATGAACTGAAGACAACGAAGGCTCCTGCTGTCATACACATGCTTCATGGGAGTCGGTGAAGACCACAGTAATCATTGTGCAGGTAGCAAGAGAAAGTGGTGATGGACATCCAGGAGAGATCTTGGGGTCCTTCTATTCTGTCATATTGCACATTGACGAAGAGTGGAGGCACTTGTTTCATCAGATAAATTGCCTCAAAACAAGGTTTGTGTGTTAATCTTTAAGTCTGCAGGACTATTATCTTGGGGTTCCCAACACAAGAAGGACATGGAGATGTTGGAGCGAGCCCAGAGGAGGCCACGGAGATGCTGCGAGGGCTGGAGCAGCTCTGCTCTGGAGCCAGGCTGAGAGAGCTGGGCTGGGTCAGCCTGGAGAAGAGAAGGCTCCTGAAGGGGAGACCTGAGAGCAGCTCCAGTGCCTAAAGGGGCTCCAGGAAAGCTGGAGAGGGGCACACTGAGTCAGTCGTTGGCACATTCCCCTACTGTGGGCCAAGCCAGATTAAACACATGCCTTTGAGTCCAAGACAAGGATCTTTGACGCAAGACTCTGGAAAGAGAAATAAAAACCCTCACAACAAAAATTAGGGAGAGCTGTCATGTTTCATTTGCATATTTGAATATGCAAATAAGAGCTGGTTCTTATCCATTGGCACTGGCCCTACTGTAGATGGCAGCAACACGGCGGATCTCTGCCAGCATAGAGTGCCACAAAGACAGGCACTAATTGGATTTGCAGACGCTCTTTGCAAACCCCCGAAGTTGCTGGAATAGGTATAAAGAAGCCGGAGCTCAGCCCCCGCTGCCTGGGGTGCGAAGGACTCAGCTGACAGCTCCTCAGCTTGAGGTGGCCCTGCAAAATCAGACCTTTGGAGGAGCCTGGGTGGCTGCTGGCTCCCCCAGCACTACCTGAACCCCCCAAGACACTCCTCAGCGCTGGGCAAGGTTCTGCTCTTCGCTGTGATTTGTCTTGGGGCAGGGGGGGGAGGTTGATCAGTTACTGGGCTGGAAACCATTCAGAACTGGGAGTTGCTTGTGGAGCAAAGGCTGTTCAAAGGAATTTCACTCCTCCAGTGTTTTCTAGGTTGAATGTAAAGAGCTACCTGAGCACATCTTCAATTACCCCAACTGGCACTACTTGTCCCAGCACAGAGCACTGGGGCGCTGGGTCGGAGCAGGCATCAGTATAACAATGCCCTTATGTCAAATGTCTTCTTTGGCACAGTTTTAGTGCCCACATATTGGACTGTGCACCTGAGGTGCCACAGAAGCCGAGGCACCTGCCTCTGGGTTTCCAATTCCTGACTTGGAAGTGTCCAAGTTCTTGCTTGCATCCCACCTCAGCTGGAGGAGCAACTTGTGTCGGAACCAGCAGAGGTAACTATGGATGCTGGAGTGGAAGGGCAGTCTGGGTGAGCACCAAAACAACCGTCGGCACCAGGCTGGGCAAAACTAAAGGCATAGAAAAAGTGCTGCTGATAGGAATTAAATTAAACCCCCAAATCTAATGATGTTTCAGCCCATGTTTAGGAAAGGGAGAAATTCAGGGTCTTGTGTGTTTGAGCAACATCTCCTGCACAAGGAGAAGATTCAATGGAGCAAGAGCGGAGTCAAATCTGGGAAAGACAGACCTTCCCAGGCCTGGGAGCATTTAACCACCAAGGGCTGTGATAAGAGTGAATGGGTAGGACTGGGAGGTAGAAAATAGAAGATTTAGACCTAAGAGTGGCTTGTGTGGGAATAACGTCCACAATTAAAGATCTCAATGAGAAAGAGGCCCTGGCTCAAGGGAGAAGAAAAGAAACTGTCTGAGGAGATGGCTCTTGGGACCGCATCAGACAGAAACACGGAAAATTAAACCTGGAGCACTTAAAAGAACCCCAAAACAGGCTCTTATTTTTTTTGCTGCTGTTGTTGTTGTTAACTGAAGCGGTGAAGCGTTTTGCTTTCCTAGCATCCTCTCTCAGGTTGATGAGGTAAACCGGCTCTTTAGAACGACTGGGCAACCGGTTAATCCTCGCCTGTGGCGATCAGCCCGCGGCACACAGGGCGCTAGCGGCTCACCCGCGGCTTTCTGACAGGGATCAACAAACTATTCCAAACAGGAACGGTCCACGAAGGGAAGAATTCCTCCTCGCGTCGCTTTCAAAGGAAAACCCCCTCAGGAACAGCGGCAAAACGGCCCTCGGAAGGACGGTGCCACCGTCGTTTAAGGCTCCCAAACTTGTCCTGCAGAGCTCTAAGCGAGGATAAAACAAACCCCACTTTTCAGATGCAAATTCCCCCGCTCGGAGCCGCCGGCGGGGCCGAGAACCGCGGCACAGAGCGGGCGGGTGTTAACGAGGCCTCCGCCGGCAGCTACTCTCTGGCCGGGCCGGTGGCCTCCGGGCCTGGCCAGCGGCTGACGGCTACCGCGGCACTGAAGGAATGCCCGGGGCCATTTGCATTGCAAATAGCCCCGCTCCAGCCCAGCCACCGCGATATGGGTCCATGGCGGAGAACGCCGAGCTCCGCCGCGGCGGGGATGGCGGCGGCTGGAGGGCAGCGGGGGACGGGCCCAAGAGCGGCCTGGGGGGATGAGAGGGAACGTGAGAGAAACGGAGGGAAAGGGAGGGACAAAGAGGAGAAATGGGAGAAACTAGGGGAAAGGATGGAGACTGGGGGGGAGAAGGATAGAGACCGGGGGAGGAAAGGATACAGACTGATGGGGAAAAGGATAGAGACTGGGGGGGAAAGGGATAGAGACCAGGGGGGGGAAAAGGATGGAGACTGGGGGGGAAAGGATACAGACTGGCCGTGAGGGGCCGCGACCGAGGAGGCGGCGGCGGCCGAGGCGGCGGGGAGGGGGGTGGGGGGGGACGGACGGAGGAGCGGCCTCGCTCGGAGACGAGGTTGGAGACGGGGGAAAGAGACCCCCCTCCGCCGACCGGCCAGCGTAGATCGCCGCGGCGGGAGCGAGCGAGCGAGCGGGGCCCGCGGTGCTGCGCCCAGCCATGGACAATCAGGTGAGGGAGCGGCCCCGCCGTGCCGCTGCCAGCGGGAGGCCCCTCGGCGCCGCCCCTACCCCCGGGTGGGGGGGGAGTCGGGGGGGGGGCACGAATGGGGAGGGGCCGGGCTCACCATGCACCGGGGAGGGAACCCCAGTCGTCAGGGGGGAATGGAGGGGTGATTCCCCCGGTGGTGCTGGGGGGCATCGCCCCGCTTTGGGGAGGCACCCCCGTCCTCACACCCCATCCTCACACCCCCTTATAGAGGGGGGGGTTGTTCAGCCCTCGCCCCTTCCTGGGCGGCCGCGCTGCAGCCTCGCCCGCGGCGGGGGGTGGCAGCAGCATTTCCCGCAAATTCCTGCCCGGGCTTCTTTAACGGGAGGGGTGGTGCCGGCCTCGGGTCGTCTTCCCCCCCCCCCCCCCGCACACACACACCGCGGTGCAAAGTGTTAATGCCACCGGCGGAGTCCTCGCCGCCCTGCGGGGAGCCGCCCGGTAGCTGGCGGGTGGCCGCGGTGCCGCAGCGGGCGGGGATGGAGGCTGGAAGTTTACCTGAGGTGATGCCGAGCGGGCGGGCTCCGGTCCTTTTGTGTGCGGGAGCAGGTTACCTGCGAGCGGGGCGCGGGAGGGGAGCCCCGGCGGCCGCGGCATCAGCCCCTCGGCAGGGCGATGGGGGGAGCTGGTTACGGCTTTCAGGCAATTAGCACATCAAACAAAAAACCGGCGCAGCCTTCCGAGTGTTTGTTGCGAAGTTGAGGAGCAGACGCCTTTGTATTATTACAAATTGTTTGAATAGGAGCCTGATTTCCCTTTGTTGAGAGACACGCTTGGAAAAGAAAACCTCCATTTTCAGCGGAGCAGCTTTGGGTGTTTGTTATGTTGAGAGATCTTCTTTTCAAATGTGTTTCAACTTCTGGCTTAATTCATTGCGATTGTTAATGGGACCGATATGTGAGGAGTGTGGCGAGTACAACTTTCACTCTCAGTTAAACACTTCTCTTTTATCTTTAATTTTGTTCCCTTCCACACAGCCCCATCTGTTTCTCAGCTAAAATTTCTCAGCCGTTTCAGCTAGAAAGGCAGATTTTGTAGCCTGACAGTCATTTGCACCTCTCTGGAGAGGGGTAGTAACTGGCAACGGTAGCAGGATTTAAAGGGTAATTATGGAATCGATAACATGAAGCTGCAGAACAGCCTGGCTCCGTTATGTGAACGCTTGCGTGAACGCTGTGGGAAGTATCCCAGATAAAACAGGCCTGCAAGCCCCCTCCTCCGTGAGCTTAGGATTTAGGCAGGCTGTCTTCACATAATGCTCTTCCACCAGAGGAGAGGTTGCTGTGCTTGGAGGGAAACACACCTTGCCTCTTTTCTCATTCCTTAATACACCATGAGAGACCAGACGGCCTCATACCTTCATTTTTAGGCGAGATGGGGAGCCAGCGTAGATAAGCCCTAAAGCAGAGAATGAGGAAAAATGGCCTTCCAAGAGAACTTGCAGAGGAAGGTAACCTAAAGAAATGTGGTGGTAACACCAGTGAAGCAATTAGATGAGCTTGTCCCTGAGACTTAGAATTGATGTGTTGGATGGCAGCTGAAGGTATTTTGCTATAAATATAACTGCCTGAAAGAGCGCGTTAAGGCTTATGGTTGAAATTAGAACTGGACTGCAATTTGGGAGGTCGAGCTTTGATGCCTGGTAGTCTGTAGACCTCCTGTGTGATCTTTTTACAAAGGAAAGAATACGGCAATTGAGGCGCTTTTTCAGAAGGTATTAACCATGCTCTGAAAAATCACATTTCCAGCCAGTGTCAGGTGGGAGATGCAAAAGAATTTCTGAGCGTTAATTGTAGCCATACTCCTTGTTGCAGTTCCTCAATGGGAAAATGAGGGTAATACTTATCCTAAATGGCTGTGTAGAGCTCGAGAAGCTTTCTCTTTCCCTCTGCATTGTCTAACATCATGCCCTTGGCTTGGCTCAGTGTCCACCTGTAATGTAGGTAATGACAAATAACATTGTCTCTCCCACTGGTAATTTGAACTGCTGGAAAGAACAAAACACTTATTTTCAAGTCTTAGGTGAAGAAGGAGGGGAAGGACTAAAAACTACCAGCTTTTTTTTATAAGCTTCCAGTTGCTGAAGCTGGATTTTGCTGAGTTTAGTTTGCAATCACTGAGCTCCTGGTTTACTTTGTACAACATGTTCCTAAGTGTTCGGATACCTTTGGTGTTATTCCCTGTCTCTGCAAATCTTGCCCTAAGATTTGCTTGCTTTAACTTGTGTCTGAATCACGTTTGCCTTTCCTCTGTTACATATGTTTAATCCGTTTGCTTTCTTCTGACTGTGCAGTCTGCAGTAATACAGGGATCTTCACAATTAATTTAATCTGGGTTTTAAGACATTTAATGTGATTCTTGTGCTTTGAATGAGACACTGAATACACCTTCTCTGTTATTCAGTGATTAGAGGAGGATTTGTGAGCCCAAATCAGAATTAGGTTATTTTAGTGCTGGGTAGTGTGCAGACATGCTACATGGTAGCTTCGTCTTTGAGAGTGTGTTAATAAAATACATTTAAAAGACTAGAAGGAGCATCATAGTTTTATTCTAATGGATTACATATTCTAGAGAATATTATAAACCACCAATTCAGGATCCAATTTTTCATGTTTTAACATTAATTTTCTGTCAGTGCTGTGAATTTTATAAGCTGTGAACATCAAGTTCTGTCTCTGACACTTTCCAGAAATAAAGATTCTGCAATTAGGACTTAGCTGACAATTTCAGTAAGTGAGGCAGATAAACCTATCCCTCTCCTAAAGCTGTTTTCCCTGCAATGCTAATATTAGGAAGAAAATAGGTATGAAATGGTGGTAGGAGCTATTTTTATGATACTGTTTCTGTTGACAGCCCTGTAGTTTTGAGTATGAGATTAATCTCTCCATGCAGGCTGTTGTATTCCTCCCCTGCAGTGATATTGTTGGGGCTCAGCATTATGCAGAACATGTAAAGTATTTCATTTTGCTGATGGTTTTACCTCTGTTCTAAACCAGTGCACGGTTCAAGTAAAACTGGAGCTGGGGCACCGAGCCCAACTGCGGAAGAAGCCCACCACCGAGGGCTTCACTCATGACTGGATGGTGTTTGTCCGTGGCCCAGAGCAGTGCGACATCCAGCACTTTGTGGAACGCGTGGTCTTTCGGCTCCATGAGAGCTTCCCCAAACCCAAACGAGGTGAGTGTGTTTCTGAAAGTGAGTTATTTGGGCTCCTCTGTCTGAAAGAGCATTGTGCAAGTCAAGGTTGTCTCATACTGACACCTCTCTGTAAAATATCCTCTGCGAGAGGAGCAAAATGTGCATTGTGTACTCTTCAGCTGTAACCTTTACTGTCTTTGTTTGAGGAAGGTCAGGGCAAATGGGACCTTTCTTCAGATGAAAGGGCTGCGGGTGAGGTGCTTTCTCTTATTTAAGCATTAGAACATGCAGATTCTCAAGGCACTTAGTGACAGCAGAAGATAATTCATGTTACAGAATGGGAAAGATGTGTTTCATTTATTAATATTAGCTAACAAAAGCTGGAAGTGTGCGACAGGCGAGAGATTCTTAAATATTGGGCTTGTATACATAGAAACTTAGAATTACAGAGTGGTTTGGATTGGAAGGGACCTTAAAGCTCACCCAGTTCCAACCTCCTGCCATGGGCAGGGACACCTTCCACTAGAGCAGCTTGCTTCAAGCCCCATCCAACCTGGCCTTGAACACTGCCAGGGATGGGGCAGCCCCAGCTTCTCTGGGCACCCTGTGCCAGCGCCTCAGCACTTTCCCAGGGAAGAGCTTCTGCCTAAGAGCTCATCTCAGTCTCCCCTCAGGCAGGTTCAAGCCATTCCCCTTGGCCTGTCCTTACAGACCCTTGTCCAAAGTCCCTCTCCAGGTTTCCTGCAGCCCCTTTAGGCACCGGAAGCTGCTCTAAGGTCTCCCCTTAAGGGGCCTTCTCTTCTGCAGGCTGAACCAGCCCGTGTCTCTCAGCCTGGCTCCAGAGCAGAGCTGCTCCAGCCTTCACAGCATCTCCGTGGTCTCCTCTGGCCTTGCTCCAGCAGCAACACATCCCTCTTGTGCTGTTGCCCCAGAGCTGGATCAGGACTGCTGGGGGGTTCTCCCCAGAGCACAGCAGAGGAGGAAAGTCCCCTGCCTGAGCTGCTGCTTGTGCTCTGGTGGTGTAGCCCAAGATACATGCTGGAGCGTGTTGACTTCTGTGTTGCTCTTTAAGTAGCTTTCAGGATTCTTGCAGTTTCTAATTGTAGAAACTGAACAGGCAATCTTCTGCCTGTTCAGGTAGCATTAAACCCAGCAGAAATCAGTGATGCCAAAGGGGTGATGTTCTCTTTTCCAGTGGTATGGATGTGTGCAGGCACCATGCAGTTAGTGTGGTTGGGAAGAGCATACAAACTATAGTGTTAACTTTCTGCTGATCCATTCTTTGCTCTTTCTGACTGTGCAGCAGTGTGAACCTTATTCTTGGCACGGGGCAGCAGAAGCACATGGTTGAGGTGGAAGAGCAGGAATTGCCCTTTTCAGCAACAGCACAGAGTTAGATCTGCTTAAGATTGTCTAACTCCGTCTGCAGTGTTCTGTAGTGTTAGGAGGAGTGCTGGCTGCCCCAGAGAGTTGCTGTACACATCACTTACAGCGTGCAGTCTTTGAAATATTTCACTGGAAGACTGTTTACACAGGATGTCTTAGGGCTTCATACTGTGTTGGTACCTGTGAGAGCCCACAGTGGAAAGGAGCTCAGACGTTTTCAGCTCGTAAGGATGTGAATCTAGGCTGTGTGTTGTTAGTGTATTCTTCAAATGGAGGTAGTAAAACTGATGTATGATCAGCAAATGCAATGCAGAGTTGAAAGCTAATTTATAGAACAAAAGTTAGAAGCTGCTGTGCTGCAATTTTTGTCATCTGCTATAATTACTTTATTACAAACGACTGTCTTGAGATAGTACCTGGTCTTTGCTCAGTCAGTTGCCATATCATTTACCTTTAAAGACAAGTTTTTTCCCCATCTCTCTGCTGTGATTTCTTAAGCTTGCTCCTAGTGCCAGCTTGCTTTTGACCAAAGCGTGTCTGGATTGTACAGAAATGCTATGGCAGATGCACACTATTTCTAGATCTATTTGAATGGTTTCTTCAGATGGTTTGCTCTTACTTGGAGCAGAATCTACTGGGGAAGGTAGGCTTGTGCTGCGAGCAGATTGCCTATGTAGTAGTTTTAACTCCTTTGAATAGAGCAGCAAAGGAACAAAGGCTGCTTGGCTGACAGTCTGAAGTTTCCTGCTGCCATATTGGCACTGTTCTTTGGGGCTTTCCCCCCTAAATGATAGGCTTCTTATATGAAATTCAAGTTAAAGCAAGTCTAGAGATACTAATTATTTTTAGATGCACTCTTTTTTTCACACTAGAATTTTGAGTGCTGCTTCCTAGCACCTTAGTGATGGTAGAAGTGCTTCGAGCTGGGATAATGTAGCTACATCAAAGGGTGATAATTTGTGTGCTTTTCAGGTTTGAGGTAGTGTTTCCTAATCATATTAATTACTTGGGATTCTTTAGAGAAAGTAAAAAGATTTGCACTGAATTCCTCTAATTACTTAATTGACTTTATTTACATATATTGTAGTGCATAAATTACGTGCAAGTGCATCTGGTTCTTGAGGGGGAGAATCTCTCTCTTGGTCTCCTGTTTCTTCTGGCAGATAAATGCTAATAAGTGGTCCCAGAGTCCTTCATGTGGGCTGTCGCTGTGCTGAAATGCGGTGGTAGGTGATGGGAAGGGATCAGTAGCACGAGGAGACAACAGGTAGCAGCAGGACAGGGGGAACTGAGGCAGGAAGCAGCTTAGTTTCTTAGAAGAGATTAACTTTTGTAATGGATGTTTCTGCCGTAAGCGGCACCGTGACCTTAGCAGCAAAGCGTTTAACCTCTCCCTGCTTCCTTGTGTGTGGAATAAATAGCAGTTCCAACCTGCCCTTCAGGTTTGGTGCAGAGGTTGTGAATGCTCCATCCCTGGCAGTGTTCAAGACCAGGTTGGACGAGGCCTTGGGTGATATGATTTAGTGTGAGGTGTCCCTGCCTATGGCAGGGGGGTTGGAACTAGATGATCTTAAGGTCCTTTCCAACCCTAATTATTCTGTGATTCTATGATTCTATGAGGCAGCTTGTGCTGTGGCCGTTAGGTAATTATGGAGATTGAGCATTGCAGGAGAGCATTTCAAGGGAAAAAAAAATTCCGCTTGCGTGGTGTCGTGTTTTTATTAAGAAATATGGCCATAAAGTACATTTTACCTTTCTGTGGTGTTCCAATTCCCACCTTTTGGGTCTTTGCCTTATTTTTTTTTTTATGCAAGATGGCTTTAAGTGGCAGTTTGCATTGTTGTGAACCAGCACAGCAGTGTAATTGTATCTCCCTGCAAAAGGGGGGGAAGACTCTCACCCAGGCTCTGGCATGGAGTGTTTTATGTTTCCTTTCCATGGGAGGAGCTAAGAACAGATTTTCATGTTCCTAACTAAGCCTGTGCCCACCATCTTATTTTGTTGGGATTTTTTTCACAAAAGTCACTGTTTTAATGTATCCTGAGTTGTCAGAGCCACATTTCTCATCTTGCAACTTCTTTTTGGCTCATAGTAAGTTGCATTATATTCAAAGCTAACAGTTGTTTGTTCTCTTTTCAGTGTGCAAGGAGCCCCCTTACAAAGTGGAGGAGTCTGGCTACGCAGGCTTCATTATGCCTATTGAAGTGTACTTCAAAAATAAGGTAGAATCTGATTTCTGGTCTTCTAATTGTTTTGAGCTGTGCCAGAGCCTGAAACTGCCTGACAGAAAGACTCTAAATTATGTGACTGTTTTATGTGTGTGTTTTTTATTAGTCTAATAAATAGAATTTAACTGGGAGTTGGAAGCTCCTGCCAAGCTTCAAAAGAAAGCTTTTGGCAGAAATGGAATTGTATAGAAAGGTAATATCAGGACATTGTGGTGGTCCTAGAGATCCTGAACACCCTGGACCACGTGCAAGAAGCTTCTCTAGCGTGGATAATGCTAAAGCAGTTGAAAATATTTTATGCAAATAAACATAAACCATAGATTTTACAAACATTTGTAAATCCTGTTGGCAGTCAATATATTAAAAAATCAGGGGTTTTATTTGCAGTCTTATGAAATTAACTGTACAGGTATAAAATTTGTATAGGCCCAAGACAAACATTTGCATGTACAGGACAAGTATTTACAGCTATGTTAAAAATATTGTTGTTCTGATTCAGTTCTCTTCCAAAAAGAAAACACTGAATAGTTTAAATCTTAAGATGCATTGCCAACAAGTATATGCAAGTTAAAATTTGGGGTTTATTGCTTGCTTTGAGTCTTGCCACAGAGGTCACACGCTACACGCCTTGGAAAAGGTTATAAAAATATAGATTTGGGTGCTTGTGTTCATATTAACTTGGTTTGGGTTTATTTGTTGTGTTGAACATGAATACTGAATATCTCTGGTTTTGATTAAATATTCTGCTGCTTATCCCAGAGAGGCAACTGAGATAAAGAATTTGCCCATTAAGCCACATCACCACACTGTATGACCTCCCCCCCTGCCCCTCAACCCTCCAAGCACAAGCCATTCCCCTGCTTTTGTTGACAGCAGACCACATAGAACAGCATAATTCTATTTAACTTCCTGGAATCTTTTCCCTTGCAGCTCCCACAAACACATCTATCGTTTCCTTCTCGCCTCACTCCTAGTATAGAATATTCTCCTGGCCATGGTGTTTTGTGAATTATTCACGTTTTAGTTTGGGTTTTGGCAAACCACATTCCTTTACCCCCGGTTTATGAGTCTGAGTAATAAACCAAGTAACACAACTGAACCACAAGAAGACTTGTAAACCTGGGAACGCTTTGCCCTCAGCTTTCTTTTGGGGGGTGTGTGTGAGATAAGCCAAAAGGAGGTGAAGGCAGTTAGGGGGTAGGGATTGGAAGTTGATAGAAGCAGCTTTTTGGCAAACACTGAAAACTATGACTTGAGTGAAAAAAAAAAAAACTTAAAAAGCTTAAAAGTAGTTTGACTTCTGGTGGCTTTTCTGAGGTTTCATATGGAAATCGGGAAACTCTTCATCTGCACTGTGTGTTGGCTTAATTCAGGTTCAAAATCTGCCTTTTCATTCCTGATCAGAAACTGTGAACTTCTCCATGGTGATGTCTTGTAAGGGGAATCTCTGATGGCTGTGGTGGCTGAACTATGTTTTATTTCTACTCTTACCTTTTATTTGCCCTTCCTTTCTTCACTCAGTCTTCTCTCACACTTGCCCTTTCTCTGCAGGAATCCAATGCCTTTGTCTTTCACAGGTCCTCAAATCTTCCTTTCTCATTTCTGCCTCTCCTGTATTTTGTTGTAGGTGCACTTGTTCACATTGACAGTTACCTGATTTGTGTTTCCTTTCTCTGAGCCCCTTGTATTCCTGTGCTCCTCACAGAACATGGAGCCAGCAGCTTTTCTGAATCTCACTCGATTTCGCACCCACCAGGATCATCACTTCTCATTGTTCCCATACACATGTGACTGTGCAGTTGCTCTTTCTAGTCTTAGGGGTAGGATGGCTTGTATAAATAAGGGAAATAGGTGGTCTCTCTTCTTGGTGGAAACAATGGGAGTAGCTGTTCATTTAGGAGAGGGTGGTTTGGTTTTGGCATTTTGGTCTTCAGAAACATGGAAAATGAATAGAATGCAGCAGGTTCAGCTGCAGACTTGTTTTCAAAGCTGCAGATCTTCAAAACACCCTCTTTACCCTCTTTTTGACATGCCTGCATTATGGAGTTCTCTCCCGTTTCTAAGCTGATGGGCAAATTGATTAATTCAGGAGTTTGAGTGCACCTCCCATTATTAACTTGAGGCAAGAGGGGGCTGAGGAAAAACATGATAGAGTCTGTCTTCCAGCATGTCGTTTGAACAGACACATTTCCAGGTTCAACCATGAACTTTAAATACATAATCTGTGCTGAAGTTGCTTGAAATTTCTTTTGCTGCTTAAAAAAAAGTATTTTTTCCGTCCTGATGTCAGCAAATGTTGTGTTCTCTGCACATTTGGAAGCCAAGTGTGGTACTTAGGATTGCTGGAAGCTTAGACGCTGCCTGAGGATGTGAAGAATTTGGCTCCTCTGACCACGACTGCCTGGTGCTAATGCCATCTTGAAATATTAAGAGCTATTAATTCTTTTCAGTAAGTGCAGTCGCAGGAAATGTAAATACTTCTGCAAAGATAGGAGCACAAAGACAAAAGATAAGCAAAGGCTGAGATATTGCGGATATGAAAAAGAATCAGGAGGAAGAGGAATGGCAAAGGCTTTGAATACAGCCTGTGTTTTCCCTTGCATTAAAGAAAGTGACATTAAAGCACCAGATAAATAAAACTCTTTACTACTTTGAGACCATATGTTCGCTCTGATCTCTGTAAACCTGTTGACACTGGTGAGGATCAGCTGTTGTGCATGGAGTATATATTGTTCTGAATTGATTACAGCATTTGGGACTCATCCCTGAGTAACTCTTTTCAAGTAGCTGTTATGTACGGGCTGGTTCTGGGGTCGAGGAGAACATGCTGTGTGGTGGGTGGCTGGGCAGGAGGAGCCGGGGGGTCTTTCTGGCCATATGCTCCCCACATTCTAGCACGTTTTTGTTGATGTGTGTCCTCTCACTTGAAATGAGAGTCCTAAAGGCTTTGGGCTTTGTTTATCAAAGCATTTTAGCTTTGTAAAGGTGAGAAGAGAAAGGATTTAAAGAGGCAGTGAGCTAATCTGTGGAGGCTGATCTTTGCCATGGTTGGCTGGAAGTGTTTTTCCACAGTTTAATCCTTCTTTCTTAGCTGTTTCCTTTCCCTGTTCTGTTACTAGGATGATAAATAGTGGTTGTCAGAGCCCGTGTACGCTTTGCTTTGCCTAAAGAAACATGGGCCTGTTCACTGCAAAGGAACATTTTTACTAAGAGTGGCTTAAGAATGGTTTTAATGAACTTCATCAGGCAACTTTGCATAATACTGCCCATTAACTCTTTGTGTTGGAGTAGTCTCTTGGTGTTGCCGGTTGGGAATAGGAGTCTCCTGGCCCCACTGAAGCTTTCGGTGCTTTTCTGTTCGACAGGGAAGTGTCAGCAGAGTATTAGAGGAGGTGCAAGAGCCTGTTTTTATCCTTTACAGACATAGCTGTGCCTTGTGGGCATGTGTTTGTCCTTCCTGTGCTGTAATTCAGCTCCTCAATAAGTAGGTGTTTTCTCAGTCTTGTCATTTGAATTACAGAACATGTATTTTGAATACTGCTGTGAACCCGGGCAGTTTGCGTGTCTGAGCTCTCTGGAGAGGCACAGTGGTCTGCTAGAACCTAGCCTGCTAGAAGAAATGGCCGAGTCTCAGCAGGTTGGATGTTAAAGCACGGCTGACTAATGGCAGCAGATCATTTGGGATTGTGGGAATGAAAATGTTCCTGTGCTGTTTCGGTGTTTAAATCCTTTGTGCTCCTATAATGAGGGCTGCTGTTAGTGGCTTCTGGTGCTTGAATCAATACAAACTGGGTACAATAAATGCATTGCTGTTCCTCTACTGCTCTTCCTCTTCCCTCTCCCCCACTCAATTGCAGCAGTCTGGAGGCCTTTTTTCATGGCCTCATTGTTGTCTCCAAACACATCTCTTGTTGTGGCATGTGTTGTAATCTGGAGGCTGCAATACAGGTATGACTTTGGTATTCATCCCGTTACGTTTCCTTGCATCCTAATCAGATTAGACCAGTCCCCCCTCCCAACAGAAGCTAAAAGGTCCAGTGTATTTTAATGCTGTTCTGATACAAGGCAGATGATACTGATTGTGCTAAAACCTCTCTAAAAATGCTACCTCCCAGTTCCAGTGCTGGAGGTAAAAGGCTTCCAGTATTTACATAATGAATACCTGGAACGCGGGCTTTTCCTATTAGTGAAAAGGGAGGTAGGTAAAGAAAGCAGAGAAATCTGTTTGCTTCTTCCAGATAGGTTCAAAATAAAAGCATGAATGTTTCACCCCTTCTGCAGCACTTATATCTGTGATACAGAAAATACATAGAAAAGTAGGGGAGAAGGCAAAATTATTTGTGTTTTGAAGTAGGAACTTGGTGGAGATGTTGTAGGTGGGTTGTACAGGGGGTCAGTCAGAACCAACCTGTGCCCTTGGGAAGGTGTTGGCTATGAAGTACTCTAAGGAAGGTGGTTGAAGAGCATCTTTTTGCAAGAGACATTTGATTTTCCCTAACCAGTTGCGGTGTTATCAGGGGAGGGGTCTGCACAGGTTGGAGGAAGGGGGGAATAACTTTAGGCTGTTAGGATTTATTGATAAATATAGGAAGTAGTAAACCGTGTTGTTTTGTCAGTGGAAGCATGATTTGCTCACATTTTTTTGGTCTGTATTGGTTTACCAAACCTGCAGCACTTCCTTTGTGCTGCTTAGGAGCGGGGAATCTCTTTTTTACCTTTTTGTGTCCTAAGCTAGTACACATTTATCAGTTTATCCATTTTTCTGTCGGAGCAGACTCTTCTCAGCATGGCACATCCATAGGCATCTGCAGATGCTGAATAGATCCCAGTGCCTGGTGAGGAAGTGTTGTCAAACATAGCAGCTTCACAGCTGGCCATGCCAGCATCATATCATCTATTTGTGAGAGCTAGTGGTTTCCTAAATGCTTGCCTTTGAACCGTGAGTATATTTGCCTAATTTTCAACCAAAGTCATGAGCTTCAGAGGGGGGGAACGTTCCAAAATGCTTGTACACAGCCCTGTAGGATCTCAAAAAGAGATACAGGTGTTTCATAAGTGCAACATAAGGCTGTTTGCTTCAGAAAATGGCTATTGGGCTCTTCACTTTTAACTGTCCTGTCTGAAAGCAGGTGGTGGACCAGTCAAACAGGTTGTACGAGCCTGCAAAGGGGGTTTCATTTCTACAGGCGGATAAATGGCTCTGTCAGGCTGGATCTATGGCAAAAGGGAAGTAGTGCTGGATGTTGTAGTTATTGAATAACCATGAGCCTGCTTCCTTGGTGTGCTAGGTTTTTGTAGATAATTTTGTTTTATGGCTTTCTAAAAGTGATTTACGAGCTTTATGCGCACGCTACCAGTGAAATGCTTTTGATTTGTGTCAAGTGGCAAAGGGCACACCCTGCCTTCAAAACAGGACAAGGAAATTTTAACAAAAGGCTTCTCAAAATTCCTCCTCTTATGAAAAGTGCCAAAAGAACTTTAACCCATTACTTCAGAACAAAAAGAAAACAGCTTCAGCGTTCCTACCAGTGCAGTGGCCTCGCTGCAGACAGGAAGCTGGAGAACAGTAAAAATAAAGCTTAATGTGCTCAGCTTTGGGGCTAGGAGTTAGAGGGGGGGTGTCACTGGATGGAAGGAAGTTTACAGCGGCTGCAAATCAAAGCATAGCCAGAGCTTTGTGGTCCACACTTGCAGTTTACTTCTCTGGCACCAGGAGATTTAAGGGGCAGATTCAGACTGAGCCTCTGAGGTGACTTGCTGAGAGGTCCTGGACCAGGTTAACCATTTCATGCCCAGAGTCACTACTGAATTTTAATCTGTGTAACTACAGTATCTACCAGTTGGAATGGATGTGATCCATCCTTTCTACAGCCTTTATTGGAAGCGAGGCCCTTTAGAGAAGCTTATGGTCTCAGAGAGCAACAAAATATTCACAGACCTTTTCAGTTTTGGTGTTGACATCAAGGGTTTAGTATCAGAAGATGGAATCAGCTAAGAGTAAAGCTTGGCTTGTGCATATAATTGCTGCTCAAGCAGGAGGATGTAAAGTGCTGTTGCAGTATGAAAACACACTGCCTGGACCTATTGCACCTCCAAGCAGCAGGATGTGCAGATCCCAACATGTTATTTGGAAAGGCTTTGAAGTGCAGTGCTGTGGATTCAGTGTGGCTTTCCACTGAAAGTTAGAGGATGTGTAGGTTCAGGTCAATGGAGAGAGATTTTCCTTGGGTTTCTTTTTTTCTTTTCCTCCTTTCTCCCCCCTTCTTTCCCCCTCCTTGATGGTTGTTTGTAGGGAAGAACCTTTTAGTGAGGACCGGATGGATTAAGCTTTGGAGTGTCTTGAGCTGTAATCATTAGCTGAGCAGTGAAGGCAGTAAAGGAAAGAATGTTTATTTGCAGCTTTTTGCTTTGAGACTTTTGTACTGGTTCTTTTAGGAGTGCTGTAATCTTAACTGTTCTCTTGGGGGGGGCTTCTGATGGCCTGAGGCGATACAAAGGGTATTTTAATGATCATGGTACTTGGCCAGGGCTCAGTTCCCAGGGCGGTTGTGATCTCTGACTTGGAGAAAAATCACATTGAAAAATTGTCTTAATTTCACAAAAAGTGGGAACTTTTCAACAGAGGTGCAATAAATATTTGGGAGGGTTTCTGCTTTTAAATCTTTATTAAAAAAAAAAAGGCATCTCTAAGATAAAAGGGAAAGGAATCTGCTGCCCTTCTCCTGCTCTGCAAGCAAACAGGGAAATGCCGAAGCAGAGCTCTGATAATGGGATGCTATAACAGCTTCTGACTAAAGCCTGCTTCTGCTAATATATCCAAGATCAATTTACTCTGTTGCAAATTAGGAAAACCATTTTAGAAACCATTCTTAGGCCACATTTGGATTTCTGTTCATCCTTCATTTAAGTTTATTAGACTTCGAGGGACCCTCTGCAGCTGCTGTTTGAACTTCAGTGTAAGTGCGCACATGCAGAGCTCACTAATGATTCAATTAATGAGAACGGTCATAGAGAAGGGAAAACGACCAGGCAATGGATTTGGCAAGTATTTTTCTTTATCTTCCCATCATCTCAGTAGACACTGAACCCTTTGAAATATGTGGGAATTCTGCAGGATTTCTCCAAGGGGGTTTGAAGACCCTCATGTTGGTAGCATGTTCTTGCTGGTTAATGTGAGTTGGTGTGTATGTGCCTGTGTTTGGCAGCGAGGAGCCAAGACCTTGGCTCCCAGGTGAGCTCAGGGTACTGATTTTGATGTGAACCAGGTGTGCTTACCACAGTTATTATTAGAGGTATAGTTTGTACAAGAAATGGCTTCTTTAGGGCCTTTAGTATCCACCAAGCAGCCAGCAGGAATCAGTGTGGTCTGAAGCTGTTTGACGCTTCAACCTATTTTCAGCTAATCTAATGGCCTGGGCTGGGAGCCTGCAGGGCCTGTTCCCACACAACAATGCAACTACACCAGGAAATCAAGCTGCTGGATATGAATTCTGGAAAAGACTGCTGAGCAGCTGCTTGATGTTGCGCATTGAATGAGGCATGTGGGATGCATTCATGTAAATACTGAGCGTACTGTAAGGCTCTGCGTGGTTCGCAGGAGAGTCTCGTTTGCCACATACTGAGTTTTCATCTTGAAATGCAGAATACAAGCTAATCCCAGGAAATAGCATCTCGGTGTTTGTAATACACCAGTAATACTCAATATTTGCAATGTTGGGAGGGGGGGGAAAAAGGGAAAAGCTTTCTTCCATTCTGCACTGCGAATGCAGAGTGTTGCTGTGGCAGGTGGAGCAAAACCAGTGAGGCGCAGATGATCGCCAACATGCATACAAACTCCAGTGAAAGTGCCCTTGGAAAGTTCAAAAGCCCAGGATATCTTCCCATTCAGCCCCTGCAATATGCATATTGAAAGGGTTTTACAAAACAAGTCATCCTTTTACTGTTGCTTTTAATCTTTCCTCGGTACCCACAGAGTTCCTGTGAGTTCAGAAGTTGTTCCTTCTCTAAATAAGGGATTATGCTTTTCTTAATATTTATTCTTATAGTTCAGTTGCTTCCCAAAGGAGACAGGACCTGGATTTCGGTGGAAACAGAGCAGTGGATATGGCTCGTGAACTTTCTTTCTTAGGAAGACTGGGATGGTTTTAAACAGACAGCTGTCAGTATCCTTGTCCATGTGTTGCTCTTGCAGTGAAAAGCCATGTCTGAGTTTCTGATGAACAATATGTTAACTTCAGGGACTTAGGGTGCTTGCCAAACTTCTTCCCTTTTCCCAAAGTCTGTCTTGTTTTTAGGAGGAGCCGAAAAAGGTGTGTTTCACATACGACCTGTTCTTAAATTTGGAGGGAAATCCACCTGTGAACCACCTTCGCTGTGAGAAGCTGACTTTCAACAACCCCACCAAGGAGTTCAGACGCAAACTCATTAGGGCTGGAGGGGTAAGTGCCAAAGGGACTGGAGGTCTGAGAGGTTCTGCTAAACTGAAAAGAGGGAGACTGAGATGAGCTCTTAGGCAGAAGGTTTTCCCTGTGAGGGTGCTGAGGCGCTCTCACAGGGTGCCCAGAGAAGCTGTGGCTGCCCCATCCCTGGCAGTGTTCAAGGCCAGGTTGGACACAGGGGCTTGGAGCAAGCTGCTCCAGTGGAAGGGGTCCCTGCCCGTGGCAGGGGTTGGAGCTGGATGAGCTTTAAGGTCCCTTCTAACCCAAACCATTCCATGATGCCATGGAATCATGTAGTGATCTTGTTCTGCTCTGGGGTTTCTCTGTAGCTGCAGCCCATCAAGCGACAGTGTTACTCCTGGTTATATGACTACGGCCCTTGAAGGAGAACTCTAAACCATTGCTGGTGTGATTGGTGGCACTTCATGCTTCAATTGAAATGTGACCATTAATATCAAAGCACTAAAACCTCTCCTGGAAATGGAGATCTGTGGATGTTGCACACTGTCCATCAATTACACAGTTATCTGTGACCTTCCTGAGCTGTATCAGTATAGAAAAGCTCAAGTCTTCCTGTCTATTCCTCACTTGATTTTTTTACCACAGGAAAGCTTAATACTAACTGCTTGCTGATCAGTAAATGCCCTCTAAAGCTGAGGTTGGCTGCCTGTGGCTAACAAAGTAAAAATATAAAGAAAAATGTTTGAATATAGATTAGAAATAGGTGTGGAAGGAAAAAAAATAGCTATGCTCTTGAATGCACAATAAGATACAGATTGCTACAGTGGATGAGCTCTGCTTCCAGGAAAGTAATATTCTAAAGAGATGGTACCTAAATAACTACAAGACCTATGCAAATTAGTACAAGCCACAAAGTGCATGAAGGTTTTAAGCAGGCAGGGGATGACATGACTGTGTTCTGGGACTCCCCCATTTATCACAGAGTCATAGAATGGGTTAAGTTTTGTTCAAGGACTTTATTAAAGTTGCAATTCTGGCAGAATTCTCTTCTGGGGAAAACAAAACCAACATGTTTTGGGCTTGGAAAAGTTTGTTGATAGTAATCAGGAATGGCAAGTATTCCAAGCTGATCTGCCTAGCTCTTTCTCAGTGTGCCAGTGCTTTTCTGTCCTGAGCACAAAGAGGAGGGTGGTTATTTTAGCTGTAGCATGGCTAAAACATCACTTGCTTTCTATGGTTTTCATAGTACTAGGGTTTTCATACTTATTATATTCCTTACACATTGAGGTGTTCCATGTGTGATTCACTTTGGATGCCATTCATCTAGTGGGAATTTTGGACAGGATTATTCTGATAGAGTGTAGGGGAGGTAAGAAGGGAAGTTTCATGAGCTGGGTGCTTGGTGCTCAGATCTTGTCAAGGGGGGAGACCCCAAGGCCTGCTTTTTATTTCTGAATGAGTGAAGTCTTGCTCATTCCTTCAGATTTTTCTTGCTACCCTTTTGCAGGATAAGAGCATTTACAGCAGAACACACAGTTCTTGCCCAGAGCTTTATTGCCTGCTTGTGCTCAGAATATTGGCATTCCCTTTGGGAAAGATACTTGATATTACATGTTGCTTTTCTTTTTTCTGTGATTTTAGTGTTCTGTATTTGAGGAGTTGCCTTGAAACCGAACATTACCTAGACAATATCTTTTTATGGCCTTTAAGTAGGGAAAAAAACATTCAAAAGATGAATAATAGTGTGTTAATTGAGCAAGTGACTTAACATCATCCCGTGTTAATAGTCCATGTGACTTCACTCATACATCATTTTTCTTCTCTTTATTACTAGGTAATGGTGATGCCAGAAGGAGCAGAAACTGTTTCAAGGCCAAGTCCTGATTATCCGATGTTACCCACGATACCACTCTCTGCCTTCTCTGATCCCAAGAAGACCAAACCATCCCATGGGTCAAAAGTGAGTGAAGTGTGCTTTTTGTCCTCCTGAGGTGAAGAAGTCTTTCAGGACTGGCTGCTAAGAGCTTGTTTAGCAGCTGTTTCTGGCTACTTCTAATTCTGAAACCTTCCTTGTACTCCATAGGCCACTAGCTAATGGTCTGGAACTTAGCCTCAGTTAGGAGGCCTTTGTATGATTTGCTAGAGTTCTCGCCAGGGAAAACTCAAAAAGAAAATGAAATGTCCAAGGATGGGAATTTTTGAACCATATCTTCCTTCTGATCTGCTCTAGCAGATAAAGTTGAGTAAAGTCCTCTCCGATCATTCTGACTTGCAGCCCTGATGCTGAGGGTGGATTACGGGATCTTTCACTGTCTTGTCAGGAAAAGCTGTACTCCTAAGTCCTTGCATCTCTTAGGACGAAGGCTGAGTAGAGATTTGACGCTTTGTCTGTCATTAGAACTGCTTAGGGTAGTGGTGCAAAGAACATAAAACAGGCTGCACTTGGTTGCACTAGTGATTTGAAGACTTGATGTTTGCATCCAGCAGTATCTAGATCTTGAGACTTCAGAAGAACCTTAAGTTTTCTTTTTTCCACTTATGATGAAGCTATTTTTATATAATTCTACAGGGAAGAAGCAATCCATCAGCAGTGTTTTCATGTGGATTATATACACTTTATCTGCCTGAACAGTCAGATATTAGTTGCAGTTCATTTTGTAGCGTAATTCAGTTATGATAGCCATTTTGTTCAGGGCTCTAAACACTTCTGGTTCTTCAGTCGTGCTTTCTGATGTTGATGTTATGCAAAGGAATAGAGATGACTCACCTGTCAGTGGCCAACTTAATTTTGGTTGGGAATTAAGCGTTAGAAAACACAAAAGACAGAAGAGAAATCGGAGGCTGTGACACAAGCTCTGGTGAAAATTGCCAGTAGCTGAAGAGACAAGAGGCTCCTGGTTCTCTTCCTCCAGGTTGCCCCCAGAGGTGCAGTTGTGTTTGCATCTCAGCACATCCAGTTCATACACCAGTATCTCCCCACAAGACCCACTTCTACAAGTGTGCATGTCGAGTTCACATGCAATTCACAACGGGAAGTACTCCTGTCCCTTCGTGGGTACCTGTGTCTTAGAATGGGTAGGGGCCTGCCTATTGTCTTAAAGCACTTATTAAAGGTGATAAAATGCTGATATCAGAGACTTTGCGCCTCTGATGGTTGTGAGGACATTAAGTATTTTTGCCAGTTGCAGGGAGATTGATGCAGTGAGCTGGGGGCTGTCAACCTAACTTGTATTTGCTGTGAATGGGATTTAACCTTAAAGTATCTCTTTAGTTGCTGTTTTTTTTTCTCTAAAATATGATGTGAAATACAACTTTGGGTAGCACAGCTAGAGTGAGCTTCCTCTTATCTGGGTTCAGATGTTAACCCTGCAGATTAAATCTGAACTAAACATCTGTAAATGTTTATAGACCTCCTTTTACAGGCCATGGGAAGGAACAGGCTTTTGTGAAGCATGTTTCGTCCTGTCCTAGTGTAGATGTTCAAGTGCCTGCTGTCAGTCTCGCCTTTAGGGAAATCTAGATGTTTAGCTCCGGGGTAGATAAGTACGTTGGGCATCTGCTGAGTGGATGTCTTATGTGAAACAAATGCTTCCATGTGATTTATGAGAATGTGTTTGATGCTGTGCTTTATGATGAGCTTCAGTTTCATACCTGGCTTGCATGTTTCTGTTGCTGAATTTTAGGATGCAAACAAGGAAAGTAGCAAGGCATCCAAGCCACACAAAGTAACCAAGGAGCACAGAGAGAGGCCAAGAAAAGACTCTGAAAGCAAAAACTCCTCCAAAGACCTTGAAAGAGAGCAAAACAAGCCTTTGAAGGACTCCTCGAGAAAACCAACTGAGAACAAACTGCCTAAGGAGGAGAAGGTGCCTCCAAAAGCTGCTTTCAAGGAACCAAAACTGGCCGTGAAGGAGACCAAACTGGAGAACACTTCTCCAAAGGGTGGGCCACAGCCGGAATTAAAGTCTTCCAGCAAGAGGCCCTCTAATGTGGAGTCACCAAAGCCTAGTGCCAAAAAACAGAAAAAGAGTAGCTCCAAAGGGGTAAAGAATATCCTAGGGACGTCTCCCAGAACCTCGTCTTCCTCGTATCCAGAGAAGAAACAAACCAAGGAGAAGATAAATGCCAAAGTGGAAAAGGTAAAACCTGAAAGCGAGGCCAAGGAGATCAAAAAGCCTGTGGAAATGGAGGAGTCGAATTCGGAGGATGAAACTTCATTTAAGTCAGAGGTGAGTAGGGATTTGTCCTCTACCAGAGTTCTTAAGCACACTGCTTCAGTCCCTGCATGAGAAAGCGATTCAAAACTACTCCTTCACATGAGGTAGAGAACCTGACTGGCAAATGCGGAGACTGGGTTGTACCTCAGAGCTCCTCTTTGAAAACCTCCTCAGTGTTAATCATTACTACTACCTGCTTTGCCTCCTGTTTCGGATGTGCAGCTCTGTTTAGCTTTATCTGCAGGCAGAGTTATCTAAAAGTCAGAGTTTAAGGTTATGGCCTCTCGTTCATCCCGTGCGGTGACATTTATAGAGGTCGAGTAAGCACAGATACACTTCTGCCTGCTCATGGTGGTTTTGAACATGATCTTAATTCAGAAGAGGAGGAAATAATTTCAGTTTTGTTTCTGAGAAACAAACCAATATGAAAATATAAATAAACCCCCTACTCCTGACATGGCCCATGAGAAATGTGCGACTGGCTGAAGCTCCGAGTCCAGCCACATGCCATGAAACTGAAGTTGTGCTGTAAAACCTAAACCAATTTATGTTATTGTGCTGCTATTTTTAAAAGCTGTCTAAATATTTTTTCCTTTTTCCAGCTAAGGACATTCCTCATCCTCTGTCTTCTAAAAATCATTTCCCAAAAGAAGGCAAAAAGGAAAAAAGTAGGAGGGGAAAGACACAGCTTAAATCCAAACTGTCACTACTTTTTGCTCGCGTGTTTTGTATTTGTGACACAGCCATCTATCTTCTAATAGGATTCACAGGATAATGGCACAGGAATTTTTGAACTGCTTTCTCCTGACTGCTTTTAGAAAGATTCCTTTAACTTGGATAAATCTTTTAGGGACACTTTGTGCTAGGATTTACTCAGCACCATGATACAGTAAGAATTGATGTCTTTATTTCAGAAAGGAGTTTTTGGCAGAAGAGCTTATTGGGGAAGTGTTAATTGAAGTTACTCTGCAAAGAGGTTTTTTCCAGCTTGATTAAACGTGTGGCTTTTGCCTTAAAGACAGTCAGCAGCTCCTCTCCGCTTTCACCCTTATACCTGGAATGTGTCAGTGTGTAGCAAGCCCGTTGTTTCTGTACCAGATCCATGGCCCTCACTGTGAGCTTGTGCTCTGCTGAGCTATGTCAAGCCCCAGGTGTCTTGTACTTCATTATTTCTTAGGTGTTACCCATCCCCTTGGGAGCTGCCAGGCAGCTGTAAGCTGATAGCAGCATTTAGACTGTTCTGTGAAACCACAAACTGGAGGAGTGGGTCCACAGCGGCTGCTGCAGCCCTGTCCTACCCCCACCAAGCTTTTATGCTTCTGTGTCCTCTCCTGCACCAGCTCTTACTGGATGCTTGACAAGAGGTATTTGAGTGCTGGCCCAGAGGAGGGTAGGAATATTCAGTGTGATGGAGAGGGAACGTGGCAGCTGCCAGTCAGATCGGCTTAGGTTTCTGTGGAACTTGAAGCTTAAGGGTATAACTGCATAATGCATTGGCGTCAGCAGGGAAGACTGAGTTCCTTTTCCACCCTGGGGGGTTCTTTTTGCTCCCAGTGCTGCAGTTTGCTGCTCCAGTGACTGCACTGTACAGCTGGTGGAGGATCTGTGTGGTAAAGCCACATCACTAAAGCGAAGGAGCAGCTGGAGGTGGACCGGAGCCCGGAAACTCTTAAATCAGCTTTGCTGCTGCAGCCAGCGTATTGTGCAACATGCTCTGAGGCTGCAGCTCCACGTTCAAAGTTGACATCTTTGCAGGCTGCTGTTGAAAGGAACAGTCTTGCTCTCATTTGTGCTGCTGGCACGAGAGCTTGTGTGACTTTGCAGTGGGCTGGAGGAGTTTCTCCTTCCATTTCAGCTCCTGCTGGAAGTTAGTTGTCCTTTTTTTTTCCCCCTCCTTCCCCCCATCAAGTCCAGTTCCCTGAGCTGGCCTCATGCTTGGCTGCCTAAATGCTGGTGCTGACAAAAGGGAGAGGCTGAGATGTGAGGATGGGGCTGCTTTTTTCCATTGTCGGCTTGTGCTTTTGTCATAGCCCGGTGACAGTAACTGCAGCCTGAGCAGCAGAGTGTGTCCAGCTGGAATAGCTGGTAGGGTTAATGGCAAAAGGAGAGATGAGGGTCTGTACAGTCATTTTAAGGGAATACCTGCGAGATGATCAGGAGTGGAGGATGTTTGGGTTAAATCTGGGGGTAAGACACAAGAGCTGTTCTCCCTTACCTTGAAAATACAGCTCTACTTTTCATGTTGTAACTTCTCTAAACAGACAGGGCTGCTGCAACGTGTCGATGGATCAGATTTTGGAACTGCTGAATTATTTTCCTTGGCTACTGAGTAATTCCCCTTTGTAATACCCCTTTTTGACATGTTTCCCCAGCTGCTTACAGTGGAATAAATGAAACTCTCCGCAATCTTTACAGTTAGGAAAGGGTAGTATTGGCATGAAAGTCCTGCTGCCACTTCCACTTAATGCCCAAAGCTGCTGATGTGCCTCTGTCTCTCAGTTTATGTTTTTATAGTATTAACACTTTCTGTAGTAAAGTTCACTGCTCAACAGGAATGTGTGATTTTTGTAGCATCAGGATTTGATAGGTGGATACCCAGGAATGGTGCAATGAAATCGAAATGCCACATTTTGAGGGAATTACTTGGAAAAAAGGCAGGGTAATTTTACAGTACTTTGAGAAGCTTCAAACCAGATCCTACTGAGTAACAACAAAACCTTCTTAAGGTTATTGTAATAGGCACTGCTGTTGAGGATGAAATAGTTGCCTGAGCCTTCGCTGCCACCTCGTGGCCCATCAGGCTGAAGCAGTGATTGCTGGATGGTATGTGGGCTTATGTTAAAACCTTATAAAGTGCTAAAGCTTTGTTTTGGATGCTGCTGTTAACTGTAGCTGATGATGTCTTTTCACCCATTCCGACTGCACAGTGTGCTCCTGGCATTGCTGGTGAGCACTGAGCATCCACAGAGTTGGTTCCACTGGAGGTCAGCAGGTTTCTGTTATGTTTGCACACTAAACTGGGACTACCACAGTGGATCCCTCAGATTGGTGTAGAAACAGCTGTTTTGAGGGTATAGTAATGCATTAGAACTCATTTTGGAGCCAAGTGAGCTAGTTAGGATAGGTGTCCTTTGTGTTTTCATGATCAGTACAGGGTGTTCAGAGGGAATGTTGGTGGGTTGTAGCAAACACACTTTTTAAGAGGGCTGTAGTAATTGTTCTAGGCTCTATGCTGGGCACCTTTACATTGGAAAGTGAGCTGTGTTTCCCCATTTGGTGGGACCTGTTGATGCTGCTGAGCTACACTGTGCTGAAGTTTCCATAACTGCTGTTTTTATTCATCTTGTGTTTTGTGTGTTTTCTGTAATTCCAAGGGCTGCATTCAGTGATGTACGATGTAGACCACGTGCTTCAGTCTCACTGTGTTTTGTGTCATGCACTGCTTTTCTGGATTAGAAAGGTTAAGATTCTTTCTCTTTTGTTTCCCTTCTATGGGGGGTTAAGTCTGTCCAGTCCAGCCCTTCCAACTCCAGCTCCAGCTCCGACTCCAGCTCTGACTCTGATTTCGAGCCATCTCAGAACCACAGTCAAGGTATGTTGCAAGAAATCAAGTTTGTTAAACTCTTCCTTGCGTAACCTTAAAAGGCTCATGAGAATTTAAACCATTTTCTTAGCACTTTATGTGTAAGACTAATATGGTTTCTTGTGTGGAACCATGTGTTGAAGCTGTGATGTTTCACCCGGAACAGGCGATAACGTCCTGGCGTAATCATGAACAAGGATTTTTCTTCTTTTGGCAGTTAGTTTATGAGGAGGGTGTCTCTCTGGATTTGGTTCTTTCCCTGTTGACTTTGGCTTCTGCCTCAGTTTATAAATGTGTTGGCTGCTGCTTGATCTATAGTGCCACCAGAATAGTTCTCCTCCAGTCTCTCATATGGTTTATTAAAAATTAGAAATGTGACATGCATCACTTTGCCAATACATTACAAAACCCTCCACTGAGAGTCCCAAGAGATACGCTGTGGTACCAGTAAATGTTCTAACCTTAGCAAATGCTGTGTTGCTGCAAATGCTGTCTCCTGAGTGACTTTTACAATAGCCCCCAAGCACATGAAAAATGCGTCCTTTTGTTCTCATTTCAGAGAGAGGATTTGGGGGAGGTTGGGGTGGCTTCACAGCAGTAGTAAAGTTTGTCAACTTTGTTTTAGTTTTGAGACTGGAATATAGTCTCTTAGCAGTGTTTTTGTGCAAAATGGGAATACCAGTGACACCTTACTGGGAAATCTTGATGTATCTTCATAACAACTAATGCAGTTGAGATCAGCTCAGATGAAGTTCGCTCTGTGTGTCCTCATGAATTGCTTTCTCCCCTCTGATCCCAGGCCCATTGCGCTCCATGGTGGAAGATCTGCAGTCAGAGGAGTCAGATGATGATGACAGCTCCTCCGGAGAAGAGGCAGCAGTCAAAGCAAATCCAGTCAGCCGGGATTCCAGGTGGTAACAACTCAGGAAGAAAAAGATGCTTGTTTGTCTTCTTTCCCCTCCGTGTTTGGTATTTTTGTGTGCCCTCCATTTGGAGGGAGGAATCAAAGTGATGTGTTAAAGTGGGAGAGGAGGAGAGAAGGGGCAGATGTGTGGAGGACTTGGCACGGGGTGGGGACAGAGAGCGGATGAAAACAGCAGGGTGAGGACAGAATTGGATGAGGAGGGATCACTGGGACTCAAAGAGAGGAAGGCCCTGGGAAGGGATCTGTGAGCTGGCAGGTGTTAGCAACTGAGCCCCTTAAAACAGTCACCTAATTGTCATCTTCAGATCTCTGCAGAGCGGGATGGTGTGTGCCACCTTTGATCTGCAGAGCTGAGAGGAGTGGTGTGGAGGCTGTCAGCATGTGAGCTCTGCTCACTGCACAGGGCTGGTACGAAACGGAGACATTCTGGTCTTTGCTGATGGTTGGTTACTTGACTCCTACAGGACTTGGTTTACAGCCATTTCCTGCTTTAGGCAATGGAAATAGTTGAATTTCATCTTTTTCCCCCCAGGAAACACTGTTGTAGACAAAACCCAGAGTGTCAAGCTGGATATTTGAAACCAAATGCTTGTCCCAGGCAGCAACTGCAAATTTCAAGTGATGCTTTCGTTCACCAGCTCCCCCCTCCAAAATCCATTGTTGCACTCTTGTTATCAACTGAACAGGAGAGACTTTGGAGGATGTTTTTAGGTACCAAGCAGCTTGTCAGGCTCACTAGAAGTTAGGATACCTGCTATAATCCAGCTGTAAGGGCACGAGAAGAATGAGAATAAATAGGGGATCTCAAAGGTCACACCAGAAACAGTAAATGTGTTGTTTGCCCGTGGTTTCAGTGGAGGTGTTGGCAGGGTCTGCCCAGGGAATGGAAGATGGCAAAGGTGGTATCAGCTGGGGGAAAAAGGGGTTCTTGGAAATCAGACTGACCATTTATCCTAGAGAATTTGCTATTCTAATAAAGAGAATTTCACTAAACTCTGTGGTTTAGCTGACAGCTGAGTTAGATCCCCACTCCCTGGTGATGCTGATTCTCTGCTGCTTGTCTTTCAGACTGAGCCTTAGTGACAGCGACAGTGATAACAGTGCAGATTCCTGCCTGCCGAGTCGAGAGCCACCTCCTGGTCAGAAACTGCCCCCTGCAAATAATAAGGTACAGCAGCATCCTGGGTTGCCATACAGGGCTGCTTCCCACCACTTTGGGTTCCTGCATTGTGTTCAGTCCGTGGTGGCACCAAATCTATTTCACTCTTTATCAGACCCATAGTTCCTGTCTCTGTAGTGCTGTGTGCCCGAACCATTAACCCACTTGTCAGCACTAATTTTCGTCCCTAATGTTGATTTCTTTTGCCTTTAGGCATCTGGAAGAAAAAGCCCAGAGTCTTGTAACAAGCCAGAGAAGATCCTGAAGAAGGGCACATACGATAAGGTATGTTTGAGGGTTTGTGTCTTGTGGAGCTGTTGGATGCTTGCTCACATTTGTGTGTAGAGAACAGTTTGTGTCAGCTGAGCCTGTTCACGTGGTTCTGTCTGGGCAGGTTGAAAGTTTGAGTATAATGAAAAGCAGTTGTTGAAAAGCCAGGCTTTGGAGAGTGATGCTGCTGAGGTTGTGTATGTTAAATAGATGTACCCCCAGAGTGTTTCCATATGCAAATGTTTGAATTGCTTTAGTGGTTTGCCCGTTGTCTGAACCAGTGGTCTGGCCACTGTTGCAGTGGTGAGGCCTCTTCATTCAAAGTCCGTGTTCATCTGTCTTTGATCTGACAAATGAAAGGTTGTTTGATGCTCTGCTTTGCTGGTTGAGTTGAAACCTTGTTTGTTCAGTGCAATGCCCTTCTTTGTAGCCTCTGAGGGAAGCAGAGCAGTGTGTGTGCTCCCAAAGCATGGCTGAGTGGCAGGCAAATCACCAGCCCACAAGCTGTCCAGAGGCTTCTTCCACTGTGTTCTTTCTCATAAAGAAATCAATCAAATGGGAGCTTAATACTTTTCCTTAGTCTGAACATTGAGATCCTTGCAGTAACCAGGGGATCAGACTGTAGCTCTTGTGTGTGTTAACACTTTGAACAGGGGAACACGGCACAAGTTCATCGCTTAATTTAAGGTGTAAGTTGGGATCCTAAAGATACTTGCACCCGAGTCTCCTGCCAGCCACAAAACCTGATGTTACCCACAGCGTGGGTGGCTTATCTAGGGCAAGGTCTGTAGGTGATAGTGTCTTTTATTAGATTGCTTAATGCACATGGTAGAGGACACCCTTGAGACACACTGAAGAAAGTGCCTGAAACACCATCCGCTTGTCCAGAGGTTTCACAGAAGGCAGTAGCTGTCCCAGCAGCATGGCGTTCAGTGAGGGTGTTTGGTGCTTTTTTCTGTGTCAGTGTGCTGGGGAGGGGGATGGTTCACACATTTTTGGGGGGAGGGAAGCGAGTTTGGGATTACTGTACTTTTTTCCCGTGGTACAATTACTTAAATGAGTTCAGTTTTGCTGATACAGACATGAACAACTCTGAGGCAGCTTTACAGATTAAGGCTCCATCCCCTGTGAGCAATAGTGCACTGGCAGAAACGTGCCTGGTTGGCTGCCTAAATTAAAATAAATAAGAACACCCCAATACCCTTATATGAGAGCAGTTACTGTGCTGAGCTTGTAACCAGCCCTGCAGTTCCCCCTGTGCAAGGAAAACTACCCATGAGTACGGCACACTCAGAGTCTTTCCTTCCCTAAACACAACTCATTGCTCAGCAGGTTGCTGGGAACTGATGCAGGTATTTTCAGGTAATGAGTAATTTATTAGTGCAACCTGCTGAGGAGGAACTTGCACTGAAGTTCACCAGGGTGAACTTCACCTCGCTGAGGTTCTCTGAGCTCAAAGGTTCTAACCACTTCTTAAAGCTGGTTATAAGCATTTGGTTAATGGTGACATTGAATACTCTTTCTGGTGGTCTTCAGACCATCTGTATTTCATAGAATCCCAGCCTGGTTTGGGTTGGAAGAGGCCTTAAAGCTCATCCAGCTCCAACCCCTGCCACAGGCAGGGACCCCTTCCACTGGAGCAGCTTGCTCCAAGCCCCTGTGTCCAACCTGGCCTTGAGCACTGCCAGGGATGGGGCAGCCACAGCTTCTCTGGGCACCCTGTGCGAATGTCCCACCACCCTCAGTGAAGAACTTCTTCCTAATGTCTAATCTGAATCTGCCCTCAGCTTGTGAAGTCTTTATGGGAGTTTATGTGAAACCCTCCAGTACTTGATAAGGATGGAGGAGGCAGTAAAAAATGTGGGAAAAAATTGGGAATAGGAGCATGTATGAAAGGGCCTCGAGTTTTTCTGCTCCTCACTAGAAGAGTCACTTTGGCAGTCACTCAAACATACCACATATGTCACTGTTTCTGTTCCTGCCTCCTTTACAGGCCTACACTGATGAATTAGTGGAGCTTCACAGGCGACTAATGGCACTACGAGAGCGCAATGTGCTACAGCAGGTAGAGATCATTTGTCAGCTCTGGCAGGCTGTTGTACTCTAACCTTTGTGTCCAAGGGTCTCAGCTGGACCCCTGTGATGCTTGACCTTTCACTTGCCTCTCCTTCAGGAGAGGGTCTGCTTCTTATTGAAAGCAAAGATACGTAGAAAAAAACCCACTACATCAGATGTGCATGCCATGGTTTTGTTGGAGAAGATGCGCAAGTGTGGTTTGTGCATCTCTGCCATCCCAGGAGCAGTCCCAAAGCTGGGTTCTCTCTGCCTAATTTAAAAGGGAAGAAGCGTGCCCATGTCCCTTCCTGGACTGAGCTAGTGCAGGAGGCTTGCTTTGCTGGGAGAGGATTCCCTTCATGTTGTGAGACTTTCTCCTCTCTGAGGCTGTTCTAGAGGGGTGAGGGAAAGATGGGGCGGATTGCTCCGTGTCTGCTCTAAGTAATCTTCATAGCTCCCTGTCTACATCCTTGCTTGTCTCCTTTGTGCACAGATTGTAAATCTCATTGAAGAAACCGGGCATTTTAACGTTACCAACACAACCTTTGACTTTGACCTCTTCTCCTTGGATGAGACGACCGTCCGCAAGCTGCAGAGCTACTTGGAAGCGGTAGCGACATGACGCTTGGCCTTGGCAGCAGCTGCTTTTGAAACCAGAGATCCCCTTGATTGGTACCAGGAAACGAACCCATGGAACTAGGCCTTCTTATTCTCCTGATTCACCCGAAGCACTGCCTTAGAGAACAGCCATGCTCTATGAATGCACAGCCAGCTGCACTTTCTTGTAGGCTTCAAACAAGCACCCGTATTGCTGAGTCTGTCCTCCCTGGCTTCCTACGTACGCTTGGGCGCAGATCCTGAGTAGAGCAGAAGATGTGCTGCACTTAACCTCCCGGCGCGACGTTTCTCGTTCTGCTTCAAGCACCTGTGTTTGAAGAGCACGTTTTCAGGCGTCTCTGAGGTCTGAAGAAGTGCGGATGATGTTTTCTTCACCAAATCTAGGGACCATCTGCCTGCGGAGAGCTCCAGCGAGTCCCGTTGCCCGCAGCTCTGCGAGGAAGCGTTGATGCTGTGTAAGTAAGATTGGCTTTTACAAAGCTTAACCCGAGAGCCTGACGCCAGAGGTGGGTCCCGCTGCTCTGCTGCAGAGGAGATGGACAGATCCCAGTTGTGATCACTTACAAGCTCGTTCTGGCGCGGCTCGGTGCAGAGCACTGCTGTAACGTGGCTCCTGATCTCTCCAGGGCATCGTGCCACGGGCAGGACCTTCAGCTTCCTGCAGAGACAGTTCGTGCTCTTTGAAGAGGCCTCTAGAATCTGCTGTCTCCCGCTGGGGTTTGGAGGTGTCTTGTTTTGTTGATCTGAGCTCCTAAAACAAAGTCTCACTCCTTTCAGTCTGCTTTAACTGTAATAGGACTACAAAACTGTAAGCTGTATATTTTATATATATATTATATATATGTATGTACTGTATGTATAAGAAGGGCCTAGTTGGGTCTTATGATCTTAAGGGTGTGTTTTTCTGTTCTCTTTTCTAAAGGCTCTGGCAGGGGAAGGGCGCTTAAGAACCTTTGACTTGTTTGTTAAAATGCCTCTTGTGGACAATTTCTAGTGTGTGGAAGCCCAGCAGCGATCTTGGAAGCGTTCAGTGCTTCGGAAGGGGCTCACCTCTCGTCTCCTCACTTGTCAGTGTTGATGCTAACTTTGCCAAAAGACGTGATTGGTTTTGTTCTTATGTTCTCAAAGAGGAATCTCCTACAGTGGCCCCTATAGTAGTGGCTGTACTTTGGGAAAACCAAAACAAGGGAGAGTTTTATCTTTGGACACAGCTGGAAAACGCTGACGTAGGAAATGGGTGAAGTTGGGTTTGTTTCCTCCTCCCTCTCCCGCCCTGCTGCCTGTTCAAGAACCAGTAAACACTAATCCCAGCCCTCTCCTATGTTTCTAGTTAAACTAGTGTTGGCTTCCAAGTGTTGTCTAGGTGGGTGTGTGGAAAGTCCTGGAGCTCTCATTGAACCTCTGCTGCATTCCTGCTCCCAAAACTCAGTATTTTCTTGAAGAATTGCTCAGTTTTCCCCATCAGTGTCAAAGCTGTTGCCAAATGTGAGCTGGGCTGCGGGTGTGAGGAGGAGCGCGGCGTTCCCAAGCATCCCTCTGCTCTGAGGGGTCCCCCCAGCTCTGTGACAGCCCCACTTGGGAGCTGGGGGGGGGGGGGGGGGCTGGCTGCATCATGCCGGGGTCTGCTGTGTCCCTTCTCCACTCTAAAATCCAGTCCCTTGTTTTGGGTTCCCCCTTTCTTTATCATGGAAATGTTGCAACTAATCAACTGAAGTGGCAATATGATGATAAGCTTGTTTGAGTTGGGTCATGTTGACCCGATTCCCATTAATTTTGTCCTTGTACCATCTTTCATGTGTTGTGTGTGTGTGTGTGTGTATATATATATATGCATATATATATATATATATATATATAAAAGAATCAAGCTCATGCCAGGCGCAAACCCTGTCACGACAGTGATCTCAGCTGTTTCCTTTCCTGATGGACAATGCCAAGCCTGGAGCGAGCCCCTGCGTGCCAGCTGGGAAGGCAGGAGGAGGAGCTGCGGTCCCGGCTCGGTGGCACCGGGACGCGCCGCGGTGCAGGACGGCAGAGGGTCCCCGCTCACCAGGGGCTGTGTTCGGTGCCATGGGGATGTGTGAACCGCTCCCATAGGGTCTGTGGTGTGGAGGAGGCGAGCCCTCGGCGGTCGCTATGGACCCAGCAGGGCCTCCTGCCCGCTGCCCCTGGGGAAGGGGACAGCGGCATCACCCCTGTCCCCGAGGTGCAGCGGTGGTGGCCGGCCTGAGCCTGAGCTCCCGAGGTCTTTCCCTTGCTCTCTGTGCCCAGGGACCGTGCCCTGTGGCTCCTGGCAGCACTTCTGGGCCTCTCGGTGGCCTCTGGGGTTACCCGTGCGGGTGTGGAGGTGCTCCCAGCCCGTCCATGAACACGCATGGGAGGGTGTTCCTGAACGGGGCTGGAAGCGCCCGGGGCTCCTGCTCTGGCATCGTCCTGCCCTGGAAGCGACTTTAGTTGTGAAGTCCGATGAGCGGCGATAGGAATCCTGTTTGGTTTTTATAAGAAGTATTTTACACATGGATTTTTTTAGACTGTTTATAATCTCCTTGAAAACCTGAAATAGGTTTGTTCCCCCCCCCCCCCCCCCCAGCAATAGTTCTTTTCCATTGTGTGCACATGCTGATTTGTTACTAAAAAGGTTTCTTGCAAGTACTTAGTTGTTCTACAGAGTTGTTGTTTTTTGGGGTATGTGGTAGCGTCGGGGACCACAGGAGGAAATGACTCTGCAGCCAAGGATCGGTCACATTCGGGCCTCATCTTGTGTCCCCTTCTAGTTGGGTCTGAGCGAGTTCCCTGTGTAGGTTCTCTGTAGGCTGGCTGGCCGCTGTTCTGAACATGCCGTGTACAGGTATTTGTGGATAAAGTGTTTGTTCTTGTGTCACTCTTGAGAGCATGGATGGAGTATTGTACTATAGGAAGGAGGTGGCGGTGCTGCCCTCAGCATTGCTTCAGGTCTTCGAGGATGTTGTAGTAGCGTTGTTAAAATGGGGAAAAAAAAAAAAAAGGCAAAAAAAAAGAAAAAAGAGGAAAAAAAAAAAAAGGACAAAAATAGCCAAAATTGACTTGTAGCCATAATGGTTTTCCAAGGAAAATGAACTCTGTTACTTCCCGGTGCCCTTCGTCTCGGTACTGACGGCACGAGCTGGTGCCGGTTGGCTGAAGGCTTTCAGAGGAGTGTGAGTGGTGGTGGAGCTGAGGTCAGGATGCGGCTCTTCAGCTCTCCCTTGGTGTTGAAGGGGCAGAAGAGGGGGTCAGGGCATGTTCCTGGTGTCTTGCTGTGTCTTGAGCCGCGAAGCTTTGCTTACTGACGTGATGGATTGCAGCGGTGCCCATGGATCCATGGAAGTGCAATCAGTGCTTTGGCCACCAGTTCTTCCGTTGCTGCTCGCGGTGGTAGCATCAGGACCAGCCCAAGCGATGGATGCAACGATCCCGAAGCGGTTTTCGGCCCATCTTGAACGGATTTGATGGCAGGAGAGGTTTAAACTTCCCTTTTGGAGCTTGCCACCAGCAGAGAGCCAGGTCGCTGGTTCCGTGTTACTTCTAAAGCCTGGGATCAGTGGGGTCCTGGTGTGCTGGGGCATGGAATAGCCATCAAAACCTGCCGAGACGAGTTTGCACTCCTAAAGCAAATGTAAGTACTTCACCTTCTAGATGACTTTTAATTGTATTTCTGCCTAGAGCCGAGGTATTAAATACCTTGTCACTTGAGGACAGTCAAGGTTGCATTGGGAACGGGAATTCTTCACTCGGCTGTAAGAAATGCAGCTGGCCCAAGACTAACTTCAAGATTAAAAAGAAAATCATGTTTGTAATAACGGTCCAGGATTGTTCGTCCTGAATTTTAAACTTTTTGTTAAATTTGTGGAACTATGGAGGAATTTTCTAGAAAAAGTGAAATAAAGTAAGATGGAAAAGTAAAACTTGGGGTGGTTTTGGTTTGTTGGGTTGCTTCTCCATGGGCAGCAATGATGGAGTTACATAGGAATCCCAGCCTGGTTTGGGTTGGAAATGACCTTGAAGCTCATCCAGTTCCAACCCCTGCCATGGGCAGGGACCCCTTCCACTGGAGCAGCTTGCTCCAAGCCCCTGTGTCCAACCTGGCCTTGAACACTGCCAGGGATGGGGCAGCCACAGCTTCTAGGGCAGCCCCTGGTGATGAACAGCACAGGAAGGGAAACTCCTTTAAGCCCTGATGCTTGTTAACCTCAGTTTTAAATCCTGCAGCTTTGGGTTGGGGCTCCCTGTACTTCCAAGGCTCTGCAGCAGCAGAGGGGCTTTGCTGCTCCCCATTCCCCTTGGCCCCTGACCCACGCCAGGGCTGAGCATCACTTCAGTGCAGGGTTAAGGACACAAACAGCAGCGTTTATTGCGTGTTGCTCTGGACAACAGAGCCCGGTTGGGTTCAGACAGGGGAACGAACACCCAGTTACAGTCATGGCACCTGCCTGTCGCAGAGCCCAGACCACACACGGTTCCAGGCACTGCCCCACAGCATCTCTGTGGTAGCAGCAGTGCTGCAGCTCCAGAGCTGTTCCCGGTGCTCCTCCGCCTGCTCCTGCTGCTCCTCCTTTGCCAACAGGAAACACAACTTGGAATCGGTGTTTGTGTTCAGGAATGGTTTCTAATCTGAAGTAAGGCGTTTTCCAAGGGATCCTTCATTCCTGGTGGGAGCAGCAGTCCTGCCAGGCGCTGGGCAGGCTCCAGTCAGCCTTGTAGAACCAGTTAGAAGAGAGCTCCTGGTCCTGGGTGCTTCCCCCAGCTCTGAAGCTGCTCTCATGTGTCCTAACCTCTGGATTCAGTGCAAATGCCTCTGCCAGGACCTTGGGAAGAGCAAAACCTCTGGAGCTGTGCCCACTCCAGGCACCATTTCTACAACTGTAAGACCACAGCCTTCACACGTAGTAGTCCCCAGCCTTATGAGCAGTCCCTGGTGTAAAGCACTCCCCAGGCTGCTCATTTAACACCACAACTTACAGCTTCAGGGTAACTCGGGAAGATAAAAGTATTGCACAGACAAAGCCAGGAAGCACGAGGTTCCACGTGGTCCTTCACCAGCAGCCACCCAGCATCCATCCTCTGTGATGGAGGATGTGCTATGGGTAAAGGGATTGGGAACAACTCGGGTGCCACCAGCATGCACAGGGAGGGAGGGGGGACAAGGAAATAGGAAGGAAAACGGCGGCTCCCGATTGGTTTACATTCGGCTCAGGAAGAGAAAACTTTGGTTAAAACACAACATGGGTGGAAGGTAAAGGTTGGATCTGCCCTTGTAAAAATGGAAGGGCAAGGACTGGGGAAGAGAGTCAGGGATGTCTGAGCACGACGCCAGCCACAGGGAAGCACAGGGCATGAACGCGCTCACCGCGCTGTGCTGCAGGGGCAGGACCTGTAGAGGGATGTGAATGGGAAGGGGCTGCGTGTGCCTGAGCCTCCTTTATTTCAGGGGACCCCAGGGAATCCTTCCCAGCCCCTTCCAGTCCACAGCCGCAGCCGTTCCCCTACTGCCGGAGGCTGCTCCGCACCGGGCCCGGCCCGTCCAAGTCCGCATAGAACTGAGTGATTTGGTCCTTGTACTTCTCCAGCACCACCGCTCGCTTCAGCTTCATCGTTGGGCCTGGGGGAAACAGCACGGGGTGAGGGAGACACAGACCTTGAGGAACCCCAGCCTGGGTTGGGATGGAAGGGACCTTAAACCCCCTCCAGCTCCAACCCCTGCCACGGGCAGGGACCCCTTCCACTGGAGCAGCTTGCTTCAAGCCCCTGTGTCCAACCTGGCCTTGAACACTGCCAGAGATGGGGCAGCCACAGCTTCTCTGGGCACCCTGTGCCAGCGCCTCAGCACCCTCCCAGGGAAGAGCTTCTGCCTTATCTCCAACCTGAACTTCCCCTGTTCCAGTCTGAACCCATCACCCCGTGTCCTATCGCTGCAGTCCCTGATGCAGAGCCCCCTCCCCAGCATCCTTGTAGCCCCCTTCAGACCCTGGAAGCTGCTCTGAGGTCTCCATCCAGCTTCTCTTCTCCAGGCTGAACAGCCCCAGTGTTCTCAGCCTGGCTCCATGCAAGGAGCTGCTCCAGCCCCTGAGCATCCTCGTGGCCCCCTCTGGACTTGCTCCAACAAAGGAACACTCGAAACACGTGTGCAGACACTGACTTCAACTGCCTCTGTGCTTAATGCAATCTCTCTCCCGTCCCCAGGGAACAGGAGCAGCAGAACCAGCCTCAAGGGGCAGCCCAGAACCCCGGTTAAATGCTGCCGTGCTTCCTCCTGCTGGTGGAAGCAGGGATTCATCCCACCCTCCCCAAACCACGCCACGGGCAACTCCATGGACCCAGAAGGGGTTTCAGGACCCAAGAAGGGGTGATGCGGTGACCCCCAGTGCCCACCCACCACGCACCAAGCTCTCCACTGAAGACAGAGAAGTCCTTCTCCAGCAGGGTCCATTTCTGGATCCTCTGGGCGTTGGAGATTGCGTTCTCGTTGACTGCTGCAATCCCCTTCTGGATGGCAGCGTAGACGTCCTTGTCCTTGCTGCGGATGATCTCGGAGGCCTTGGTGGCCTTGCTGCCCAGCCTCTGACAGTATTCAAGGGCTTCTGGAGTGAGATCATCTCTTGGCTCACCGGTGTCTGCGTTTACATTGCACTGCAGGACAACACACAGGTAACGTGACCGCTGCTGCAGGCCCAGGAGGTGGGGCAGAGGGGTAAGGAAAGCAGCAGGGTTTGGTTTCTCAGCCTCACTTTTAGGTCTTTTACTTCTGTTACAGAAGCACCGATCCCAGACAGGACCAGGTGCCTGTCTGCAGCTCGGCTGTAACAAGTCATCCCCCACAAGGCCTCCCATCGCTACAGGAGGCTGTAAAACGTGGCACAATTCTCTTCCTCACTGGAACGAAACCCATTCAGCGACACAGGTGGATTCCCATTACCTTTAGTGTCAGAAGCATAGCGACGAACTTGGCTTTGTCTCCAACCAACATTGCGTTGCTGATGATGGGCACGGCCGCTTTCACAGCATCCTCGATTGGAACGGGAGGGATGTTCTCACCCCCTGCAGTGATGATGAGCTCTGGAAAAGAGGCAAATCTTCATCAGTGCTCAGAGCTTTCCCCCTTCCTCCACAACCTGAAGTGATTTCATTGCTCCTTTGTGCCTCTCAGACCAAAGAGTGAGCCTGTGTCCCACCATCTGGAGAAGGGAGCAAGCCAGGAGCGCTCCAGTCAGGCCGAGGGCTGAGGCCGGGGTGTGCACACAGCATTGCAAGAGCTGCTTTAATGCTGCAGAGATGGTTGTGGTTTGGGCATAGTGGTGCAGTGTAAGAGCACCTCAGCACCCTGCCAACATCACCTTAAACCCTGAGGCGTGGATGTTGGTACCAAAGCTGTTCAGAAACTGAAGTGAAACATTCACTGAGGCAATGCAGGGGGAGGGAGGGCAGAGCCTGCCCTTCTCAGCTGCCTTTATTGCCTAAAGCAGCCCCTTTGCACAACCATTATCTCTTTCTGCCAACTGAAGTCTTGCATGAAATTGGATTTCATGCTGGGTGCGGGTCAAAGTGGTGGCCCAAGAGCTACGCTGCTGCTCACCACTTTCACAACCCCACTAAGCTCTTGTTTTCTCTTGGAGTTAACCAGCAAAACCAGCTGGAACAGGAGGGAGCTGATGGCACAGTGAGGTCCAGGCAGGTCCAGCACCATGAAACAAGACAACAAGCATTAACTGCTGCTTCTGATCTGAAATCAGCGCCTCAGCACCCTCACAGGGCAGAACTCCTTCCTTATCTCCAAGCTGAACTTCCCCTGTTCCAGTCTGAACCCATCACCCCTTGTCCTGTCACTCCAGTCCCTGATGCAGAGCCCCTCTCCAGCATCCTTGTAGCCCCCTTCAGACACTGGAAGCTGCTCTGAGGTCTCCATGCAGCCACCTTCTGCCCACGCCACACCACTAGCAGGGCTGAGCACAGCTTATCATGGTACTGCGTAACCTCGAGACGGCCACACCAGGGGACGTCACCTTTAATTCTGCCAGTGATGTAGAGGAAGCCATGTGCATCCAGCTTGCCAAGGTCGCCTGAATGCAGCCAGCCTTCTTCATCAATTGCCTCTTTGGTTTTGTCCTCCATGTTCAGGTAGCCCATGAAGACGTGTCTGCCTGAGAAGCACACCTCCCCGACGCCGTGTTGATCTGCGTTATGGATCCGTGTCTCGCAGCCCAAGATGCTCTTTCCACAGCTAAAAGAGAACACAAACACAGACCCAGGGCTTGGCTTGGGTTTAGCCCAGTAGCTGAGCAGCAGGGGGAGATCAGAGCAGGCCCCTCTCAAGCTGAAGGGTTTGAACAAAGCCAGGCATTCTTCAGCAAGAGGCATTGAACTTAAAAGGCATCTGCTTGTGTAAGGGGAACTGCAGAGAAAGCTGCTATTGCAGAGATGGGTGCTCACACACCTGGTGGCTTCCACTCATTGCTTTGAGCTAGAAGGTCCGTGGCCTTGGCAGCAAAGTTATACCAAGGTGGTGTTCACTTGGCAACGTGGGGAGGAGCCATTCAGAGCAGCAGCACAGTCCCACTGCCTTTATGCATTGGACACTGTGGGCTCGAGTTCCTAATTCCTTCTCCCCATCAATCCCTTGCTTCCTAGAGGGTGCAGGCCAAGTTAAACTCAAGTAACACCACTGCTGCCCTCGGCAGATCCCCTCATCTGCAAGATGCAGCCAAAGGAACCGGCTCCCTGGTGACTTTTTCCCAGCAGCAAGGCTCTGGGGATGAGCTGCATCAGGCGAGATGCACACGGCAAGATGCAGGAGAAACCTTAAAGCAGCTCCTCCTCACAGGCAGCAGTGCTCTGCCCACAGAAAGGTCTTTACCTGGAAAGCCTGAACATGTGAGGTGCAGAGACTGTGTGAGGCCCAGTGCTCTCACTCATGCCATACAGCTCAAGCACAGGGATGTCCAGGCTTAAGAAGAATTCCAGTGTCTCTCTGGAGATGGGAGCAGCCCCTGTGAAGCACTTTGTGCACCGGTCCAGCCCGATGGCCTTCTGCACTTTCTTGTACACCAAGTGCTTGGCTATGTGGAAGTTCATTGGGATATTGTAATACCTGCAGGAAAAGAATGGTTACAAGATCTCAGTCACAAGTAGAACTTAGAATCACACAACAGTTAGGGTTGGAAGGGACCTTAAGATGATCCCGTTCCAACCCCTCTGCCACGGGCAGGGACACCTCATCCTCCTTTCATCTTCATCCTATTTTAGTTTACTCAGTAGAAAAGTTGCTTCCCCCCCTCCAACCCTTCCTGCTCACCCTCTGCTCCAAGCACAACCAGTAGAAGCCAAATGGAGTTAGTCTGGCCTGTTCCATGGCACAGAATCCCTGACCTGATGGTGAAGCTTTCCCAGTGTCCCCGACACCCCTTCCTGTAGCTCAGCATTACCCATTCATCCGGTCCAGGTTTGTCTGCAGCCCGATTTCCTTGGCCCACGCGGCCACTTTTCTTTGGAATGCTGAGGATTTTGCCCCGATGGATTTCATTCTTTCCTCCATTTTTTCCCAGACACGAGGAACTCCCAGGAAAGACGTTGGCCTCACTTCCCGCAGCGTCTCCACCAAAGTGCCCTGGGCAAAGCAGAATCCAAAGCAGCTTTCAGAAGTGCTTCAGCACAGGAAGCCGGGCAGCTCTTCACAAAGCTCACGACTCTACCCTCAGTATTGAGGGATTTCTCCTTTTCAACTGCAGTGCCACCATGGAAAAGGAGCCCCAGCATCATTCAGATGCCACAGTGGCCTTGAGAAGACAGCAAGGGTCAATGCTTTCAGCTGCCAGCGCTGACACAGCCCCAAGACTCATTCTCTTCTCAGGACAGATTTAACTCGGGGGGCATTTTGCAATGTGGACACAGCAAATACAAAGCCATTGCTCAACCAAAGAAGTGCAGTCAGGTGAGACGCCAAGAAGCTCCCAGTTGTGAAGAGCTGGCTCAGCTTATCCCAGTTTGGAATAGAGTCAAAAGGCAAAGGTCAGTGGCTGCATGTGTCAACACAACAGACCCTTAAAGAGGAGCACTTGGTCACTATGCAAACAAATAGAGTTAGCACAGCTTCCAGAATCATGAGATAAGTCAAGCTATGTTGGTTTTAAGTCAAGCTATGTTGGTGTTAAAGCACACACCCCCCCAGCTACAAGCAGGTGGATGGAGATAGGCTTTTAACTATGGTTTTTACCTTTAATGCATCTGGTTGAGCAAAGAAGATCTGTGCTCCGTGTCTCATTGGCAACCAAATATCTGTCATCTGCGCAGCAATGTGACTGAGGGGCAGGTAGCTGACCAGCAGCTCCTGCTTTGTGTCAGCATCTGTCAGCAGCAGGCTGCATCCCGCTGCCCTTGCTGTCCAGGTCAGCTGCAACAAGAAGCCATATGAGTGAGGAGCGGCAGCTCTTAAAAGCAGGCTCAGCTCCCAGAACAAGTCTACAACGTCCCCCAGTTCTAACAGCAGGGCTGGTTTTCAGCCCATCTCTACCCTCCCTCAGCACACACCCGAGGTCACAGCTCTTCAAGTGGGCAGATACACAGAGACTTACGTTGTCATGGCTGAGCATCACCCCCTTTGGCTGTCCGGTGGTCCCCGAGGTGTAGATCAGTGTACAGCACTGGTTTGGCTTCTGGGACTTGATGATTTCATGGAGCTGAGTGTCTGGAACATCTCTGCCAAGCTCCATGAACTCACTCCACTGCATGCAGAAGAGCAGAGCTCCATCACTTTGCAGGCTATCGTTCACATGCAAAATGAAACCCCTTGCTACACATGAAGAGAAGGACACTATTTTCTAAGTCCAAACCTCTGGCACAAACTGGAAGAGGTTGTAAATAGGCACTGTCAGGCCCACAGTGTTTTCTGGCTGCCACAGCAAGAAGCAGAGAGGGGAAACTGCTGCACCCACCGCTAGTGCTGTAGCAACCCTGGTATTAACTGGGAGTGCCAAGTGCCACCGAGGGCCCTGAGGCTGCCTTGCACACTGACAACCTCCCACATAACGTGGATTATGGAGGTTTGAACTACAGCAGACACCCACCGCTCCAGCGAGGCAAGCCATCGCCCACTAGAGCCAGCACAAGCTCATCTGATGCCAGTCCTATGGAAGGCAATGGCTACTCATCACAAGCCATCAGCTCAAGAGCCAGTATTTGCAAGCCACCAAAATGCCCAGTACTTACAAAGTACAGATTCGGTCTCTTCTCTTTTAGTGCTTCCCCATACTGGACAATAGCTTTCAGATCAGGCAGTTTATGCTGAATCTGTGTTAAGAAGTGAGATTCATGAGGAGGAAATCCTGTTTGTCCATTTCAAGCCTGAGTAACCCTTCACTTAACACACTACTGCTACTTGCTATTTTACATTAAGCTAAGAGAACCTCATCTGCTTTACAGAAAGAGAATGGGCAAGCCTCACTAAAGACAGCCATTTTGACTGGGATGTTGCCAGACAACCAGGGGATGCTCAATTGTTCTTTCAGGCTTCTCATATTTTAAGCTCAAGGCTTCGTTGTGAAACCACCATTTAAGCTCTCCTAAGAGTGACTATTCACGTGGCTTGAACAGGGAGCACAGCAAGCAGGCTCCATCAGTCCACCTCTGCTTTCAGACCCAGCATTTCCCTTGGGTACCACTCTCCTCCCATGTCTGTCAATAGGCAGCTGGAGCCCCCAGCCATTTAGGAAGTGTATTTACTTCTAAGATCTTCTGCAGCTGTTTATGGTTTTCCACAACCACCACGTTAGCATTACAGTTCTCTGCTACATAACAACAGGCCTCAGGAGAGTTTGTAGCGTAGATACCAACAGCAAATCCACTAGAAAAGAAAAGGAAAGAACAGGAAACAGGAAAGCAGAACGTGATTAGAGGATTACCAGAGTTGATGGCAAACTTCACATCATTTCCAACTTTGAAGAGAGGAAAAACCTTAGGAAGAATATCCCATAAAACAACAATAAAAAGCAGAGGGCTTAACTCCAAGAGCAAAGGCTCTGTTCTGGGGTATGGGGCATGTCAGAGTGGTATAAGGGACCAAAGTGATTCAGGTGGAAGGCAGCTACCAAAGTCCAGTGCTGTGATTCTCTGGCATTTCCCATCATATTTTTAATCACAGTGCAAATAAGCCTGCTTCTGGATTAACCTTTTGTTCAGGTCTTCTTTTGAGAGAAGTACCTGGCTAAAAAACATCATTAATTTTTGTCTCATTAACTCATAATGAAGCAAAGAGAGAGTCAGGTTCTAAGCTATCTTCAGGACGTTCAAATAGAAGCAGTTGGGTTTGTTGTGGGACTATTCACTGCTCAGTATCCTCACAGGAATACCGAGGTTCCTAGCTGAATGCTAAAGGGAAGATGCACGTCAAGAGAACGCTCACTCTTACCCGGCAAGGATAGCTGCAATATCAGCAATAATCCACTCAGCAGCATTAAATCCCAAGATGCACACTCCATGGAAACGCTCTAGTCCCAGCTGCAAACAAGAGAGGAGATTACAGCAATCCTGGTTTTCCTTCTAAGAGTGCTAGGAGTTAATTCATGGATCTCTGCTGCGAGCACACCCAGGGAAAAGGTCAGTGATTCACACAGAAGAACTACCCAAGACCTAGTGTGGCACCAGTTATGTTTCACATCAGACACTGTCCCAACTTTATCAGTAGGCAGGAGAAAACAAAAGGATTATCCTTAGGGTGCACTCGGTGTGAGGAGCTCACTGATGCTAATGGTGTTGTAACAGCTGCAAAGCAGGCAGTTAATCAGCCCTTTGGGCTGGGAAGAAGGTAAGAGGTGAAGTTAGACAACATCTTTTGAGACATTCAGTCCTTTAGTAAGGTTAGCTATGCCAGAGGTCAACAATGACAAGAGCAACAAGCTCCAGTGACAGTCGCAGATGCTTCGCTATGAAATCCCAGCTGTTGAAGTCCTTTTAAAGCTCCTTCAGCCCTTCTCTGGTTTTATACCCAACGATCCAACCACAGGAGTGAGAACAGAGTGGCCTTAACTTCAAGTAATAAGACCTCATAATGATAGCAGTTAGTAGATGTAATGTTGTTTCTCTCTCCAAGTGTCTTAACTCCCAACAGTACAGGCAAAAGGCTCAGCCAGTTTGGACATTTAAGTCTGATTCATAATTACCCCTTCAAGTTTTCTTCTGTGGAAGATTAAAATGTACGCATCTCGTGAGGGGCAATGGCCAGGTTTGCCATGCACCTCAAACACTTCACTTGCAATGCTTCCTTACCTACATTTGTAAGTTGGATGTGGAAGCAACCTGCAAGAAATCCAAGCAAAACCACTGTGGTAATTCCCAAGCTGTCCCTGGCATGTTCAGGTCTTTCCCTGACACTTTAAGGCTCTCCTACACTCCAGAATCAATAAGCTGACTACAGCCATTTCAGCAGTTAAACCAACTGACCATTAACCAGGAGAATTCAACACAAGCTTACCTTCAGGAAGCTTTTTGCTGCTTTCCAGCACTCATTATAGTACATCTGATACGTTAGTTTTACCCATTTGCCATTCTTTTTGGATGCAAGGGCATAGTAATTGGAGTATTTCTTCACTGTTTCCTGGAATAGCTCGTGCACAGTCTCTGGTGCCTTGCTGCCTAGGCCCTTCTCAGTTATCCTCAGCTTGACTTCTCCATCTCGCTGTGTTGTCCACAAACCAGAGGTAGGTGAAGAGGCTGGTTTGAAAGAGAAGTGGTCAGCATCTTATATTTAGCAATTGCTTGCTGCCATAAGAGAAATACAAGTATCAAACATAAGAAAGGAAATGCTGTTATACCCCCTCCCACACCCCTTGGACTTCTTATCCTTGGCACGTTTGCCATAAAACTCCCAGTACTTTAGATCAGGACTAACAGAGGAAGCCTCTAAAGCACTTTGGAACCTGCCTTAAACAGTTCCCATTTACATCCCCCTCTGACCTGCCTTGCTGCCCTAAAGCTCTTGCACCAGTAAAGTGGCAGCTTCCCACAACAGTCATATACACTCTGCTTTTGCTTTCCTTTTAAGGAGGACTGGAAGCAGCACATTACTATGTGGCAGATGAGCATTAGGCATTGACACTACCTCTTTTACTCCTTGAAGTCCAAGTTCAAGACGCTTCTGGACAGAGCATCTGGCAATTTCAGTTTCTTCTTCCATTGCAGACAAATTCCTCTTCCCATTTCAGTAATAAGTTTATGGACATCACAGTAACTGAAAACTCTTTCCACTTACCTTTGTAACTAACCTGAGATCTCTCCATCTTAGGATCTTCAACTGTCTTGATGCTTTGGACCTCAACAGCTCTGCAAGGCAAAAGCAATGAGCCCTGGAGAGGCTTTAGCACCCTGGCTGAAGAAGGCTCGCTCCATCACAGCACTGTATTAGTCCTTGGGTATGTGTCAGAGTGGCTCCTGATGTTCTGCAGGGGACTTTACTGATTTTACTAGCCTGCATGGCTCTGGCAACACCCCAGTTCCCTCTCGGAGGGCACGCACGCTCTGCCTGCACTGCTTTTAAACACGTGTATGTTATCTGAACCGTGGCTGTCGTTCCAGATAAGCTGCAGAGGAACCCATAAACACATGAGCCAGAAACCAGCGCTCATTTCATACCAGGGCTCTGCTCTGGGTGCCTGAAACTGAGAGGCTGCAGCAGTGAGGAAGCAGGGGGCAGGAAGGGGCCACGATCTCCTGTCTGCAACACATGCAGCACACGAAGGGGAGGCCCCAGCAGCCTCTCTCCCGAGCCCTGCACGAGCCTCCAGCCTGCAGGGAAACCCACAGGGATTTCCTGCAGAAGCCAGGCCAGCTGAGGAGCAGGAAACTGATCTCACAGGAAAGCTCGGCCTTACGTATTCCTAACGAACCCGGGGCATCAGGCTCCTGCCAGATGTGCCTGTTCCTACCCCAGTCACGCTCCTCCCCAGGAGCTTGTCCTCAGGTGCCAGCTGGAAGCTGCCCCTTTTACTTTCAACCTTGCAAGATCTGGTGAAGTGCCCCCCGCCTGCGGCTGTAGAACTGTGTTTGTCCCCTTCCAAGACAGACTCTCACAGCTGTGAATGATGAGGGTAAAGAATAATCAAGCCCACGTCCCACTTCAGACCACACACTGAAAGCCAGACCCTGTGGGATTTGGTGTTCGAGGCCCTAGAAGGGCATCCCACCCTCCAACTTATAGGCAGACGTTCCACTACCCTGGCCAATACCCCTCAAGGACCACGGCACTGCAGTAACATCCAAGCTTTAGATATTCCAGAGAACCAAAGGTTCCATCTTGCCTTCCCAAACAGCCCTCCTGGGGCCCTTTGCTCCTGGCAATCACAAAGGTCTTTCTTTCTTCACGCCAGTGCTAGGTGTTCACTGTGCCCCATGGCAACGTTTGGTGCAAGGCTGCTCTCTAGCACCCCGGTGTTCTAGAAAGGCTCCTGAGATCACAACAGTGCCAGCCCTTTGCAGGGGCAGCTTTGGGGCAGGAGAAGCCCTGACGTCTCTGCCTGTCATGCTCCTCAGTCCCATGCACACTCCTCAGCCTACCCCAGTCAGGGTCCCCACTGAGCCCCACATCTTCCCTTTCTGCTAGGCCAAAGAGAGGACAAGTCAGCACAAGGCTCTGTGTGAATTTTAGTGTAAATCCCTTCCCTTTGGTTAAAGTTTGCTCTGAATGTCTAGGGGATAATCAACCATTATTGCTTTGCACCTTATGAGAGGGTTTGACGAAGCTACTTCCGTGCAGTGTCCAAAGTGGAATTGCTTCTCCTAATGGATCTGCAAGCCAGAAACCCAAGGGAAGTAAATGTTTTTGTCTTGATTTCCCCAAAGGGATGATGAGATGTTCCCTACCATACATTTCCTCCTTGACACAGAGAACGTTTTTCAGTGCACATCGACCCTCAGCTGCAATAGTTCTGCACCATTTCTCCATCAGCTTTTATGATCAAAACATGCAAATGACCCAGTAATACAGGGCAAGAAACCCCCCTCAATTATTTCCCTTACAGTGACTCAAGTCACCTTTTTCTCCCCCTTAACATGTAATGCAAATGCAGCCTGTAAATAAATAGGTAAAGAGGTTTTTTGTGAGCTACTTCCCACTACCCTGTGTTGAGATACAGACCCTTACACACTGACCTGCTCTTTAGTAAGAGGCTGCTTAGATTTATAGAGAGACTAATAGGAGTCTGATGAAAATCAGCTCAGGTACTGAACACGGGCTATCCCCTACCACTGAGACAGCAACACTTCACAACGTACTCACTGGGTATTTGATTTGATCAGTGCCCTCCCAACTACATAGAACTAAAACTTCCACAAGGTTCCTTTAGAAGACGTGGTCTTTCTGACAGTGCAGGATATTTTACCATTGCTGTGCTTTAAGCTGATACTGAATGCACGCTGCTCTAAGCTCCAGGCTCTGTATGGTAGCTGTGTACAGCAAACTTGATTCTGTTCCTCTTCTTTTGAGAGGGTGATGCTGTAGATTCAGCTTTTGGAATTGGGAAGAAACGTTTGAAACACCTTCCAAAATCTAATGGGAATTAAATGGATGCAAACGTGATCAAATACAAACTGTTTCTTATGCAGACAGGTCACCACAGAGAAAACCTGAGCTAAGACAAACCTAGCTGATGAGTTGAGCAGTACATCATCCAGTGACACCTCAGCGCTCCCTTGAGGATCCGAATGAGAGCAAGCCACAGGGACTGGTTCTGCAACTGCCACGGGCGCATTTGCCTCACACAGCATCGTCCCTGCAAAAACAGGTTTGAAGATTAAAATACAATCAAAGGCGGCAGTAAAATCAGCTGCCATGGATGGAGCTGTGTGAGCAGGGCGATCCCAGCGCAGGCGTGACTCCAGTGCTGGATTGGCATGGAATACAGTGGGTTCTAACAGCAGACGCAGCACACTCCGCACCCAGCGCATTCAAAACCCCATCAGTGGTAGGGGATACACCCGCCCCACATCCCAACACGAGTGTGACAACCACACCTTTGACCATAAGAGCACCACGAGCCTGACAGCTCAAGTTTTACACCCCCTTGCCCCCAACCATTCCCACCCGGCTCTCAGAGCCCCCCCAAACCCACCTCCCAGGGCACCGGCTCCAGCCTCACAACGCATGGTCTTTGTGCAGCCTCAGCCTCTTCCTCCCTCGAGCTCCAGCCCAGCGCTGAGGAGCAGGATGTGCAATAGCCTTGAGTTTTAAACTAGCGCCCAGGAGGCAGGTCTGGAGCATCTTATGTCATGTGCTGCCTGCCTCGCAATTGGAGGCGGCTCCTCACCCCACACCGCTGCCTCTTAAGGAAGCTCTGGCTCCGTGCCTGCCTGCCAGCCGCTGCACAGGGGGGCTCTGGGAGGGGGCACAGCCCCAGAACAGCGCAGAGATTGAACCTGTTCTCATACCAATCCTCCTCTTTGCAGCGTGTGCCTTCAGTACTTTGTCATGAGGGGTTTTAGTCACCCAAACAAAGGGGTTTAGGACGTTGGTTTTACTTTAGGTTTACATTCATCACAAGCTTCTGAAGCTCGCGCTTGACAGGCTGAGCTTTAATTGTTTCAAGGGATTTCTAATTGACTGGAGAGGAATCTTGTTATCCTTGATCTTTGCACAAAGTGGATGTTAGCGGGCTATTTTGTACTTGCAGCAGACAGACGCAGTTTCAAGCGGGCAATGTGAAGAGCATCTTTGTCTCGACAATAAGAGGCAGGAGCAAAACGAGAAAGCTATTTTATCTTCTGTATCTGACACAGCCAGGCTGCAGCCTTCAGCCCCTGGTGGGTGAGGAAAGCCATCCCCATGGGCAGGCACAATTCCCAGCAGGCAGAACTGCCTTCCCCCCTGGAAAGCGGATCCCACCCCTTCCCCTTGCTCATCTACACAAGGACACGTTGCTGCTCACACCACATTCTGTCATGGGCTGCAACTGACAACACAAAAAGTAGTTTCATTCAGCAGCAGCTGAGAAAGAGATGTCTCCAAACCTCCCATCTCTGAAGCTCTGATAAAGGGCAGACATCACCCAGCACCCATTCCAGGCTGGAACACCACAGCAGTTTATTCTCTTGGGGTTTCATGTAGTAAGACAGCTATGAGAAAAGGGGCTCTGTCTCTACAGAGGAAACCCTGAGACCCAGGTTTAGCCTCCTCCCCACCCTGGAAGAGCTCACTCCCACATCAACAGGAGCATCCTGGTTACCAGCCAGCTCTGTGCCTGCTGGAGGTGTCACCATCACCTCTCTTGCTCAAAGAGAGCCCAAGGCACAAGGCGAGGAGGAACATACTGCAGAAGCTGGCATCAGCCTCTTTCCCAGCGCTGCACCCACATTCCTTCCCAGCACCCCACAGCAAGGGGTTTAAGCTCCCCTGCATCCCTGCAGGAAGATTTTCTCCCTCCGCTAATTGCAGCATCTCTCTTGCCGTCTGCTCTTCAGTACAGCAAGAAAGTCTGCAGGGAAAGCGTGGCTGTGTCCTCACACCAGCAACGTTGCAGCACAGCCCGGTGGAGGTTGGTTAGAAACCTGTTGGGCAAAGAAAGGGAGAAGCCTCTCCTCCCACAGAGGTGTTTCTGCATCACCCACAGTCACTTGAGAGGGAAAAGTGCTCCACAGTGGAGACTGCTGCTGTGCTCTGCCCTTGCTGCACATGTGCCCTTCACTGAGACACCCTATACAGGGCATAGCCCTCACAGGAGGGTCTTATTCTGATGGGGGCTCACGAGGTACAGCACAACTTGAAAGTCTGGGGAGATACAGCAGGACATCGCTGTCTTATCACATCCGGTGGGATGGGATCTTCAGGGAGAACCTAGACGTTAAAGCCCCATGGTCCCCAGCACCTGGAGAGCAGCAGCATTCGCCCTGCGCAAACAGCAGCAGAACTTCTGGAGCACCCAGCTCCATTCACACTGCAAAACAAAGCTGAAAGGCTTCCTGGTTGCGCAAGGTGCCTTGTGAACACAGGCCACTGGAATGCCAAGGCAGCCAGCACTCTGTATAACAGATTTGGGTTAGAAACAAGTATTTGCCAATATAAATGCTCTGAGTGGCTCTGCTAAGCACTGCCACCAGCCCCTTCCTTCTCTGAGGCTTAGTTATGCCACTGGAAAACAGCTCACTGGGGTGAATGTGATCACAAATGGGATCTGGAATGACCCCATCCTGCCCCACGCTGTTTGCACAGGAGCTAACACACAGATGGTGAGGAACACGAAGAACACACCCGAACAAAAGCCTGCTGAAAGAAACCTCCCTTTTAATTACCCTGCATGGCAACTGAAGCCATTTCAATGCAAAGCATCCTCTGCTTTGAGGGAATGCCGTGTCCAAGAAGACCTGGAAGTTGGTGAAAGAGCTCATTGGAGCTTCACCAACAAAACAGAACGAAGGTGCAAACCCATGACAGTCAATGGGACAGGAGTGCCAGTTTCCTTTATAAGTGGTCAGAGGTTATTAAGGCACACACAGAGCTTCCAGAAGGTCAGCTCAGACTCAGACTGCTGCAGATGTGCATTGGTCATGTTGACATTTTCCAGCACAGCCCACTTGGCTTCCTGTTAATGACCGAGTTTCTTTCTTCTGGTAAATACACGTCCAGATCAGCTTTAGGAGCTGCTGTTATCTCGCTGCCTTTCCACACTTCCACCAAAACCGAAACTTGGCCTTTTTGCTTGTTTCCCTCACAGATTTTATTGAGGAGAGAGCAGCTGAACAACCTCCTCATCCTCTTTTAGATAAATCCCAGTTTTTAAGAGGGCAGCGCTAAAAACTTAAGCACTGAAGGTTTTCTCCTCGGCAGTAGCGCTGACCACAGGCTGGCATACGGCTGTGCTGGGAAATGATCTGATGCTGGAGCTAAGAGAGCACAAAGAAAAGCAGCTCCAACCTCCATAAGGATGATACCAGACCAAAGACCCTGCGTGAAGGACTGCAGACAGACACTTGACTCCATCACAACGCTGAACGTTCACTGAACACAGATGCTGCACAGCATCACTTTGTCACCTAAAACCAGGTGGGGTGACAGCGAGGGGTGGAGGCATCAGCCCCGTGTGGCTCCCCAGCCACTGCAGAGCTCATTTCACGCTGTGTGCTGATTGCTTCCCCAGGACACCGGGAGATTTTAGGTGAATTCCCCAGCGCCGTGACTCACCAAGAGGCTTTTTTAAGTTCCCGTTTCCTAAACTGCTCTTTGCTTTACTCCACCATCTGCGCTTGCCTGCGGGTGGGAAACCCCCTTGCGCAGAGTGAGAAAGCACTGGGGCATGTGCTCAGAGACACGGTACCCGTGTTTCTGCCAGCAGCCACGCACCCAAGGCTTCATCTTAGCTCAGAGCCGGCAGTGTCAGAGCAGCCACGCACCCAAGGCTTCATCTTAGCTCAGAGCCGGCAGTGTCAGAGCAGCCACGCACCCAAGGCTTCATCTTAGCTCAGAGCCGGCAGTGTCAGAGCATCCCCAGACAACCAAGTCCCTCCATGCTCCTTTACGGACAGGAACGGCAGCGGCCTCCCCGGGAGGGCATGGGCCTCGTGGAGAAACTGAGGCAGCACCGCAGAAACGTTCCCTTCACACTGACAGAGACAGGCACGACCCGGCCCCAACACCCACACCGGCCCCACAGCCTCCCACCCGGAACACGGCGGGGACCCCCGCAGCGCCTCCTCACAGCGGTCAGGGCGGGACGAGCCCCGTCACGGCTGTGCCAAGAGAACGGGGACGGGACGGGGACGGGAACGGGGACGGGCCCCGTTACCTCGGGAACGGGGACGGGAACGGGGACGGGACGGGGACGGGCCGGGCCCCGTTACCTCGGGAACGGGAACGGGGACGGGGACGGGCCGGGCCCCGTTACCTCAGGAGCCGCCACGCGAGCCCCGCGCACGGTCGTTGCCCTGAGCCGCTGCCGAGCCCAGGCTGCCGGGACCGGGCTGGCTCCGCGGCCCTGGCAGCGCCTCCCGGGGCCTGGCCTTGCCGGGGGGGGTGCGTTGGATCCGAGGCCGCTGTACTGGGTGGGGGGAGCGGTGTGGGGGCTGCTGGAGCGCGGCCCCGAACAAACCGGGCCCGTGGTGGTGTTTTGTGAGCACAACGTAAGGACACGGAGCTGTTGGAGCGAGTGGAGCAGCTCCCGGATGGAGCCAGGCTGAGAACATCGGGGCTGTTCAGCCTGGAGAGGAGAAGCTGCGTGGAGACCTCAGAGCAGCTTCCAGTGTCTGAAGGGGGCTGCAAGGATGCTGGAGAGGGGCTCTGCATCAGGGACTGGAGGGGTAGGACATGGGGTGAGGGGATCAAACTGAAACGGGAAGTTCAGGTTGGAGATAAGGAAGAAGCTCTTCCCTGTGAGGGTGCTGAGGCGCTGGCACAGGGTGCCCAGGGTAGCTGTGGCTGCCCCATCCCTGGCAGTGTTCAGGGTGATTCAGTGGTTTGTGTTGGGAGAGACCTCAAAGCTCCTCCAGTTCCAACCCCTGCCACGGGCAGGGACCCCTTCCACTGGAGCAGCTTGCTCCAAGCCCCTATGTCCAACCTGGCCTTGAACACTGCCAAGGATGGGGTATGCCATGAGAGAAGCTCCTGCCGGAGGACACAGCAGCACTGAGGATACTGCAGCTGCAATGACTCGATGTACTTAAAGGTCTTTTCAAGCCTAAATGATTCTGATGCCTTCATGTTTCTATTCTGCCATGACAACGGCAGCTATTCAACCTGCTGCAGCATAAGACTAAGGTGGAGGAAGATGCCATCAAGGACAGGGATGCCCCTCAGAGGGTAAGAGTGGAAAGGTAAATGCCCTGACAAGGGTTGGGATAAATGCAGATTGGGGCCATGCATCATGCATGTTAAATCACCCAAGTGTGGTTAGAAACGCTGGTGTGCAGACACTTCTTCCGGTCAGGGGTTATTTTATTGGTGAGGCAGAGGCCGGCTGCTGCCATGAGCTGCATTCTTTTTGGCCACAGGTTTCCTGTGACCTCCGGAACATCACCCCACTTTCTGGTGACACAAAAAGAATTCCATTGGCAAGTTCTTTCTTACCTCGAGCAAAGAATCATCCACAGCTGTGGCACAGAAAGAGTGGAAATAAGCTCCTTCTTCAGCTTAATCGTTCCCCATATGGAACAAGTCATATCTGCCCACAGAAATGACACAGGACAGTTACACAACTTTTATCAGCCTTCCCATCAAGCCTGGGCACTGGGTCTGTGAGCTATTCTGGGCTAGCTTTCGTCTGATAACACTCACAAGCTTCCAATTCCAGAGTCACTGGTAGCAAGTGTAACTGCACCTCAGGACATTGACTTGAAAGATAATGGAGAGTGGAGGCAATACACTATATCAGTAATTTCCATGTGAAGCTCAACAAGAGGAGGGTAAATGCACTGAGAAAATACGGTGCTAAGCACGTGGTCCCAGGGAAGGAAGGGAGGCAGAAGAGTCTTGTTTGTTGCCTAATAATGTCTAAACTCCAACAAGTCATGTTATCTTTTGCACCAAGGACTTGCAACACCCTTCTGGTCACGTGAAAGGGTTTACAGCAAATAGGTGTAGGTCTCTCTGGAAAAAAAAAGCCAACAAAGCAAACCCCAAACTGTGCTCACACCATTACCACCACCACCGAGAAAGAGACAGACTAAAATCCCCCATTAAATGAAGTCCTGGGTTCACATCCAACTCTCAGCTGTCACAGATCACAGAATTAGAATCTCTAGTCTATATCATAATTTAGTTTGATATTAGATATCACCTCTTTTTGGAGGTCTTGCTTAGATCCTCTGAACGTTGAAGCTAAAACCAAATTGCAAGGCTATTTAGGCTCACAGGTAACTTCACTTTCAACAAAGAATTGGATGGAAAGCCATTTGCTCCAAAATAAGATGCATGCAGAAGTTACATAGAATCATAGAATGGTTTGGGTTGGAAAGGACCTTAAGATCATCCAGTTCCAACCCTGCCATGGGCAGGAACACCTTCCACTGGAGCAGCTTGCTCCAAGCCCCTGTGTCCAACCTGGCCTTGAACACTGCCAGGGATGGGGCAGCCACAGCTTCTCTGGGCACCCTGTGCCAGCGCCTCAGCACCCTCACAGGGAAGAGCTTCTGCCTTATCTCTAACCTGAACTTCCCCTGTTTCAGTCTGAACCCATCACCCCTTGTCCTGTCACTACAGTCCCTGATGCAGAGCCCCTCTCCAGCATCCTTGTAGCCCCCTTCAGACACTGGAAGCTGCTCTGAGGTCTCCACGCAGCTTCTCCTCTCCAGGCTGAACAGCCCCAACTTTCTTAGCCTGTCTTCATATGAAAGAGTTCCTTCCGGCAGGTCAGAAAAAAACCAGTTGCATTTCTGGCACTTCAATAGCAAAAGAATTGTGGTTTTCCTTTTGCTGCTGTAGGATGAGAGCAGTGGGTTTGCTTCCCCATTCCCAAGCCGAGGGACTTTGGTCACAGTGTTTACCAGGCAGGTTTACCAAAGCAGAATAAGGCTGTTGCCTGTTTGTCCTCCCTGTTTAAGTTGTGTTATAACCAGGAAAGGGATGGATTTGCAAACAGAATAGCAGATAATAACACAGAAACATGCGCTATTGCTTGGTTGCACAGAGTCCAGATACTATTGTGTGCTGGTGACAACACAAGCAGAGGAGTTGCTGCTGGTTGACTGTGGTTGGGGTATGGAGCATGACCTATGCACCTGTAATTCAGACAGAAATGTTAATAATCCACAGGGCTACTTAATATTTTCCTGTGTTTTTTAAACATAAACTCGTTCTAGTAAAAAAGTGCTGGAATTAAAAATCCTCACAGTCAGGAGCGTGTTGAACTTCCATAGGAACAAGCTGAACCTTTCTGTTTAATAGCCAGGTTCCAAATTTCTGTAAGACTTCATATTTTGTCCCTGATCAGGGTGCAAGTGACCTGAACCACTGCAAACACTCACAAAGAGGGGTTGTGTCCTCCCACAGGCTGGTTTTCAAAGGAATTCTGCCCCAGCTTACCTGGTCAGCACATGAGTTTCCCTGTATTCCTTTCAACGGGATGAGGAACGCTCAGTTAAAGTCACTGCACCAGGGAAGACATTCTGCAGTGGACAGCAGTTCCACTAAACCCTTATGTTTTAGTCAGTGATTGGGAGCTGAATTACACAGAAGTTGCCTCCATACAGAAGTTGTGTGGACAAAAGCTGCATTGATTTAGTTATATCGATATGTCTATCTTTGACTATATCCGAGTTGGGGATACATCCTCCTCTAGCTTCTGTGAGCCGAGGAGGCTGCAGCTCCCTGCAGGGAGTGGCACACAGAAACCCACAAACTCCAGTTTTTCCATGACTGTGCCCAATGGTTTTTACAGAATTTCCAGGCAGCTACAGCCAAAGCAAACACATAATGCGTCAGATCAATGCTTAGTCCTTTAATTCTACTGAAAGGAAAGAGAGCATTTGGGTTTCTAGCTGTGCTAAAAAGATGTTGGGGGAAGACACAAGGTTGGGAAGAGTCGTAACCTCTTTGAAAGTCCACGTCATCGAAACATCGAGCCAGGCAGCCTGTGCCAGAGACTGTTGTCATACCTCCTGCCACCCAAGGGAGATGGAAGAAAGAGCAAGGGAAGGGAAGGGCTGAACTCCCCTTCTTCTTTATCCTGCCTTCAGCACTTCAGCCCTGGGTGCTTTCAGGCTGGGTAAGGCTGGAAGGACAGCACAGAGCATCCTGTAACTGAGCAGTGGCAGCTTGGATTTCAGTTTCCTGCTGAAGACATGTGTGCAAAGGATGATGTGCTCTGATGCCACTGGGAAATTACAGCATGGCCTTGGCACAACCACACAGCAGATTTATCCTCTAAAGCCCAGGCTAAAGAACTGAGGGGGATTGTTGTCTGACCAGCAGCAGTTTATGATGCAGAAGACAGCACTCCTGGGGCTGTGGTTGGAGCAGGTTCTCACCCAGTGTTGTCAATACACTGTGGTGCTCGAAGGATGTGCAGCTCCGTGCAGGAAAAGCCATTGCTTCAGTTTGCTTCAGTCCCTCTGAAGATGTTGGTACAAAACCAGAACCTATCCCACCTCCCATCTAAAATGATTGTGAAGTTAAATTTTATCACTGATAATATGGAAAGAAAATCCTTTATGGTAGTTTAGACAATCTTCTTGGCTTGCTTGGGATGATGCTGTTTATACTGTGGTAGAGCAGACTCCAAGAGCCACAGGTCCAGGCTCCTGATGTTTTTTTTTGCACCCAATGCACTGAGGTCACTCAAAGACAGCACGGATGGGGGAACCCGACACAGAAAGCATTCAGGTAGAACAATACCTGTGCCAAAAAGGGGATTCTCCCCAGTAAAACTGGCTGAACACAAGCACACTTTTACTTAAGCAAGAAAACCCCCAAAGGCAATGTTTTGGTCTGTTTTGGTTTTAATTATTGGGAACTTTTTCATTTCTTCAGTAAAACAATTCAAGGGAACAGCTTCATTGAAGGTTTCATCACCAGCAACTGAAACAACAGCATTTTTCACAGATAAACATGAGATTTTAAAGGACCCTACCATCTGTACAGAGCATTTTCTTCCATCAAAAGATGAGATTTTGTCAAAACCTCCCTTTAGTGAAATCAAGTTGCACAGAGCCTTTGAGCGGGGATGGATTTGAGCTGAATTCCAGTTTGCTTTGAGGAATGTGCCCTCCTGTGGGTATGTGTTACAGCTGCAGCAAACGTGCCTTCCAACAGGCTCAGTTCCTTCTCTTTCCATACCACCAGATTCTTTCAGGAAGGTTCCTTCCCCAAGAAGGGGATTCTTTCAGGATTCTTTTAGGAAGGTTCCTTCCCCAAGACCCAGCCCGATATTGCACTGAGAGGGATGAGGTCTGGCTTATGCAGACGAGGAAACAAGGGAAAAATAATTCCAGTGATCAGCCTGACAGAAGAGGTGACAGACAGGTCCCTGTGATCACTCCCCAAGTTCCCAGGACTGAACTGGTGAACTTTCAAGGTTTGTAGGGCTTAATCAAAACTTGTGTGCTGGGTATTTCAGGGTATTGCAGGGTATCATCCAACTGATAGAGTCATGGAATGGTTTGGGTTGGAAGGGAACTTAAGGCTCACCCAGTTCCAACCCCCTACCACAGGCAGGGACCCCTTCCACTGGAGCAGCTTACTCCAAGCCCCTGTGTCCAACCTGGCCTTGGACACTGCCAGGGATGGGGCAGCCACAGCTTCTCTGGGCACCCTGTGCCAGCGCCTCAGCACCCTCACAGGGAAGAGCTTCTGCCTAAGAGCTCATCTCAGTCTCCCCTCTGGCAGGTTCAAGCCATTCCCCTTGGCCTGTCCCTACAGGCCCTTGTCCCAAGCCCCTCTCCAGGGCTCCTGCAGCCCCTTCAGGCACTGGAGCTGCTCTCAGGTCTCCCCTTCAGGAGCCTTCTCTTCTCCAGGCTGCCCCAGCCCAGCTCTCTCAGCCTGGCTCCAGAGCAGAGCTGCTCCAGCCCTCGCAGCATCTCCATGGCCTTCTCTGGCCTCACTCCAACAGCTCCACGTCCCTCTTGTGCTGTTGTCCCAGAGCTGGACACGGGTTTTTTTTTTGCAGAGGTACAGATGCTGTGCAGTGGAGAATGTGCTCTAAAACCTGAAGTGATAACAGACCTGCAGCAACACATTGCAGGCAATCAGCTAAACTGGGCAGGACTGCAGGCACTTCTGGAGGATTTCTTTAAGCTCTCAGTAAATTTGAGTAATGACTCAAAATGAACGTGTTGCAATTCAGTATGGGCAAATGCAATAATGGTGCTGAAGCAGGCATAAGTGACCACAGTATTGCAGGATTGAAAATAACTGTTTACACAGCACTTGTGTGGGAAAGGCCTGGATTTTCCTTACGGTAAAAACAGAGGGTTGTTCAATTTAAAAGGGAAGAAATAAGAACTGCCTTCAAACACATTAGAAGGTGCTGTTAAGAGAAAGATTAATCTGGTCTCTATTTCCCATGGTAAAGGTGGATGTTTATGTGCATTAGATGACTTCTTAAAAACCATTCCATCTCTGCTTTCTATTTTACTGCTTGGTGAGCATTGACACCCTCACCTAAAAGCTGATCTCTCTAAATATCCTTGGCTTAAGGGCCTACAGCCCATTGAGAGACTTTGCAACTTCTTAAAACCTCACCTGACACGTCCTGGGTGCTCAGACACACACTCTGTGGATGCTTCCAGCGTAAGTCTCCTAGTGAACTTCCAAAAGCAGATATACCAACCCCAAATCTGCAGACAGACCAAGTGCTACCTAACCAGCAAGACCAGTCTCTCTAATTTGCATCTCTTCACTCCTCACTCAGGGATTTTCTCTCTGTCCCTCTCTTTTCCACTTACTCCTTTCCTGGTATGTTAGGTAAGAAAACTAATGATCCTGCGGCGATTGGAGCTGGCTGTGTTATTGGAGTCTCCATGGGTACAAATTCCACACACTTCCTTGGCTTAGGCAGGGACATACTTTTCAGAAAACGTTAGAGAAAAATACATCCTCAAGGCTTTTTATTGCATGTCAGTAAGGTGATCCTTGACATCCTGGAGTGGCTGATGGGGAGTTTTGAAAGCATCTGAAAAGCATGTGGTGATGGGGAGAAGGGGGGTGTCCTGGGTTCAGCTGTAACGGTCATGTTTTACCTCCTTAGTAGCTGGTGCAGTGCTGTGTTTTCGACTTTAGCCTGAGAACAACGTTGATAACACACTGATGTTTTTAGTTATTGTTCAGTAGCACTTACCCTGATCAAGGACTTTTCGGTCCCATGCTCTGCCAGTGAGGAGGGGCACAAGAAGCTGGGAGGAAGCAGAGCCAGGGGAAACAACAAAACCACCACAAACAGAAGTATTCCATAAAGCTTGATAAAAAACACTGCTTTCCTTGGCAGCACCTGCCTTCAAAAACCATGGGGAAGAGCTGAGGCCAACCCAGAGCGCAGATTGGTTTCATTACGCAGTAACGGCTGAATTAAATGAAACTGGAGTGGATGTGGGAGCAAAGCACCTCTCTCCCCAGTAGTTAAAGCAAGTGTCTTGGCCACTGCACACCTATCAGTCACTTCAACTTCAGGGAAATGCCCTGGACGTAGGACTGGTTTTAATCTGCATGGCTCAGGCCAGCTCCGAAGCAGCAAGGTTGATTGATGTGTGTTGGTGAGAGTGGAAGAAGGACAAATCCCCCCTGCTTTCTAAAGCTCTCCTCCATTCATAATTAATTCTTTAGGAGCAAAACTTAACCACGAAGCCATGGCCAGGCTCATCATCACCATAATACTATTAAGACCTGTTGATTGCAAAAAGAATTTGACCGACAGAAACATCTTAATTTTCAAGTATGTTTAAAGTTGCAAATGAAAGGTGAAAAAGAGAAAAATCACATTAATAGCATCAGTGTTTCCTTCACGGGCTCTTTCTTAGGGGCAGATGTAAAACTCAGCCTGTGTTACTGCCAGAAAACAAGAGGATTTGGCTGTTCTTTGCAAAAAGACCAGGACAAGTTCCTCATCACACTTGTGCTCCAGACACTGCACCAGCTTCGCTGCCCTTCTCTGGCCCCACTCCAGCACCTCAATGTCTCTCTTGCAGTGAGGGCCCCAGAACCAAACACAGGATTCAAGGTGCAGCCTCACCAGTGCCCACTGCAGGGGCACAATCCCTGCCCTGGCCCTGCTGCCGCACTGGTGCTGATCCAGGCCAGGATGCTGGTGGCTTCCTGGGCACAAGCTGCTCATGTTCAGCTCCATCAACCAGCACCCCCAGCTCCTTTCCCATGAACAGTTTCCAGCCGCTCTCCCCCAAGCCTGGAGCCTTGTGTGGGGTTGCTGTGGCCCAAGTGCAGGACGCAGCACTTTGCCTTCCTGAACCTCATCCCATTGGCCACACAAGCCCTAACCCAGGATCCTGCTCCCTGCTTCTCCATCAGCTCCATCCGCCCCCCCCCCCCCCCCCGGTTTTGATGGCTGTGACGTCACAGCCGGTCGCTATGGAAACGGTTTGATGTCACGGGGAGCTTGGAGCTCCGATCACCCCCCCCGCGTTCCGGCCGTTTCTCGGGATCCAACGGGAGCGTCCGAACACCGAACGCGGGGGAGAAACGAACTTTTCCCGTCGGCGCGGGACGCCGCGCGCCCGCCCCGCCCCGCGCCGGAGCGCCAAAGCGCGCGCCAACTCTCCGCCACGCCCCTCCTCCCCATCCCCATTGGCCCAACCCGCTCCTAATCCCTCCCCTCTCGTGACAGACAGCCACAGAGCCAATGGGCTGCGGCGCCTCTCCGGACACGCCCACCCTCCCCAGGCCGCGGATTGGGCGGGGCCGGGCGGTGACGTGCGAGGGAGAGGGTAGCAACAGTTGCCTCGAGACCCGGCGGCAGGCGCCATAGTGACCGTAGCCCTGGAGACTGTTACTTGCCAACGGGAGCAACGCGCGGCCCCGGCGGCCGGAGCCCAGCGCAGCCCGCGGCGCCCGGCGGGGAGGGCAGGTGAGCGGGGGCGATGCGCGCCCCGCCGGGCTCGGATGGGGTGGCGGGGTTGGGGGGGGGGGAAGCGGATCCCACCCGCGGCGGTGAGTGTTGGGGGGGGGCCGGGTCGCTTCATGGCCGCCCCCGGGGTCGGTGAGGCGGGGGGGGGACCCTCTCCCCTGCTCCATCTCCCTACTCCGCCCCCCCCCCCCCCCCCGGCCCTCGGTGTCCCCGGGAAAGTTGGGAGCGGCGGAGCGCCCCCCCCCCCCTTCCCTCCCGCGGTGCTGTGAGCGCTGCCCGGGACCGGAGGGCGCGCACGCACCCCGCACACACCCCGCCTCCGGCTTCATCGCGCCTCGTCCCTTCCCGTAACTCCGGGTGTCCGGTTGAGCGGTCGGAGGGAGCCGGGGCAAGCTGCGAGGGGACGCGGCCGGCAGCCGCGCTGCCTGCGCTCGCTTTCCCTCCGCTGCCCCCGCGCACTCCTCCCATCCCCGCTGGGGGCTCATTCCGACTCCAGCACATCCCTGTAGTTCGCCAGAGCTCGCGGATCCCAGCGCTTGCTTCGTCGTTAGTCTTAGAAACGAGCGAAAATTGCACTAAGTCCTATTTTTAAGCCTCTGCCGTCTATTCCTGACTTGGTTTCTCCTGTTTGTTTTGAATAAAGTGCGTTGTGAAACGAGACTCACCTCCTGTTAAAGCAGGATTTTGTGTATGTGCCTATTTCAAGAGTGAGTTCCTGCAGTCTGATTAAATCTTTCCATTCTTTTCGCTTAGATAACTGCTCTAAAGTCTTTATTTTGGGGTTTGCTATTGAAAGAAGCAAAACTTACTAATGAAAGAGCAAGGTGGAGTAAACAGTAATTTTATTAAATCTCCTTCATGGGGTTTTTTGCACTTGGAATACCCTTAAACCGATCATCCTCAGCTTGAAATCCATTTGCGAGTCAGGGATTTATTCATCTGCTTCTGGCCAAACTTTTCAACTCAATCTCGGTACAAATCATTGGAGAGCAGAGAGTAATTGCTGGCTAAGAAAAAAGATCAGTCTCAAAGCATAAACTTGAAGCTCCCAAAGCCTGGGGATCCTTCTCTGCCTCTGCTGTTTGCAGGCTGAGTTCGCCTCAGTCCCTTTAAGATGCATTCAGTCGTATCTTAGGCTTTATTTTCAAGTTACATGTCCGGTGGAAGGCGTTTTGGGAGGCTCTCTCATGGTTACGACGTGGTTCAGGATGGGTTAGATCAGCGGCTGAGGTTTCTGTTTCACTTCTGGATGTCTGAATTCAGGTGAGGGAAAACCACACTTGCAGGACCATTGGTGCACACCCATGTGCTGGGTTTTGGAGGTGCCTATGTTCTCAAAGCTGTTGCCGTAATGGTGAGGCTTGGAAATGCCTTTTAAAGCAGAATCTGGGTTCTCAGGTAGCTGCAGGATCTCAGCCTTAGGGGTGAAGGTGTGCACAAAATCAGGTGAGGGGTTGATAAGTGGAATTTCTTTGTCCCTGCTGGCTTTCTGCAGAACAGGAATGATCCCAGTGCGTTCGTGGTTGTGAGAGCATCCTTTGGCACAGAGGAATGTGAGGACCAGGTCCCTCAGACTTCACAGGGGACTCCCCCAGACAGTGCCTGCTTTGCATTTCCCTGCTGTGTCATTTGCATCTCATGAATTCCTCTCATAGCACCGTGTCCCTGTCCTGGGGCCCAGCTGCCAGCTCCGCTTGCTCCGGAAGGCTCTGCGCAAGCGTGAAATCCCAGCGCTGTGCTACGGCAACCAGAGAGGGGGCAAGACACTGGGGGCCATAGCCCAGTGCAGCAAATCCTCCCTTAACATCAGATCTGCCCTCTCAGAGAGCAGTTTGGAGGCTTTGTATGTAAGTTTAGAGGTTTGGTGTACAGACGGAGGCCTGTCTTCATCGAGGGACTTGGCATCATGCGTCCTGTTGAGTCCCGCGCAGCAGGGAGGGAGGGACAGGGTCACCTATCTCAAGGCTTGAGGCTGTGCATGATCTAGTGAGAGTCACTGTTAAATCACGTGTGAAGGACCTGAAGGTACCTTAAAAAACCACTTCCTCCAGACTTTTGCACGTGGAAATCTGTTCTGGTAATTTGAGGCCATAATCACTGAAGCTGTGAGCAGCCTCCGATGACATTGACTGGCCTCGTGTGTCCTGGCTCTCTGTTTGGGTAAATTCTCCACTTGGGAGTTCTCATTGCCACTAAAAGTCACCTCTGTACTTGCTACCCTCTCCGTCACAAAGCCTCTTCAGGGCTGCTGTGCGCGGAAAGCCTCAGTCAGTGGTTGATAACTGTGCCTTTTCCTTGCTCGAGCGCAGTGGAATAGATGGCGCCAGTCATTGTCTTTAAATAGTCTCACGCTTGTAACACCTCGGCGCACTGACAGCTGTTCTGTTTAATCACAACGTGTTTTCACTTTAATAGCGGCCGGTAAACAGAGCTGCTCTCACGCGTTCATTCCAGCAGATTTTCCTTGCTCGCTTTTAGCACTCCCGAGCTAAAAGCATCTTGCGGAGTCACAGCGCGGGGAGGGCTCTGCTGATTCAACAGGCGGATCTCACCCGCTCCGCTTCGCAGCCAAAGTTGCTGCTGGAGGCTGCCGAGTTATATTTAAACCGAGTTTTCCCTCTTTCCCTCCCTCGGAACAAATGCCAGAGCCGTTCCCGCCGGGCACCCGCCAGCTGGAGCACAGGGCTTGCCGTGGGTGCCAGGGCTTGCCGTGGGTGCTGTGAGAGGAGCACCCAACGCCCGTGCCTGCAGCTCCCTGATCCCGGGGTATGTTTCTGCTGTTGGAAGCATATGCAAAGCTTCTGTCTGCAGTCTGCACTTTGAGATGTGGGGTTTTTGTCTTATTTGGCCTGGCAGTTCCTTATTGCTTTGTTCAAACACAAATCCACCTTATTGTCTAAGAATGTGCTGGCTTTCTCACGTCAGGCTATCTCTGTCTAAGCAGTGTATGAACTAATTATGCCATAAATACATAGGCAACAAAAGGTTTCTTTGACACAAGCTACAGACCCCTTAATACACTGAACAAAAAGAAATCCTTCCGTATGGGGCCCTACCTCCAGACAGTCACCTTTCTTAAGACAGAAAGCACAGAGGAAATTATTTCAATGCACAAACCGTTTGCACTTAGGGGAGGGAGTTAAAAAACCAAACCCACCTTCGGCTTTGGGTGGTGTTTCTCTGATGTCTCTGTTTCCCCCAGCTAAACCAGAAGGACTAGAAAAGTTTAAATGTCCTTAATTCAGGGGACTTGTTCTGGCAATATGTAGTTATGTGTAGACGTGTGATTTCATGTCAATGAATGCAAAGATCTTCCTCTTCCAGGGATGCTCCTCTCGCTTACAACACTCTGGGGATAGGCAGTACCGTCAAGCATTCGATTGACAAGGAGTATGTGAAATTACAACAGAAACCAGAGAACCAGAGTCTTCCCAACCAGAACTTTCTAAACAGCTTTGGTGTGTTGATCTGGTGTTATGTAGGAGTTAAGGAGTCTAGCGAAGGGGTTTGAAAAGTCACATGAAGATGATTGAGAAGTTGCTTTTTTCCTACAGGAGGTTTCTGTTAGGAATTTATTTTCCTGAGCTTATTAAAGTCTCAGCTTAGAGACACAGACAAATATATTGTAGCGATGAAGCTTTGACAAGAGATTAGCAACTGAACATTGCAGCTGCTTTCAAGGAAACAGAGGTCACCTCGTGCCATGCCAGTGATGACTTTGATAATGGAAATGGAATAAACCAAGCCACAGATTCTTTCTTTTCTTTTCACAAATCAATATTGCACTGAAGGAAATCCTCAGTGCCTGTAAGCAAGAAGCTGACAGAGGTAATAATCGCATTGGGTGCAGCGATGCTCCTCACTGATGGGTCATTTAGTTCCTTGGTGCATATTGCGACCGTCCGGTTCCAGTAATGGCTTTGTTCTGTTTGAGGTGGTTCCTCTCTGGCTTTATGGGGAGAATGTTTGAATGTGCCCGAGGACAAACCACAGCAGGTACCTGCTGTGATGAAGGAATGGCTCCGGTGAAGACCAGCAGCTTGAGACACATCCCTGTCTTCTGTGGCAGAGAGACTTCATCAGAGTACCTGCTCTCCAGGAGCTGGCCTGTGCCTTGGGGCAGCCCGTGCTGGGCTTTAGGGTCCCTTCCAACCCAAATCAGTCTGGGATTGTGTGATTATGTGGCTGCTGGTTCTTCGAGGTTAATGCAGAGCGAAGAGCCCCACTGAACTGAGCCTGTAGTTAAGAATGCTCCTTCTTTTAGAGATGTCACCAGTTAAGACTGACAAGAAACATCAGGGGAAGAAGAAAGAAAGGAAAGGGCCCGAGTGGAATGATGATAAGCAAACAACCTCAGCATAATAAAGCAATTTCCTTAGCTGCCACCAGTCAGTCATTGTGAGACTATTCTTTAGTATCAGCCTAAGATCCCACTGCCACCATGACAACCCTGGAACTACCCTGGATAATTTCTGGCTTAACACACAGCTGATCAAACATTCACCTTGGCTGGGGAATTAGCTCAGTTATTCTGTTCCTCCTCATCTCTGGTGGGGGGTATTCAGCAGGTTTTAGGTAAAGGAACCTCATGCTGCAGGGTAAAACCCCCAGACTGGCTCTGTGTAACTGAGCAGGGAGACGCTGGGCCACAAGGACTTGTGGTTTTTTGTGCCTAGAACTATAATGATGAGAGAAATCAGGGCACTGAGCATGTAATTTTTATTATGGTCATGTATAGGCATCCAGCAGCCCTCCACTGGGATGCAGCAGCGATGGCCTCACTGCAACGCTGGTTGAAGTTATTCACCAGGTAGGAGGCACTTATCCAGGAAGCACTTAGATGAGAGAACTGCTGCTTGCCTTGTGAATAAATGGACTGGCTTAGATTTCAGAGTATTACCTTGTATGCAACCATTAGAGACAGCTGTGGAAGGTGAGGGGTTGTGAGCCACGTAATTCACGTGTCAAATTATACTGGAGCACAAAAGTGCTTTTTGGTCCTTACCACTGCTGTTTTCCACATTTTCATTCTTCCCAATTGAGATGCTGCTCAGGAGTTAAAAAACAGTTAAAGCCAACCAAAAAGCCCATCAAAACCCCTCAACGTGTTTGTGGGTTAAGAAGTGCAGTCAGCATTTCTGTGCCACTAAACTCTGTGTTCCCAGGGGTTTACCTGGCTATGGCAGTTCTGAGTCAGTTCATTACTTAATCTTTCTTGAGTTAAACCCTGTGAATGCTGGAGCTGCTCCAGTGCTGGGATGCCCCAATGTACCCTGGCACCCCGTTGTCCTGGTGAAGTACAGCAGAACACTGGGGCTGGTCTCTGTCCCAGAGTGCTCACAGGGCAGGGGCAGAGCAAAGGTTGTCTTACAGCAAAGACGGGGATTAATGACTTTGTGCTGGCAGAGGGGTTTTATCCGTCACAGAAACCTCCTCTGCACTCTCCATCCAAGACATTCCAGTGCGATGCCTCATCGGCTGCTGCTGCGTCATCCCTGTACTGTTGGGAAGCGCCGTCGCCACAGCCTTTGGTTACTAGGGAAGAGCCAAGGGAAGAGCCAGCTCCAGGTAGAGGATCATTAGGCAGTTTAAGATAGAGAACTCCCTTAGAGATCACCTCCGCTGAGAGCAAACACCCCCGATGCTGTCATGGAGGGAATGTGTGACGCACAAGCTGCTGTGCTGGTGCTCAACCTACAAACACCTGGGTTTTAGAGGTGCCTTTGGGAGTCAGCGTTTTGATTCCTAACAGGGTGTGATGACAGAGGGACACAAGTATAGGCCAGGCAGTGCCTTTCTGTTTATCCCATGGTATCCATTGTCACGGTGGATTACATGAGCTGGGGTAGTGGATTGCAGTGTAAGTCTCTCCTAAATACAAACTGTGGACTGGCTACTTTTCTGCATCTTTTTCATGGATGCAATCACTCAAAACCATGATTCACCGTATTATAATGCTCAGGAATTAAGTCCCCTACTGCTGTCCTGGGGGAAAATGTGCTTTGTCTGTAGCTCCACAGGTACCCTGCAAGCTCTGGTTTCGTATCTCATCTGTAAGAAGCACTAATCCTCGCTTCCTTGATGGGGACTGAAAAGAGAAAGTTTGGTATCAAAACATCTGAGGGTGTGTTTGTCACAATAAGATCTGTATGCTTATGCAGGCCCTGGGGCTATATCTGTGTATACACAGATGTGTGTGCGCACACACACACACACACATATATATATATATATATATACGCATCATGATCGAGTGTAGTATATATATATATATATATACACATCATGATCGAGTGTAGTTCCAAGAGCACACCACACTGAAGGATGTTTATTCCACACTTCCAGTGCACCTCCTTGCCTTCAGGCCCAGTCCTCACTGGGATTTCTGTGCCACCTTAGACTCTCCGATGGGATTGTGCTCTCACTGACTAAATCCCATCTTCTTCTGACCCAGAATCCACATCTATTGATACTTCCGGATCCGTTTGGGAAATGTGGCTTTATTTGCTCAGTGCTTTCTCATCCATTTCCCATTAAGGAAAAATCCAATTTCCAGGAGCCAGAAAGTTGAGCTGGGGAGACCTGTAAAGATTCGTACTTATAAAGTGCTTTGAAATCCTCAAGCGATGGCTGCTTTACTGATCAAAACCATTGCATTGTTGTGGCTGGTGTCATTCTTGCTTGCCTTCGTGCCCTGTCACAACCCGTTGTGCAGATGCCCTTGCCTTTTTCCCCTCCTGGACACTGAGATTTTAGCCTCCCTTCTTCAAAGGGCTACAGGGGAAGATGTGGAGATGGGCTCAGAGCTATGTTTTGGTCCTGAGGACTTGAAAGATGACAACCAAGCAAGCAACCAACCCCTGGACTTGTTAGAGCAATTCCTTGGGGGAAGTAAAGGGATTGGGGGTTTTCTTGCTGAAGTGGGGTCATTCTTCAGGCTGTTTTACAGTCCCAATGAACACACATGTAGAGTGCTCTCAGGAAGTGAAATCTACTGGGGAAGATGAACTGTAGCTGAGCTAAACTCCACTGTTCTTCTTGCTCTGTTTGCAGTACCTGATGAGAAACACAGGCTCGTTTCAGTGACACTCCCTCTCTTTGCACATATCCAGAGACAGTTTATGGCTTGGATTGAATTTTTGCAGCTGTATGCTAACCTCATGGCCTTAAAACTCCAGCTTTTTTCATAAATGCCACCAAATAGCTGAAGTAATAGCTCATACATTGCAATGCGTATTCATGTTCCCCAAAGAATTTCCAATACTTTGGTGATGTGTCTCTTATTAGTCTATCATTAAGGAATTTTTGTGATAGCTTTCATTTTGGCTGCTCTTTGGATGCATTTACATTATGATGTTGGACAACAAAATGTTCCACAGTGAACATTTTGAATGCGTCTCCTGATTTCTAACTGCTCTCTTCATATATCAGGATTGAATTACAGGACATTAAGCAGTTATTTCTGCTGGAGAAAAGCAAATTGGCTCTGGATGAGTTCTGCACTGCTGGCTTATGGCCATCCTAGGCTAGTAGGGAATTGGAAGTTGGACCTGTAACCTCTTTAAACCTCAGCTGGGTACAGCAGGTTGGCTGTGTTATTCCTTGGAGATAAGAGTGCGTTGAAGAGCTGTTTGGAAGGTGAAATCCCTGTCCTGATGCCTTGTGCTGGGTTTATAACATCAGTGGGTGTTTTCCCACTGCAGGAGCATAAGCACCGTTCCCCTGTGGACACACGGGAGCACACACACGTGGAACTGGAGGGCAAGGCTGTAAAGACAGTTTTCCTAAATTCCATTCTGTTTCTCTTTGCCAGTGGCTTCTGGCGCCATTGCTGGACCTGCCTCTTTCCTAGAGAAGCCAGTGTCTCTTGTGAACTCCGTAGAAACTCCTTGTGGTGCTCCTTTGAGTCCATGTCTTGAAGGTCCCCCCATAGCTTCATGTCCGTGTTGAGGATGAGCTGACTTTTGGAGGTCCCCCCATAGCTTCATGTCCGTGTTGAGGATGAGCTGACTTTTGGAGGTCCCCCCATAGCTTCATGTCCGTGTTGAGGATGAGCTGACTTTTGGAGGTCCCCCCATAGCTTCATGTCCGTGTTGAGGATGAGCTGACTTTTGGAGGTCCCCCCATAGCTTCATGTCCGTGTTGAGGATGAGCTGACTTTTGGAGGTCCCCCCATAGCTTCATGTCCATGTTGAGGATGAGCTGACTTTCGGCATATAGTGGTGATGGGAGGAAAACCACGCTGATGTGGATGCTCAGCTGAACAATGTGCATTATTGCTGCCGGAGTGCTTTTTCTGTCTGAGCAGCTGAAGTGCAGATGCAGAGGAGATGGTGTTTTCTTTTCCCTTTCCATCTGCAGAAAATGAATGTCATACTTGCTTTTTAAAAGCTGCTGTTAATGGCTCGATTGCATGGACTCCCCTGACCTATACCACTGAACTAAACCCATTTGCTTTTGATTTACAACATGCTAAATAAGAACAGAGACTGACCCTTCTGTTTTGGAAGACTCAACTGGAAATTCAGGAGTAACAAAATCCCCCTTTTTTTTTGCCTGTGAAACAGGCAGATGGGACCATTCAACATCTCATTTGCTATAGGTTATTTTTACTGACGTCTGGTGTCAACTAGCATCACAAGCAAATATTTAAGAATAAAATACCATATCGCTGACTTACAACTCTGTTGCTGTTGGTTTACACTTACTATGGTTATAAAATCACTGGTATTGGCAAAGGTTCTGTTGGCAGCACTGGAATTGTTTGTCTATAGCATTTTAAAGCGGTTGTGTTTGCTGCTATTGCGTTAATGGAAAGCGTGTTTTGACATCTTCCCCTTAGCTCCCTGACTAAACTTGGGATTTGGAATTCCATCTGGCTGCACTGAAGAAACTCGTTCCTCGGTTCCTCCCCCAAACCTCTCCTTGGTAACTAAAGGAGCCACTGAGAAGGTTCAAGTGGTTTTTAAGAGAACAAATCATTCTGCTTTGAAAACTGGCAGAGCAATGGTCTCTGCTGGCTACCTGCTGAAGGAGGCTCTTCAGAGGTACTGGAAGCCTTTTCTAAGATGCTTCAAGTTGTTTGAAGCACGTTTGGCTCATAAATGCCTTCAAATCATAGCCCAGGAGAGGGTGTAAGGAGGGAAGTAGAAAAGGGTCAAGTGTGGATGTGGTAGAAACCTCAGTCCCACTACTTTAAGTTACAGAATAAACGGATGTTTCATTTGACAGTGCCATAAACCATCTGTAATTAATGCTCCTTGACCTGTCCTTTCCCTTATTATGTCTCCTTATTTTCCTTCTCTGTCTATGTGGGGAAAGATGCTGCAAGCAGGGGGATGGCCTTGTGGAATGTCGGGTTTAGCAGCAGCTTGCATCTTCTGGCTTGGTTTTTTAAAGGCAGGTTTATGCAATTCAGTCAATGAAAGGAAAATGAAGAGAGAGCAGTCGTGGGTCGAGAGCTAAACAGCTCCTCATTTAAAAAGAGCAACAGTGAAGTGAATCCCCAGCAGCAGTGGAAGATGGGGATGCTGGCTGGTTCCTCTGCTGCTTTTGAAGCTGCACAGCTCCGGGGAATCAGGCTGAGGTGGTTTAATCGACCACTCGTGCAATGTCTGTCATGGGAACAATCCATTGAAAGCTCACACAGAGGAGCAGGGTCTTGGCTCTTAAATGTCTCGCCCTGATCTCCCTCTGCTTCACATCATGACAAATCTTCATTGCTCTTTGCAGGAGAACGAGGAGGAGAAGCTGCTGCTGATGGCTCAGAGCCATTCAGACCAGGTCGATGCTTCAGGTGGCTCTGGGGGATGTTTAAGGCCGTGGTGTTCAGTGGTGCTCCTGGATGCAGTCATGGAGCTACAGCTCCAACAGCATCCTCACACCTCCGTAGCTGTTCCAGAGAGCAAATATCTGCTCCTGGGTCTTGCAGCTTTGCTGCAGGAGTCCTTTAAGGCAGCTGTGGTGTCCCTGCAAGGGAGGCTGACCTTGCTTAGAACCATAACAGCTTTAGTGCGTAGAACAGTCGCAGCTCGTTTTTGCTCTGTTTAGGCTCTCTGTGTGAATTTGCAAACATCTGGATGGCCCAGAGATCTCCACCTCCTTCCTGGGGCCTGGCAGAAGAGCCCTGATTTCTCCCCCATCACCACCATTGCATTCATATGCTTTAAGAATTACAATGTGCAGCTGATGGTGAGGAGGAGCTGGAACACGCAGAGATGAACACAGGGGCACAGCGGGGCCAGTTTGGTGATGGAGTGGCACAGGAGGCACCCTCCACCCTGTCCAGGGTGCTCTCACCATTTAAACTCAGCCTGACCAAATAGGCCTGACAGACTGTTGCCATATGAAATATCCATGGGAAAAAGCAGATGTCCCAAGCACTGATCCTTGTGGTGTCTGGCTTTGTCAGGTTGATCCATTCTCCTGTGCAGTAAGGAATCATGGAATGGTTTGGGTTGGAAGGGACTTCAGAGCTCCTCCAGCTCCAACCCCTGCCACGGGCAGGGACCCCTTCCACTGGAGCAGCTTGCTCCAAGCCCCTGTGTCCAACCTGCCCTTGAGCACTGCCAGGGATGGGGCAGCCACAGCTTCTCTGGGCACCCTGTGCCAGCGCCTCAGCACCCTCACAGGGAAGAGCTTCTGCCTGAGAGCTCATCTCAGTCTCCCCTCGAGCAGGTTAAAGCCATTCCCCTTGGCCTGCCTTCACCCTTGAGAACATGGTGATGCTCAGGGTATTGCTTCTCACTCTGCCTGTTTAAATGCTGTATCATTTAAAGTGGGCTTCATTACAACACACTTTTGGACTGGAATATTCCTAGAAAACTTTTCTTTTCGCTAATGGTGCTGCATCTTTCTACTAGTATTTGCTTTGCTGATTGTTTGGCCTTAGGAGAATAGCTGTGTTGTTCTTAGCACTGATGGTTTTCTTTCTAGAGGAGATGCATTTGTTTTTTTCCATCCTTGAATAATTTAGCTGCTGTTGATAGCTTAAAATGCTATTTTTCAGAGTAACTGGGTACTTGAGTTAGGCTGCAAATGAATGCTCTTCTGGATTTCCACCTGCAAATTACAAAGCTGCTACATGAAGTTGGCTATTACAGAGCTTTAGGGAATCTAATTTAGTTTGCATTTAATCAATTTGTTTTGTGGGGGAAAATTGATATCAAATCTGGCAGTGATTTTAGCAGTTATGTTTCAGAAATGAAATGATGCCTGATTCTGGTTCCGCATGTGCTGGGACATTAGTGTTAGGAAAAAACCAACAAAAAACCCAACCCAAACCCCACAATTATTGCTTCTCTTACTTGTGAAATGGGCAGAGGCACTGTGTGTAAAGAGATTTGTTTCCAGTTGAAAACGTTTGTCATCCTCAGCTGTAGCGCACTGTTGTTGCTCACCAGTGCAGCCCTAACCCAGGAAACGTCTCATAACTTGAAAAACAAACATTTTCTGGCTGGCCTCTGTTAGAGACAGCATTTAGCCTGAACACTTGAATTAGATGGTGACATGAATTATAGCAGCCTGGAATGGTTCGGGTTGGAAGGGACCTTAAAGCTCTTCCAGCTCCAACCCCTGCCACGGGCAGGGACCCCTTCCACTGGAGCAGCTTGCTCCAAGCCCCTGTGTCCAACCTGGCCTTGAACACTGCCAGGGATGGGGCAGCCACAGCTTCTCAGGGCAGGAATCCAGAGGATGCTCTCACTTGAGGCAAACACTGATTTCTTTGCTGGAACACGGCAGTGAGATGTGATACTGGGGGGTACCCTTCTCGTCCCTGACCTGAGGCATGCAGAAAGGAGGAGTGTGTGAAGATGTAAAGCAAAGCCCAACCTTCTCACTGCTTGCTAGTGGCACCTGAGCTGAGCTGGCATTGCTTGGCAGCTCGTGTTTGGGATGCAATGGGACATCTGAAGAGGGGGATCTGACACCAGGACCTGCTCCATTTCCCAGGCTCCAGAGGTGTGTGGATGCTCTTCTGTGCTCCAACTCCTGCTCTTCCCACTGTTGCTCAGCTTGCAAGTGGAGGGATTCTTAGCATTCCTTCCAGTCTGCATCTTAGCTACACAACGTCTAATTACACTGCTCCACAACAGCTAGCCAGCAAATTAACATTAGAATGGATCTCAAGGTTTGTAATTACTCACAAATGTCACTAAGCTGGAGGAACCTGGTCTCTGCCTATCACCAGTCTCTCCTCCCAGGGCAGGGCTGTGCAGCCACCTTCTTCTCCTGCTTCTGGAGTCTTCCTATAGGTGCAAAATTCCTTGTCCTGAGGCCTTATTGTCCTTAGCAGCACCTTCCTCCTCTGTTGTTGTGGTAATTACTTTGGATACAGAAGTGTCACCAGAGTTAGGTGAGACCAGGCTCATAAGGGGAGCTGAATATGTGTCTTGGTTAAACCACGACTGAATTTCTTCACTGGGCTGAAGTTTCCCAGCCATTTCTACACCCTGGCAGCTGCTGCTTTCTCCTCTCTTCTCCCAGATCTGATTTTTGTTCCTTCAGGCAAAATATCTGCTGTAACTGTTGGAAGAGTTGCCTGTGGCAGTGATGGGGATGCTGCTTAGAAACCTGGCTCTCCTGACAGAGGGGAGTAGGAAACCTCACACATTGTGTAGTCTACCTTAGTGCTTGTCCTTGGGCAGGGCAGTGGCCTCAGCATCCTTTCTGCTGCTCATCTGCCCTGCTTTACAGCAAAAGCAGGGGTTATCGTCACAGGAGCCACCACCTCCAAAGGGATAGCTCTCACTGTTCAGGGGCTGGAAGCAGCAGGAGCAGTGGGGATGTTTGCATTGTTTCCTTCTGGGCTCCAAACTTAAAGCAGGATCTTGGGCTCCCTGCATAGACAGCACAGAGGCAATTACCTCCAGAATTTGCCTCAGGGTAGCTGCATCTCCTGGTACACCAAAACCGAGCTTTTCAGCCTCTAACAAGAGTATTTGGGGGTAGGTGGCTGGTGCTGGGTGCTGGAAACCCTCTACATCTCATAGCACCTGCATCAAGAGCATCCTCTAACTAAACAGGGTCTGTCCAACCCTTACCTGGTTTTCACTCTGTTTTCCAGCTTAGTTTAACCAACATTTGCTTTTGGGAAAAGAACTGTGTGCTGTGAATTGAGGTTTGCTGCCTTTTTGTGGAGAAGGGGGGAAGGAATGAAATAATAGTTAATACTTAATGCATATGAGCAGCAATGCTGCTGGGGTTGCCTAGCAGCCACTTAGACAAGCAAGGGAATAAAAAGGGCTGTCTGAATGTGGCTGGAGCTGCTTTCTGGGTTTGTGGGTGGAATCTGACCCATGCAGTCCAGGTTGGGTTGGTTTTGGGAGGGGGAGGAGATGGTGGAATTTACAACTAATGGATATTTTAGCTCTGCCGGATCATCTCCATCCGCTCCCTCACCCCCATCTGGTTTTCCTTTTCACTTTTTCAAGTGCAACTTGGAAAGCTTGAGCCGAAGGGAGGTGTTAGAAGTTTTGTATGATTTCTGGAGCTGGAATGGGCAGAAAAACCTCCTTCAGAGAGACTTCTTCCTTCTCTTTAGGACTGCATCTCGCAGTCTGGAGAGCATTAGCATTTCACGGCCTCTTCAATGTGCCGCTCAGCACAGGCAGTAGATGCTGTGTAGCCTGGAAATAGCTCCTGCAGTCACACTTGACGCTTCTACCATTGCTCTCACGCTTGCAAGGAGTGGATGTACGTTTAATTTTCTGCAAAGCAAAAGCTGAAAGGGCTAAAAAGGAAAAAGGGAGGAGGGAGTTGCTGTATGATGGTGACTAAATGCTCCCCCTCATGGGACCAGAAAATCCCCAAAGGATAAGGTTGGATTAAACCCCATTAGGAGATAAAACGAAGGAAGGCTGTTTAAAAAGTGACTTTTTGAAACTGGGTTCTTCTTTTTACTTGCTCACTAAAGGTTGGAAAGCTGGAAACCCTTTCTCTTGTCAGGCATAGCTCAGTGGGAGCAACAGGACTCCAGCAGCTGAAATGCTAAACCCCTGCCAGCATCCACACTCCAGAGGAGAGGTGTCAGCTCTCCATTTCAATGTGTTTGCCTTATCTCAGCGGTAACTTTTTAGCATATTAAAGCAGGAATGATGGCCCTTAGCACAAAGAAATGGGATCTTGGACTAAATGTGCCCATCTTAATAAGATATGAGCATCAGGGCAGCCAAACTCCTTTACACCTTGAAATGAGTTGATTGGACTTGGGTCAATGCCAGCAAAGAGATCACTTTAGTAATTTTGGTGGAAGGAGCAAGGTCGAGTTGTGGCTGCTCTCATAGAATCCCAGCCTGGTTTGGGTTGGAAGGGACCTTAAAGCTCATCCAGTTCCAACCCCTGCCATGGGCAGGGACCCCTTCCACTGGAGCAGCTTGCTCCAAGCCCCTGTGTCCAACCTGGCCTTGAGCACTGCCAGGGATGGGGCACCCACAGCTTCTCTGTGCAACCACATTTCACACAGCATCAAGACTTCAGTGCTGGAGTTTGCCATAAGGCAATAGGCAGGGTGGGAAAAGGTATCATTAATCAAAGGAGCTTGTTTTGAGTTTCATTTTCTCTGCAGTGAATGCAAATGCTCCTGCATCACCTCAACCAGCTGCTCATGGTGTGGGTTTTTCCCTTTGCAGGGGAGATTCTTCAAGTTATGCCATTTCTTAATTCTCAGTTGTCACTTTTACATTGCCAAGCTCTGCCCCTCTCCTGCCTGTCTTGCACGAGTATCAGCTCTCTGATGAATGTGCCCAGTGCTATGAGTCCTTCACCCAGTGGGTGAGTGATGTCTGCTTTCCATGGCGTGTGCCTCAGAGAAGCAAATACCTTGCTGCAATTTGTGCTGTGCCCTGGGCATCTGTGCTATTGGTTAGAGAAACACCCGAAACCCATGGCAAAGGCAGTGCTAAAAGCACATCCACATCTGGAAACCAGCAACCCCTGTCGGTAATCACTGTGTGGGTGAACTGATGGGGTGCCGATTCCTAAGCTTGGATTTAAAAGTTGGAGGGATAAAATTCTGCCCAAATTCGGCTCCTATTGAATTGGGGAACCTGTGACAGCAGCATGTGGCCTTAATGGTGATTAGCAAACACAGCAGAACTTTTCTGTTTCAGATCATAGCACTGAGCCCAGGACAATGATGTGTTTCCACCAGCCCAGCAAAAGCCTGTCTCTAAGCTTGATTTCCACCTTAACATGCTCTACGTGTTTGTAAGTTTTTGCTTATGATTAATTGCCTCAAATTTTAATGTAAAAAAAAGCAAGGTAGAGAATTTAAATGAGTTTCCTACGTTCATGGAATTAGAAGAAAACATCTTTTTGGTGAGGTCCTCCTCTTTATCAAATCAGAAGGCGCTCACAAACCACACACGCCCTCTCCCAACAGCTCATTTCCCAGCCTACCTTCCTCAGGCTCACACATACCACTAAGGAAAGCAAACCTGGTTTATGTAAGCCAAATCCTGCTTTAAAGGGATCTAAATTGGGTCATGGAATGGTTTGGGTTGGAAGGGACCTTAAAGCTCATCCAGCTCCAACCCCTGCCACGGGCAGGGACCCCTTCCACTGGAGCAGCTTGCTCCAAGCCCCTGTGTCCAACCTGGCCTTGAACACTGCCAGGGATGGGGCAGCCACAGCTTCTCTGGGCACCCTGTGCCAGCGCCTCAGCACCCTCCCAGGGCAGAGCTTCTGCCTAAGAGCTCATCTCCATCTGCTGGGAAACCTCTAGGAATCTACACATAGGTGGTGGTGGGGGGGAAATAAAGTTGCAAGAGGACTTGCTCAGGGACTCGCGTTTGCAGGGAGTTGCTGCTGGTGCCTCCCCGGGGCAGCAAACTGCAGACCCAGCCTGGGGGGGGGGGTAGCGTGTGCGTGCGTTTGCCTGATGACCAGTTACAGCCAGAAGAGGTGAACTCCTTCAGAATGTTTGTAAAACCAACCCAACCCAAGACGGTTCCTTTCCTGGGCATCTGCTTTGGAGCACAGCGAACTGCCCAGCCTGCTAACCCGTTTATTCTGAAATAACAATTAAATAAAGCCCAAACAAAGCCCCGGAGCCCTCGGTCCCGTTCCGCCCCCCCCCTCCCCGCGCAGTTACTATAGCAAAGAAATTATTTGTCAGTCCTCCCGGGCTGCTCAAAATACCCGCTGACATATTTAGTGAGCGCTCGCGGCGGGGAGGGCGGGCGGGGATGGGGATGGGGATGTTTGGTTTGGGAAGCGCTCCCCGCGTTGCCGAGCAACGCGCCCTGGACACGGGAGGGGACCGCGTCGCCCTTGGCAACCGCTGTTGCTCCCCAAACAGCGCTGCCTGCGCATCCTCCCCATGGATCGGCGGCTTCCTCCGCCCGCGCCGCGCGTCCGAGGGGCTGGGAAGGGTCCCTGGGTCCCCCCAAGGTAATGTCAGGGTCGGGGTTCAAGTCAGCTTCCCCCTCCGTGAGTTTATGGCTCGAAAGGGCTTAAATCTTCCCTGTCGGTGTCACGGCCTCCGAGCACAATGAGCGCAGCACTGGAGGATGTTAAACCGCAGCTTTGCCTTGCCTGCTCAGTGGATGGAGACGACCAAGCGGTTTGTGGGTGTCGTCTGAGCCCCTCCCTAGCCAGGCTGAGGACAGAAGGGGCAGTGGCCTGAGAGGCTGCTCAGAAGGAGCCACCCCCCCTCTTTATGTCTCCAGGCCAAACCCACTGCCCTCAGGAATTTATTGCCTGGATAAAAGGCATAATTCACTTCATTCTAGTTCAGGAACAGTCAATTCTCTTTCTTTGGGCTATCAGAGCAGTTGTTGCAAGCTCTTCTCCCATTCGTCTAGAGTACGCTCTGTCCTATTGCTGTCCTCACCTAAAATACAGCAGGGCTTTTCTCCAAGAGCAGAATATTCAAATACCTATACCCCAAACTGCGTTTCTAGGGCATCTGAAGCAGCCTTCTCGTTTCTTGCCTTTCCAGGAAGAATTGTGTGTTTCTAGATAGTTGTGTCTTCTGTCTGGGGTGGTGTTAATGCTGGAGTCTGCAGTACCCATCACTAAGTGCTGTATGAACCCTCAGTTTCTGCAGGGAAATACCCAGCACCTTGGCCCTCTTCTCTGTGCACTCTTACCAGTGCACTGGAAAGCAATTGCTCCTGTCCCATTGCTCATGCCGATGTTTGAAAGAGACAACGAAGTGTCAGGAGAAGGAAACCATCTTCCTCCTCCTCCTTGTGCCTGCCCAGGCACTACCTCCCTCTCAGAGGGGAACAGTGACCACTTCTTGTTTCTCTCCTTGCTCCTTTCAGGCTTCTCAAGCTCCCAAATACAAACCCACAGCATCACCAATGCTCGTGACCACTTGCTCATCCCCTTGAGCCATCTTTCAGCCCATGAGCAGCCTCCAGAGCCCTCAAGCTCAGGCTGTAAAATCCAAGACGAAGTTGTCTCTCCTCTGAATGGCCACAGTTGATGTTTGTGGCTTGTTCTGCTTAACCTTGTTAAGCCCCACACTGCTTTTGAATGGTGCTGTATAAATAAATAACAACATACAAGGCTGTGCTGGCAGCGGTTGCTTCTGTATTTGTTGGTCACTGGAGAGGCATGATGGAAACAGCCACATCTAAATGAAATCCTGCAGCAGATCTCCTGCTTCACACTTACAGTGGCATATTCCACACTTTTCTGCCACAGGACAAGCTAGAAAAGCTGGTATTGCAAAACCACAGTCGAATACCAAGGTTTGCAGTTCCTGGTCCCAAAATAAGTCCAGTTCCCTGTGTGTGGGGGGTGGGAATTAGCTGTACCCAGGTACCTGGGATCATCCTGAGAGCACACAGAAGCAGGGCTACAGACCTCAGGGCTCAAATAACCAGATGTTCTGATTTGGGTGACTAAGCTTTGGCGTAGACAGGAACTTTTGGAATGCTTTTGTGCCAGATTTTCACTTGATGTGCTGTATTTCCCCTGGTGAATCAGAGCCTGGGAAACCCCTGCAGTGCACCTATTAAACATGTGAGAAAATGATTAATTTGAACCCAGAAGTTGGGCTTGGTTTTGCCAGGTAGCACCAAGGCTTATGTTGGAGCCGGTATCTGAAGGGCCTTGGTATGGAGTACAGTGTGGTGTGTGACTTGTAATTCCTCCTTCCGGAAGCTTCCTTACTGCTCACCAGACATCAGGGTGTTGTTTCGTGGGTACCATTATTTGCCACCATTATAGCAAACCCTTCCTGAAGTCAAAACTGGGCTAGTGAAGAGGAAGGCAACAACTCTTCCATCCCTGGCAGTGCTCAAGGCCAGGTTGGACGTGGGGGCTTGGAGCAAGCTGCTCCAGGGGAAGGGGTCCCTGCCCGTGGCAGGGGTTGGAGCTGGAGGGGGTTTAAGGTCCCTTCCAACCCAACCCAGGCTGGGATTCTGAGTTTCAAGCACTCATTGGACTTTGAGAACAAACAGGGGCTCCCAGGTGATTCTATTGGGAGTCTGAGGGTGAAATGCAGAGGCAGTGAATAGGCTGCAGGCTGGCCCCTGCGGTTCTGAGCACCCAAAGGGATGCGTTCAGATCTGAAGGAATCCAGTCCTGGCTTTGACACTTGGAGAGTATTCCTCTTATTAACCCAGAAAGCAAACAGGACGGGGTTTTGGGGGGGGAGGTTCACAGCGTTACATTGCCCGTGGTCAGGTCTGAGATCCATGCACATGGGATTTGTGCACACATTAAACCATCACAGCATCTGCTCTTCAGTCTCCGCTGGCTCTTAAGGAAACTCCACATTACACAGCCAGCACGGACACATTCCTCCCTCTCTTCTGCCTCTCTGAAAGTTACTTTTAAAGCCACAGCAAAGATGAGTGAGCTGCTGTTACACAACAGTTCCGTGTGTGTGTGTGTATCTGTATGACTTGACTTGAGTCCATGAAATCTAATTAAAGACCGAGTGTCTATTTGTATTTTGGTGTATTATTAACTTGCTAATAAAAGCTGTTTCCAAACTTGTATTTTTCCATGAGGACCAGGTTGCTGAAAACAGAAAACCAACCAACTAACAGAGCCCCTAAGCAGCTCTACACTGCCTGCTGCCCTTGAGATGTGTGCTTTGGGTTTATCTGTGTTTCCAGGGAACTGGAGCTCTTGGACAAGCAGCCTTTGCTTCTGGTTTAAATTCATTTAACCTCATCAGTGGAAGGGTCTGGTGCCTTCTCTGTTTATAACATTTCACAGCAATATAACAAGCAGCCTCTCCAAAATCAGGTTCTTATCAGGTTCCTTGTCGTGTTTGTCTCCCCCTTCCATCCCCTTCACTTCCTGCCGCTTACTAAAAGGCTAAAGGTTGTGACATGAGGGTCAGGATGCCCTTCTGATGATCACCCTTCAAGTGCCAGCCCCTGCTCATCTGACAGGGCTTGCTTTCAGCTGCAATGGCCATAAGGGCACCTTCCCCCTGCCCAGAGCCCAGAGCTGGCCCAAACCTCTCCCCTCTCCTCTGCAGGAAGGGGATGCTGGTTTAGGAGGGGCTGGTTGTGAAAGGTGAAAGCTGCTGCAGCCCTTGGGATGCAGATGGTACCCGAGTGCTTGTGTCTGCTGCTGGGGATGCCCAGCACCATCCTTGGTGTTGGTGCAGGCATTCTGGGCTGTCCTTGGTGTGTGATGAGGGGTTTGGATGGAGGTCAAGGCTTTGATGAGCTGAGATTTGTCCTGTCTTAACCTGCTCCAGCGTTTCCTGGCTCCCTCTGAAAGCCAGAACAGCAGGTTCTTCTTCCAGGGCTTTTAGAGCCACTTTAAACCCAGGAAATACTGCAGCTCTCCTAAGTCCAGCTGGGATTGTGACTGTGCCAATTGTAGAACATGCTGGACAAGGATTAAGTTCGGGTGCTAACCAGCCAGACTTCCAGATGCACCCATCCCTAACAGGGCATCCCCTCTATCTTCTGAAGGAAGAGGGAACTCCTAAACATGGGTGCTGATAGGGCAGGTTCTCTTTGGTTCAGCCACCCAAAAGTGAAGAGTTTCATGGATGGGTGAGCTGGAATCATGTTCCAGGGGAACACCTGATATTTCTTCTAGATGGCAGGCTTTGGAGACACATGCAGCAGGGAATAAAGGATGTGTGTGCACACAGAGGCAAGCTGGGGCTGATGCAAGTGTTTGCCTCAGTTCTGCTCTGAGGTGGTGTGATTCACTTGGTCTCATTTGCATTCACATCCAATAGATCTCATAGAATGATAGACTCATGGAATGGTTTGGGTTGAAGAGACCTTAAAGCTCATCCGGTTCCAACCCCATGTCACAGGCAGGGACACCTTCCACTAGGCCAGGTTGCATTTCCTTTTCCAAGGTATTAAACACTTCCTTTCTATGCCCTGGTTAAAACAGAGCCGATGCCTTTTCAGGGCAAATTCCTAAATAGAGACTAAGCCAAAAATGTTGAACCAACTGGAAAATAGCGAAGTTTTTCTTTAGTAAAAAAATGGGGCATAGAGGGTGGTGGATAAACTGATGGATAGTGTGCATCTGCTGGAAAAGAAGGTCAAAATCTGCTCTTCCCGGCACTCCTCTTATTTTCAGTCGCTTTTGAGAGCACTGAGGATTCTCAGGAGTGAATCTATGCAATGTCAAACCCCTCATTCCTCTTTTAGAGCCCATATAAGAACGTGATGCTCAAATAGCATTTTTATTCCTTCTGAATTCCCTTACTCCTGTTCTGGTTTTCCTATTTATGCAAGCTCCAGGCCAACTAAGCCTGAATAAAAGTGCCAGAAACCAAAGAACCCTTTTAAAATGTAAAAAACCCTTCTTTTGAAGCATGCAAAAAACGCACAAAACCAAGCAAAAAGAAAGCAAGCAAACCCCTGGCTTTGGATTTTGATCCCAGCAGTGTTCTGGATGAGAAGTAACCATTAGGGGGGTTGAAATTCAACTGCAGCATCCCCAGTATTTGCAGTAAAATGCCAGCTATCAGGAGGTTTCTATAAAGGGATGGCTGTATGCTGAACTTGCAGATGGAAACGGGACCATATGTGATTCCCTGGTTATTTCACCCCCTGCTCAGCCCAAGAGCCATTTGACAGGAAGAATCCATGGAGCCCAAACTGTGCACAGCTGAGCGCCCGGTGCTGGGTCTCCTACATGGCATTAGCTCCTGCTAATATTAAAGATGTCCAAAGGTTACCTCCTGCATTGATTCAGGGTAAAGCTTCCTATAAAATGCCATTAGCAATAACATCCAGCTCTTGAGGTTTCCTGCAACCCTGGTGCATCCACCCTTTTTAGTCCTGTGTCTGCATGGAATGAAGCTTCTGTCTGTCCCCGTGACAGATTTATCTTGGATTCCTTCTATGGGATGCGGCTGACAACATGTGCAGGTGATGATTAAAAGTTCAGGATAGCTCCTTTTAGCAGGAGAGCTAGTGCACTAGGAGTGGGCTTCCTGTGTGAACAAACCCATCAGAAATAAAACAAGCAAGTGTAATTAGAGCAAGTTCACCTGGAAAAAGACACTTTCCCCACCTTTTTATAGAAAAATAATGTAGTAGAATAATTGATAGTTCTTGAACAAGAAACTCATCAAAGATATTTTCCTTTCCCTCACTTCTGTTCCAGTATTACATAGCAGCCTCCCAGTATCTGAAGAGAAGGCTCCAGGGAGACCTCAGAGCAGCCTGAGGTCTTGTAGCCCTAAAGGGGCTACAGGAAACATGGAGAGGGGCTTTGGACAAGGGTGACCAAGTAAGCTTTGAAAAGCAAATTAAATATAATCCTTTATGATACTTGTCTTCAAATAGGTCTTCAAATACTCGTCTTCAACTAAGCAAGTGATTCACTGGAACAGTGACAGTGTTGGTGCTTCGAAAGCAGCACTAGTATGGATGTAGGATCAGTCTGGATGCTGGTGTAGGCTAGCTCATGCATTTTACATTTCTGCCTTCAGAAAAGAAAGAGATATAAATACGAGACCTAAATACCCCATGAGAGCCAAGACTGTGCCAGTCCCACCCCTGCTTTCTGTGAGGCTGCTCCTCAAATAGAAACGTGAGGCAGGGGAGGATTGTATTCACTTCAGCTGGTGACATCTCCCAGTATGAAACCACCGAGGAGCTGGGCTGCAGTTCCAACAGAAGCAACCCTGGGCCTGAGGAAGTCAAGGACTTAAACCCTCTTTTATTTGAAGGCTCAGGGCTGCCTGGGGTGCTGCTGGTCCTTATATGTCCCATGGAGCATGGACCAGAGCACCAAAGGAAAGCAGCCCAAATACCTCCCTGTGGCAGGCTCCTGCTCTGGCTCTGCTCAGCAGCAGGTACTGGATGCTTGCGTGTTGGCATTTAGCTCTGAAATGGTTTTGTTTGAGTGCTCAGGAGCTCGTAGTTTATATGAAACCATTCCTTGGAAAAACACTTGCAGTTCCTCATCTCTTGGCAGCACAGCCCCAGCACCCTTCCAGCTCCTTCCTCTCCTGAGCTCTTTTGGGGACCTTGGGAACCGCTGCAGAGGATGCTGCTGCTTTCCCTTCTCGGCACTTGGAAGCTGTGGGCTGTTCTCCTGCTGTCCCCTCTTTCCCTCCCCGTTCTGGCTGCGAATTGCTCCTCTTATCTCTGCTTTCCCAGCCTTTGGCAGCTGGTTTAGGCAGGGGAGATTAACAAAGGCAAGGCCATTTACATGAAGGCAATGTGGTTTATGAATGGAACGGTGAGAAGTGGAGTTTTTATCAGCCCCCAAGGCTAGTGATAGTACTACTTGTCTTTCTCAAATGCATTCAGACTTTGAGGCCAGTGCTCAACAAATCCCTTACCTGGGGGAGTATTGTGGCTTTTTTAGGAGTGTGAAACTTGAAGCCTGGGGAAGGGGAAGCATCTGTTCAAGGTCATGGAGCAAATCGGTGGCAGAACCAGAAACAGCACCCAGAAATTCTTAGTTGTTTTCTGTCTTTTCTTTCCTGTTTGCTTGGATACCGAGATAGCTGTGAGTAAACAGGAGCTTTGTTATCTGCCTGATTCATTCAGGGATGATGCAAGCTGGAATCCAGATTTCTGCAGCGCCTTCCACAGTCCTGATGCTGCCCCTGGCATCACCAGCCCCATTGAGCAACCAGAGTTTTGAACTTGTCTCTACCTGAATCGCTGATGTCTTGAGCGATTTCATTCCTGATGCACGGTCAGGTCCCATCTGCTCTTTTCCCTGGCATAACAACTGACTTGTCTCTTTGCTCTTCTTAGCCCAGCAAGGAGCCCTGGATGGGGATGCTGCTCCTCTCTGTGACCCACCAGCAGCTCTCTTGACTACTAATAAGCTTCTCAGTTCGTGCCAGCCCCCCAGTGCAGGGGCTGCCAAGCTGCCAGGCTTTCACCCGCTGCCAAACGCCACGAGACACCTTCTAATAGCTTCTGTTGGTCACTCCTGCTGTGAGAGAGCTACAGCATCCTTCCCCAGGCGGCAGAGGAAGCAAGCATGGCTGGGGTGAGCCTCTCTCTCTTAGACCAGATCTATGAGGAAGGCAGCAAATCTGAGATCTTTGGGAAACAGGAGGGCTCGCTTTTGAGCTAAGTAAGGAATCATGGAATGGTTTGGGTTGAAGGAACCTTAAAGCTCATCCAGCTCCAACCCCAACACCTTCCACTGGAGCAGCTTGCTCCAAGCCCCTGTGTCCAACCTGGCCTTGGACACTGCCAGGGATGGGGCAGCCACAGCTTCTCTGGGCACCCTGTGCCAGCGCCTCAGCACCCTCCCAGGGAAGAGCTTCTGCCTAAGAGCTCATCTCAGTCTCCCCTCTGGCAGGTTCAAGCCGTTCCCCTTGGCCTGTCCCTACAGGCCCTTGTCCCAAGCCCCTCTCCAGGTTCCCTGCAGCCCCTTCAGGCACTGGAGCTGCTCTCAGGTCTCCCCTTCAGGAGCCTTCTCTTCTCCAGGCTGCCCCAGCCCAGCTCTCTCAGCCTGGCTCCAGAGCAGAGTTGCTCCAGCCCTTGCAGCATCTTCTCTGATTCATCTGCATCTCTGTTAGGAGAGGCTGATCAGAAACACTGTAAAACTTCCTTCCCTGTGGGAGGCGATAAATGAGATGGAAGCAGAGAAGCGGGGCCTTTCATGGGCATTTGCTTTAGGGATGTGGCAGAACTGCCAAAGAGCTGCTCAAGCAGACGGCCGAGCTCCAGCAGCCGATGTCCATACAGGAGCCACAAGGGTGTTCCTTACACCGCACACATAGCACCCAAGAAGAGGGAAGAGCAAGACTTCGGATGCCACATTCCCTCTCCTGGAAAGCTGCTGTTTTATCCATCTTCTGGAGCCCTGTGCCTGCTCACTCAGGAGCTGTGCTCCAGGGACATCAGCAAAGCTCTGGAGCACCTTGCAGTGGTTTCTCAGAGCATAGGAATTCTGTTTCTGTTGTCAGCTTCTCATCACTGTGGATTAACGTTAGCAGTGTGTGTGTCTCCAGTCCTCAGGAAGCACAGGATGGCTTTAATGGGAAATGAATTATTCTTTATCCAGGATGTTGCACTGATAAACAAGATCATAAGAAGTCTTGTACATGTGCCTTGGTGGCCCCGGTGCTTCTGTGTCTGTCTACCTTGTCTGGAAGGACCAGATTTCATCGGTCCCTGTGTCTGGCTTGGTTGTCATCGGTAGCAGAGCCTGTGTTTTGTAACAAAACTGAGTAGTACATTGGTGATTTATTTTGGCAGCTGACAGTTCAGCTTCCACCCTGCCCCTCCTTGGGTCACCGAGGGAAACCAGAAGGTGAAATTCATCAGCAGGGAGGAACAGGCGGTAATTTGGAGACAGCATCTCTTCTGAGCATCCTTTTCGTGTTAGAAGTACGCTTGAAAAGAGAGCTTTCTGTGGACTTGAAATGCCAAGATCTGACCCCACCAGACCCATTCTCAAACAGATCATTAAAATATATTGGGCAATTCACCTTTCTTCTCTAACCTCTCCTTGTTAGAGTCTTCCACTTGCAAAACCCTCAAAAGCTGTGAACCAGAGCCCTTTACCTCCCCATTGCATTGCCTTTTACCACAAAGAGCTATCAGATGATAGGCCAGCATCCCTCCCTTTCTCATTTTCCCTTTTGCCTCTTAACATGCGCAAAGTCGAGGAAGAAGTTTAAATATTGGATGCAGAAAGGAAACAAAATGGAAAAGGTTTCCTGCTGTTATTTGGAGGCTCTATTATGCTCAGCAGTGAGGCTGAGAGAGGAGAGATGCTGCTGCTCCAAATCGGGATGTTTCTGAAGGGTTTGGTTTTGAAGTGGCAGCAAGAAAGCTCTTAAAATAGTTTTTTAAACAGGAACTTTCACAAGCAACTGAGAAATAAAAGGTCCCCCCCTCCATATTACATCAAAACCCCCCATATGACACTGTTTGTACTCGGGAAGCAGCAGGTTTGGTGTCCCTTGGGTGGCGATGGACACAGGGAGCCAGGGCAGTGCCGTGTGGGAGCAAGGAGTCCCAAGGGATAAAGAACCCTGCCCTCCTGCCATCTCTCCATCCCCAGGATGTTCCCATGTGGCCCTTGGGATGCTTCCCAAGGTGGCTGAGCAGTGCTGGCCGGGATGGGGGGAGCTGGGTAACTTGAAGATGCTGAGGGCATCACCTCCATAGGGTTGCAGTATGGGAGCAGGCCTGGAGGATGATGTGGGGACCTGAGTGAGGCTCAGGTGGGGTTCTGGAGCAATGGGTGGGAGCGGGGAGGTGTTTCTTTGTGGGGGTGATTTGGGGGTGTTAAAAAGATGCTCTTCATGTTTGATTCTTGGTTATTGTAACCCAAACTGGCCACCCTGCTTTTCTGACAGCATCAGCTAAGCTCCAGGCACATATTTATTCAGGGTTAGTTAAAGATGAGAAGGAATAAAACTGATTTTAGAAGCGTGCTTTTACTCTTCCAGATCTGGAGCTGTCCTCACTGTGACACACTAATTTTCCAGCGCTACTTTTTGGTTATATTTAGAAATGCATTTTCTGTTCCTTCCCTCTCCTTTCGGTGGAACAATTGTGCAACTTTCTTTTTTTCTCAATAGAATCCTCTATTCAAATTAGCTCCAAGACTAAAAAGAGGCCTCTGTGTAGGAAGGTAGCACCTTCCTTCCTAGCACTTCCCTTGCATCTTCCAGTGGGATTTTGTGCCGTTGGGCCGCGGGTTCCTGGGGTGTAGCTGTGCTTTCCCTGCCTGACCTCCCCTCTGCTCTCCCCAGCAGTGAGCATGCAGAGTTCCGAGGGTGGATCAGACTCATCAGCTTCCGTGGCACTTCACACCTCAGCGTCAGCCCAAGCTCCGGTGGTGCAGCTGGTGCCATCGTCGCAGCAGGTAAGGGATGCACAGCAGGGATTAGGGTTTCCATGCGGAAGAGCCTGGGTTTGCTCACAGATGTATTTTAATCCAGGGGGTTTATATAGGTTGGATGGGGCTTGGAGCAACCTGGTCTAGTGGAAGGTGTCCTTGCCTGTAGCAGGGATGCCAGTCTGGGGTTTTAGGTTTGTTAATCAGCAACTTGAAGTAGTGGAGAGAACCTGTTGCTGGACTTTTAAAGGCCCCAGAGATTTCCTGTGTTAGCCCTACAAACGTGCAAGCTGTAAACCATGGGATTGAGATCTTGACTACCTGAGGAGGCCACTTCATGCAGTCTGGTGTTTGCTTTAGTGTAAGATCCTGTTGTTATCTGGTGTGTCAATAAAAGCAGGAGAAAACGAAACAGTCCTTAAAGGCATCTCTGCAAATGAGGTACTGAGCTCAACAAAGAGGTGAAGGAAGTGCTAAGGCAGGGAGAGGGTGGAGAAGCCACATGCTGGTCTCTTCGTTTGGTAGGTGGGGAGGAGGTGTCCATGATTCTGATATATTAATATGATGCTCCTGGGAGGTCTGATGGGAGAGAAATGATAGCTTCAGCTGATGAATGAATCTGCCTCGTTGGAAATGGGAAGGGTTAAGTAAAACTGGTTCCTTTTTGTGCCTTTTGGGGAACTATCACAAGAAGTTTTTGTCGCAGGAAACCGGAGGGATAAGAGGATGGGTGGGTGTAACTTAGCTACACCCTTCCCAGCTCCCAAGTGAACAGAAGCAGCTGCCATTGGATGCTGATGGAAAGGAATAATTAGAAGTTAGGAACTGATAGGAGCATCTCCCCAGCAGACCTGAACATTCACCTCACTGCCCAGCTCGCTGTCACCTCTCAAACCTCCCACCCTGGATTGCTCTGGGCAGCGTATCTTGTTCCCGTTGGAATGATGCGGATACCACTGAGCAATAGTGTATTTGAGGCATTGTCAGTCATTTGACTGTGACAACTTGTTAAAGAAGTTTAGAAAGCCCCTTGGCTTTGGATTATGAAATTACCCATCCAGCCTGTGCCGGTGCTGTCGTCGTGACACGGAGTATGGAGTGGAACTGCATGGATTAAGGAAGACCCAGAGGATCATGGAAGATTGCTGAAGAGGAGAAGCATCCAGCGCCTTCCCTTCTCACCAGCAGGACAAAGAAAACACTAGGGATGAGCTGCTGGCAGCGAGACTGGTGTGAGGCTGAAGCCTTTGGTGGTGTTGATCACTGGGCTACCTTTCAGTGCGAGCAAAGGCTGTACGAACAGGACGGCCTCATCTTACAGGTTGGGGGTGAATAATTACAGCTAGAGGGCTAAAAATCAGAAGCATATGTGTGTAAGGTAGCCAGTAATGGTCAAGGTCTCTTTAGGATTCATGTGGCAGCTTTTTGTTCTGTTGGCCCAATCTGCTGGGTATTGTTAAAGCCTCAGCCCACAGAAGATGACTGTCTCCTTGGGGAAGGTCCTCACTGGTTTAAAAGACCATACTGATACTTGGCTTTGGGCCCCACTGAATCGTTTCCATCCCCCACATCCCCATGCTTGTTTTGTTGGCTCTGCAAGGTGCTGAGCACTCTCTGAAGTGTGTGTCCAACCTCAAACTGAATGCCAGCACAGAGAGCAGGAGGACGATGGAAATGACAGTGCAGAGGTAGAGGACAGTGACCACCGCAAGGCAAGGCAAAGCAGTTTTGTGCTCTTGGTGGCACTGAAGATGGAGATGCTTCATGGGAGCTTTGGTGCTGGTAGAACGTGGAAGGGCTGTGCTTGGAGAATGGGATTTCTTGTTGCAGGAGGCAGAGGGTGGTTTGGAATAGAATCAGAATAGTTAGGGTTGGAAAGGACCTTAAGATCATCCAGCTCCAACGAGATACAGTTGATATATACTAGTTATGTACTAGAACAGCAGCCCTAAGAGAAGAAACTTTGCAATAGGAGGAGGATGTGAGTGTGTGAGGGGTGGTTCTTGTTTAGCTGTGGCTGAACCTCATGTTGGGGTGGTGTTATTTCTTCATGTGGAGACAAGATGATCCATGTCAGAAAATGTGGATCCAGCTTTTCCCAAGTTTGGGGTGTGGGGTTCAGGGGGGTGTCTGGTGCAGATTGCATCGGAAGGATGGGAACCGCAGGGATGCCAAGTAAGGGACTAGTGCTACTGAAGTAGGAGGCAAGCTTTCCTTGAGAGATTGAAAGGGAATACCTAACTTACCTGTGTAACACACCCAGAGTAAGTGTCTGTTGCTCTATCTTCTCCTTTCAGAGGGTTTTGGTCCAAGCCACGGGCTCTGCTCCCAAAGGAGCGCAGATGCAGCAAATCTCTGTTCCCAGAGTCCATCAGGCTGCACAACAGGTAATAATACCTCTGGGGTGAGGCACCACCCCTGTGTCACCCACATGATGTCTAAACATCGCCAGATAGTTGCTTAGGAAAGTCCATGCTCTTGATGAGAGAGCCCTGGAGATCACTATGAGAGTAGCTTTCACCATCTCTCTTCCTTTCTTAGACTGATGGCAAAAGAGCCTCTCAAGATACCTAAAGTTTAGAAAGAGCCTTCAGCATCCCAGGTGTCTTCTGTATATCTGAAGATTTGATGGATGCTTTTCATTGCTGTTTAAAAGCAGTCCTCCTCTGGAAAGACTTTTTTAGAGGCAGAGTGTTTGGGATTCTTTTTTAATGCCACAGATAAATGCACTGACTGCGTGTGGCTTCGTAGCAAGGTGAGGTGACAGAGAGCCATGCAAGTGTTCTTATTTATCTGAACTCTGCCTTTTGCAGCCCTTGTTTCCTAAGAAACCAGGCACGTATGATGCTGCTTCATGTGGGCAGTGAGTCGGACTCTCTTGACTTTAGCCTTTAGCAAGTCTTTGGTTGCTCAGTTTCAGCTAAGGAAACCCCAGCTTGACTGAGGACAACTGTGTCCCTCCCAGATGGACACGGCAAGCTCTTCTCTGAAGGAAAGGCTGCAGCATGATCTCACCCTTATTAGTCAGCAAAGAACCAGCCCTGAGACGTGTGTGCAGAGGAAACCCTGCTCCATTGTTTCCACTGCTCATGGAGCAAGGACTTATTTATTCATTTTAATTTGACCTTTAAAAATAAATATGTCCTTTGGGATTCTTAAGGGGGGTTGTGTGTGTGTGGTTTTGTTTGGTTTTCCTTCTCTTTTAAAAGGAAAACCTAAATGTCAAGGTAAAGTTGATAACTTTCAAGGTAGAGGGTTGTTTAAGGCTGTGATATGCAATTTCTCCCGCTGTTCCCAGGCAATCCCTAACTCAAGTCTCTGATGCTCGTTTCAGGTGCAAGCCGTGCAGCATGTATATCCATCCCAGGTCCAGTATGTGGAAGGAGGAGAAGTTGTTTATACCAATGGAACCATGTAAGAGTCCCTTGTTGGCAGTAGCAGAGCCCTGTTCCCCTCAAAGCTGGGTTGAGCCCTTTGGTCCCCTCAGGCTCTTTCCACTGCTGGCACGGTAAAAGGAGGAAGAGGAGGGACAGTTGTTTCTCGTGCCATGTTACATGCATAGGGGTAGTTTCAGGCAGACTCTGGCCTTGGAAGAGGTGTTCTCATCGGATTCCAGGGAATCCTGCCACATTGAAGTGTCAGGTATTTTCCTCTGCCCAGCCCATTGTGTGATGATATGGGAACCAGAGCAGAACTGCTATGGAAAGAAGGGGGGTTTGTAAGGTTTCCTCTTCCTCCTACTGTCCTTGGGGATGCTCTCAGCCTTCCTCACTGACGTTACCTACACTGGCTGCAGAGCTACTCCTGGGCTCTGCTCTCACTGTTGCCACGGGCCTTTGCTCCAGGGCAGCCAGAGGACTGATCACCATTGCCAGGACCGACTCCTCCAGCCCAGGTTTCACATTCAACGGAGCAAATCCATCCTTCCTCCAAAGGTGTTCCCGATTTCAGAAGCTGCTGTCCATGAGGTTAGATGGAGGAGCTCCTCGCCACCTCCTGACCCTATTGTTCCTTTGACAGACGAGCTGCCTACTCCTACAACACGGAAGCTCAGATTTACGCCCCCAGCAGCGCAGCATCCTACTTCGAACCGCAGGGAGGTGGAGCTCAGGTGACTACAGCGGCATCCTCCTCTCCTACAGCCATTCCCTCTCACAACATGGTGGGCATCACCATGGACATTGGGGGAAGTCAGATCCTCTCCGGCTCGGGAGCCTATCTCATTCATGGGGGGATGGAAAACACTAGACATTCTCTGTCACATACTTCACGCTCCTCTCCAGCAACGGTATGTAGCCCTGCAGATATTGCAGCTCAGGGGCCAGGAATTAGTCCAAGGGAAGTGAAAAGCCTTCAGAGAGTAAAACTTCCACTTGGTAGTTAGCACTGTGTATATGTCTGTGTAACATGCCATGCAAATGCAAGGGGGAGAATAGACACTGGTGTACCACAAGCAAGGGGAGCTTGCAATGTCTCTTGTGGTGGTGGGCAGAGGCTTGGCAAACTCCCCGTGGATCACTGAAATGATGCAGCATGGAAGTAAGGATAAATTCCTGGGGATTCTGTGTTTCCCCCTTTCTACATCCAAGCAAAATGTTTTGGCTTTCCAATTCCAAGGAATTGTCTGTATTAACATTTTCTAATAACAACCAAACGTGGGGCTTGGCTGACCCAAAACAAAGAAATAGATGGTTTTAATTAAGAAAAGACCTGAATAATCCATTATTATCACAGTGGATAACTAGCATGAAAGGGGTGTCGAGCTGATCATGCCAAAAGCACAGTGATCAAAAAGTCTTTGTATGTATCTCCTACACCATTGTGTATTCTGCCCATGCCACGTTGCAGAAAATGTATTTTAGGGATAATCCTGATCAAACAGAAATGTTTTAAAGCTCTCATTTGCTTTAATGGTGTCAGTCGAGGTGCCAGGATGCTGGAAGCACATCTGCGCAGCTGCGTGGGACTCAGGGGGATGCAATTAGTAACCCAAACCAGCCTTTCTGCACCTAGAACCTACCAGGGCTTTTACCTGGGATCTGCCAGGAAGGGCTGGAGCTCATTCCTGGACCAGTGCTCACCCTCCCTTCCTGAGCTCTGTGTGTTTCTACACGTGAATGCAAACAGAATCACAAACGGGGGTGTAATTCAGGCTTTAAAACGTGAACAGCACCACCCAGGGAGAGAAGCAGGAGCTGGTTGCTACTGAGCTCTCCTGAAAATCTGGTTGTGCTTCCTCCTCCTACTGAGTTTTCATAGAGACCACATGGGGTTTGAGTCTTTGTGCTTTGAAAGGTTGTCTTTGATGCTGGAGAACTGTGCTCTGCCTTAGGGAGGAGTAGGGGTAACGTCCGTAGCTTTGGGTGGAAGAGAAAATGCCAGCTCGGGGTTAGCTGGGGCTTATTTCTTGTGTGAGTGTTGTGTCTGTGTGTATTTTAACTGGTCAGAGTTAAAAACTAGCCCTGGATTTACTGCTCAAGGGAGCTGGGAGCTGCTGATCTCAGAGCTGCACAGCACCACGCGTGGCTTTGGGGCTTTTGGGTTTGGGGGTTTTGTCTTTTGTCGTCATCTTTCATTCCCATGGTGATGGGCACAATGGAAAGAGCCCGAGCAGAATGAAGCAGTAGAAGTGCCCCATCAACAGCTGTAGTTTGGAGCTATTGCACCAGGTAAAGCTGTTCCTCAAAACAAAAGCATTCAGGAAGTGACCTTTATGAATAAATCCACTCGGCTGCAGGTGGGAATGGGCTTTCTGAAGGAATTGTAACACGGAATGGCTTTGGGTCTTGTGGAGGGGCTCAAATAGGGCATGGAAGCCAACCGGGGATGTGTCTGTGGGAGGCTTTCAGTTCCTCCAGCACAGACCTGAGTCGGAGGGGAACAGAGCAGAGCCGTGATAACTGCTTTGAATTTCACATCCTAATGGCAGGAGAGACAGTGGGAGGCTTAAGGAGAGCAATGACTGCACCAAATCAGTGGGGAGGAGCAGTAGTTTTCATTGCAGTGTCTTGCTTAACCAGAGGGTAGGAAAGGCTGGTGTTAAAGAGGATGGGGAGGCTGCAGTCCTGGAAACGTGTACTTTGGGCAGGATTAAGAGCTTTGTGGAGAGAAAGCAAATGTGCTTGGCTCCTGCAGCTGTAGCATGTACTGTCTGCATGTGGCCTGGGGTGTAGTGCAAAGGGGATGGATATCAAAGTGGGCAGCAATGTGAGGGCTTAGCTATTTGAGAGGCAGCTGCAAGGAATGGGGAAGCGAGAGGGCTTCCATATCTGCTGGAATAATGATGTCCTGCTCCATCCAACGGGCTGAAGCAGCACATGAAACAGTTCTATTCAGGCTTTGCCAACAGGGCACTGTTAATCTTCATTTAAATTAGGCTTTAGCATCTTCCAGACCTCCCATAAGCGGGTCCTCGAAGCTCCTCACCTTCGTGCAGGGCTGTTTAAGAGCTTTTTAGTCTTTCCCCTGTAATATTGCTTCTTGCAGATGCAAAGTGCCCATTCTTATGGGGCACTTACTGAAGTGCCAAGAGGACGGGCAGCATCGCTGTGCTTGCGTAAGAGGTGTTGCTCAACTGGCAGCATGCTGTGAACAGAGGAAGGAAATGGTGTTTCCCTTTAACACTGACTCATTTCCTGAAGGCTGCATCAGCAATCAGGCCTTGGTTCCTCACGGTACACCAGGGTGTGATGGGCAACCCACTGAAACATAGTCTTAGACTAAACTCAATGATAACTGCTTGAGAAGTGCTACAATGGTGGCTCTTTTGGATGGAAACCAAGGAAGCTGTGCTGGAAGTGCTTGAGCAGAGGATCACGTTCAGAGGTGGATATGGCCCAGACTGTGTCTTTGGGTGTCGAATGGGGTTTTGTTGGAATGCTTGGGTGTTCTTCAGAAGTGAGATGTGGTTTGTTGTGTCCTCCCACCTTTCTGACAGAGCTTGGGTTTGTAAATGGCTGGTTTTAGCTCAACCTTTATCTTCACCCTGCTATGAATTAGTGCAAAGGGGGTGCAGGACCTGGCTACTACGTGAGGCAGGCCATTGTGGAGATGCTTTGTGCCTACAGAAGAATGCATGTTAAATGAGGACTAGAGATAGCTGCTGACTGCAAGCTGTACTGGTGGATGGGTTGCATTGTCCTGCCTGCACTAACAGATCACAGATAACAGGGGGTTGAGAACATTTCCTGGCAGGAGCAGGCAGTCCCTTCTGTGGGTTTTTTTTTATTGGTTTGGGTTTTTTTCTTTCCTTCCTTACCTGCAAAAAGCTTGTGCTCAGCAGCACTGGAGCTCTGGGACCTCAGTCTCGTTGGCTAGAGATTGATAGAGATTGGGACCAGAGTCCCACCAGCAGAAAGGAGAAGACAAGAAGGGTCCAGGAGAGGCTTTGGGCCCAAAGGCAGCAGCCAAGGCCAGGCTGAGCATAGAAGAGAAGCCAGGCAAAGGCAACAAGGAGACTCAGGGACTCTTCAGGAGCCAGAGTGCCCCACCAGGGCTCTGCTTGGTGAAGCTCTGAGGTAATGGACACGAGCACAAGTAGCACCAAGATGTGCCGGCCGGTCTTCATTGGAAGAGGAAATCTGTCTTCTTCCTCCAGAGTCCCTTTGCAGTTCTCTTCAGCAGCAAAAAGAGCTTTAATGCATCCCATTCTGTGGTCAACACCCCTTGTGCCCCTACCTCAGTTAGGTGCCATTAGTTTTTTGTCAGAATATTAAGAAGTAATAACTGAAGTCATTGCTTCCAGTTCTCCTTGGAAGGGCCGGCTAAAATGCACCTTCTCCATAGCACATCCCCACTGACCTGCTGCAGCATTATCTGTCTGGTGAGGTTTTGGTCTAGGCATGAAGGGGAAAGGAGAAGGAAAACGCCTGCTCTTTTATAAGTGGGCAATAGTGGGAGATCAGCCCCCCTGGTCTGCTCCTTCACCCTCATAGGGGTCCTTGCTGGTTGCATGCCGTACAGGAATGTCTCTGCAGCTTCATCCCATAAAGACTGTGCCTCATCTGCCTCTTTTTCACAAGCCTGTTGATATAAAGCATTAATCATGCAAGTATTAATAACGAGATAATAATCTGGCTGTTGCTAACTATCTGATTTCCTTTCTTTTTCTTTTTTTTCCCTATGTTTTTTTTTTCCCTGTGCACATTTTCTTTAGCTTGAAATGGCGATTGAAAACCTACAAAAAAATGAAGGGATTACATCACACAAAAGCAGTTTGCTCAACAGCCATGTAAGTTACAATCAGAATTTACAACCTTTTCCCTGCTTTGGTAGGAGCATTATTTGTAGCTCTTTGGTATATTCAGGGGCAACGAGCCACTCAGAGCAAGCAGCCTGTGATGCAGCTGCGCTGCCCATACCCAAGAACTGAGAACCTGCCCCAAGTGCTGTGATGTTCATGTTTGTTGGTGAGATGCTCTGGGTTCTGGTAACTGCCTCTACCCTGTGGTTGTTGATTTCATCTGCCTGGCAATGGAAATTGCTGGCCATTAAATAAGCACATTTGAGGAAGTTCTTTCTTTTCACTGGAATTGAAAGATGGCTGGAAAATCACTTGTAATTCTACAGCAATAACTCAGTGGGGATCAGCACAGATATCCCTTAGATAGCTCCTACCAAAAGCCTACTCCTGTGAATGCCTTTATTGCCTCTTACTGTGCCTCAGAAAGACCGTTACTGTTACAATGCTCTGCTAAATCCATTTGCTAGACCTCTCTCTTCTCACTACGCCAACGATTCCTCTGCTTTGTGTGAAGTTCCCACTATTCTGCTGGTCCTCTGCATCGTGGTTTATGGCTCCCCTGCAGTAATGCTTACCAGTGAGCACATGCTTGTGTGAGATTCGAAGGGTCTAATTCAAGTCCCGTTGAAGTCACTGGGTTTGCCTTGACTTCATTGTGCTTTGGTTAGGCTCAAGCATGTTCTGCACTGAGAAATCACAGCGTACAAGGTGATGCTCCTTTATTCTATCAGATTTCTCTTTGCTTTGCATTTGGGGGCGTAGCTGTTGTCATTCGTAGGGCCTGCAAAAACCCCTGCCCTTTTCACCCCGAGGAAATAAAAGGAACATTAAACTCAATGGGCTGATTCTCTTAAGCTGACATTGAGCTCCAAGCCAGGCCTCCTGTCAGCAGATTTGGCCAAGGATAATGCTGCTCTGCAGAGTTCTTGTTCATCCCAGTGCAGAGCAGGATGCAGTGGGTCATGGTGTGCTGTTGAAGGAGGTTTGAAAAGGAGCAGGAAAAGGATAGAGGAAAGAAAGTGAAGATAGAAAAGAGATTTCATCTGACCACAGTCTGTACAGGATGGTGTTGGGGCCTGATCCAGCCTCTGATCAGATCTTCCCCACCTTTGTCTTGAAGATTAAAGAACCTAATATGTCTCTTCTCAGGTCATGGTTCATAGTTTGGCACAAGGCAAATCCCAAAGCAAATAAACTGCTTCCTGAGCATCCAACTCCCAGCCACAGTGTGTGGAATGGCCCCAGTGAGCCTGCAGCTCTTTTCACGTGTTCCTTTGCATGTGCTGTGCCTGAAGGTTTTCTGCTCTCTGGGGTGGTTCGATTTCCATCTCTTTATGTTAAGAAACCAAGACAAAACCCAGGCAGAGCATTACCTGTTCCAAACACTTGTGTGGCCAACACAAGATATTGTCAGGATCACACATAAAAACCCGATTTGCCAAAGCTGAAAGCAAAATGTGAGCTTGACAAAAGCTACCAGCTGAGGAAGTTGTGAGATGATGCTAATGTGCTGTTGGTGTGACTGGATTGCTCTTAGTCTTCAGGTTGCAGAGTTTTTCATTCAGTGTTCATAGAATCATAGCATCATAGAATGGCCTGGGTTGGAAAGGACCTTAAGATCATCCAGTTCCAACCCCCTGCCATGGGCAGGGATGCATCACACTAGACCCCGATGAAGAGTCCCTCCCCAGCATCCTTGTAGGCCCCATCCTTGCAGTGTTCTCTCCCTCGTTTGAAATGTCACAGTTTGCACACGTGAACATTGGTGAGATCCTGGTTTATTTTGTGCCTGTCAGCAGATGGCTCGTGCCAGGAATCTTTGTTTCAAGCGCAACAAGGAAAACGAAAGGTATCTCAGTCAAGAGGGGTGTGCTTTTTACATAATGCTGTTTAACCACAGCGATTGTGAAGTGGAGCCACACTTGATGGCTTAATTTAGCTTCAAAAACTCTCCGAGAAGGTTATTTAAGTGCACTTGAAATACCGAATTTGGAAGCTTAAGCTAATGTTAATACCCCAGTGACACATGATGGTTCTAATGAAATCGTGTCGATCTATTAGTCTTGCTGAAAGGGCTCTGCTCACAAGTGGGCTCTGGAGTCGCTGGGTCAGAGGATTATTTCTTTGCCAATTATGAGCTTGGAGATGATGCAAAGAAATGTGAGAGAAATGACAGCAATTTTTGTGCTCGAGTGCCTCAAGCTCGGCACAGAGGGAAGCTGTTGGATGCTGTCACCGAACTGAGGCCCTGCAGCTCCTCCATAGCCATGGCACTCATAGGAGGAAAGGGAAAAAGGTGTTTTTTCCTCACTTCCTATAAAAGAAAAGACCCCAAAACACCAAAATAAACCCCCATCAAACTATTGGTCTTCTGAATGGTTCTTAAGTAGTGCTGAGGACAAGAGCTTACCCCCAAATAGTATTTAAGTGGAAAAGGAGAATCATAGAATAGTTAGGGTTGGAAAGGACCTTAAGATCATCCAGTTCCAACTAGGAAAACTGTTAAAGAGGATAATTGTCCCTTGGCTGGAGGAGGAATGTAATGGGCTCATGAAAGGTGAATCTCCTTGCTTGGGGAATGGCAGGTGATGCTAGAGCTTGTGCTCATGTACGTGGGTGGCTCGGGAGCAGAGCTGACAGGCACCTGGTCTAGGAAAGAGACTGCTCTAGAAAATACATAGGTTTTGATGGAACTTTAATTGCAGAAGACTGGGGGGAAAACACTTCTCCCCATCGCTGAGCTCAGGATGCTCGGCAGCCACAGCGGGTGGCCCAGGGTCAGAGAATCATAGAATCCCAGCCTGGTTTGGATTGAAGGGACCTTAAAACTCATCCAACTCCAACCCCTGCCACGGGCAGGGACCCCTTCCACTAGAACAGCTTGCTCCAAGCGCCTGTGTCCAACCTGGCCTTGAGCACTGCCAGGCTCCCTCTTAAGGAGCCAGACTGAGCCAGGACTTCAGAACCTGGTCCTTTTAGTCTCAGATAAAACCACCTCAAATACGAACCACAAATGTGTGTCTTCATTGGCTTCTTTTTTCATAGAAGTGCCCATAAGAAAACCTCTCCAAAACTGGACCTGCAGAAAACAAAGGGGTTTTGTTTTCTCAGATAGGCCCGTGTACCACTTTTTCCATCCTTAGGAGCCATCCTTGAATCAAAGACAAATTGTTTGCTAAAGATATTTATTTTATTTCTAAATCAAACCAAACGATAGAAATAAAGTTAGAGCAGACATGAACTGGGGATGTGCCCCTGCAGTGCCTGTAACAAACACAGCAGCACACGGCTGCACAGTGATTTGCTTGGAGCCTGCTCATAGTATGCACAGCAATGAAAGCGTAGAATATCTTCGGCGTTGTCACAACTGAGCAAGAAGAAGGGATACAAATGGCAAAGAATCTTTAATGCTCTCATTTTAAGTGCTTGCTCTGTTCTTACTAATGCAGGAAGAGCAAAAATCATGGTTTTGTGCATTGTTTGTATTCTGACAGATTTCTTTTTTAAGCTTTTCTGTGCGTTTCATAAGAGATTTCTAATTCCATCGTGGGAGTTCATATAGTGAAACCCTGAGATGTTTAAAGGACTATAAAGCAAAAGAAGGTTGTAAGATGAAGGGAATATTCTAGAAATATCTGGGATTAGACCAAAAATGGCCAGGATCAAATTGAAATGAGAAGGTTTTACCTGTGTCTGAATTCCCCATCGTAACCTGCAACTTTTCTATCTTTTTTTAAAGCTTGGAATTAGAACAGGGTTAGAAAAGAAACGTGTGATGCACATTTAGTGTGTTCCATGGGATAAAGTAGAGAATCACAGAATGCTTTGGGTTGGAAGGGACCTTAAAGCTCCTTCAGCTCCAACCCCTGCCACGGGCAGGGACCCCTTCCACTGGAGCAGCTTGCTTCAAGCCCCTGTGGCCAATCTGGCCTTGAACACTGCCAGGGATGGGACAGCCACAGCTTCTCAGGGCACCCTGTGCCAGCGCCTCAGCACCCTCACAGGGAAGAGCTTCTGCCTTATCTCCAACCTGAACTTCCCCTGTTCCAGTCTGAACCCATCACCCCTTGTCCTATCACTACAGTCCCTGATGCAGAGCCCCTCTCCAGCATCCTTGTAGCCCCCTTCAGACCCTGGAAGCTGCTCTGAGGTCTCCACACAGCTTCTCTTCTCCAGGCTGAACAGCCCCAATGTTCTCAGCCTGGCTCCACAGGGGAGCTGCTCCAGCCCCTGCTCATCCTCATGGCCCCCTCTGGACTTGCTCCAACAGCTCCATAAATGGTTAAAAAAAAAGGAGAAAAGAACCTTCTTCATCATGAATCTTTTGCGTACAGGGGATGGGCTGAAGTTAGCTCAGATGTGGACCACCTAAAACTGAGCTCCTGCTGATCTTCCATGTCACAAACACCAGGGTCCACTTTTGTTAGTGCTGGCTGAAAGGATGGGGGAAGCTCAAGGCTAGAGAACAGCTTTTGGGAGCCTCACAGTGATGGCTCTTAGCACATGGTCATTAGGAAACACAACCCCTTAGGACCATAGGGTTTGGAGGTCAGAAAGCTCTTTGCCTGTGGAATAACACACCAAAGAGTGACTTAGGTGATGAGTAAGTGAAGGAAGGTGGCAAGGTGACAAGTAGCTCTCTGAAAAGCAGGCCAGAGGGAAATGGCCAAGAGGCTTTTCTTACAGCTCTGGCAGCCCCTGCTCTGCTCTATGGCCACCAACACTGATGGAGCCAGTCTTTTGAACTTGTGGTTGCTTTGGATCAAACCCAACCAATGAATGGAATCGTTTGAACTATACAGTTTGGGCTTCAGCTCGTTTTCTGTAGCAGAGGTTTAGATTTGGGGACGTGAATGAGAACCACAGAACATACATTCCTAAGTGCTGAAAAGGCTTTTTGGGAGAGCAGTGTTGGATATGAGATACCTAAACTGAAAATAACTCAATGGAGTGAGGTGTCTGAGATGCCCCTCACATTTCAGGTGGTATTTTCAGAGCTGTGGATGTAAAACACAAGTGGAGTGATGGATTGGTTTCACCAGGAGAAAATGATAGAAAAGATCCAGATGCTGGAGTAGGAGTAGAGACAACTTAAGTACAAAGCAACTTACACATCCCTGTGCATGGTTAAATCCTGCTGCTTTCTCGATTTGGGTTGTTCTTAATTACACCACGTGTTAAACTGCTTGTTGCAAGGAACTGATGTGACCGATGTTCTGGCATCCACAACCCAAGTCTGTTTTGCCACTGATGGGGGAACGCAGCTGTGTCTGGTGAGCCGTGCCTCCTGTGCAGGCAGGGCTGGAGGTTTGCATTCAGCTTCATTGCACTCTTTCATCAGCACAACTGTCAGGAGAAGTTCAGACAGTGAATTCTGAAAACTGGATGGACCCCCTCAGGTGTTGGAGCTTGCTTTGGTAACTGTTGATGTTATTGGTAAGGGAACACTTGCAGAGGCATGCCAGTCTTCACACTGATAAAGACTTTGCAGCATATTTGGTTCCTTTATTCCTCCGAGGCAGTGTCTTAACATCATTATTCATGTAAAACAGGAGGTTTTACAGCTTGATTTTGGCTCTGCAGGAATCCATCTGAAGCCAAGGTGGACACTTTGCTGGCAGGTGGACTGGGTTGTGATGCTCTTGCAAAGCCTGTTTGGGTGATGAGCTTTGGGCTGGGGGTCCTTTGTCAAAATGCAACTGGCATATCAGTTATACAAATGAACTTAGAGAAACGAGGTGCCCAGCATGAAGCTCTCTCGAAAGGGCAGATGGGCTGTCCTGACATTTAGGCATCGCCACTGTTTGACGAGGCCCGTTCCAGCTCTCTTTAGACTTTCATGTGTTCTTTCTTTATGTTTCCCACACATAAAGCTCCAGTGGTTGTTGGACAACTACGAGACAGCGGAAGGTGTCAGCCTTCCCAGGAGCTCCCTCTACAACCATTACCTGAGGCACTGCCAGGAGCACAAACTGGATCCGGTGAACGCTGCTTCCTTTGGGAAGCTCATCCGCTCAGTGTTCATGGGGCTGAGGACCCGTCGCCTGGGAACCAGGTTGGTACGAATCCACATTAAATACAAACCTCAACCCTCCCACACCACCTCTCATGCAGATTGAGGACCTGCCAAGCATCACTGAGCAGGCATAGGTCTTCTGAGATCTACAGAAACAACCAACCATCGTCTTGTAGGGAAAAAAGCTGCTATTGTGAGGCATGGCAGTGATTTCCTGTGAGGCAAAGCTGCTTCCTCACCAGGAATCAGCAGTGTGAGAGGCTTGGCAATACAGTGAATGGCAGACACACTCCAGGTCTCCGGTGACAGTGCCTTGTCCAGCCACCCAGTGGAATTTGGTCTAAGTCCCTATCCTAAGGAGTTGAAAGAATGTGTTATTTGAACCTAGGCTGCCTTCTCATTCCCTTACTGTCTCAACAAGATGAAGTAGCTCAGCTGGGATAGGGTTAATTTTCTTCCTAGCAGCTGGTGCAGTGCTGTGTTTTGGCTTTAGCCTGAGAACAACGTTGATAACACAGGGATGGTTTCGCTGGTGCTCAGCAGCACTTAACCCTGATCAAGGACTTTTCAGTCTCATGCTCTGCCAGTGAGGAGGGGCATGGGAAACTGGGAGGAAGCAGGGACAGGACAGCTGAACTAGCCAAAGGGCTATTCCAGCTGTACTGGGCATCACTTACATTTCTTGTTTAGTTTTCCTTTCCCCTTTTAGTTTTATATTCTCTCCCTCATTATTTCCCTTACCATTAGTAGCAGTAACAGTATATTTTGCTTTAGTTATTAAACTTTTTATCCCAACCCATGGGGTTTACATTCTCTCCATTCTCCTCCCCATCCCACCTGGGGAAGGGAAGGGGGGGGTGAGTGAGGGGCTGCATGGTGCTGAGTAGCTGGCTGGGTTTAACCCATGACAATCAGCTGCAGAGCCCCAAGTTCTGGTGCTGTGCAATGGTTTCTCCCTTTGGGTCCACCTCTGGATGCAGACAAGCTGTACAGATGGAAATGGATTGTTTCTTGCATACCCAAAGCTGAACTTGTGACTGAGGTTTTTCTTTTAAAGCATCAAAGATCCATAGGATGTTACAACAAAAGCATAGGATAAGAAACTATACTTGCTCTGAGTTACATGTGTCCTACCAAGGCGCATCCAAAGAACCTGCATGGCTTGCAGAACTGAGTGTGCATTTATCCCAGCTTTGAATTTATACAAGTAGCTCATACATTGGAGAAATACAGATTGCTCTGATTGTGCAAGATTTTATAACCAAACTCAAGCTTAGATATTTGGGCTTCTAAAGAAGAACAAAACCAGATGTGTCCAGGGCATTCCACAGCTGGAATGTGGAGGCAGCAGTCAGAAGAAGAGTCTGGATTTCTTTAGATTGGTTCAAGTGCAAGAGATCTGAAATCATTTCTCTAGAGGAGAGAAAATCTTTAATGTCATCAAGGATTAAAGGAAAATAACAAGCAAAACCCCACTTAAAACTGCAAGCGTGCAGGCTGGGATGGATACCTTAGCAAATATGGAAATAGCTGCCCGCCATGATTTGCTTATTCATTAATTGAAATAATGAATGCAGCAGTCATTTAATTTACAGGCACTTAAAATCACTTAAGATGTGGCCAAGGTGTACTTCATGCCTGAGCACTCAGTGTGTGCAACCCCCTTTGGTACGGTGCCAAAGAGCAGACAAGTCAGCAAGGAAGAAAGGGTTAATTCTGTCAGATTTCTCTATCTGATTTTCCAATGGGAAGCATCATTGGATTTAAGGTGCCTCCAGACCATGTCATGGTGACGCAGCAAATGAATTTGAAGCATCCCCAATAGGGGCTCTGGAGACCTTCCTGCTGCTCCCCTGCTCCTACTCAGCTCAGCTGTTATTAGGGACAGATTGGCTAACGCCAAGTTGGACACGCTGCCGTCATGTATCCATGGCTGCATAATTGCCCTTCTCCCTCCCAAAAGCAGATGCTTGGGGAGTGCAAAATTCCAGTTGGATGGAAAAACTGGAGCTGACACATCTGTCTGATGTGATGGAAAGATGCTCTCCCGAGATGCACGGCAGCAGCTTCCCTGGCCAGCCCGGGGAGAAGAATTACAGCCTCTTTCGCTTGCAAAAAGCTTTTAGTTTCCACAAAACCTCCCCAAATGAGCAACTCCAAGAACAAAGCCACATCAAAGCCTCTTGCTGTCGCTGTCAAAGGGCTGGCAGCAGAAAGACGTTTTTCCTATCGTAGTTGGCTGTTCAGTCAGGCTCGTTTTCTCCAAGCCTTGATAAAGATGGAAGGTTATTTTGATGGGACAAAAAAAATCCTTAAATCCTAATGAAATAGCAGCGTCCCCTGAGGTCTTTCTGTCATTCCATTAAATAACACTTTGTATTGTAACACGTGGCTCTTCTTCTCCGGTTACCACGGGTTCCTTGCAAGAAGCCTGCCTGGGTTTTGCGTGTGGCTGTCACTGAACTTTGTGACTCGTGGTTTGAGATTTTGTAGGGGATGATGGCATCCCTTAGTTCCTCAGTTCAGGAGTTCTCGTAGTGCTCGGCAGCAAAGCAAGGCGTGCTACAAGAAGCAGGGTGTATTGTCAAAGCAAGCTGAAGAGTAAACAGCAGGGCTGTGATGTCCCTTCCATTAACTTGCTTTACACTGAGCAATTTCAACACTTCCAGGGGAAACTCCAAATATCACTATTATGGGATCCGCCTAAAGCCGGAGTCTCCGCTGAACCGTTTGCAGGAGGATACGCAGTACATGGCAATGAGGCAGCAGCCCATCCACCAGAAGCAAAGGTAGGTGCTGCAGCAGCTTGGAGCTCACAAGCTGTGGCCCCAACACTGCTAAAGGCAAGGGTCCTTTCCCAAAGGATGCAGCAGGCCACATCCTGGGACTTGGCTTTGCCTGGGAGCAGAGGGAGCCTGTTGGGACAGGTCAAACCCAAGTGTTGCTGAAGTGGGGGCTGCAAGTCCCGGGCTGCACTGAGGAATGGAAGGGTCCAACAATGATTCTGGGAGATGCTCCATCCCTGCAAGCGTTCAAGGCCAGGTTGGATGGGGCTGTGAGCAACCTGATGTAGGGGAAGATGTCCCTGCCCATTGCAGGGGGTCTGCACTAGGTGGCCTTTAAAGGTCCCTTCTCACCCAAACCATTCCATGATTCTATTATCTCCCTGTGCTGTTTGTAGCAGCCCCCTGCTACAGAGAATGCCACCATATGTGCCCCTTTTCATGGTGTCCCTGTGACCAAACTGTTTTAGGACCTCAGCTTTGGAGTTACTTGTCCCAAATCAGTGTAAGGGACTTGGAGGCTTCTGTTGTGTTTGGGTAGATTTTGGGTTTTGTTTGGTTGTTGGGGGTTTTTTGGTGCAAAAGTGCAAGTTAAATGGTGCTGTGGTTAGTTTTGGTGTCACCTTGGGCTAACTTCTTAGCCCCTTTAATTCCACCTTTGGAGGGCTTTTCAAAAGGAGGTTCTCATTTCCCTTCCTCTGCTTGAATGTAAGCTCAGGTATTACATGATGAAGGCAGAAGTCTTCGTGCCTGTGTTGCAAATAACGTGTGTGCTTGCTCCTGCCTGTGTGAATCCCAAACCATGCTCTACATTCAGGTATAGACCAGCTCAGAAGATGGATGGAATGTCAGAGAGTGGCTCCAACAGTAACTCACACACTACGCCAGAGCAATCGGTTGCCGCTCAAAGTCAGCATCACCAGCAGTTCATAGGTGAGGAGACTTCTTAATGTCTGCTTGTACCCAAATTGAATGGAAGGAGTGGAGGTCCTGAAGAGCCTGGCTAAGACAGGCAGCTGCAGGGAGTGACTCTTCATTCCAATGGCTGCAATAACCTACCTGAGGGCAGATGATCCATGTGGACCGCCTCCTTGTGAGACGCGCTCTCTGGCTTTGCTGGGTCTGGATCTGTGTGTCTCCATCACCTCCAGCAGACAGCAAATCCCAGCCAGCTCTGAAACACAATTGCTCCTGATCCATCTTTTGTGTTCCATTGTACTCTCAAAATACCAAAGAGGCATTTTGCAGGCTTGGGAGAAAATCTAATGGGAAGCATGGTAGAGAGGACAGTGTATTCTTTCTTATACTACAAAGAGAAAGAAAACATTTCCCTTTCTACACTGAAAGAAGGGGCTGTGCTTGTTCTCTTTTTGCCCCCTGTACCAACATGAATCAGGGAGAATACTGAATCATCAGTCTTATTTCTCCTATTTCATCCCAACTGAAACATGAAAGATTATCACCCACAACAGCAGCACCCAGTGCTCATCTGAGTGCTGAGTAACTGAGTGCTCCTAACTCTCACCATCTTTCCCAATCTTTTCTTTTCCCTAGATGTAACCCATGTCTTTCCTGAGTTCCCAGCCCCTGATGTAGGCAGCATCCTCTTACAAGAAGGGGTGACCATGAATGATGTGAAAACTCTGCAGCTTCTTTACAGGCAACACTGCGAGGTGATGACTTGGAATGTTTTAAATGGATTTATTAATCAATGTGGGAAATAATTTGTGTGCTCATCTCATGTCCTGCTCTTAGGAAAAGCCAGAATATGATAGGGAATGCTTGATTTGCTAGGTAATACAACTTAAATATTGTGCTTTCTGTTCCTTTTTCATTCTGTGACAAGTTTTATGCTGTGTTGATTGCTAAACCCATGCATTTCCTGTTCTTTTCCTTGTAAATTATTTAACCTCAATGGCAGCACATGAGATTTATGCTCGTGACAAGATGCAGGCAGAGCGGCTAATGACTTCTGTTCTTTGTTGTTGTTAGGTGACTTTGGATGTTGTCATGAATCTTCAGTTTCATTACATTGAGAAACTGTGGCAATCCTTCTGGAGTCCTAAAACACCATCTAGTGATGGCTCTACTGCTCTGCCGTCCAGGTACACGCTTCCATTCATTCAGAGCGCTCCGTTTCTTGGGGTGGTATTTATCCATTTAAAAATGCCTGCAGTATTTTCAGCTTCGTGAGGCATTTGGAGTGCTTGGTAGGACTCGAAAGTATTTGGTTCCCAGCAGAATCATTGCAAAGGCCGTCAGGAGTATTTCTTACAACAAGCACATGAAGTTCAGACCCCTGAGGAAGGCATCTGCTCTGATCATGTACATCTCTGTGCCTTAAACCTCCTGTAACACGTGCTCATCCAAAATGCAGGATGGATGAGAATGTGAATGGTCACTAAGAGCAGACAGTAAGGATTCTGTGCCATTAGGTATCCATCTGGAGTGATGTCTCAGGCTCTGAGGTTTCAGTGCCACTGAGACTGACTCGCTTCATTGGCTGGCTATCCAGATCTCGATGGGCCTTAAAGTTTAAGTAATGAGCAAATACCCCATGCTAATCTGTACAATTGTCCTCAGTAGATGTTACCCAGTGGATCTGCTCCTGCAAAGAATCCCTGTAGCTGTGTTTGATGGTTTCCAAATCTCCTTTACTTCAGGCTGTATCTCCCAGGCACAGTGCAGCACCCAGAGAGCTGTGCTAGGTACAGACAGGCTCACTCGGATGCTGGAGGCAGCATTTCCACAGGGCTCTGTCTAAACCAGCCTGTCTTGCTAAGGCTGTGTGCTCTAGTACCTCTCCATACCACTGCTATAGGTAAATCACTCCCTCCCCCTGCTTCACAGATACACAAATATAAATCCAAAATATTATCAAAGTGGCAAATTGGAAGCACAATAAAATGCAGATCATGGTTCCACTTAACAGAAAGTTCGGGTACCTGATGGCCAGTTCCTCCATGGGGCTGTTCTAGCCTGTGGAGTTCATTTAAAACTGCTCAGGCAGAGGCTCCAAGTGCCTTTATAGTATGTCCAAGGCTTGGCTTTCATGCTTTTAATGTAACATGTGGGGAAAGTCCCTTCCAAATTCCCAGCTCCCAACATAACATCTGAGCATCTCTTCTTTGAAGTGCTGGCAGTGCATTAAGGCTTTGGTTTTCTCTGCTTGCTGTTTAACCAAGTATCTTATGCATTAATCATGCGAAAAAAGTGTCCCTACATCTATAAAGTGAAAATAATGCAACTTGGTTGACCTCATTCAGCAAGAGACAATACACTCTGTTCTCATCAAACATCAGTTCTTTTTCCCTCTGAAAACATTCAGCTTTCAAAGGTGTTAAACACTGAAACCATTTGTAGTAGCTGTCAGTACTGGCTGAGCTGCTCAAACAACATTTGCTGCCACTGCTACAGCTGAGGAGGTTTAGAGCAGAGAGGAGAGGTGTAAAGGTTTTAGAAATGGAGAAGAGAAACTGCATGGAGACCTCAGAGCAGCTTCCAGTGTCTGAAGGGGGCTACAAGGATGCTGGAGAGGGAACCTTCATCAGGGACTGGAGCGATAGGACAAGGGGTGATGGGTTCAGACTGAAACAGGGGAAGCTCAGGTTGGAGATAAGGCAGAAGCTCTTCCCTGGGAGGGTGCTGAGGTGCTGGCACAGGGTGCCCAGAGAAGCTGTGGCTGCCCCATCCCTGGCAGTGTTCAAGGCCAGGTTGGACACAGGGGCTTGGAGCAAGCTGCTCTGGTGGAAGGGGTCCCTGCCCGTGGCAGGGGTTGGAACTGGAGGAGCTTTAAGGTCCCTTCCAACCCAACCCATTCTGTGGTTCTATGATTCTATGATTGAAATAGCTGGGTCTGTAGGGAGGAGTCAGCTAAGCCTTTGCTTGCTGAAATGTCTGTACTGAAGTGCAATTCCCATGGACACAAGACATACGCATGTGAAAGGCAATGGAGACAGCAGCAAAGGCAGGCAGGGCAAGCACCAGGAGATGTGGCTTTGAGGGAAAACTGTGCTCAGAGCCCATGGACAGAGAGGTGCTTGCAGAGTCAGACAAGACTTGTACAAGCAATCAGAGGTTTCCTTTTGAACAAAACATGAACGGCTTCTGCCTTTTCTTCTGCTGAAAATGGGTTAGAACTCAAGCAGAGTGAACACACTGAGCGCAAACCTGCTGCTAACACTGCCTCCCTCCTCCTCCTCCCGCAGTGAGGAGCATGAAGCAACCCTCTCGAAAGAGAAGCTGATCAGTCTGTGCAAATACGAGCCCATCCTCAAGTGGATGAGAAGCTGTGATCACATCTTGTACCAGGCCCTGGTGGAGATTCTCATCCCAGACGTGCTCAGACCAGTGCCCAGTGAGTATCCTGCAGCGGGATCATGGGATGTTGGGTCTGACAAACAGCCATCAGCCTGGCTACAGCTTGTCACAAAGATTTCCATTATAAAAGCAGATTTAGAGGGGTTTGTTTTGAATGCAAGCTGAAATATTATGGCGACAGCAATACTCATCCTGCAGCATCGCTCTGTGTCGATGGTACTTTGCGGCCCCTGGAAATTCCCGTGCCTTTTAAAACTTGGTTTATGGCATATCCCATCTCCTGAGTTTGGCTTGGAGTCAGGGTAAAAGCATAGCCTCAATGCACAAGAGCTAATCCTTGTGAGATGCTTCCTTTGAGATAGTATCTTTGGGTAGGACAGTCCTGTCCCCTGCTGCACCTCCTGGGAATTTGAGGTCAACTTCCATATGGGAGATCAGTGATGGGCTGGGCAGTACTGGAAAGCCACATCCCTCTGAGCTGCTGTTGCCAGTCTGTGTGCTGGGGCACATGGGTGTCTGTAAAGAGCAGATTTCAACATCTGCAGAATGCTCAGAAGGACTATCAATGAGAAAAGAATGAGATAGAATAAGAGAAAAGAAGTAAAGCTGGAGCAACAACATTAGAGAATAAGAAAACTTTGGGTGCATCCAGGACTCAGCTGATTTCCTTGGTGCTAATGGAGATCACAGCTAACCAGATTAGAGGCTGTGCTTTCCCCGGCAGTCCTAAGGTAGAAAGTGGTGTCCAGAGATGCTGTGGAGCATCCTTTCTAACTGTGCAGTTTCCTTTGCAGGCACACTCACCCAGGCGATCCGTAATTTTGCCAAGAGTTTGGAAGGGTGGCTGATGAATGCCATGAGTGATTTCCCCCCCGAGATTGTCCAGACCAAGGTAAGCAGAAGGAGCATGATACAGGTCAGAGATAGGAGCTGAGTGTCTGTGTGTTGCAGTTTTCCAGTGACTGGAAATCACTGCTTGGGTTTGGCCATGTGTGCTCCAGGTTAACACGGTGTAATGGATGGTTATGAACCAAAATAATTATGCCTCATCCCTGGCAGTGTTCAAGGCCAGGTTGGACACAGGGGCTTGGAGCAAGCTGCTCCAGTGGAAGGTGTCCCTGCCCGTGGCAGGGGTTGGAACTGGGTGAGCTTTAAGGTCCCTTCCCACCCAAACCATTCTATGACATGTAGGGAAATTCCTTTGTACCAGCAGGTGATGATGCTCTGTCCATTGAACCATTCCTTTATCCTAAGATAAAGGCTCTGTGGAAGAAAATCCCTGCTCTGGAATGAGGTTTGTCCTGCTAAAAACCACAGGACACCTCATGGACTGAATGGCATTGCAGAGACTTGAACCCAAGGCTCCTACTTCCCCTCTCCTTAAAGCCATGTATTCCTGTAGCCTCTTCTCACCTTGCTGGTCTCTGCTGGAGGCAGAGTGTGAAAACCCGTTAGCTTAAAGAAGCACAGAGGCCGGTTTGCGGGACGCTGCCAAAGAGCTCGGGCATGCTTGGGACAGCAGCACAAGTGGGGCTATGCAGGGTACCCCAGCTGCTGTGCGCTGCGTGCCTGAGCTGAGCACAGAGCCCTCCTCCTCACGGAGCCCTGTGGCTGTGCTGCAGGTCGGGGTGGTGAGTGCCTTCGCGCAGACCTTACGGAGATACACGTCCCTGAACCACCTGGCCCAGGCTGCCCGGGCTGTGCTGCAGAACACCTCGCAGATAAACCAGATGCTCAGTGACCTCAACCGGGTCGACTTTGCCAACGTGCAGGTAAGGTGTGGTGCCTTTGCCTGTGTCATACTGTCTAGGACTGGGACTCTAAGGAGGTTCCCTGCTGGTAGCCAGCATCTTTCCAATACTAAAAAGCAATTAAATGACCGATTTCATGGTTTAATGTTACTTTTCCAGGTAAGTTTGCCACTGCGCTGTGAAGAGGGGAGCAGGCATTAAGGAATTTCTGTAAGAAGTGGTGGTACCAACCATTATGTACTTCTAACAGTAATATTGTGCTGTAGTCTGGATGAATCGGAGGAGACAGGGTTCTGAACTCGTGCACAGTTCTTGTCTGCTAAGAAATGAAGTTGAATTCCTGGGATGGGGTGCAGCAACCATTCAGGCTTGGCATGAGTAACTCAACCCTTCTTTCTGAGCAGGAGCAAGCGTCATGGGTGTGCCAGTGCAAGGAAGGCATGGTACAGAAGCTGGAGCAGGATTTCAAGCTCACCCTGCAGCAGCAGAGCTCTCTGGACCAGTGGGCAAGTTGGCTGGATAACGTTGTTACTCAAGTCCTGAAGCACCATGAGGGCAGTCCCAGCTTCCCCAAGGCAGCCAGGCAGTTCCTGTTGAAATGGTCTTTCTATAGGTACATTTCCTTTCTCATTTTGGAGACATTCCTGCATGGGGCTTAGGGCATGTCAGCAGCTCCTTGAAAAGCCAAGGCCAATTTCTTTACTTCCATGCAACTCTGGTTAACTGTTGCTCTGCCCTGGTACAGAAGGGTACAGTTCTACCTCCTGTATCCTTTCAGGATGGGGCTAGGATGCTCCATCAACTCAGTTCTTATAAAGTGCTTTGCTACTCTTGGGCTAGAGGTAGAAACAGAGCATTGTCAGGGTCAAGAACTCACATCAGCTGTGATGCAAGAGTAAACCACAACCCAAATATTTTGTTTCGTGGCCCTTTTCCAGCTCCATGGTGATCCGGGACCTCACCCTGCGCAGTGCTGCCAGCTTTGGCTCCTTCCACCTCATTCGCCTGCTCTATGATGAGTACATGTTTTATCTGGTAGAGCATCGTGTTGCCCAGGCAACGGGGGAGATGCCAATTGCCGTCATGGGAGAGGTGAGAATTGTTTATTCCCTAGAAACAGACCCAAATTTACCAGCGCTCAAAGAGAAGCGGTTGCTTCACAAACCACACTGTGTCCTCACCACGTTCTTAGAACCAGCTTTGCTGAATGATTTACCGACTTGTTTGGAGTGCCTGGCACAAGGCTTCAGCTCCTTGAGCATCCTTCATCCTGGCTGGCTAATACCTGAGCTGTGAGGGGGTTTGGGGCAGTTGAGCATCAGCTGGGTTTTGGAGGAAAAGGATCTCCCCACCTCTCTCCATAACCTGGGGGTACCAACCCCGACTTTGGGGTTGCTGCCAGAGCAAACACAAGAGCTAAACCAAGCAAAGAAAGGTCCAGAAGTAACCTTCCCTGCAACTTTCAGCCCATTTCAGCTGTTTTCTTCCTTCCATGGAGCTCCTGTGAGCCACACAGATGAGCTGTGTGTGCCTTTTGCTTCCCCTTCCCCTCCTATTAGAGCCACGCTGTTGCACCAGGTCAGCAGTGCTGCGAGGTCCCACTCTTCCCAACAAAAGCCCTCTCTTTACTGATACTAAAGGAACGTGAAAGGCAGAGAGTGGCTCCCAGGAAAAGCTGCCTGTGGGAATCTTTCATCCTGCACTCTTTGCCTTGCCTTTGTTAAACTCTTGCACTATTCCTATTCTCCAGGAGGGGGCTGAGTCTTCCCACCGAAAGAGAATGGATCTCATCCTTCCGTTTCCATTGCTCCCTTTGGAGCCCCTGCGCTCCTCAGTTCCTTCTGCTGCCCTACTTTGCAGGACCTTTCAGCGTTATTGTCAGAGCAATTTAGTGTTTCAGAGGGAGACAGCGCATCTTCAGAGCCAATATATCCCCAGCTCTCGTTGCACAATGGCCTGGCAAGCCAGAGCACTCTCCTGACATGAATGCAAAGGCTTCACAGAGAGTTGTAGAGAGGTGAAGTGATGGTAGAGCCCCAGGAGTGGTGACGAGCTGGGATGGTTTGGGTGAGCAGTTGGCCAACAGATGGAGAGGGCTGGAGAAAAGGCACCATCACTCGCATGTGACTCGGGAGATGGAACAATTCCTTCCTTCATTCCAGAGCTCAGCCCTGCCCTGGGTTGTTGGGGGGGGGGTGTTTGCCCCGAGGTTTAAATGGTAGCTACAGGCTTTTCCCCAGCACACGTGGTTGGTTTTGCTGTTCTTCACCACTGCTGCTGGTTGTGGCTTCTCCTGAGCGCTCCAGCTGCTCGTTGGAATTGCTTGGGCATAGGGGCCAGCCTGCAGGTCTGGTGCCTTGGGTCTCCAGCGAGCCTCACTTACCTTGCACCTCCTTTTCCTTTCAGTTTGGTGACCTCACATCCCTGTCCCCAACGCTGCTGGACAAAGGTACCTCCTGTCCCTCAGGGGAAGTCCTGCTACCCGGGGCTGAGTTGCTGTGGGAGGGGGAGGCTGGTGCAGGCTCTTCCACCCTGCTCTCTCGGGAAGAAGAACCTCTTCCCCTCGGAGTGCCAACCTCATGCTGAGCCCTGTCCTTTGCAGATGACGTTGGTGACCTGGGCAGCGAGGTGGACACCGACTCCCGGAGCATGGGGGAGCCGCTGGTGAAGCGGGAGCGCAGCGACCCTGGCTACTCCCTGCAGGAGATCTGAAACGGGGACTCGGCTTTTCTCCAGCTGGGGGAAGACGTCCGGAGCCAGGTTTGGTGCTCACAAGCCTGAGTCTCCTGTGTCTGCGTTATTAGTGCCTCTTAGTTTCTCTTTATGTTTACTTGTGTTTGAGGAGGGCTGCGGGGTAAGCCCAGGACGGAGCTGGTTTGGCCGCCTGCTTTCCTCCGGCATCACTGTTGGCTGGAGGGTGATGGTCCAAAGTCTGCTACCGAGCGATGGAAGCCCCGTGGTCAGCAGTGGATCCCATGTGCCTGGCTGGGTGAGCCTCTCCTCTCCAGCCTGAGCCAGGCAGGCAAATGAGGCTTCCTCTTTCAGGGAAGGTGGTTTGGGTTTCTTCCCCACTTGTCAGACTTCACTGTGATACAGACTTGAACCACTCAGTGCCCAAGAAGAAAGGAAAATGCCTGACCCTTCTCCTCCAGCCTTTCAAGACAAGTCCTGGCTCTGACTTTGCCAAATCGTTTGCACCAGGGAGTGCAGGACAGTACATCCCTCTTGTACCCACCTGGGCAGAGGGCTCCAGGCTGCACATCCATCTGGTCCCGGCGGAGTGGTGCACACGTGTGCTCTGGGATTGACACACACATGCTCTGGGATTGACGCACACATGCTCTGGGACAGGATTCCCAGCTGCTCCCATGTCTTCCCAGCTCAGCGTTTCATTGCTGATCTGCAAATGCTCCTGGGCCACTGTCAGGCCAACTCAAGATACCAAAGGACTGAGGAAGCAGCAGCTGGTTGCAAAGCATGTCCATTGCCCCCTGGGCTCTGATGCCTGTGGGCAATCCCCATCCTCCCCAGGGTCCCCAGGCAGAAGGGAACTGCTCCCACGTCCTGGGCTTTGTCAGACTCATTGATGTCCTGCTAAGGTGTTGAAGGTGGGTGCAGCTGCCTGTAGGGCTGCGTGTGGATGGGGTGAGGGTGTGTGACTGCAGTGCCTTAGGCTGGGCTGGCAGGCCCGTTTCCCCCTGTGCTGGCTGAGCCCATCCCACGGAGCAGCGAGGGGCTGGCACAGCCCCGACTGTGCTCATCACTCCACCAGCATTCCCCTGGGCTGTATGGCTGCTGCAGCATTGTGGTGGTGGCTCCAATGGGGCTGAGCTGGGGGAGCTTCTGCCCCAGCAGGGTTTTATTCTCCCTTTCCATGCCCTGTGAGGTCTGGGCTGATGTGGATTACACAGGGCAGAGGAAGGGGGTGGAATCTGCCATCCAGTCAAACAGCAAAAACAACCACCCCCCCCCCCCCGGGGCAGATCTGTCTGTGAATAAAGGCTGTGTCATAAATAGCTTTTATTATTATTATTATTTCTAATGATGCAGTATTTGATGTGAGCTTTTCCAGGGGTCTCGTGTACATCTGCATATCAGAGTATATTCTATCCAAACATATTACTTACTCACTCCCAATGGTACTAAGGTAGCTGTGACACTTGGAAAACTAGTGCTAATGGAAAGTAAAAAGAGCGTGTGTTTAGTGGCACATCTTTCCCTCCCACTGTCCCGTGCTGTTGTCTGTCAGGGTGATGTTTGTCTGTAAATGTCTCGTATCAAAGGAGCGGGAGACAAGTGAGAAAGCTGGATTTGGCTGTAAATAACTCCCTGGGTCAGAGGCTGCACTTCAGATCCTGCTGATACAAGGGTCTAAAACACCAACTGAGCAACCAGGTCTCAAACTCCCCTGCTCCCACCCAGTGTGGCCTGAACCAGTGCTGGTGCATTGGCTCTTTGCAGCCGCTACCGACCGACCTCAGCCACTGTCTGCTTCCCATGGACGGGCAAAGGGGATGCTCTGGAGCTCTGCAGCACTGTGCAAGGAGTCTGGATAACACCTAAACCCCATCTGCACCAAATTCCCAGCTAAACCTGAATAGCAATAAACATATATCAAATGCTCAGGCCTGTACAATAAATGTTGTGGTGCCATTTCTTCTTTAGTCGTTGAAAGGAGGTGTCAGGGAGGTGATGCAGCCTTGCAGCGTTGAGGGGAGATGCAGGATCTGCCCAGTGTGGTCTGAACAAAGCAATTCTGGCCAGGGACCTGGTGGCTGCAGGGAGGAGGACACCCTCTGCTTCCCACCACCTATTCCTTGTCACCCACCACCCAGTGCCACCACCTTCCAGTGGCTGTTGCCAGTTCCTGTGCCACCTCCTGCATCCCAGGACTGTCTCTTGCACTCAGCATCACCACCACACAGAAAGCCAGGTCATGACAGGGAAGTTTGAAGTGGTGCTGATGGGGGACACACACCAATTGTGCCAACCCCAGGGAAACCAGGGGCTTGCAACATCCCAGAGGCCGTTTGGCATTGCCAGTCCTTGGAAGGATGAGCTTCAAGCAGGGCAGTGTGGCACAGCTAGGGGGTGCAGCAGCAGGAGCCCCACATGGCTGGGGCAAGGCATTGGGGCAGGGGACCAGGCTGCCCCTGGGAGGGAGGGAGGGAGGGAGGGAGGGATGCTGCCAGGGATGCTGCCAGGGATGCACCCGACAGTGCTCAGGGTGGATGTGTGATGGGCCCCCCACTGTGGTGCCCTCCCGCTGGTCCCAGCGAGGACTCAAGCAAAGGGATGAGTTTCATCCCAACCCTTCCCCACCTCGTACTGAGTCATGGGATCATACAGCAGTTTGGGTTGGGAGGGAGCTTCAGAGCTCATCCCTGCATTGAGCAGGGAGGTTTTCAACTAGAAGGATCTTCAACTGAAGCTATGGGCTGTCCTGCCCGACAGCATCACCCCCTCCCAGGGCACCCTGGGCTTCACCCCTGGGGCTCTCCTGCTCCCTCCCCTGGGACTGGGGGGATTTCTGCAGGAAGAAGGACTTTGCCATCACCCCGGCAGCACCAAGAACCCAAGCGATGCCCTGGGCTGAATGAGCCCTCCCTGCACCTCCCTGTGCCTGCAGCTGTCCCTGCAGAAGAAAGAGAAACCGAGGCACAGAAAGAGCTGCTTCACGGCAGCAGTTCACTGCCCCGCTGGGTACCACGGGGTGCCGGTACTGGTACCAGTGCTGCTACTGGTGCCTCCGTGCTGCTCTGCTGCCTGGCCTGGCTCAGCAGTGGATGCAGGGGCTGCCCCCAGGGCTCAGCTGGGGCTGTTTAACCTGCAGAGAGGTTTCACCTGGGGTCTGGTGGGTCCATAACCCATCACTGGGGCTCCCTCAGGGTGGCTGCTCTTATAAACCAGCAGCCTGGGGGCTCTAAGGGCTTTTTCTTCCTTTCTTTTCCTTTCTTTCCTCTTTCAGGAGCCTTTGTTCGGAGGTGGGGAGGGTTTGGGGTCTCTGCCTGCAGGTCTCTAGGATGTAGTGCCCGGACTTTCTACCCTTCCCAGTACTGCCAAGCAGGTAAGGGCACAGCCACAAGCTCCCTCTGCTCCCCCATCCCTGGGCTGGTTGTGGTTGGGAAGCAGCCTGGTGTTCCTCTTCTCCTGTGTAAGGTTCCAGACGAAGGATGATCTCATCGTACAGCTCTGGGGTGGCCTTAGGGCCCTGTTCCCAGCCCAGCTGCAGCACCCCAATGCCAGGACTGAGGAATCCCATCCCAACACAGCATCTTCGTCCACAACAGAGCTGCTCACTCGAGCTCCTCAGGCAGGAGGACTTCTTTGAGAGCTTCAGTGGGTATGTGGCTGCTGGGATGGGGGGGGGGGGGGGCTGAGCATTATGTTTATCCCCAAGGGAATATGTCTGGAATGGGCTTGGGCTCACTGTCGAGCACTGGTGCTCACAGAGTGCGGGCTGGCATCACTCCCCCATAGGTGGGGCAAAGCTCTGGGTCTCTGCTGTCTGCACCATTGTGGCTGTGACTGGGCACTGTTGCACATCCCAAAGGCCACCAGCTCATCCCTGTGCCCCTGCTGCCCTGCCAGGACCTTCTGCAATGTGAGTGATGCTTCAGGGGCCAATCTGCTGGACTGCACCCACTCCATCCCCGACCAGCAGCTGATCCAGAGGATCGTGTCCCAGGTGGAGTTCTACTTCTCTGATGAGAACCTGGCCAAGGACGCTTTCCTCCTGAAACACGTCCAGAAGAACAAGATGGGCTTTGTCAGCATCAAGCTCCTGACGTCCTTCAAGAAGGTGGGCAGCCCCGGTGGGATGGTGTCTGGGTGTGCTCTGGGGGTCTCTGCTGGGGTGTATGGGGAGGTTCAGGCTCTGTGTCCTGGGGAAGTGCTGGTGGTGCAGGGCCAGGCTCTGCTCTTTGCCTTTGATGTGCTGCAGCAGTCCTCCAACCACCCCGGGGGCTCATTCACCTCCTCTGCCCGTGGTTCCTCTGGGCTGCTTTGGGAAAGGCCATCCCAGAACCAAAACCCTGCAGGGAAGTGCTGGTGCTGTGATGTGTGGGGAGCCAAGGGGGCACTGGAGACCTTCCCTTGCAGGCCTGAAGGTGCTCCTGTGAGAGGGGGATATTGTCTTGCTGTGACTTCAAGTTGGTGGGGTTGAAGCCTGCCTGGAGGGTGGGGTTAGGGGGATTTAGACTCATGGGGATGCCGTGTCCCCCTCTGTCCCATAGGTGAGATACCTGACGCGTGACTGGCGGCTCACGCTCTATGCCCTGCAGTTCTCCAGGCTGCTGGAGGTGAACAAGGAGGGGACCAAAGTGAGGAGGAAGATCCCCATCCCCGAGTCCCTCCTGACCGTGCCTCCCAGCAAACTGCTGCTGGCCTGGGAGCTGCAGCCCCAGGAGCAGGACGTGCCTCTGCTGCGCCAGAACTGCTTCCTGGACACCATCACAAGGTTGTTCAGCCCCTTTGGAGCCATCGCCGCCATCCGCATCCTGCGTCCAGGCTGCAAACTGCCCTCGGATGTGCAGAAATACGCATCCCGCTTCCCGGAGCTGCTGAGCAAGTGCTGCGCCACGGTGGAGTACGAGAGCCTGGAGAGCGCCTGCAGGGCCTTTGAGGACCTCAGCAGCAGGAGCTGCCGGGGCAGGGAGCGCATCAAAGTGGTCCGGCTCTGGATGAGGGACTCCAAGAAGAAACCTGGTGCTGAGAGGAAGGCGGAGGAGCTGGACCAGATGGGATGGAGGCTGCAGGCGGCAGCTTCTGTGTTCCCCCGTAGCCTCGGGGACTCCGGGCTCTGCAGCTCTCTAGGGTCAGATGGTGCCAGGGTCTCGCCACCCCTCCTCCAGAGCAGGGACCCCTCCGCACCCACCTCATTTGATGGCAACTTGAAGCTCAGCAACTTCAGCAACAGCATCACTGGCTCTCTCCTCGGCAGCAAAGTCTTCCCCCCGCCCAGCTGGGACCCCAAGAGCTGCTCCGGCCCCTGCTGCAGCCCCGAGCGCCGCTGCGGATGGAGCCCCTGGCACAGCAGCCCCGCTCCCGATGCCAAACCCTGTCCTGGCTCTGCCCCACCAGCCCAGGGGATGCTGAGCGACCGCCTCGGCCTGCGGGATGTGCTGCTGCGCCTGCGCCACGGCTCCGATGGCACCAAGGGCTTCGGGAGCGGAGAGCTCGTCCTCCGGCGCTGAGGCTCCTTCACGGTTTGGTTTCGGGCTCCGTCTGTTCTCTTGGGTTCCTCCTCCTCTCGAGCAGACTGGAGAGGCGAGGCCGCTTCCCGCAGGGGCTGTTCCTGGCCCAGGTTGTGGAGCTCCCATGGGAAATGGGCAATAAAGAGGGAGGAATTCTCCAGGCACTTCCTGGCTGCTGCAGTGATTTATTTTGGTCCTTCTCTCTTTGCCCCTTCTTGGTCTTGGGGCTGCCCAAGGTGCAGATGGAGAAGGCTGGGGAGGGTCCGTGCCTGGGCTGCAGCTCCCCCCCTGGCATTCTCGGGGTGCTGTGGGGTTCTGTTGCTGTGCAGGGAGCTGGAGCTGTTCAGGATGAGGCCTTGCAGCCTGTCCTGTTGCAAGCGTCCATCCCCACCCTGGCCTCAAGGTCCTTATCCCAGGGTCCTGGTGCTGCCTTCAGCGTGGGGCTGTGCCCATGAGTCCTCCAGGAACTCATCTGTGCTGGCTCCAAGGAGGCTGTGGGGTATGGCCAGAACATGGGGAGCCTCAGCATTGTGCTGGGGAGACACCAAACAGCCAACCTGTGCCAGGAGCTGCCCTTCCCCACGGCCCCAGCCCCACCAGCAACTCTGGCACAGGGCACCTTCCGGACCCCCAGCATCCCTGACCCCATGGGTCTGCTGCAGGGACCTCTGGGTATGGACCTGCAAGTGAAAGAGCAGCCTTGGCCCAAGTGTGGCAGCAGCGGTTGTTGGGGATGCTCGGATGGAGCAGTGTGCCCCAGCCCTGCATCCCAGGAAGAGCATCCCCATCCTGCTGCAGCTGACCTCGAGTATCCAGTGAGTTCGTGGTTCCTCCTGTGGGTATCTACAGCTGAGCTCTTGGGTGACCTGCTCTAGTAGAAGGTGTCCCTGCCTGTGGCAGGCACTGGAACTGGATGGGCTTTAAGGTCCCTTCCAACCCGCTCTGTGGTTCTGTTGTAGATGTTTGGGCGCTGGTTAGAAAAGGAGAGACCAAAGCCACTGTGGAGGATGCTGGCTTTGAAGCTGGTACATCCTGGGGAGCTCTACGGGGTGGGTGCTCCTGAGCAGGCTGCTGCTGGCCATGGTATCAGTGCCTTGCCCTCACCTCCTTCCTGTCTTCAGGACGGTTTGAAGCTGCATTGGTGGCATCACCCCTTTCACCCCTGGCAACAGCTCGGTGTCTACCACAGCCAGGCACCACGGAGCATTGGCCAGGACATGGTGTGTCCTGCTGCGTGCTCATGTGAACAGGGTGTGCTCTGCCTTGTAGCAGCAGGAGATGGATGGGGACCAGCCCCAAGCAATGACACGGATCCGTTAATGGGCAGAGGGAGCACCAGCGCTGTGGTGACAAATGCAGTGTGTGCAGAGAAGTCTGAGGCAGCATCACCTGGGGCCAGAACGGGGCTGCCTGGTGACAGATCAGGTCTCGTGTCACTTGAAGGGGAAGTCTTGGCCTTGAGGGCAATTCCCTCCTGCACCAAACTCCAGTTAGCAGAGCCACTCATCCTCCTGCCAGGCTCCCGGGCTGGAAGCGCAAATCACAGTCCCCATGATTATAGACACAGTCGATTGCTAATTGTGGGCAATTTGCAGCAGGGAATGTGCCTGGCTCTGGGATGTGTGTGTGTATTTACAGTGCTGGGTACAGCAATACAGTCATTATGTGGTATTAATAACATGGCCTGCTTTATAAATAAAAGGGAATCTCTCTCTGGCTCTGCTGCTTTGCAGTGTGGCTCAAGGCACGGAGCTCTCGGCCTGCTGATAGCAGGGATGTCGGGGGCTTTCCTGGTTCCCTCTGACTCCCTCAGTGGGGTAAATGGAGCCAAGCACCACGTGCAGGGTGGGTAAACGGCATCGGGGGCTGATGTGGGATGCGCTGGCTGTGGAAGCGTCCAACCTCCCAGCTCCTCACCTGAGCCCTTCCTTGGGTTGCTGCCTCCTCAGCTCACCTGCAAGTGATGCTGATCCCTGGGGAAAGCCATCCAGGGCAGCTCCTCCTGCCAAAGCCCTCCCTTGCATCCCAGCCCTCTCCAGAAGGTGCTGGGCCTGGGGGCAGGATGTGGCAGGCCTCCAGGGCCAGCCCCACGCACATCGCTCTCAGCTCCATACATCCCAAGGAAACCATCCCCAGCCTTTTTATGACACTGGTGTTTCCTTCCTCCCCGGGGCAGGATCTCCATTGGAGCTGTTTCCCTTTACCGGGATGGGTAAAGCTGACGATGCTCCTTGGGCACACAGAGTGCTGAAGGCGTTGGGGGCTTCCAGCATCCTGGAGTTCCAAGCAAAGGAGGGTTGTGACCTGCTGCAGGGGGAAGCCCCGGCTGTGCTCGGGAGCAGCTCGTTTCCATGCTAATGAGCAGGAAAGACGTGGCAGTGATGGATGATGCTCTGCTCCCAACCTCCCCCCACAACTGCTGCAGGGCAGCCTTGCCTCCCGCATCCCAGTCACAGAGGGAGCCCGGGCCTGGGTCCCTCTGAGGATGCAGCCACCGGGGATCCCTTCCCACCATCAGAAGACAATTTGGGTTTTTTTTTTCCCATAGGGAATTCTTTGCCAGCCCCCTGGCAGGGATCAGCCCGTGAGCACTATTGCTTCTGCACTTTGTCATGCTTTGCCTTTTCCTGTATTGCCTCTTTCAAGTAGACCAGCCTCGGAACAGCTTTTACTTTCCCAAGGCTTTATTTCATCTTCCCATCTAATTCATCTATGCACAGGATCCCAGGATATTAGTTAAGGCTTAGTTGGAAGAGCTCCATGTGGCTGTATTTTCTCCCCAGCTTTCATATCCTAACATCAGACAGGCCATTAACTCGAGCAGCGAACCTAATGAGAGGAATTGGTCTGATTTTGTGAGAATGATTTCGTTTTGATTCAGTGTGATTGCCCCCGAGCACAGACAGCTCTCCACCAACTCCAGCTACTAAATCTTGCGAGGTCCTGCTGCTGCCGTGCCTCTCTGCGTGTTTTACAGGTGTATTAAACCCTCTCTGATTGATTTCTTTGTATGTACCATCTGTTCTCAGGACCAGCAGGGTATGGATGCTCTATAGATGCTCACTGGAAATCTACCCGGGCTGGTGAAGAGGCAGGGCACTTCTTACATCCAAGTTGCTTCCCCACTTCATGCGCTCTTTGATTCCTGCAGTGTTATTCCGTTTGCCTTCATAGTCTCATTTGGGTTTCTCCTCCCAGCCCTGCTTTTGCAGTCCTGGTTCAGTGCCTTGTACTGACCGCCCAGACTTGTGTGGCTCAGCTTCACATGACTCCTTCTCTGCTTAACTCTGTAATTCCCCTCGTTATTCCCCACGGAGGGAGGGCTCTTGCTCTGCGTTATGGTGTTGCCTTGCGGGTGAGGCTCCACGAGCCGTCTGAAATCAGGTCTTTAATCTCATGTCCGTTATGAACACTTTCTTTCTAGGAGCATGGTGTTCTCCCTTCCGAAGGCAGGTAACCAGGGCTTGTGTTCGTCACCTCATCTCCTGCTCAGCCCATCTCATGGCCCCGTTCAGGGAGCTGATGCGCTTTCACATCCGTTCATTAGCAGACCTTGAGAGAAAACCCATCTCGTGCCCCTCGCTGGTGCTCGTGTCGCTGAACTCGCTTTCCCCCAGCGGCAAACCCTTCCTTTGACTCTTCCCTGCTCAGCAGCTGCGCTCTTGGAGACCTCTCCTTGCAGCACGGGTCCCGGTGGCATCTCCGTGTGCTTGTGCTGCTTCAGACACTGCCCGTTTCTGAACGCGAGCCGTGGTCTCTTTGAGCCTGTGGATAGCGTCAAGACTCTGCTGTGCTCAGAGGTAAGGTGAATGCATGGCAGGAAGCTGGGTGGAGGCATGGAGAAGGGAGCAGAAACAGGGATGGATGAAGCTCCTGGGGCAAGCACAGGCCAGCCTGGACGCCTGCCTGGAAGCAGGAGCGGGGCAGGGCAATGCAGGGAGGCAGCAGCTGGGGAGGGAGAGATTTTCTCTGTGTTCCCTTTGCCTTTCCCAGTGTTATAAATTCAGGTCCTGTCTGGACCCGGAGACTGTCTGGAGGCCAGAGGGCACTGTGGCTGCCAGCAGACGTGAGGTGAAGCGGGGCGAGATGGATCCGCCGTGGTGAGCCAGGCACAGAAGGCTCTGGAAGGTCAAATGGGCCCCAGGCTGGGGTCCCACCATGTGCTCACCCTTAACACAGGCAGGGGCAGCTTTGGAAGGGCAGAACCCCCTGGGAAGGGTGGATGGGCAAGCAGAGGGCTCAAGGCTGCACAGAGAAGCGTCTGCCTCGCTAATGGAATGAGCCTCCAGCTTAATGCATGGCAAATCCCCACATAACTGAAATAAACCATGGCCAAGTGGAACTTCTTCCCAATTACAATTCATTAGCGAGCCCTGAGCCGCGGGCCTGACCGCAATCAATACTCAGCTGGGGGAGAAGCAATCTGCATCCCTCCCTGGGGACCGCAGGAGGAGGCAGGTCCATCCCATCCCAGCATGGCTGGAGCAGAGCCTGCCTCCAGAGTGGGGTCCCCTATGGGTCCCATCTGGCTTGGAGCCCTGTGTATGGCACAGGGGTGAGGACAGGGTCCTCCTTCCCTCACCTTGCCCCTCCCTGCTGCAAGAACACAGCGGCTGTTGGGGTCTCGGTGTGATTTGAGGTGGGTTGGCCATAGAGGACACGAGCCCCTGAGAGCTCCCCACGTACCCTCTTTTTGGAGGAGCTGTTGTAGAACCGCAGAACGGGTTGGAAGGGACTTTCAAGGCTCATCCAGTCCAACCCCAACATCTTCAACTGGGTCAGGTTGCCTGAGGAGCTGGTGCCAGGCGCTGCCCACCCAGGTTTTTGTCATCCCTTATCCACTGCCTTCCTGGAAAGCTTTGGGAAGGCTTCGGGCCATTCTTCATTGCCATGGCCACTGGATGAGGAGGAGGCAGTGGGGCCGTTGTCTACAGTGGCTGGGACATGGACTTCTCCTCTACCCAGGTTATTTGGGGGCTTTGGAGGTCAGCGATGGGGCCAGAGGACTCAGTGCAGCTCTGGCCAGGAGCTACTTTTTGCCAGTGAGCGGGGAAGTGTCTTCTTCTTGGAAAGCCAAGGTCACTCTGTGGAGCACAGCAGGCCAAGGGGGGGGCTTGTGGACATGTAACTGCTGCCTGCTCCTCCACAAGCACTGTCCCCGCAGACCAAGAGCCACTGCAACCTGGGTAATGCTGGATCCAGCTGAGGGCATTGGGCCAGCTGGGTCTCCAAATGCTCCCATTGAATTCATGGACAAAGTCCTTCAGAAGTGGTGGTATCTCTATTAAGGAGGGCTTCAGGCTGGGGTTAGATGGCTTTTGGCAGCAGACATCTTGGCCGGTCATGAGATAAGTCTTGGGCAACATGGTCTAGTGTGAGGCATGCGTGTCCATGGCAGGGGGTTGGAACTGGATGAGCTTTAGGGTCCTCTTCAACCCAGACCATTCTATGATCCTATAGGTAGGTACCTGGCCTGCGTCATATAGGAGGTCTGACTAAATGATCTGCTTGTCCCTTCTAGCATCTCCACCATCAACATGTAAGAGTGGTTTTGACACCCTGAGGAGCAATGGGATAGATTGCTGTCTCAGACCTTCTCCTGCTGTTCTCTCCAGGCACTGAGGGCTTTGCCCTGCTGTTCCCGTTGCGTTTGAGCTCACAGTGTGTGTTTGCAGACCAAACACTTCTCATGGAAGATTTTGTTCAGCCATTTCCACATTTTATGCTTGATTTTGATCAAATGGGGCACCAGGGATAGTTCTTGAACATGTCCCGCGGTTGTCTGTTCCTCCACCAAATGGCACAGATTAGGGATGCAGCCCGTGCTGCCAGATGCAATTGTCCTCTTTGGACTCTCTGGCACAGGCTTGTTCCTTTTCAGACCTCAGCATACAGAATGTTCGCTGCCAAATTACAGCTCCGAGGTAAGTGCTGTGCCAAGAACAATGCCTCAACCTCATTTAAGAGCAGCTCATTCGAGGTGGAAGTTTTGGGCATGGGGTGTATTTCATCTCAGGAACGTACCTGCCTGGCCCAGGTACAGGTCTATGGAACAGAAGAGTTCTGTGCTGCCTCTCGAGATGCTCATCTGCCAAAGCCTCTGAGATGGGTTCATTTTGGTGGCGAATGGCTCCAGAATGATTCTGGAGAATCATGGAATGGTTTGGGTTGGAAAGGACCTGAAGATCATCCAGTTCCGACCCCCTGCCACGGGCAGGGATGCCTCACACTAGACCACATCACCCAAGCCCCATCCAACCTGGCCTCGAACACTGCCAGGGATGGAGCATTCACCACTCTTTGGGCAGCCTGTTCCAGCCTCCCAGCATCCATTTACACATGGATAAGCTCTCTGAGCACGGGGAGGTGGCTCCTAGCGCTCGAGATGGGTTTGAAGGTGCACGTGTGAAATGTGCCTGCTCTCGAAGTGCGGAGTCACCACGGAGACGTGGAACATGACCAAAGGAACGGCCACCCTCCACTTGTCAGCTCCGCATTCCGATCTGGGCAGCAGCTGCAGATGCCATCAGCAATTTGCTTTCCAGAGGGAAAGCGCTCAGCGCTTCCAAACGTCACATCCACGTTGAAGTGCCGAGAGGCAGATGCCCAGACTGAAAAGCATCCTCGCAGGATGGAGCATGTGGCCAAACACGCCGCAGCCAGGAGCTGTCAGCAACGAGACACAAAAAGCTTGCAGACACCTATGGGAAAACTCCCAAGGATGTTCTGGGAGCAGAGAAAAGGGCTGGAAGGGCCTTGGAAATCCCACGGAGATGCAGCGCATCTTGTGTTCCCCTTTAAAAGCCATCCCACTTCCATGTAATATTTGTACTGCTTGTTTGCAGAACAGCTCTTAATAGACAAATGACTGCAGATTAAAAGATGAATACATTAGTTTTCTTTTGTCCTTGATCTAAATCGTGTATTTCCCTGGTATGCTTTCAAGTGAGCTGTTTTATACAACAGCTTTCCTTCATCTTCACTCTGCTGCTGCAGTACTACTAATTGGTAACTGGAGCTATTTGATGGCATTTACGTGTTATTTTGAAGGAGAAAAACATCCCCAAAATACCACATTTTAAAAATACAAATGCAGCAGACACTGAAGGAAACCATTTCCTTACAAGACACCGAAAACACGCCATGGGTTCGGAGCGTTAGCTCTTGGGTAGGATGCGAGGCTGAATCCGAGCCTCCTGACAAGCTCTCATTGCAGCGAGGTCTGTAACCACGCTCTGACTGCCCAGGCCCTCAGCACACACTGGAAGCTGCCTGGGAACATGTGCCAAGCGGGTGGAACGCGTTTCCCTGCCAGGCCCACCTCATCCCTGTGTGTGTGGGATGGTTGCTTCTCCCGATCCGCTTGGCATTTGGGTTTCATCCCCGGCGGTTGCTGTGTGGGTCTGCGCGGAGCACCTGCCCTGATGGAGACGAGCTCCCGCAGTCTCTATTGACACCATCAAGTCTGATTTCCCCGGTAACGTCTTTGCATCCTCTGACACGCTCTGCTGTAACCATAGAGACACAGCAACACTTTGCCACGGTTGGGTTGGGGTTTTTTCCCCCCCTCTCAGATGCTGTCGGCCTCCTCGGGTATGTGATGACTCGGGCTGTTCCCTGCGCTCAGCCTTTGAAGCTAATACACACGAAAGCTTGTCTTTGCCCTGAGCACCCCACTGCTGGGAGCCAAAGGTCTCTGCCTCACCAAGGCCACCTCTTCCCATTTAATGAGAAGCCAGCAATGAACTTCTGTCCCGGGAGTTGCATTGACGCAGCCCAGCAGCTTCTCTGCTCCTGGGAAGCCAGGAGACAGCCTCAGGGCAGGATGGAAAAGGGGAAAAGCTGGAGAGGGGCTTGGGACAAGGGATGTAGGGACAGGCCAAGGGGAATGGCTTGAACCTGCCAGAGGGGAGACTGAGATGAGCTCTTAGGCAGAAGCTCTTCCCTGGGAGGGTGCTGAGGCGCTGGCACAGGGTGCCCAGAGAAGCTGTGGCTGCCCCATCCCTGGCAGTGTTCAAGGCCAGGTTGGACACAGGGCTTGGAGCAAGCTGCTCCAGTGGAAGGGGTCCCTGCCCGTGGCAGGGGTTGGAGCTGGAGGAGCTTTAAGGTCCCTCCTAACTCAAACCAGGCTGGGATTCTCTGATTCTCTGATCCCTGCACCTTCTCCTGAAGGCTGTGCAGCCCCTGCAATGCCTGGGAGATGCAAGAGGAGCCATTGGAGGGGAGCAGGATGTGATTTGCTCTGAACACTCAGTGGTCACTCCTGCCTTGGCTTCAGTGCCAGCCCCAGCCTCCAGACCAGCCATGGGAGCTCCTTTGCAGCATCACAGCATGTTCTTACCCTCTGCGGCACAGATGCAGCTGCATTACTCTTTGATCACCTCTTTTCAAAGCACATCCAGGAGCTGCATCCACGTCCTCTGCACCCGGGCAGGGGGAGGCACAGCCTGTCTGTCCTCCCAAAACCAGGTGTGCCCCCTTTGCTGAGTGCCCAGAGCATCCTCGGAGGGACAGTCCCCTGCCAACGCGGCTCTGGCTTCTTCCAGGCGCTGGTCTGGGAGGGTTTCACATCCCTCCTTGTCCCAGTTCATCTGGGCATACCCTCCAGCTCCCGTTGGCCAGAGCAGGGGTAACACTGGGCCCCATGGGCAGTGCTGGAGCTGCTCTGCAGGAGCAAAGAGCTCAGGCAGAGAAAAAGGACTTAGCAGAAGGTGTCTGTGCTCCCGTGACACAAAGAGCAGGGCACAGGCCACTGCAGTGACCTTGCCTGGGCACAGCTCAGGCTGCCAGCACCCAGTGTCACAGCATAACCCCCAGTGGTCCCCAGAGCCAGCATCCCCCAGGAGAGGAGCTGGAGGGAAGGAGGAGCATCCATTGCTGTCAGCGGTGGGTCCAGCACTGCTGAGCACTGGGCTGGGTCCCACTGTAGGAACATTCGAGTATCTGTGTGTGGGACACGGGCCCAGAAGCACAGAGTGGGCATCAGCAGGGCTATCAGCAGGACCCGTCCTCCCCACCAGCAGTAGCCATGGCTTTGAATGCTCCTCTAACACCTTCATTGCTCTGTGCATGCATTCTGTACCATTGCAGGGGACAGGAGTCCAGGTGACACAATGCTGCCTGAGAAGATGCTGGGACAGGACACAGGAACATGGGAGGCTGGGGAGCTTGAAGCCTCTTTAGGCTGAAACAGAGGAAAGGGGTCATGGCCATTCTCACTGTGTGCAGGAAGCCAGCTCTGGTGCATTGCTCAGGAGAGCAGGAGGGATGGATTCAGGCAGGGGATGGCTGCGGTGCAGCAGCAGCAACTGTGCTTGGCTGCAGGGATGGTCTGAGGGTGCGGTGGTAGCACCTCGCTAGGGAGGACCTGCAGCTCCATCACTGCTCCTGTCCCTGCTGTCACCCCATGCTGGCTCTGCAGGTCCCCTGGAGATGCCCCAGCAGGACAGGGGAGCTCTGCTAATCTTTGATAGCAAAGTGTGCTCCCAGCTGTGAGCTGGTGCTGAGCACAAACAGCAGCAATGCTGTAACAGGAATGCATTAGGCAGGGATCTTTTCCTGACTGGAGAATCCTGGATCCCTCCTGCAAATTGTCTGCTTCAAGGCTGTGGTCCCCTCCCCAGCATCCCTTGACTGCAGCTCCTCCCTTGCCCCTCTGCTGCCCACAACCTCCTCTGGCTGACCTCTGGCAGCATCATCACCCCTTTGGTCCCACAAGCACTGGGGCACTCCTCATGCACTGTCCACTTTACACAGCCACCCCTCTTCATGGCACCCTCCCTCAGGGCCACCATCCTCCCCACAGCACCACTCCTTGTGCCCCCCCAGCACCCTCAAAGCAGACCCACAAACCCCCTCACTTCTCCCTGCTCCACAAGCCCCGAACCTCCCGTGTCCCCACAGCAACCCACCAGCCCTGCATCCCTGCTCCTGCGCATCCCTGGTGCTGCACCCCTGTCACCCCAAGGCCATACCCGTCCCCTGCATCCCCACATGGGACTGCCATCCCCCTGATCACCCTCCACGCCCCTGCAGCTACTTCACCCCCCCTTAACCTCCCTGCGATTGCTCAGCAGCCCCATGGCACTACTCCTCCCTGCAGTGGCCCCCCACTGCGTCCCCAAGGTTCTCCCACCAGCACACACCCACTGCAGCCCCCAGCCACCCGGGTGGCCTCCCCAGGGACCCCATAGCATCACATTCCCCTGCATCCACATGCCACCCCCCCCCCCCCCCCCGCATGATAGCACATCCCTTGTGTGCCCCACACTCCCTGCAACCCCAGGGTACCACACCCCCCTGCAGCCCCCCACATCCCCCTGCATCACCCCAACATCCCCAGGGTACCACACCCCCCTGCATCACCCCAAAATCCCCAGGGTACCACATGCCCCTGCATCCCCCCACATCCCCCTGCATCACCCCAACATCCCCAGGGTACCACATCCCCCTGCAGCCCCCCACATCCCCCTGCATCACCCCAACATGCGCAGGGTACCACATCCCCCTGCATCCCCCCACATCCCCCTGTATCACCCCAACATGCGCAGGGTACCACACCTCCCTGCATCCCCCCACATCCCCCTGCATCACCCCAACATGCCCAGGGTACCACATGCCGCCGCATCCTCAACATCCCCAACTCCCCCCCACTCCTCCCCTGCATCCCCAGTGTCCCCCCCCCGCCCCCGATCACTCCATCCTCCCCTCCTTCCTGCATCCCCACGTTATCCCACCCCCCTGCCAACCCCAACCCCCCCCATCCCCATCCCCACCTCCCCCTCCCCTCCTCCCAGCCGCTGCATCCCCACGTTCCCACCCCCCCGCATCCCTCCACCCCCCCCCCTCCCAATCCCGGGCCCCACCCCGGTGCCCCCCCCTCTCCTCCCGCAGCCCAATCACGGCGGGTCGGATGAATTCAAACCCCGGCCCCGCAAGCGCCGGCGGCGGTTCCGTTCCGGGAAGCGGCCGGGGACGGGGCTGGGGCTGGTCCGGATGGGCTCGGGGAGCCGCGGGGCGGGCGCGGAGCGCAGGTGAGCGGGGAGGAACCGGGGATGGAGGGGGGATGCTCCCGGTACCGGTTTGTGTGTGTGTATGTATATGTATGTGTATGTGTGTGTGCCCCCCCACCCCACCCCATTCCCGGTGTGTGTGGGGTTCCCATGGGCCCTGGGGTGTGCCGGGGATGTGTTTGTGCTCCCGAGGGTCCGTTTGAGGCTGGGAAGCGGGGTTTGGGCAGGAATAACCGCTCCTAGATGGGGAAATCGGGTGGGGCATTGTGGGGAAGAAGTCGGAAACAGGGAATTTCTGCAGCTGCTGCAAACGCGCTGGTTTCGGAGTTCTTACAGCAGGAAGCGATGGGGGGGTCTGTGGAGGACCTCTTGCGCTGAGGGGCCTGGAGGATGCTCGGGTGTGGGGAGCCAGCAGGGATCTGTGAAACTTTTGACTTAAATCGGGCTGATTTCTCCCTTGTGGGGCTGTGCGGGAGCAGGGCAGAGCTGCACCGAGACTGGGGCAAAGGAACCAGCGCAGGCAGCCCCACGGAGGAGCTGGGGTCATCAAAACCTCAGCCCCCTTGAGAAGAGTTGGAGCTGCCTGAGGAGCCCGTGTGGTGCTGGGAGCGCCGCTGAGCCCTGCCCGTGGCAGAGGGAATTGGGCTCCCCTGAGCCTTGGGAAGGCTGGGCACGCTGGAGGCAGGTTTTGGTGCAGAGCCTCATGTTAACCATGAGGATACAAGCTGTTCGTAGTGCCAAGTGGGGCTGTGACAATGGCTGGGGGCTCCGCAGCGCTTTACTCCCATCCTCACCTTCCTGCCATTCCCAGGGATGTGCTGCTTAATCCCAGCTGCTGTGATTTTTTTCCCCCAAAACCAGAGGAAGAAAACCCTTAGGCTGGCAGGGCAGACCTGTTTGCAGTGAGCCGGGATGCACTGTCTGCTAGACAAGGCTCCCCTGTCTGAAGGCACAGCAAGTGCCTCATCACCCCAGGCTTCTCTGTGATGTGTTAACACAATGCTCAAGGCCTCCAGCCACTTTAATACCTTGCCTGGGGCTTGGTTCTTGAGCTGGATGGAACCACCCCACCCAGCAGGAGCCTGTTGTCCCAGTAAAGCACAGTTTGGGGCCAGGTGGGCAAGGTCCGTGCAAGGTAAAACCCAAGGGATGTGGTGGTGTTCCTTGCTGTCAGTGTCACTGGGAGCGTGCTGGTCCTTGGGTCTGCAGCTGGGAGGTGACAGAGTTGGAAGCATCCTTTGGTTTTGCTGCGAGTGTTTTTTGGTAGGGCTGGTCCATGGGATGGGAGGTGGGGAAGGGTGTCCTGGGTTCTGTTTCATGGCTCCCCTGCTCTTGCCTTCAGCAGCACAGCCCCAGCCTGCTCCTAGCAAAGCTTTGGGTGAGGCTATGCTCTTCCCTAAGCTCCAGGGAGCCCCTGAGGATGCACTGTGGGATGAGTGCTCAGGATGCTCCCCATGGCACTGGGAAGGGAGAGATCCAGCATCACCCTTGCAGGCTGCATGCACGTTGCACGGGTGAAATGCCCAACCTGCAGATCCCCCTGGAGACCCTTCGGATCGGGGATGCACCCCCTTGCTGCGTGCTGCCAGCCTGCTCCATAGCCTGGTTCTGTCCTCCCCGTGCTGCTCACTTGTTGCAGGTGGCACAGGCTGGGCCATGGAGACAAGTCCTGCTGCTTCCCCCCGTGCTTCTGCCAGAGAACCTGCTCTTTTGTCCCTAGCAGTTGGCGGCTCCGCTGCTCTGTCTGCAGCGTGGCCAGGGCAGCATTCCCAGTCCTCAGTGGGGATGAGGTGGGCTGCACATCGGTGACCGGTGCTCCCTCGGTGAGGCCAATGGCTCGCAATGGGAGGATGCTGGCTTATAGCAGCAGACCTGTTCTACTGCCTCGGGTGGCATCCTCTGCCTGGTGGCTCCGAGCTACCTCCTATTGCCAAGTAAACCCTGAGCTGATGGGGTTTCTGAAGCTGCTCCCAGGAAGAAACCCCTGTTGGGCTGTCGGGAGCTTGCTCGGATTTTACTGCAAATCTTCTCTACAGAGTAAAATTGATGGATCTAAATGTAATATTCTGGAGGGGAACTTAATGGCCATTAGGCTGTTTCTTTCCAGCTTTGAGTGCAGAGCTGCGCCATTTAACTGAAGGATTAAAGGCATAAAGATAAATGGAGAGGCTGCCAGATGGGTGGAGGGTGGCAGGGGGTGGCTGCGCCGGAGCATGAGGCCAGGTGATGGGGAACAAGGACCTAGAGGCTGCTGCAGGGTCTGTGGTAGCAGCACTTGTGTAAGGAGGAGCTGGTGCCTGCCAGGGCAGAGCTGTAGGGACCCATACCTGACCGGTAATGTGCGCAGGCAGTGGGTGCCAGGGCAGCCAAGGAGCAACAGCATCCTGGTCTGTATCGGCACCAGTGCAGCAGCAGGGCCAGGGCAGGGATTGTGCCCCTGCACTGGTGAGGATGAACCTTGAATCTTGTGTTCAGCTCTGGGCCCCTCACTGCAAGAGAGACATTGAGGTGCTGGAGGGGGCCAGAGAAGGGCACTGGAGCTGGTGCGGGGCCTGGAGCCCAAGTGTGATGGGGAAGGGCTGAGGGACCTGGGGGGTTCAGATGGAGAAGGCTCAGGGGGGACCTGATGGCTCCCTGAGAGGAGGATGGAGCCAGGAGGGGCTGGGCTCTGCTCCCAAGGACCAAGGGATGGGACAAGAGGAAACGGCCTCAAGCTGCCCCAGGGCAGGTTTAGATGGAGCTGAGGAACAATTCCTGCCCCAGAGGGTGCTCAGGCATTGGAACAGGCTGCCCAGGGCAGGGCTGCAGGCACCGTCCCTGCAAGTGTTCACAGTGTGGAGACGAGGCCTCAGTGCCATGGGTCAGTGGTGGCCTTGGCAGAGCTGGGAATGGTTGGACTGGATGGGCTTAAAGGGCTTTTCCAACCTGGCTGATTCTGTGTGGGTCTGAAGTGGCCAAGCCTCCATGGGTTGGCATCCTCAAAGCCCCCAGTGCTGGCTCTGCTCTCAGCAGTGTTCTGCTTGTGGCTCTCAAGCCTGTGGTCCCTTCTGGGGACAGGATTCAGCCCCTGACCTGCTGCCCAGCATTGTCCTGGTGTCCTTTTGGTTGCACCGAGACAAGCAGGGCAATCCCTTGGGCTCTGCATGTGGCAGCAGAACCAGTGTAACCTTCGTCCTGGCCTGTCCTTGGCCCCCTCCAGGCTCTGCTGTGGCTCCCGGAGCTGCTGAATGGTGTCTTCCCTCCTTAGCTGGTTGCCATTTCACTGGCTTTGAAGCAGAGCTTAGCCCAGGTTCAGGCACGGTTTGATCATTCCCTGCTTGCTGCTGTCAGGCCAGTTCTTGTTTGTGCTTCCCCAGTAAAACTGGAAGATGCTGCCCCGTGGATGTGCTGGCATCCATACGAGTGTAAATCAGGGCTCCCGCCTCCCCTTCTCTCTACAGCATCCTGCAGCCAGGCGCAGACCAGCAGCACCCCACGTACCCCTGGGGGTCACGGCCAGCCCTTCCCTGCACATCTCCATCCCTCTGGGCTCGCTGCAGCAAGCGTCCTTCCTGCAGGGCTGCAGAGCTGAGCTTGTGCCATTCCCCTTCTATTGAACGGGGAAGGGGCAGTGGCCCCTTTGCTGCCCAGCGAGGTGCTCACAGCATCCCTGTGGTCCATCAAGGGTGTGCTTGTCTGGGGCTGAAGCTGGCGGGGAAGCTCTGGGGGTCCCTGGCTGGTTGCTGCTGCTGTTGGCTCTCATTAGGCAAGAGCAACCCCAACCCAAAGCCCCTCTGTGGGCTGGGGCTGGCCTTGATGGAAGGGCATTTCCCCAGCGCTCCCGGTTGGGAAGCTCAGGTCCGTGCTGATTCACAGAGGTGCTGCAGGGTGGTCTTGGAGACCTGGATTGGGCCACTCGCACCCTGCACTGATGTCTCGGTGCAGTTGCTCAGCACCCAGCAGCGATCGGTCCCTTCCGGGTGACTCCTCCAGTTTCTATCCTGGACACGATGTGCTATGGGATGGAATAGCCCTCGGGCTGGTTTGGATCAGGTGTCCTGTCTCTGTTTCCTCCCACCTTCCTCATTCACAGAGCATGAGACTCCATCACATCCAGGACCACTCCGCATCTGTCCTCCAGCATAGGCAGGTTTCTGTTGTGTGGGGAAGCAGGATGCTGCGTTGAAGCTGGGATGTAGCTGAGGTGTGGATCTGGAGCCTGGGCCAGGATCCAGTAATACAGACATAGCTGTGGATATTAATGGCCTCTCAAGCCCTTAGTTGCCATTCTCTTCCTATGCTGGCAGGGCTTAGTGCCTACCGGATCTCTACATCCCAGACACTGAGGAAGAACCTCCTTTGGGGAGGGTTTAGTACTCTAAAGCACTGTATTTGGAAGCACACTTAGCTGCTGCTTGAATTACCCAGTTAATGGAAGCATTTAGGAGCAGAAGGGGTTTGAGCAGGGATCATTGTGCCCACAAGAGAGCGATCACTTGAGTCCATGGAAAGGAACAAACAGCTCCTGGGAGCTCCAAATTAGGCAGAACATCGTTCACTGAGCTCTGCTTCCAGCCCTGGCTGGGCTCTGGAGCACTGAATGCCTCTGAGCTGTGTTCGTAGGCTGTAGACCAAAAGCAAGCTCGCTTCTCCTCCCACGTTCCAGGGGTGTCACAAGTCACATGCAGGGTCTCTGGGAGAAGGGAGGATGCTGTTGGATCTGGCTCGGCAGTGTGCTGGTGCTGGGCTTGGTGTGCCTGCCCAGCCTTGCTGCTCAACGGGAGGTGCAGTGACGTGAGGGCAGTGAGTTTGCTGCCCCGCTGGGTGGGATCTGAGGGTTAAACTGCATCAGGCCTGGGGCTGAGGAGTCACCTTTGGGTGTGATGGGCTTTGCAAGGAACTTGGCCATGTCCAGCCTTGCATTAACCCTCCTGTTCCCTGCTGCAGGGGCTCTGCAAGGTGACTACATCCATCGACCCAGCAACGGATGTAGTGCCAGCAGGATGGGGACCCCTTCAGCTCAGGGAGCCATGGGGCAGTGCTGCTCACCACTGACAGGGCTCAAGGCTGTGGGGAAGGGATTCATCCCACAGCTCTGTGAGCTGATGGTCGCCTTCAGACTCCTTAATAAATGCCATGGGCTGGAGCAGCCTCATAGAAACCTACAATGGGTTGGGTTGGAAGGGACCATAGTGGGGTGGTGCTGCAGTGGAGGTATGGAGGATGCTTTGGAACAGAAGGTGTTTAAGTGCTGGTGCACCGCAGATTTGGGGCAGCACATGTTCTCCTGCCCTTCCTTCAGCAGTGTGGGCTTTGAGAGCAAGGACTTGGGGTTGCTCAGCCCCATTCCTAATGTGGACTCCTTAGTGGTGTCCCACTCTTTGAGGTCCAGGTCATGACTTGCCTCTTCTCTGCCTGCTCATCCCCATCTGCTAACGGTGTTGTCCCGGAGCATCACTGGTCAGTTAGCACTGGGGCAGTGGTTGAGGGGTAAGGGGATGATGCTGGCCATGGGAATGGATTCCTAGCTGTTGTTTCTCTCAGGGTTGGAGCTGTGTCTCGATGGCTTTGGGGACCAGGGCAGCCCTGTGGGACCAGGAGCTGGTGGTGGGAGGAGTCTGTCCTGCCTGCAGGAGACTTGGAGATGTTGCCCACAGGAGTAGGGGCTGGTGCAGCACACCTCAGTGCCAGTTTTGCAAGGGAGGAGGGCATGAACAACCAGATCTCCCCATCTGGCCTCCAGCACGGAGATGCTGGAGATGCCAACGCTCCTGTCACACTCATCCTAGGTGTGGGCTGTGCTGATCTCATCTTCAGGCTCTTTGGTGAGATCCAGGAGCAGCCTCCAGTCCATGCAGTGCTTGGGGAGGAGCAAACTGGTTTCAGGCTGGTGTGGAGCTCCCAGGGAGGATTGCAGGGGATGGTGGTCAGCAGCCCCTTCCAGAGCCTGATGCTGAACTCCTGAGCTATAGAGCGGGCTCTAGCCCTATCCCTTGCTCTGTGCTAGGGCTAGACCATTGGGATAGTGTGAGCATAGCACCCGGATCTCACCATGGGCCTCACTTCATGTGTCTTGGCTGAACCCTGTCAGCAGCATCTCTTGGCCAGGCGGACCAGGTACCGCAGACACGGGCTTGTGAGCGGTGCTCACCGCTGGCAGCATCACATGGATGTCATGGATTCCATGTCCTTTCTCCCTGTCATGACGTGGTTTCCAATGTGTGGCTCCACGCAGTCTAAAAAGAGCTCTTGCTTCTGGTCTGTGGGGAATGCACTAAGATAGATGGGGGCTGGACACATGGAGGGGCAGAGCTGTCACCCCTGGGTTGTCCATGCCAGCTTCAGGGGAGCTGGGTGGGTTAAGGGAGGGAAGATGCTGCTGGATCTGCTAGGATGGGCAGAGAAATGCTATGGGATCACAGGGGATGTGGGTACTGAAGAGAGATGGGGGTTAAGATGCAGCCAGTGCCAGGGTTCAAACGTCATGAGTTCAGGTCCCAAAATCTTGGCATGGGCTTACATAGCCCTTTTCCCTGCAGAAACGACCCAAACAGGGTCTGTTGCCTTTTGTAATGATAGCTGTAATGATATCCTGAGTACCAGGAGCCCATGTGGATAATAAAGCATCAGCTCAAGTCCTGGGAGCTGTTGGAAGCGGCAGGCTCGTTGCTTGTGTGGAGATGCATGGGCTGAGGCAGCCCATTCCTCCTGCCTTACAGTCCTGCAGTTGCCCTGAAGGGATGAGTGCTGCCCCATGCCTCGGATTCCCACATTAGTCTGGGCTCAGCAGCGTGCTCGGAGCATCCTGTGGGAGCTGCCCCACTGCACAGAGTGGGGAGGCATCCCTTGGCATGACTTTGCATGGCCAGGCTTCCCTCCAGGCAACTCCTTTTTGCTGTGCTGTGCTTTCCATGCCCCACGAGGAGCTGTATTTCTTCCTCAGGCCTGTCCTTTCCCTTCAGCACGGGCTGCTGCTTCCCTGGGAAGGCAGGAGGGATGGGAGGGGATGCAGGGAGTGAAGCCGCAGAAGCAAGGACCTCTCTGGGGACGCATGAAGACACGGGGCTTAATGCCATAAGGCGTCTTGAGCAGCCTTATTTCCTTCTTCTGTAGATCCTGTGGGGCCCGTTTCCTTGATTCATTTATTTATTTACCTATTTATCCCTCCCAAGATGTGCAGCGATAGCAGCTTTGGTTTGTTAGCTCAGGCTAAGTGTTTCTGCTTCACCTCCAAGCTTCTCACAGGCTGTTTCTCCAAGCAAGGACACTGGAGGTGTTTCTCCCCATAAGTTCTATCCCTCACAGTCCTCGTATCTGTGCTGTTTGCCTCCAAACCAGGCATCATCCCTGCTTGTGTTATGGGTGGGCAGTGCTGCTTCTGATGGCAGTGGCCATCTGTCCCCACCACACAGCTCTGCTACCCCAGCAGCAACAGCAACCTGGCCCTGTGCTGCAGCCTGCACAAGCCTCTGGCAAGGTGGCTGTGGAGGCAGCTCGAGGCACTGATGCTCCCAGCATATCAATTCTTCCATGTATTAAACAAAAGAGAGAAATAAATCTAAGGCAATAATAGCCCAGGAAGTGATAGGCCAAGATCAGCAACAAGGAACGGATAAAAACCCAGCCTCTGGGGAGAAGCAGAGCTGTTTGATGCTCTTCAGTGCACACCTGAGCAGGGGCACACGGGCAGATGTGTGTACCCGTACAGATGTGTGTGCCCACACGTCCATGTGTCTTTGTGCCATACAAACCATATACATGCGTGATCACAAGCTTCCTCTGCTTTGCTTTCTCTCATTGTCCTAAATTTCCCTGTGGCATTGAGCTCCTGGATGGCCCAGGTTTGGGGGATGTGGGGTGAAGGCTCTGCTTGTGGGGTGTGAGAGGTTGGTGTGGTGCCAGCTCCAGCTGGGCTTGTGGAGTTAAGGTTAAAAATCACTGGGAGCCCACAGTGCTCTCCCTTGGTGGCCAGCAAGGAGGGATGGGGAGGTTGCATGGGTCAGCCAGGGCTAAAGGCTGTTGGTGTTTTCTATGGAGTGTGGAGGTGATGGAGATGTTGGAGTTGCTTAAGGTACCGTGAGATGTGCCTGCTGAACGTGTGATGCTTGGGTAACGGGGACCACGGACCCATCTCCCCCCTTCTGGTAGGGCCTGTAGGAAGATACTGAGGCAGGATGCGAGGGCTTCAGGTGGAGATAAACCTGCCAGCAAGTTGTTCTGGATCTTGTAGGGTTGCAGGTTCTTGAGGCCACATGGAGCTTGTCTGGATCTAGAACGGGGAGACCTACAGGGAGAGGTGCAGAGCCCCAGTGACAAGAAAACCTGGTCACACCTTCCCCATTCATTGCCTTTGCCATTGCTCCCGCTGGTTGTGTGTCACCAGCTCCAGCCCCACTTGCCCCAGAGATCTCCTCTGGCTGGACCAGTCTGTCCCCATCCCTCCTCAATACCTGGGGCTCCTCCACAGCTGGACTTGGGGGCCAACCCCACAGAACTGGATGATATGGGAAATGCTCCTTGGCTTGGGAGATACCAGTTAATGCAGAGATGAGTTCAGAGGCCCCTTTGCTGGTGCAGATGGTCTGCATTGCACATTTGGGCCTTTGTCTTTAATTGCATTGGGCATGTGTGCTAATGAAGGGATTAAGGCCTGGAAGGGTGAACAGTGCAGGCCAGATTTCCCTTGCCTATTTCAAGGTCTTGCTTTTATAATACCCTCCCTCCCTCCTCCCTGTTCTTTGCCTGGAGCAGCCTCCTGCTTTGTCCTGCCTTGGGATCTGGTGATGCAGATCCACACGCTGGGTATGGACCACTCGCCCCACACCTCCTTCTCCCACCGGCTGGCCAAGCCTTGCCCATTGACAGGGGGCCACAGGGACCCTTTGCATGCATCTGGGCACGGAGATGATGGAGGAGGAGCAGGGCACAACCTCCGTGTGCAGCACATGGGCTGCAAACAAGGCTTGGGGGAAGCGTCAGCTCCAGTGAACCCAGTGGGGAGGTGGATGGGGACTGAGACCTGTGCCATGGGTCCCATCACACCAGTAGACCTGGTCTTTGTTTGGTGGGGTTGACATGAATGACAATGGAGAGTGGAGCTGGGGCAAGAACAGAGCAAAGCTCAGCGGATGGAAAGGGAGAGAGCATCATCTCCATCAGCCAAAGGAGTTCTTGTTCTGGAGGTGCCAGGGTTTGGGTAGAGACCGCGTGTCTTTGGGTTGTGATTCTCTTTTCCAGTAAGAGCAGCCTTGGAGGAGTCAGCAGGACTGGGACCAGGCACGCATCCCGGTGTGCCAACATGCTTCCAGGAATGAGCATGGGGCTGCATTTCTCGGTTGTTATGTGGCAGGGAAGCAAATCAAGAAGCGATGACAAGTGCTTGGCATCGTCATGGCACACAGTGTCCTGGCACAAGGGGCCTTGTGCACTTAGCAAGGGGAGTACAGACAAGACCAGCACTGCCCTCTGAGTTTAGATACCTGGCGCCTTGCCGGAGCTTAGCTCAGTGGCGGCTGCCCTCGCTGCAGCCCAAAGGATGGGACGCAGGTCTCCATGGAGCGCGGTCCCACCTCCTGGTGTTCCATAGCTGCAGGCAGGCAGTCCTGTCGCTCCTGCTTGTCCCTGCTCCGCACACACAGCATGAGGCTGGCACAGCGGATGTGGGGAGGGGGAAGTGTTTCAGCAGTGGGCTGAAGGAAGAGGCTGTCTTTGTTGCCGGTGGCTCTAGTTCTGGAGATGCTCTTGCCTCCCACTGCACCTCGTGCTCTGCTTCCCAGGCTCACAGATACAGGTCTGACTCTTCCAGAATGGGGCTGATCCTGAATTTCACCTCCCCAGTGGGGAACGGCAGCAGTCACAGGACTTGGGGTAAAAAGCATCACGACCCTCAGCAAAGCTCTAACAGCGAGTGCTGGGCTTCAGGTGATAAACCCCCCACAGAAGGAGCCATCCCACAGCAGCCAAGTGCCTTTGGTTGCTCTGAACACACTGGCTCCATGGCAGGGTGCCCCACGGCTCTGGGCTCCTGATGTGGGCAGCCTTGCATGGGGGTCCATGGTTGTGCCCCACGGAAGAGAGAGCTTCAGCCACCCCTGTGCTGAGCTGCAGGGGTGATGCTGCTGCTCTGGTCCCCCAGTTCAGGGTCCCTACCCCTGAGAGGAGAGCAGGGTCGCTTTGTTTCCCCCTGGTTTTATATGGTGGAATCCAGAGCTGCAGAGTCCAGCTGTGAGAGCTGCAGTGGCATGCAGAGCTAGCAACCCTTTCCAGGTCTGAAGGTGATCTTCTGATGCATCCAAAAGATCCCCAGGGTTCATTAGCACCAAAATATCTGCAGATGAATATAGCAGGCAGCATCAAACACCAGGGCTATCTTTTGTACTGCTGAATGAGCTCACAGTAGGGATTAGAGAGCCTTGCCCTGTGCTCCTGAATGTCTGAGCTGTTTATAGGGGCTGGTTTACAGAAGCAAAGCCCTGGGCCTCCATTAACACTAAAAAGCCATCAGGGCAGCCCTGTTTGTGTCACTCATCCCCCCCATTCCCTCATGGAGGCATCCTTGGCCATGGTGTCACACTGGGGAAGCTGGGGGCAGATCTGGCTGTAGCTGGGGTAAGTAGATGACAACGGGTCAGAGGGGTCTGCTTGAGCCCTTGCTGTGATCCAGGGCAGTGCTGTGGCAGTGGTGGGTTCAGGGTTGCTCAAGTACACGTCGGGCTAAGGGAGAGCTTCAGATGCTGGGAACTGTGGCCAAAGTGAGAGTTGATGAGCACCTTCCCTAAGGGAAGCAGAAATGGGATACCCTGGCTCCCTGCAGCCTTGCGTCTCTTGCTGCTGATGGTAGATAACATCACTTGAGTTAGTAGCAATCTGCTCCAGTCACGAGAACAGCATCGATTTACACAGGCTGGAGACCTGGAATCGATCTGCATCTTTATCAGCTCATCTCAGCTGACAGGAGCTGCAGAGAAGCTCTGTCCTGGGGATGCTGTTGTTGGTTGCTTCAGCCCCTCGGGTCTTTGCTTGGTCCTGCAATGTCATGCTCCTGCCTGCAGACTGGAGGGATGTTCTCCAAGTGAAAGCTCTTGCAGGGATTGCAGTTTCCCCACACTAACCCTGCAGGCTGCTAACAGTCAGGGTGCTGTGTGGAAGATGCAGGCCAATTCCAGCAAGGCTTTGCCTTCACTTTTCTCCCTCCCTCTCCTGCTTCCATTTGCCTCTGAGCTGGAGGGGTGGAAGGGATGAATCCCAGAGCGTTCAGACGCCAGGAGCAGGGTGATGGCTCTTTTTGCCTTTGACATTCCTTAATGAGAACAATTGGCCCATGCTGGCTTCTGAAAACTTCATTCTCCCTTTGGGTTTATCATTGCGTGGGGATGCTCTGCTGGAAAACGCTTGCCGGGCCCTTCGCAGGGGAAGCTCTTTAAGGCTCTTTCATCAACTCAGCTCTTCGTGGGGCTCTGGCTGTGCAGTTTGCTGTGCCCTTCCTGGCTGCTGCTTTCTGAGCTTGGCAGGAGCCACTTGGAGCTGGGTCAAAGCCTTTGCTGTCTGTTGGAACGGCTGGGATAGTCCTCTCCAGTGAAGCAGCCCGAGCAGGGCTGGACTTCTCATTTGGAAAGCAGGAGCTCCTGAACTGAACACCAGGAATCCTTTCCAGTTTGAAGGGACCCTCCCTCTCCCTGCTTTCATGAGTGCTCCCCTCTGCTCAGCAGTTGCCTCCCTTTAACTCCTGGCTATGCCCTTTCTAATGCAGCCCAGGAGCTGGAGCCAGGTTATGGGTGAGTTCCCCAGCCCTATGGCTTGGCCATCTGAAGATGCCAGCAGCGTGGAGCAGGCTGCAGCCACCTGTACCCGAGCTGTGCATGTTCATGTCCCCACCACAGCCAAGATTACTCTGGAAGGATTTGACTGCACCAGACCAGGCTGGCTCCTGGGTCCCTTCCAGTCCTTGGGTTCCTTGTCACTGAGCAGAAGAGTGACAAAAGCTCCCCAGGAGCTTGTTCTTGGTTTCGCTGTTAACCTCAGGCTGAGCTATGGGGCGAGAAGGCGCAGTCCTTGCTAGGAAAAGCATCCTGTGCAATTCCTCCTACTTCCTTCTCCTCCATGCTCTCGCCTGCCAGCAGACAGGAAGCTCAGAGCAGCAAAGGGGGTTGGTTTCACAGGTTGCCATTGCTGGAATGGAGAAATAGAGCAGCTTTGGGCGAAGCTGGAGTTCTCTTGCCAAAAGTGGCATGAATAATTCAAGTCCTCAAGGAGGTGTTTGCTGATTTGGAAGCATTTTTGATGCACCTGAGCAGGGCGATGCATTCGTTTAATGCTCTCTCTCTTAATGTTATACCTCTTTCTATGATCCTGTGATTCTCTTTGCCACTGAAGCTGCAGCTGAACACGCTGCCTGGCAAGTGCTGGGCTTTGGTGGTGATACCACTGTCTGAGCAGGAGGCTCGTCCAGAAATGACCCCGTTTCAGCCCAAGAGCAGAGAGCACCAGGCTCCAGCTCATCCCCTCTGACCCTAGAAGGACTCATCCCTTAGGCACAATGTGGTGCAATCCAGCCCTGCCTTTGTCCCAGGCGAAGCACAGTCAGCAACCCATAGCAAGCAGGCTCGGGATGGGATGGGATGGGATGGGATGCTCCTCTTGCAATTGTTATCTTCTTGGGTTTTCCCATATTCCACCAGACATTAGAAAGATGCTCAGAAACTGGGAAGTGATGTAGAAGTGTGGGAGCAGGGAACCTTGGCAGTGTTTTTCCTGGGTGGCCTGGTTCCCTGCCGGAGCTGCATCCTTCCACAGAGCCCTGCGTGTTCCAAACATCACTCCCACACAGCTGGAGGAAGCAGCAGGACTTGAGAGAGTTAAGAAGGACCAGGGGGGCTGGCAGAACGAGCTGGATTTGATTAGCAAAGAAAGGCAGCGAACTCTTCCCAACGCATCAAGCCCTTATAAAGTGATCAATTGTTTTTTGTGTCTGCTGGGACAAGATGAGAAGTGATCAGCTTAATCTGGAGCTAATGAGATTTAGGTTAGAGATGAGTGAGATGCAGATGGGCGATGGAGTTCTGGGACAATCCACTCCAGCTGAATTTTAACAAAGCTCCGTGCTCTTCTCAGCATCCTTGGACTCCTTTCAGTGCTGGGGGCAGGTGGGTTTTGGAGATGCTCATGCTTTCATCAGTTCCTTGTTTAAAACCCTCCTCTAGGGTAGCTTGTTGGTGCCAGCTCTACATGTGCAGACTTGCTGGGCAGCCTGGGGTGGGCAATCCAGCTCCTGCATGCTTGCAGCCATCATGATGGAATTGAGCTCCATCACCTACAGGAACCACAGAACAGTTTGGCTTGGAAGGGATCTTAAAGCTTATCCAGTTCCAACCCCCTGCCACGGGCAGGGACACCATACCCAGGCACCAGGCTGCATGTTGCTGCACATGAATGGTGGCAAGCAGGACAGCAAGCCAAAGAAACAACTTGAAATCACTTAATTGCAGCAATGGATTTCTTTGCAGTAGCTTATTTGCCCACTTGCTAAATAATTAATGTGAGAGCCTGGTAATTAAATGCTGAAGCCCCGATTCGCTTTGCATTGTTTAAAGTTCTATTACTATTTAAATCCAAGAAATTACCGAGTGATTTAATTGCTAATTAGCAGTAATACAGTTACTTCCCATCTCACAAGCATTAGTCAGCATTTACGTGCGTTGTTTGCACAGGGCATAAACACTCGTGCTCTTTTTTTCGGCAGCTATCTTGTAAGCTTATCAAGCATTTGTGCTGATGGAAGGCCTGTGGCACATTTGCTTTTAATGGCTATTCAAAACATGAGTTAAAATGCAGATCCAAGTGGAACGTGCCCAGCTTTGCTCCCCATCTTCCTCCTTCCTTTCCCTGCTGAAGGTCCCATGGATACCAGCCCCTGCTGCATGTAACCCACACTTACAAGCTCTTTTGCTGTATATAGCCTTGGGTGCACTGGTATTGAAGGTCCTAGAGCTAGAGAACAGGTCTGAGCATCCAAGATGTTGTTTTTAGGTTAAGAGTGACAAATAGGCTAAAAAGGCATTTTCTAATCCCCGAGAGCTGAGCTTGTTGGGAAAGGCCCTGCAGGAGGCAATGGGATGTGCTGGGATGCTCTGAATTGTGCAGAGGCGTCAGGAGGAGGGTGGATAAGATCTGAGATGCAGGGACTGAGGAGGCCACGGGGATGCTGCGAGGGCTGGAGCAGCTCTGCTCTGGAGCCAGGCTGAGAGAGCTGGGATGGGGCAGCCTGGAGAAGAGAAAGCTCCTGAAGGGGAGACCTGAGAGCAGCTCCAGTGCCTGAAGGGGCTGCAGGAAAGCTGGAGAGGGACTTGGGACAAGGGATGTAGGGACAGGCCAAGGGGAATGGCTTGAACCTGCCAGAGGGGAGACTGAGATGAGCTCTTAGGCAGAAGCTCTTCCCTGGGAGGGTGCTGAGGCGCTGGCACAGGGTGCCCAGAGAAGCTGTGGCTGCCCCATCCCTGGCAGTGTTCAAGGCCAGGTTGGACACAGGGGCTTGGAGCAAGCTGCTCCAGTGGAAGGGGTCCCTGCCCGTGGCAGGGGTTGGAGCTGGATGAGCTTTAAGGCCCTTTCCAGCCCAAATCAATCTGGGATTTAATAAGTGGAGCCCCCAGTCTTATGGAAGGCTCTCAGGAAGTAAAACCCAAGCAGGTCTGCTGGATCAGATGAGGGATTTGGGTGCAGATCAGTGGTGCATCGCTCTGGGCTGTGTAGGCATGCTGAAGACTGCGCTCACTGCAGGTGGGTGGGAAGGAGGGGATGTATGTGGCTGTATGCAGAGATGGGGGATGCACGCATACGTGTTGCATGCCTGCATGCGTATGCAGGCTGTGTGCATGTGTGGTGTATACAGCGTGTGCTGGGAGAGTGTGTTGGGGGGGTACCAGGGGTGTTTGGGTAAGGGGCTGTGTCTGCGTTTGTACACGATCCCCAAGAAATAGTGACTGCTTCTCAGCTCTTCTGAAGGGAGCTTGAGGGATGTGCTGAGGTCTTGCTCCCATGAACTCATCATTAAACATTTGTAGTGAGTCACACGCTCCCAATCAGGAATACTTACTCAATGTCAGCTCATCACCCAGCTTCTTCCAAGGCTTTACTCCTAGCTTTTGCTACGGGAGCAGGACAGGCCACATTCACAATGCCAAAGCAAGGCTGGGTCCCTGTAAGGCAAAGTCTCTGTGGGCCCTTTCTAAGGGCTTCCATGCTAGGGTGGCCTCTGCTAACTTCATCTCTTCCTAACCTGGGCTGCTGTGTCTGACCCACTTATGGGTGCCTGCCTCCAGGGCGTCTTCCCCACATCTGGTGGACCCGAGCCTGACCTAAGTTGGGTCCTCCAGCCTATGAGTGGTAGTGCTGGGTGAGGGCTTGCATTCCCTTGGTTCCCTATGGGGGAAAATTTCCTGGCAATCTTTCATCAGCATCTTAATGTTTTGGTCAATATTTTCCATAGGGAAAACGTTAACTTTGAGAGAAAACCAAAATGCTGTTCTGAAGGAAAAGCTTCAGGTCCAAATGCTAACTCAGGTGAGAGGATCCTGCTTTGTACGTTTTATCACAGTGCCCAGTGCTGGAGTGGGGACCAGTTTTGTTCCTGTTAACGATGGGAATGCTTCATTCTGGGAATCTCCATGTGGAGATGTTTACCTCCCATTGGGATGATTTCACTGGGATCAATGAGGACCTCAGCCCTGTCCCTGGATGTATTCTTGTCCCGTCCTTACACTTCTATTGCATTCAGAGCTGTCTAGAGCAGAGAATGGGAGTATGCGTAGCCTAAAGAGGAGTCTGGATGTGGCTCTGAGCTATCCAATGCTCCAGTTTACTGAAGGAATCAAGTGATCACTAATAATAGTCTGCCAGTTTCCATTAGCCTGGGTCATTTCCTTCTCTGAAGCGATAATCAGAAATGGGAGATGATTCCTTTTAGCTGCTGAGTGCAAGCAGCTCTGGCAAAAGCCACTTTGCTTTCCATCCTCCTGGAACCTGAGCAGCAATGAAGTGACTGGGGCTTCTGGGGGAGACAGGAGAATTGCTCCTGACCAATTGCTGCAGGGTGGTGGCATTGCTGAAGGCTTTAACTGGTTCTCCAAGCGCTTGGAGATGAGTCCCTTGGCTCTGGCACCTCTGTCCTTTCTGCTGCTCCCTCATTTCCCTCTCCAGTGGAGCTCTGCTCTCACCTGTGTTTTGGTTGATGGGTTCAGCTAACTCCTTCCCTACATGATGCAACAGTTAGCTGTACACCCTGGAGGACATGAAGGCTCGCTCGTGGCCAATGTGTCCACCAAGATCTCCATGTCCTCTGTTGCAGATCTTCTCTCCAGCCGTTTGGTCCTGGTGTAGAGCATTATTTTGCCTCCATGAACCACAAAATCAGCCAGGTTAGAGAAGACCTTTAAGATCAAGTCCAAACCTTTACCCCAGGACTGCAAGTCCACCACCAGACCAACTCACTTTGTATCTGCTGAGGTTTCTGTTAGTTCTTTCCTCCAGCTTTCTGAGGTTTTGAGATTGCATCTGGACCAGTGTTGCCCTGTGAGAAGCATCACTGGTCATCAAGTCCCTGTTCCACTTAACCACCAACCTTTGGGTCCGCAGCCCATGGAGGTTTTCACCTTCCTGCCATCCAACATTCAGCCTCGGTTTGTTTTCCAGGACACAGTGGGAGGCCGGAACCCTTCCTGTTTGTGTTTTAGCTAAGTGTGAGATGTAGCCCAGTTGGTGATGGCATCCTACCACAGGTATCCCATGTGGTGCTGCCTGGCTGCCATAAGAACCTGTGTCGGATGCAGTGAGGGTTGGTCAGGCTCTTTCACAGCTGGAGGACTTTGGGGACCATGAGCTGACTGCAAAGAGAGCTGATGGACTCCGTGGCGCTGGGGTGATGCTCTCCTGGAAGGGCAGTAAAGCAGGGGGTGGATGGGTTGTTACTCCGGGCTGCACACTTGTGCAGTGTATTAATACAGGCTCTGAGAGGTACCCACCACGGATGGAAGCTGGGCTCTGCAGGGCTGCTTCTCCTCGGTGACCAACGGCTGGGAGAAAACCAAACTGTGCTCTCTGAAGATCTATGTGGGGGCTGTAAAGACCCAAGGGGAGGTGTCTATATGCGACTGAGGAGGCAGCTGATGGTAGAGGTGGGTCGCTCCTTCAACAGGCTCACCCAGCCAACAGTGTGTGTGCTGTTGAAATGCAAGAGGCTTGGGGAAGCTGGGTGAATGGTGAATGGGATCTGGGCTTCCAGCATGGGGCTGTGACTAACACGCCAGTGAGATCCTTGGCTGGGGAGTTGCAGTCTGGAGCAAGAGTGCCATTACTCACCAGGGCTCATCAGAAGGATATGAATAAGTTGGAGAAAAGTCAGTGAAGAAAGGGACTCATGAGTGAAGATGAGAGACGGAGGCTTTACATCAGCAGCTTGGCTGATCAGAGGGATCTTCATCACAGGGTACTAATGCCTGGCTGGGGAACCACCCCGTTCTACCAGCAGAGATGTACCTAAGCCCAGCAGCTGAAAGGAAAAGCTGAGTAAGCTCAGGCTAAGTACAGGTGCAGGGTTTAAGGATATTATTCAGTTACCAACAGCACAGGCAGCTGTCAAAGCATAAAGCAGTTCTTGGGTATCTGCTGTGAAGAGGAATCACCTCAGGGCAGGTGAAGTGCTTCAGCTTCCTGACATGCACTTGGAAATAAGCATCTAAGGAAAACAATCTATTGAGTGCTTATCTGTGGTCTAGTTAAGATTTGATTCCTATTTTTAGCTGGAATATGACAGCTGGTGCTGGTTAAAAACAACCCCCAAAAACCTAAACCCAATACATCCTCCTCCGACACCAGAGGCCTGGCAGAGGACTTCTGGCATCGTAAGAGGTAGGAGGAAATGGTAAGGACTGGTGATTCTGAGCTTTTGGAGAGCCCTGGCTTTGTGTTTGCTTCCTCTTTCAGTGGGATTCCTTCTGTCTTGCCAAGCTCTAGACACTGGTTCTGTTCCTGCCTTTGGATCCATTGCCCCTAAGCTCTCTGGGTCTGGCTCCATCAGCTCAGAGAGGGAGACCTGCAGAACATATTCTTAGTGGTGTTGTGATGTCCTCATACTGCCCTGACCACCTATTCCCGTTATGGTCAGGGTGCTCCCTTGACATGGAGCCATTTCTCCCTCTCTTAAAGCTGTCACTGCTGTCGGACATTTGGGGTTGTAGCCTCAAAGACCAACTCCTGTACTTCAACCCTGTGTTTTGGGGGTGGAAGGGAAGACCTGAGCTAGGCATCCCTCTAGAGAGCTCCTGGGGGCTTGGGAAGCGCAGTTTGGCTCTCCTTATGGCAAGCCTGGGTCCTGAGGAGCGGACACTGCACCGGTTCCTGAGTGCAGTGGCAGAGACGCTTGTAAGGGTGTTTTAATTATTGAGCCACTCATTCTAATTGTGTCCCCTGGTTCCTGTTCTGCTGAGATTACATCTGCTCCTCATTCTCTCTATGCTGGCTCTTCTCCAAGCTGCTCTGCTGCGCATATGGAGCGTGCACAGGGGAAACTCGCCCAACAGACCAGAGAGTGGGATGCTCGCTGCCCTCTTCCACCTACTGCTAAGGTAGGGAGGAGACCTGGAACACTGAGGATGGTCCCAGTGCAGCCTCAGGGCTTGGTGATAACTCCCATGTCCCCATGATGGCCGTGCAGACCAACCCCATGGTGTGGTCGCAGTAGAGATGCAGGCATCCTTCAGTGCAATGCTGCTGTGGTACTAGCAGACCCTCAGGGAGATGCAGCTTCTTCTGGCCAAGGAGACTTTGCAGGTGCTTTGTATACCCAGCCCTAGAACAAAACTGAGGTTGTTGCTTTTCCCTCTGTGACCATCTCTATCTCCATTTCTACTGCTGCAGTACTGTCAGCCAAGTTGGTAGCATCTGTTTTATGCTCCCGAGTGCCTTAGCTTTGCTGGAAAGGGTTTGGAGTGCAGACTGCTCTCAGACACTGAAAGTGGTTAATGGGGAAACATCTCAATGGAGGAACATCCAAACCTGCTCTGGTTTTAGTGGGTTGGTTCAGGATGTTCTGGGTAGCAGCCATCATCTGCATCTCCGAGGCATCCAAAGCCTTGGGAGGTACCTAGAGGGACAAGCAGCTGTATGCAACCATCACTGCCACACCAGCAAATCTTCTGGTGAGCAGATGGGGGTTCCTGTGCCCAGGTCAGGATGTTCTCAGGGTGAGGATGAGTAGTGCCTGAATCCAGCCAAAACGTTTTCCTGCTGGCCTTGGACACTGTGCTTGAGCCACTCTTGGCCTTTATATTTAACAGCACTTCACCCTCTCTGCTCTTTATTCACTTGTGGATTTTATTGGACAGCAGCCATTGCCTCTCTGCAGGTTTTTCACTAGGCTGAGCTCTTCTGGTCTCTTACCATAGAACTTCCCATGCCACTGATGAGCTGCACAGCTTTCACTGCATCCAGCCCTGTTTGAGACCATGTTTGGGAGCTGCACACACTTCCAGATGAGGGCTTGTAAAGCCTTACCCTTATTACGTGCCTTGTTTCCTTCCTATCCCCTCTTCTTTATGGCTTAGGCTCCTTGTGAGTGCTCCATTCCTGGCGGTGTTTAAGGCCAGGTTGGATGGAGTCTTGGCTGACATCATTTAGTGTGAGGTGTCCCTGCCCATGGCAGGGGGTAGGAATTGGATGACCTTAAAGTCCTTTCCAACCCAAACTATCCTATGATTGTATGACCCTATGGTCTTTCCAGTGATGTCCAAGTCTTCCATGAGCTCAGTGATGCCTCTCCGACTCCCATATTCCATTTTCCCCCTTACTCTGTTGTGTCTGGCCAGTTAACAGCACCTAAATGCAGTCGATCTTCAGGAGCAGGCTGCAAGAACTCCATCAGGAGCAGCTCTGCGCACTCCCTTCTCAGCAACCCCCCTCGCATCTTCCTCTGTGGCTGACAGCTCATCCTATTTCCTCCACCATCACCCCCAGCCTAACTACAGATTTCTCAGCGCACCAAGTACTTTGCTGAAATCGGGGGAGATGACAGTAATTGGGATTTATTTCTATAAACAGGGATCTTGTGAAGAAGAGCCATCAGCTTGCCTGGCGTGGTCACGCTGTTAAGGCTGCGGCGTTTTATCTTGCGTATATGTCTGCTTTGTTCCCAGTTTACTTTGAACCACGAGTGCTGTTGTAGCTGGACTCTATGGAGTCTGTCGTTGCTTGTGTATCTATTTATATCATTGTGTATTGTTCTTTCTTCAGCTCAGGAACTATATTTGTTGCTCTCCAGAAAGAAGAGAGTATCAATAGCCTATAATCCCATATCCTGTCTTAACATAGTTATTAGCATTCCCAACTAAATATTCCTGACTTTGAGCACTGTTTTTCCATGGGAGACACGACATAGGTTATCTGGTCCTGCTGATTAAAACGTGGTACATCTCAGACTGATGCTCAGCTTAACCAAGCTGTTCCCACTGGCCCAATGCCTGTCTTTCTCTCTGAATTGGCACCCTGTTCCTGTGCCCTGGCAGCAGCTCAGCTTCCCAGAGCAGTTAAGGTGAGCACAAGAGCCCTTTGCTCTGACACCCAGCAAAGCCAGGACATCTGTGCCTGCCGTGCCCCAGCCGGTCCCCTTGCGCTGAGGTGATTTCTAGGTAATCTGAAGCAAAACAAGGCCCCAGGTTCCCTTCCCTTCGTCAAACAGCTTGTCACTGGGAGCCAAACTCCTCCATGGGTATTGCTGGTTTTCTGGGAGAAGGAATAGAGCCTGTAGAGTGGTTCCTGGAATGCACAGGGCGTCGTAAACAGAGGGTGAGTGGGTCTGTTGGAACCTGAGTTTTGCCATGGGTGATGCAGAGGAACCCCACAGGAGCAGAACCATCACTGCTGGGACACCTGGAGAACACTGGGGTTCTTTCTTAGCTCCTTGAGCATGTTGCTTTACAGATCAAGGCCCTTTTGCACTGTGATGCTTTGATAGGCAACCGGCCCTCACTGTAACGATGGCTGCACCTCTGGGTGCAGGGGCAGTCCCTCCAATATCTTTATATTGGGCACCCTCCTGCTCTGGGAATAGATTTCCAGACAAAACTGGGTTATGATGCAATTAAGACTGAGAAGATGAATCAGTGATTTTTAAGGGGTAGGGGGGTGAGGAAAAACACCTAGCAAGGGAGGTGGCAGTGATCCCACATCGAGCTCTGCTCACTGTGAAGGCAGAGCAAACCAGATAGAGACAGTGGTTGGATGCGAGCACCTTAACTGCCTGGGAGCTGTGCCAGGCACTGAGGGCCCCCGAGCTAGAGCAGCGTGATTAGATGGTTAATGTCAATGCAGTTAAAGAACATTGTGGGTACCATGGCAACTGCACTGGCCACCGGGTTGCTCTTGGAGTCGGGATGCTGCGGGAGCCTTAGAGGTAAATGAGCTGGGAGAGAAACCGCACTGGTGAAGCATCAGGAGGGTGCAACAGGCAGCGTGACTGGTTTGATCCCCACTGGGGATGGTTTTGTGTCCTCACTGATGTGGCTGCGCTTCTCATCCGTGCGTGGATGTTGAGTGTTTGAGGTTAAATAGCTCAGAGCCCTGGATTGGATGAGCCCTAAATCAATAGACAAGATGACGGGAGACTGGCAATAAATACCCTGGCAATTTTCCCCATGACATTAGGAGAGGTTGTGAGGTCTTCGGGGTGGTGGCAATGTCTCTGGTATGCCTGAAGGAAGATGCTGAGGTCTCTGGCTGTATCGGGGTACAGACAGAAGGAGCACAAGTGCTGAAGATGAGCAATGAGCTTGTGGTGCTCACACTCTTCCAGACTGTCAGCACAGCCCCAAGGAGCCAGCTCAGCACTCAGAGTCCAGACCTGCAGAAGCAGTGACTGTGCATCTTGGGTTCACCACTGAGTTTAATGAGGCTGAATGCACACATCCAGGGCTGGAGCTCCTGTCCCCTGGGGCTGAGCCATCCTCTGGTCCCCCTTGGCCTAAGATCTCTTGTTCCTGGTCAGGGCACAGCAAACAACATCTTAGCATCTGCAAAGGCTGCTCCTGCTCCTGGGGAGCTTGCTAATGAGATGGTGAAGGGCTGTTGCTCTTCAGAGCAGATGTTCACTGGGAGCTTTTTTCAGCCGAGGAATTGCTGAAGTTGTTTTACACAGCTCTGCTCAGGGATGTGGAAGTTAAACACGGGAAGGTCCCTGTAGGCAATTCACCTGCTGTTGTCAGCCAGCACATGGTGGAGATGAGCTGGTTTTGTACAGAACGATGCCAGATCTGTTCCTTCTCACTTATGGGGTATTTCCATGCTTATCCAAGGCTCATTAAACTGTGCACAGACTGATCAGGTGCCTGGCAAACTATCCCGAAGGGCTGGAGACGGCTGTTGTCCTATGTTGTTTGTTTCAGTGAAGCCTCACAGTTGTTGCCCTGACCTTGGAGCAGGGACTTTAAATCAGAGAGCTGAGGAGAGTGAACCACGTTTCTGTAGTGTTGGCTGAAAGGCCCCTGGGGAACTCTGGAGATGGGTTATCTCGATGGGGTCAGAGCCATAGGCATGGAAAGGAACACAAGTGATGTGCAAGACGCCGATAACATTTGCTTATTCCTAGCTTGAAGTTACACTGAGCTGGTTTTTTTTTGCAGCCTGAGCCCTTCCATCTGCCCTTTCTTCCTTTCATTCCCAAATAACAGACTCTAGAGGCATCTCGGTTCCTTCACGTCAGAGCCAGAATCTGAATTAATAATGTGCTAAGAAAATAAAGGCAGTTCCACAGACTTTAAATCAAGGAGAGAGCAGCATGTTAAAGAGTTTGAGCAAATCAAATTACTTTGGGTGCAGTTTTAAGGCTGGCAGAAATAAATCTCCCAGCACATTATTGATGGTGACACGTTCTTTCAGAAAGAGCCCGCTCAAGGGATGCTCCTCTTTATCATTAGGCTCTCAGTGTGAAGGACCAGATTAATGTGTCCCAGTGAAGGTGTCAACGCGATTTGTGTCCCAGAGCCTCCATGTCACCTGGGCTGCCACATCTGGTGAAATCCATCTTGCTTTTGTGGATGCTTCTCCCTTTGCCATTGTGTTTGGCAGAACCATTCCCAAAGCCGGGCAGAAGATGGGTCTTCCCAAGGGGAGGAGGATGGGTCAAGAGCCTGGCTCTGGGGGTCTCAAGCACTGTGAGCCTGCCCAAACACCTCTCTTTACTCAGCAGCTACATTCCAGCTTAACAAGGAGGAAGGCAGAGAAGTTAATTTATTGCTGCAAATGACTTTGAAGTAATTAATTGATCTTGTCAAAGGCAAGGGATAATTTCATGGCTGTGTAATCCCAGCAGAAAGATACTTCTTGTCCCCTGACAAGGCAGCTTTGATAGAGCTATTTCACTAGCACATGCTGGAGTCAGGAAGGAGACGTCTTATTTAATGCTTCACACTAATTAGAGTGAAGCAATCGTGTTCCCTCTCTGCCCCAGGGAGGGCTCAGCATGTGCCACACAGGCAGGGGAGGTCCCTGGTGACCAGCAGGTCTCAGCATCCATGTATGGCCCTGGCTGGGACAAAACGGAGCTGGAAGTGAGAAGATTCCTGACAGCTGGATGAGGGAAAGGGGGATGAAAGCAACCTCCCATCTCCGGTGGAGCAGAGCTCCTGTTTCGAGGACTTCCAGCAGATCCATTCTGCAAGGTGGCAGCTCCTGCAGCGCTGTCTTCCTCAGTGGTCCTGTGCGCTGGGTTTGGGGTGGAAAGTGCAGGTTTCCCCTCATTTTCTTGTCTCTTTGTAGCACCAGGGCTGCCCAGTGGCTTCTGTTGTAAAATCCCATATTGATTGCTTGTCACCGTGCCCAGCCCTGCCTGCTTACAAGAGCTTGCTGCGCATCCACCGCCAGGCACGGTGGGTTGTTGAAGGAAAACCTTGGCTCAAATGAAAGCAGAAGGAACTCGAGTTTCCTTCTTGTTGCAAATAAAAACCCGGGTCGTTTAGGACCAAACCACAGCAGCGAATTCCTCTTCGTTGGCCCATCTTTGTCCATGGGAAGAAAACATCCGTTCACTCATCTGTGAGAGGAGACTGAAACCAGCAACAAATTCCTTCCCAACCCTTTGTGCTTAGGGATGTGAATCTTCAGCGCTCCTGGAGCTTGGCTCCACCATAGCAGTAGTGAAGGGGTTTTGCATTCCAGGCAGGGATGGATGCAGCACATGGACCAGCAAGGCCAAACAGTGAAAAAGGAGAATAAACAGAGACGTTGAACAGCTGCCCAGGCATAGGAAGGAAGAGTGAGTGATTCTGTCATTGATTGCTGTATCATAATGCTGTTACAGAAGGGGCTTAATTGGAGTGGCTGAGGAAACCTTCTGTCTGGCAAATCCCGGCTTTCAAGTGGCTTGAGTTTGTAACATCAACAGCATTCCTTAGCTGTGGATTTGGGGACTTAATCCAGCAGCTGCCAATGACCTGGCCAGCTCCTTGGCATTTTGGGGCTGTTCATCCTGGAGAAGAGAAGCTGCGTGGAGACCTCAGAGCAGCTTCCAGTGTCTGAAGGGTCGACAAGGATGCTGGAGAGGGGCTCTGCATCAGGGACCGTAGCGATCTGCTGCAAAAGACAGCACACATTTGTTTGAAGCCTGGTCTTTGGTGATGGCTCCAAATTTGCATCCCAGCCTTGGGTCAGCCCCATGAACCTCTTCCCCTTGGTCACTGGCAGTGGAGCAGTTTATCTTCAGGAGAATTATATGGACTGAGCTGGACAAAGTTAGTTGGTTAAGTAGGAGATCTCAATAGTCCATTATCAACGGTCTGCTGACCAATGCCAGCCATCAAAGCCAGAGCAACTGGTGCCGCATCCATCCTGGATTTCCTGGAGAGTGTCTCTTAGGTGGAAGATGTGATGGCAGCTGCTGGGAGCAAGGAGGAATGACCTCTGAGGTGCTCCTGCCTTACCTGATGCAAGCAGACATGGAACGTGCAGGTTTGGGGGCCACGGCAGCTGATGTTACCCCCTCTGCGCTTGTTCACCCACCAGACATGGCCTAGGAGCTGTACCCCAGTGCCCTTTCATAGAACCATAGAATCAGAGACTGGCTTGGCTTGGAAGGGACCTTAAAGGGCATCCAGCTCCAACCCAAGGCAGGGACACCTTCCACTGAACTTCCCTGGTCCTCTCCAGGGCTGATGGTGCCTGTGGCAGTCCCAAGCTGCAGAGGACTTGGAGATGATGCTGTCATGAACTCTACAGGTGCTGGAGTATCTAAAGGACCATAATGGTTAAGGGAAGCACTTGGTAGCTACTGAGCCAGGAGGCTACACAGGGAGAGGGGTTCAATACTGAGAGATATCAAAGAACAGGTCAACCCTAAAGCATCATTCATGTTATCCATAATAGCTTTGAGAACTGGACTTGGCTCGCAGGCAGAGCAATGAGGTGCAATTCTCTGCTTGATCAGCTGCCATTGCAGAGGAGCCAGCGGCTCCCAAGTGCTCCGGGTGAGCCTGGGGAAGGACACTCTTCCCTCATGGTCATCCAAGTGACAACGTGGCACTGGGGTGTCCTCAGCCCTTGGAAGGAAGGCTCAGGTCAGGACTTGCAAGGAAAGGGGATGGGAATGTGCCACCAGCCCTGCATCTCCATGGCGATGATGAAAGGGAATCAGAGCATCCTGGCCCCATCCTCACTCCTTGGCCATGTGCAGCAGCTCAGGACATACATTGCCTTCAGGCCAAGAAGCTTTCCGGGGCTGTCCAGCCGTCCGGAGGCAGCACTTGCTGCAGTCCAGCCTCACCATAAGTCAGAAGAGATCTTTTTGTGAATCGCTATTGGCAGCTACATTAGAACCTTTACTAGGTGAAACCGGCCTGAAGAAAGAATGGCTTTCACTGAGCCGTGGGCAACTCGTTTGGCTTTGAACTGGAACATCCAAGTGTGCGCTTGCAGTCGCTGTCCTCAAAGACAAAACCGGTCATGGCATGCCACGGGCTTCTACCCAGTGTAAGCAGTGCAGTATTTCACAATATCACTTTGTCAGCACTAAAAATAAGAAGTGCTTAGGTCCCTTTCTCAAAGGTATTGCATTTCATAGGTGAATGGATTTTTGATTAGAGAAACACTCTGCTTTTTCCTCTCAAAAGTGCTTGGCTGAGATAATGCAAAGGCTGAACCTCATTTAATTACCAAGCCCTGGAAGTCCAGGCAGAGCAAACTCTCTTGTTGTCTTCATGGTGCAATTAGTTAATCCAAAGCCTGGACCGGCCCTCCTGATGCTTTGCTGGGATGGCGACTGTGGCGCAGTGTTAAATCCATGCTCTGAAGTGCACTCAGAGTTGATAGTTCTGATTGCCAGTCTTCCACGTGCCTTGGGGAACTTGTGTCCTGCGTTTCCCTAAGGCTCATCCAGCTTTTCTTGTCCTAAGAGGTGAAATCCATTCCCTGGCTCTGCTGCTGCTGCCCCGTACTCTATTCCCTGTGCTGTTGGGATGGTGCAGGCTGCCCGCCTGCGTGCTCAGCGCTCTTCCTGCTCCTCTTGGCTCTCCCTCAGTGCGAAGCGCCCAGTCGGTGTCACCGATGCAGCCTGCTCTGCTGGAGACAATCCCAGCAAGGGAAATCCTGTCCGCCCCACACCATGGCTCAGCTCCTGGAGAGCTCTCAGCCGGAGTAATTGTGTTTGCACAAACAGCCCTCCTCAGTCTAAAGAGGATGAAATCAGCAGGAGCTCATTGAAATGCAGCCCCGCTCTCTGCTGTGAGCAGAGATGCTGCCACGGTCTGACACGGGAGCAGCTGGACCAGAGGATGCCCTGGGGGCATGGTCCTTCCTGGGCTGGGGCAGGGTGCTGGCTGCAGCCTGGGTGTCCAGAGCATCTGTGTGCATTGCACCCAGCTGCCTTCTGAGAGAGGAGAAAGGCTGGAGGAGGCATTGAGGACCCCTCTGAATAGACTGGGCTTAGAAATGGTAGCAAAGGCTGGAGCAGACTTCTTCATAGGAAGCAAAGGGACATGGAGAAGGGTTGGTTTGCACTCTCTTGTCCTCACAGCCCAACAGCCTGGGGAAAAGAGTGATGGGGAAAGACCCGATCACTCTGAGAGATGTGATGGGCAAATGAAGCACCATGAGGAAGCCCACAGCAACATCTGGAAGTGGTGGCCACTGATGCCATCATCTCAGGGACCGGCTGCTATCCTGAGACTGGGCACCGTGTCACACTCATCCTCTCGTGCAGGGATCTTGTGCAGGGCTGCTGGGCAGCAAGGGCTGTGCTGGGGTCCTGCTCCAGGGCCAGGCTTGTAGTCAGGCTCCTGCAGAACCTGGCCACGTTTCCCTGTGAGCTGGGTGTGACTCCCTGCAAGCTCTGTGCATCCCAGGATGCTGATTGCTGCTTCAGCCTGGGGTGGGAAGGAGCTCGTGGGGCTGCAGTGGGGTTCTGCAGTACCTTGAACATAGAATCACAGAATCAACCGGGTTGGAAAAGCCCTTTAAGCCCATCCAGTCCAACCATTCCCAGCCCTGCCAAGGCCACCCCTGACCCACAGCACTGAGGCCTCGTATCCACACTCTGAACACTTGCAGGGCCGGTGACTGCAGCCCTGCCCTGGGCAGCCTGTTCCAATGCCTGAGCACCCTCTGGGGCAGGAATTGTTCCTCAGCTCCATCTAAACCTGCCCTGGGGCAGCTTGAGGCCCGTTCCTCTTGTCCCATCCCTTGTTCCTTGGGAGAGGAGACATCTCCATGGTCAGCTGTGTCCCCAGCATCTCTTTGATGCACAGCCCCTTGTCCTGGGTGCAGAAGGCACCGGAGATGCTGTGCTTGCTCCAGCGCATCCCAGGCTTCAAGGACTTGGGCTGTTGGTCTGGGGTAGGCACACTGGGGACAGACAGAGGTTTTGGATGCAGTGCCCTGGGGATTAAAGGGTCTTTCACAGGGGTAACAGAGGGATTCAGGAGCTTAAGGCCAGGCTCAGCCCCCCGCCCTGTGCTCTCCCATGGTCTGGCATTCCCAGGCAGGCAGCTCAGGAAACTTCTCTCTGTCTCCAATTGCTGTGCTCCACCTTTTATTCTAATTGATTCTGCATCGCCATAGGAACCCGCTCCAGCGTGAGTGAGGAGCAGCTGCCTTCCCTTCCCTTCCCTTCCTTCCTTCCCTTCCCTTCCCTGGGCGCTCCGGGAGAGAGGCGGCTGCTCCTTCCCTCGAGATGGCAAGTGATGGAGCCGGGATCCCGCCCCAGCCAGGTACCACCCGTGCCCCATCCATCCCCTCTGGAGCGCTCATGGGGAGTGGGGGGGGGGTTGTTCCCTCTGTGCTTGGCTGCCAGGGACCCCCCGTACCCCTCACAGTGGTGGGTGCAGGAGATGGGGCTGGTGCTGTTTGCTGGTGCTGGGGTCCAGTGGAGCTTCTGATGGATGGAGAGGGCAGGAGGCTGGGTTTTGGGGTGGGATGGGTGGGAGGAAGCTTTTGGGAGGGGGGGGGGGGTATCTTCTTCCTGGGTGGCTTGGCTTGGCAGCAGTGGGTTTTCCATGTGTGCTGGGATAAGCATGGAGAGGAGGCATGTGAGGGTGTGCTGCAGAGCCCTGCACTTGGCTGGGCTTCCCATGCCCTCCAGGGAGAGCAGGGACCACGGAGCCTGGCATTTGGAGGCAAGGCTGAAGGGTCACCCCTTTCCCTTGCAAAGGAGTGGATGGGATACCCCTCACACTCAGTGTCTCATGCTCCTGCCCTGGCCTGATCCACTTGGTTCTCTCCTCCATGCCTGTGGTCCTGTGGTAGGGTATCTCCTGGACCCCTCACCCATCCGCATGCTGAGCCCTCGCAGGGCCAGGTGATGGAGAGGGGCTCATGAAGGATCCCCCTGGATCCTTCTGTAGGTAACAAGCATGAGCAGACAAGGAGCTCTGGTGCCTTGGCAGAGACTGACACTGCCTGCCCTGGGCATCTGCCCTGTGGTTGCCTGTGCAACCCACCCATAGGTGGGTCAGACACAGACAGGCTGATGGAGGGGGATCTCAGCATCCCTCCTGGACCACAGGGTTGTCTGTATGCATACATAACCCACCCTGATGGCAACAGGGGGGTGTCTCCCTGCCAGGGATGGTCAGTGAAGGGTGCTGGGGTTAAGGCTCGGGTGCAATAAGAGGGAAGCTGGGAAGGAGAGGTTGCACACACTGGGTTCCTGAAATGGGAAACAACTTTGCTCCTGCTGGGCCTGGCTGTGTGCTGAGGAAGGGCAGAAAACACAGCCCCCGTGTGAGTCCTGCATCAACAGCTGGTGGCAAAGACGGGAGCAGATTCCCAGGGATAACGCAGCACCTTGGCTTTGGGATGCACAGGACGGGAGGACAGAAAAACATGTGGATAACCGCAGCCCTGTTTGCTCACAGGGCCAGGGTGCATCCCATCGAGATGGGAGGTTCACAACGTGCTTTGCTATGGGGCAGAAACACTTCTGAGGGCACAGTGCAGCTCTTTGCTCCAGAGGTCTGCATCCCATTGGAAGCGCATCTTCCCTGGCTGTGCTCACGCCGGCAGCCGTGCGGCGAGCGCACCCATTCCGGTGGGATGCATTCTCTTGACCCAGCAGCAGCATTTACTGGAAAAGGCAAGGAATTCATGCGCAGCATGGGATAGTGCCAAGCACAAGGGTGCACTTCCCACAAAGGCATCCAGCTGCCTCCATCCCAGCGGCGAGCGGATCCACCTTGGGCTTTGGGATACGGCAGTGGCAGGAGTTGGGGAGCACCGCAGCCCTGCTGCACCCGCAGTCAAAGCCTTTCCCCATCCCTAAGGAGCTTCGGCCCTAGAAATCCTCCTGCTTGGCAGATCCTGTTTGCCTGCAGCCCTGGCGAGGGCGTTTGCTGTTGGATCTCCCTGGTGATCACATTTGCTGTCTGGTGGCAACAGGCGGTTGAGCACCATGTGCAGCGCTGCAAGGGATATTTACCAAGGGGAGCACACGGGGCCTGTGAGCTCGCTGGCTCCCAGGGAGCAGCAGATGCGCTCAGAGCCCTTTGCCAGAGCCCTGTGTTAGTGCTTGTGCCACGTTGCCCCCCCCCTGCCCTGCTCGTTTTGGCCGCAGAACCAGCTCCGTTTCGCATCCTGAGGGTGCTGGACGCAGCGTTTTGACTTTTACTCCTCCACATCTCAGATGTGGGGAGCGAGAACAGGGTTGTCCTTTCCAAAGCAGGGTTATTTTAGCACTGGCCTGATGGATTCGCTCCAGTTCTTCTTCTGTGTGCAGTCATTTTAGTCTGGTCTCCATAAAACCTTCATTTGAATTGGAGCATTTTAGCCCCTCCTGGCTCTCCTCCATGAAAACTGGCTCCACTTTCTCCTTTGAAGCCTGAAGTCGCATTTCTCATTGTTATATAATTGTCAATGTCTATTTTGGGGTATAAAAGCATAAAGTTGAGTTTATTTCCAAGCGTGCAAATTGGATAATTCCCTAGTTGCCGGACTGCATTCCTGACACCTCGTAATGAAACCCTGCCCATCATCTTCCAGTGTCATTCTTTGAGCAGATCAAGCCTTTCTGAGGCAGCTCTGCTTCACTGTGCACATCACGGGGGTCTTTTTGAATCCCTGCTTAGAAAACACACATCTTGCTCCCAGAGCTGGGCTCCCTGCTCACCATCCCCTCTACAGCATGCATGGAGCATGGGCTGTGCACTAATGCAGAGCAAAGCGCGGCTGCGCCAAGAGTCCAGGCTTCGCCTTTTATTTGGTGGTGGGTGTAAAGTGTTTGGAGGAGGAACAGATTTGTTTGAGCGAGGTTACTCTGCTGTACATTGGAAGTAAGCAATACCCAAAATGTTAGCATCCAGAAATTGCTTTCTGGCTGACACAGGAGACTTTCTGCAGCTGCTTTTCCTAATCAGGCTCTGGTTCTGCTGTGGACACTTCCATTCCCAGCCTGGGACCATCCAGCTCCAATCCCTGCCACGGGCAGAGACCCCTTCCACTGGAGCAGCTTGCTCCAAGCCCCTGTGTCCAACCTGCCCTTGAACGCTGCCAGCGATGGGGCAGCCACAGCTTCTCTGGGCACCCTGTGCCAGCGCCTCAGCACCCTCCCAGGGAAGAGCTTCTGCCTCAGAGCTCATCTCAGTCTCCCCTGGGGCAGGTTCAAGCCATTCCCCTTGGCCTCGCCCATCGCCTCCCTTCTGTGCCCACTCAGCTTCTCAGCCTGGAGGTGCGTGCAGTGGGAAGGGTGAGCCCCACATCCCAGATGGCATCCTGCACCCTGCATCGCATTCCGTGCTCGCCATTCCCAAATTAACATTTGCGACGTGTTCCATACCCAGGAGGATCTCGGCCCGGCGCTGCTGGATTGTTGACAATGATCCTCTTCCTTTGTGAGTTCTGTCCCTATTAAGCAATTTCCTTGCTCATAGATTCTTTTTAGTTACTAAGGGAACATGAATCTTAATAAAACTCAATCAGATGTTCCTTAAATAACAGCTGCCTTCGTTTAACTGCCTCATCAGCGGGTTTTTTCCTCCAGGAAATGAAGATCTGCTTCTTTACACAGTAATGAAAAAGCAACAGATCCCAAATGTGAGGGAAATCCTGGATACGACACGGTATAATACTAGGAACAGCATTTAACAGCAAATCCTCTATTTTGTCCTGAACGTGCCGTTTCCTCCCTGTACTTTTGATGTGAATTAGTTGGGCACCTCCAGGTACATGACTTGTGCTCGGGTAGCTCCTCTTGCAGCAGTGCCCGTCCTGCTCATCTCTGGCACTGAGAACCACAGAGAACCATGGAGAGGGGATTTCTCAACCCAGATGTGCCCATGGGAAGCATGAATCCCTGAGCACAGGGAACTGCAGCCAAGCGGAATGCGATGCTTCCAAAGCCCAAGGGGTACCTGAGGAGATGGAGGCTGTAGAGAGCTGTGATTGTCCCCAAAGACCTCAGTGGAGAGGAGCAGGACGTGCACTTCCGAGGTGCCTTGTGCTGTTTTGCTGTGTCTCTGTGTGTCTGTCGGTCCTTTTTAACCTCTTTTGCTCTCTTTGTCCTTTGCTTTGCTTCCCTAGCCCAAGAAAGCTGGACCCCGGAGATCTTCCCTCAGTGACGTGGCTGTTCAGACACAGCCTTCTCCTCCTCCTGCTGCAGTAGCGATGCTAGTGTCCCCACGCAGCTGCAGTGAGGTACGTGCCCTCCTCCTCCATCGGGACTCAGCTTCTTCTATGCCTGCTTCAAAACCCCCTCAATAGGAGCGAGCAAACTCTAAGCTCGTGTCCACCTTAGAGAACATCAAGTCCAGAGCAGCTGAAGCCCTCAACTCCACTGTGAGGTCCTTTGCATTGTGAATGTTCCTTGGTCCAAATGGGGTCCTGCAGCATTGGCTTTGGTGGGCCCCCCTCTCCAGAGCACTGCTGGGGATCTGTGACCAGAGAGTCAAGCTCTGCACCACTGCCCATCCATCCCATGCCCTCATCCCCTTGTGAGTGGCTCCTTGAGGAAAACCTGGGATCCACTTGGGAACTTCCCTGCTCCTGGTTACTTGGCAGCGTTGCTGTAGCCCGTGCCCGGTTCCTCCTCCCTCACCATCTCTGCTTTCTCCTCCAGGAGCTCTTGGCTTGGTCAGGAGTGAATCCCGAGCTTGGCATAGCAGCGCCGGTGGCTATGGAGTGACCTGCGCTCCGGGTGCATGCCTGAAGCCACTGCCCGGGCACCGAATGCGCCCGGCCCACGTGCTCCTCGCCTCTGCCATGAATGATGCATCGACGATGGATTATGAACTGCTGTCCCCCTCCTTGGTTGAGCACCCAGCCGGCGCTGCGGGTATGGATGCTGAGCAGAAAACCGTCTTTGCCTTTGTCATCTTCCTTCTGGTCTTCTTAGTGATGCTGATGGTGCGCTGCTTCCGCATCCTGCTGGACCCCTACAGCCGCATGCCCGCCTCCTCCTGGACTGACCACAAGGAGGGGTTGGAGAGGGGCCAGTTTGACTACGCCTTGGTGTAGAGGGCGGGGATGGGGCGAGCCTGGGTGCTCCGTGTGCCTCCCACCCCGGCTGGCCCCGGCCCCGGCCCCCCCTTCCTCTGTGGTGTTGCCCTGGGCCAGCAAGGATGCTCTGGGCAGGGAGGGGAGGTCCGGCTCTCGCCCGGGGTGGGTTTTGTAGGGGTTTCTCTCTTTTCTAAGCACTTTTCAGTTCTCTTTGCAGTCTGCAGGACTCTTGGAGAGATGTGTTGGAGGGGGGGATGTGGCTCTGCATGGTCCCTGCTGCCCACCGTGGGACAGGGGCAGGAGGTGATGGGGCAGGGCATGGCGGGACCTGCCCTTGGCCACAGCCCACGGGGCTCCTGCTCTGGGTGGCTCTGCCTGGTGCCAGGCCAGAGCTTTGACCCCCACCTCCTCCTGCCCCCCCCCCAGATGTCACCCTTGTCTGTGTCCTCCGGGGAGTGCTGACCGTGGTCCAGTGCGTGTGTGTGTGTGTGTGTCCCTGTAGCTGAGCTGTGTCTGTCAGGGGGTTTATAGGCACCAGACCCAAGTGCTGGCTTTGTTCTTCTCTGTGTGGCAGCCCCAAGTGCCCCCAACCCCTGGTCCGCAAGTGATGGGGAGATGCAGACCCCCCATGTGCAGCCCCCTTTGGGCATCCAGCCCTGCAGCCTGCTCTGCTTTACACCGCAGTGACCTGTCCCTGCCCAGCTGATGGAGATGGGCTGAGCAGGGTGCAGGCAAGCAGCTTCCTGCATTCCTGCTGGGGGGACCCTGCTGGGACCCCAGAAGGGATCCGTGATCCCACACAACACTTGGGAGATGCTTCTCAGCCAGCCCAAGCCTGGCAGCCTCCCACCATTATCCCACTATGGCCAATCCCTGCTCCATCAGGATTGGGGTGGCCTCCCCATGGCTGAGGGCTGCTGGAAGGGGCAGGGGTTGGCCCTTCCCTGGCCATCCTGCATCTGGGTATCAATGTGTGTGTAAGTGGCTGAGGGGAAAGCCAGGCTGTCCTCCTGCTGCTCTGCTGGACCGTGCCTGGTGAGTAGGGATGCTGCAGCTAGCCCAGGGCTAGCAAAAGCCGTGGTGGGTTATGGCTGTGGGCTGGTGAGAAGGTTTGTACTAAGGGATGTGAGCACATGGGGGAGAACCTCTTCCTCCACCATGGAAATAAAGCTGCACTGTGCTAACCCCACACAGCTCTTCCTCTGCTCTTTGATGCATCCCATCAGGTCTCAATGGAGAACCGGCTGCTCCCCGGGCACTGCTGGCCTGCCCCATGTCTCTGTCTGAGCCAAGGCCCCACATCTCCCAGCACAAGCTCCATGGGGATGGGTGATGCGGGACAGGAGCACCAGCGCTGGGTGCTCCATACCTGAGCACGTGTTCTCTCAGGGATGTGCTCCTTGGCCACAGCGTGTCCCCTCAGCCAGTGCTGCCGGGAAGGGATAGTCCCAGCCTGGCCATGCCTGCAGCAGGACCCATGGGCCATGCTTGGATGTGTCTTCGACATCAGTCCAGGTCTCAAGTGCCCCCAGGGTTGCATGAGCAGGGGCATGGAGGGAGAGGCAAGGAGTCACCGCAGAGAAGTGACTGTGGCCCATGTGCCACAAGCCTACCACCACTCACCTACTGCCGAGCGCGGGCAGCTCTCTGAGGGACGGTTTCCAGCTGTGAGCTCCATGGGATCGTGCTTTCCTCTGCTCTGGTTCCATGGCTCCACTGTCCCCTGGCCCGGGAAAGCAGCAGCTCCCTCACTGTCGCAGGGATGCTGCAGCTCTGCAGCCCTCTTGTGGCACTCGGCTGCGTCCGGAAGGGGAGGTCAAGAGGGGATGCTCAAAATGAGACCAGCAGCCGGACCCTGACCCCCTTGATTGCGCGGCACAAGCTGTGGGCAAGTGCCCGTACCCCTGCACACACCATTCACTGCACAGGCTACACAAACCCTGCCCTCTGCATTGCAAGCAGTGAGTGGTGCTGCTCCCCAAAGGGGGACGAGCCAGGAGCCAAGGGTGAGCACAGCGCAGGCAGGGGGAGCAGGGCAGGAGCTGGAGGAGCAGCAGCTCTGTCCCCACTCTCCTGCATCTCCCCTGTCTCCTCTTTGCCAGCCTGGAGCTGCTCCTCAGCCCAGCAGCACTGAGGGATGGGGTTCAGACACCCATCCGGATCTGCTGTCAATCACTTTCCTTCCACTCGCTTTGCTGGGAGAGAACAACAGAGCAGAAGAGACTTTGCTGATGGGTCCATCCCTCCTCTGCCTATTGATTGCTTTGGGAGGGACCCCAAAGCCCCTCCGGGTGCTGAGGCACGGAGGGGTGGGCGAGCTGGGTGATGCTGTAAGACCCATTCCGTATCCACAAGGAGAGCAGAGCAGAACCCAGCTTGGGCTCCAGCTCGGATGGATCCTGCCACATCCCCAGGCTGCCCGGGAACGAGGAGGAAGAAACAGCCCCGCTTAACCCAAAATAATTTTATTGTTGCTGTTGCTTCTGATACAAAAAAAAGGGATTCCACAAGGAGCCGCCTCCGTGTGCGGGACAAGGGGGAGCAGGGGCTGGGATCCAACACTTCCCCCCCCCCCCCCAAAATCAAACCAACCAGCAAGAAATGTCAATACAATAAAAAACACCACAACAACCAAAAACCAACCCGGCACCAGAGAGGAAGGAAGGGCCCTTGAGCTTTGTCACGCACACACAAACCAGCTCTGCTCATTATTATTATTATTAATAATAGGTTTTGATTCTTAAAAATAAAAATTCAAAAAAAAAAAAAAAAAAAAGCACCTGTTGGAAAAAAAAAATAAAAATCAAATAAAATAAAAAAAAAAACCAAAATAATACTAAACCCAACCCCCAGCCACGAACCCCCCCCCCCCAGGCACAGCCCTGGGGCTCTTGCAGAACCCAGAGCCCAGAGCTGCGCTATGGAAAAGCTTCTTCAAGTTTGCCATTAGCCCCAATCCAGCACCCACTGACTGCCCCCAGCCCATGGGGTGGCAGCGCACGGGGGACAAACCAACCCCCCCTCCCCACGTACCAACCCAAGACTGCAGGAATCTGCCCTCCCCAGAGCCCCCGGCACCCCCCCTGTGGTGGTTATCCATCCCTATGGAAGGGGCGATGGCGACAGTGCACTGATGCTGACCATTCGATCCCAGCTTCGCAGAGCTGGAAGCACCTTAGGGTTGGTGATAAGGTAGTTCTGTGTGTCACCGGAGTGAATTAGCACCTTTCTGTCCTGTGATGAGGCACAGGGTTGATGCAGGACTGAAAAGAGGGTCATGCAAAACTAGAGGGATGGCATTGCAGAGACGAGCTGGGTGAGGAACACTCATGAAGGAGGAAGAAAAGCCAGGACAGAACAGTCTGGACAGGCTGCTTGAGGCAGCAGGGGGACCCCAGTTCACTTCATTCCTATTCCCCAGACTCTTTTTAGTGCATTTCACTTGTCTGCATTAACCAGAGACCGCCCACCCCGGCTGTCACCTTGGCCTGACCAAGATGTAGGTGACAACCAGAGGGGAAGCACCTGCAGCACCAGAAGTGCTCCTGACCGGAGCTGGAGGGGGGAATCTGGCCCATAAGCACCACCACTCACACAGATGGGGTGGCTCAGAGCTGAGGGCTGTTTGCAGAGTGAAGCTCTGGCTGTCCCTGCCTCTTCCTTCCTGCCAGGCTGCAGAGGCGCCCCCCCTCCCACTCCATCCCCAACTTGTTCCTGCTGGTGGGAAGCTTTTCCCAGGCTTTTCAAGCTCTCCATCAGTGCCGGCCAGGAAATGTGCCCTGCAGCATCCACACATGTCCGGCCAAGCCCCCCATCCCTGCCGGCATGGGAAGCAGCCAGATGCTCTTTACCAGACTCATGGCTTTTTTCCTGCCCGTTTAGTTTGTCCAAAACACATTCAGCAATGCAATGATGTCACATTAAGGACACCCTAACCCCTGGACTTGCTGGAAAAGCCCTTCCAGCTCCAATCTTTGGTGTCCGTGCGTGCGTGTTCAGCATCCTGCATGTGAAAACCCTGGCTTCCCTTCAGGAGCTTATGGTCCTGTAGCCTGGCTGCTTCGTGATGTGAGGTTCACAACGTGAGCTGCCCCTTCACTCAGAGGGGACCATTTCTGCTTGACAGAGGAGCCCGAAAGGACCAGAGAAAGGCACGGAGAGGACAGAGAAAGCCAGAGCACGGGCAGCGTGGGGATGGGATGGTTTCTGCACAAGCGAAGGAGGAACAAGAGCTGTTGGGAAATGCACTAATACCACACCGTGCCATAGCTCCTTCCAAAGCTGCCCCCAGGCCCCCCTCACATTTCCTGGCCTGTGCCCATGTAGGACAGGCAGCTTCCCCGTGGTACCACCCTTGCCAGCTCAGACTAACACAGTGCCTTGGTTAAAGGAGACAGGCAAGAGCTGAGCAGAGGACTGGGGGCCCCGCTGCCAAGGTCTGAGCCTTTGGCGCAGGTTGCCCGAGCTCGTGTGTGGCATGGCTTGGTTTGGACTCAAGTCACTTGGTTTGGACTCAAGCGGAGTTATCCCTGCATGGCCAAGGTGAGTGCTGAGCCCAGAGGGACGTTTCCCATCAGTTGCACAGTGCAGTGGGGGGAGACGGTGGCAGGGGGTGCAGTGAGAGAGGAGGCAGTTGTTTCCAGAGGTGGATGGCAAGGCGAAGGACTGGACTGTCGGTTGGGCGGGTGGATCTCATGGATGTTAGTAGAGCTGGAGCTGAAGCTTCATCCTCAGTGCCTGGCCCAGCTCCCCTGCTAAGTAGTTGAGGTGGTTCTTGGCCTCTAGTTTCTGCAGTTCCCTCTTGCGGTACAGGGGCACGCTCACGATCTCCAGCAGGTAGGTGCCCGGCAGGATCTTCTTGCGGCCGAGGTGCAGGAAGCTGAGCCCCTCCTTTTGGTGGATGCGGAAATAGCCATCCTCATTCCCGTGGGAGATGAGGTACCGCACGCGGTTCTCCAGCGGCTCCACAGCCGGCAGGAGCTCCAGGATGTGCTCCTTGTGAGCCAGGTCAGAGAGGTTCAGCATCATGGACAGAGGAGCATCCACGTCCATGCTGGCCAAGTTCACAGTGTGATCCTTCGGGAGGAACCAGGCATGTTACTTACAGATACCAAGAAAGGCTCCTGGCCAGGTGAAGGAGGACTTGATTTAGAGGAGTTCTGCCTCATAGAATCAGACTGGATTGGGCTGAAGGGCCCATAATGACCTCCCGATCCAATCCATCCTGCCCAGGCCTGTGAATTCCTTAGGGGAGCCTTAGACAGAACTTCCCTCTAAGGACTAACCTGTTATTTATAGTGATGGGTCCAGTCTGGAGTGAGTAAGTGCTCGACACTCCTCTACAGCCCTATGGGAACTTCTCCCCTGTTCCCTTGCAAGAAAGCACGTGTGTTTTGTTCCTTGGTTGCATTCATCTCCAGACATTTGTGGTCAAACCACACAAGTGCATCTCACTTAAGAGTGCCCTGACCTTCGCTAATGCGTTGTGAAGGACCTTGTGTTTCTGCAGGGCTTCTGGACTCAGTGGCACTCACAACCACCCAAGCACCCAGCACAGGCAGATGTAGAGCTCCATAGGAGCTCCATAGGAACGGGTACAAATGCACAGGACCTACCCCAGGCAGTTATCCCCCTGAGTGCCCCAGCTCTTCCCTTGCTCCACCCCATGCAGGATGCCATGGATTTCTCACCTGGTGCTTCTCAGTGCCATTGACACTGCGTCGCTGCCGACCCCTCTTGGGGTAGCCATTTATCTTGCACTCATAGCAGGTTTCAGGGGAGAGCAGGTTGTCCTCATCCTCTTCTTGGGGGGCAGGAAGGTAGGAACCCTTCCCAAAACCCAATCCAGAAATGCAGTGTCTGGTGGCAGAAGAGCAGAGAGCCCCATCTCAGATTCATGCTTTAAGAAGGAAATCTTACCATTGCTCCCACAGGTTCTCCATGTGGCACCCAGAAACCCTTGAAGGATAGGATATAGGGTATAAGACACGGCTTGGACAGAATGACTTGAAATTGGATTGGTGGCAGAGAACAGAATTGTGGTGACTGAGCATGTCTGGGGGTACCATGCACTTGGCAGCCTGCAGTATCCCCCAGGACCATACGGGGACTACATCCTGACTGCCCTCTTACCCTTGTCCTGCTCGGAAGTAGCCTCCAGGACATCCACAGAGGTAACCTCCATCAGTGTTGGAGCAGCCGTAACTGCAGGGGCTGCCGCCTGCTGAGCATTCATCCACGTCCTGGCACCCGCCAAAGGCTTGGTCAAAATCAAAGCCCGATGGACAGACGCACTTGAAGCTTCCCAGAGTGTTGTAGCAGGAGGCAGAGCCGCAGGCAGTGGGGCTGGAGCACTCGTTTTCATCTGTACCCACAGACAGAATGAGTCAGAAACTCACTGCGCTGCTGGTGCTTCCCCACCCCATACGGCCAAGGACGTGTGCCCATGGCCATTGCTGAGCTGACAGTGAGCTCCCTTATGAAGAGAACAGCATCATAGAATGGCTTGGGTTGGAAAGGACCTTCAAAGCTCATCCAGTCCAACCCCTCTGCAATGAGCAGGGGCATCTTCAACTGGACCACGTTGCCCAGAACCACATTGTCCAAGGGTGGCTGGAGAGGGACTTGGGGTTTCAGTGCCCTCTATCCCCCATCCCACAGCTACGGGCCACAAGAGCCCCCATCTCTCACTCACCTACACACTGGTTCCACTGGTAGTGCTGCACGTAGCCCTGTGGGCAGCCGCAGCGGTACCCCCCGAGCACGTTCTGGCACCCATGCTGGCACCGGTGGTTTCCATCACACTCGTCCACATCTGCAGCAACGGAACCCAGACGGGGGTGAGACAAACTCTGCCTGACTCATGGGCAGCACTGGGGGCACAGGGACCATGTGCACATGGCATGGGCCTGGCAGCCAGTGCCCCTGAGGGTGCGCAGGTGGGTTCTTCTGCCTAATTCTGCCTCTGCAGCTTGCAATCGAATGATACCCACAGCCCCCAGGCCCACATCCATCCCCTTGCAGCCCCTGCTTAGATGTTCTGGCCTTAAGATTCTGTTAACTTTGATTCTGTTACCAGATCTACTCTGCATCATCCTGCCTGTGCTGGTTTGTGCAGGCTTTTCTTTAGCATAGCACATAGTGGGGTTTGGCCAGCATGAGATCTCCCCTGACGAGCTACAGGACCATTCATTTCCCAGCTTTGGCTGCTATGGCTGCAGCACTGAGACCTTCCTCTACTTGTCCTCCAAGCAGGTCAGACACTGACCTCTTATTTGCACCAAGAAGCATTCCTTTTGCAAATCCCATGTGGATTTCTGGTGCCCCACAGTAAGGAGCAGTCCCTCCTGGCTGGACTGCGCTGCCTTAGAGAGTGTGAATGAACAAGGGGTTCTTCCACATGGACCATGCCTGTCAGAGACACAGACCCACCTTCGCAGTTGACTCCAGAGCTGTCCAGGGAGAATCCTTTCTGGCACTCGCAGTTGTAGCTGCCTGGCGTGTTCAGGCACTGGCCCTTGGCTCCACACAGAGAGGGCTGAGCCGTGCACTCGTTATTGTCTGCAAAACACAGGGGACCACTTGTAAGCCCGTCCCCAGGGCTGGGGCTGTGCACAGCTCTGCAGGCAGCCACCTCCCATCATGGAGCTTAGCAAGGGCTGAGCAGCAGCAGATGCACATCCCCAAGGCCAGCTGGAGAGGGGCAGTGCTCTGGAGCTGCGGGGCTGGAAAGGCTCCCCTGTGTTTAAAGCTACCCAACTCACCGATGCAGGATGAGTGGTGCTGAGTGAAGCCTGGGGGGCATTTGCAGTTGAATCCTCCGATAACGTTCACACAGAGGAACTGGCAGTTGTGCTGCTTGGTGGAACATTCATCCAAGTCTGAAGCAACAAGGGCAAGAGCACGCGTCTCAATTTATCTTAGTGAGAAAGCTTCGTGCTCTGAGTCTGTGACGCCTGCATGGACATGGTGATGCCCTGTGGGCCTGGGCAGACCATGACCTGACCTGGACCAGCCTCAGCAACAACACCCACAAGGTTCTTACATGCAAAGCACAGCGAGCCTCTCCCCACCTCATACACAGACATGTTTAGAAGATGCAGAGATTCATCTCTGCTTATCCTGTAATCCCCAGATCCCAGGGCCTCCTGCATTCTTAGGGCACCCTCCTCCTCACAGCCTGGCTGCCAGCACCAGGAGGAGCCCTGACAGCGACAGGCACAGCCCACGGTGATGACACAGGTCTGTGGAAGGATGAAACCCTAATGCATCCATCCACAAGGTCCAGCAAGGCAGCTTTTCCCATATCCAGCCTTGTCCTGTGGCTGAACAGCAGGACCTGACTGGTCTGTTAACCAGCTCTTGCCACCCCCCTCAGCTGCCATCTTGCCTTCTCCTGGATGAATACCTTTGCAGATCTTCCCATCTTCTTGCAGAATGTACCCTCGAGGGCAGGAGCACTGGTAGCTGCCTTCTGTGTTCTTGCAAATGAAATTACACGGCTTAGGGGACTGGTTGCACTCATCCAAATCTAGACTCGGGAGACAAGATACATCAGCATCCACGGGTTGTGTTGCTGGACTCTGCCCCCACCACCCCTTGGACCATTCAGTCTACCAACAGGCTCCTGGACACATGGCAATCCCAGGTTTCATGGCCCCACATAACCAAGTGGTCAGATGTCCCTATGATTCTGGCATTTCCTGCCCCAGATAAATGCAGAGTGATTGCATAGGTATGCAGGTGATATGCATGGATAAAGCAGGTGAGCAGAGACAAGGGCTTGGAGGGAAGACTTCAGTTTGAGCCAGCACAACAAATCTAGGAGATTTCCTGCAGGAAAAGAGCTGGATCAGCTCCCTGCTCAGACATGGGGTGCTGTGTGACCTGGTGGATCTGAGTGACACCTTTCCCAGGCTGAAGAGATGGGGAGATGCTCCTTTTGAGTACTGGGAACATCAGGGATAGGGCCAGCCCTCTAAGTCTGCAGCTTTGTCACCTCTGCTCATCAGAGTTAAGGAGTTAAACAGCACACAAAGACAGGCTGAGAACACTGGGGCTGTTCAGCCTGGAGAGGAGAAGCTGCGTGGAGTCCTCAGAGCAGCTTCCAGGGTCTGAAGGGGGCTACAAGGATGCTGGAGAGGGGCTCTGCATCAGGGACTGTAGGCATAGAACAAGGGGTGATGGGTTCAGACTGAAACAGGGGAAGTTCAGGTTGGAGATAAGGAAGGAGTTCTGCCCTGTGAGGGTGCTGAGGTCCTGGAATAGGTTGCCAAAGGAGTGGTGGATGCTCCATCCCCAGCAGTGAGAGCCGGTCCTGGGCAGGGGATGTGTGTGTGTGTGTGTCTGCTTCAGGACCCTCTGTCTGCATGCTGAAAGTAGGGGTGGAAGCCGCCTAAGGCCAAGGGCTGTCCGGAGACTTGGGTTTCCCTCTCCCAGCTCACCCACACAGGCGGTGCCGGTGATGTCGGCGGTGTAGCCCAGCCTGCAGTGGCAGCGGAAGGAGCCGATGCTGTTGATGCACTGTCCATTCCTGCAGAGGTTGGGCAGCACCTTGCACTCATCGATGTCTGCAGAAGGGAGGAAAGGACCTCTTAGTGATGGCGCTGCCTCTGCCACCGTGCTCCTGTGCCAGGGGAGATCAGACTCTCCCAGGGAGCCAGAGAATATGGTCAGGGGGATGAAGGGCCTGGAGCCCAAGTGTGATGGGGCACGGCTGAGGGACCTGGGGGGGTCCAATGGAGAAGAGAAGGCTCAGGGGGGACCTGATGGCTCCCTACAAGTGCCTGACAGGAGGATGGAGCCAGGAGGGGCTGGGCTCTGCTCCCAGGGAACAAGGGATGGGACAAGAGGAACCGGCCTCAAGCTGCCCCAGGGCAGGTTTAGATGGAGCTGAGGAACAATTCCTGCCCCAGAGGGTGCTCAGGCATTGGAACAGGCTGCCCAGGGCAGGGCTGCAGGCACCGGCCCTGCAAGTGTTCACAGTGTGGAGACGAGGCCTCAGTGCCATGGGGCAGGGGTGGCCTTGGCAGGGCTGGGAATGGTTGGACTGGATGGGCTTTAAGGTCTGTTCCAACCTGGCTGATTCTATGATTCCATGTAGGATAATGTCACAGAGGTTTCTTATCTGCTGCGGGCACTGTGTAGGTCTATCCCAGGGGAAGGCTGCCTGTACCCACATCTTTGCTTTTGCCCCAGCTCACCTCTGCCATCAGTGGAGTACCCTGGCCCATGAGGACACATTTTCTTGTACTGGGCAGTTCCGGGAAGGGGGCAGAGCTCGCACTGGGGGCCCCAGCTGCGCCCACTGTTGCAGCAGCACTCAGATTTGGTGACCAGGTTGCGGTTGGTGGAAGACATCTGGCACATGGTTTGCAGTACTTCAGTGAAGCAGAATCCTTGGCGGGTGTCTGGGTAGAAAGAGTGAGGATACAAGGTCAGGATGTGAGTCAGGGTCACCTCCAGGGATAACCGAGCAGCTGGTCCAGCCTGTGCCAGCCCCAGCACAGAGGGTAGCGTGGTTTGGGTACTGCTAAAGGCAAACCTCAACAACTTTCTGCTCAGAAACACATGAAAAGCATCATTTGCTACTACAGAGAGGCTGCTCAAGCCCCACCAGGACCTGGTAATTACCAATACACTCTGTGCCAGAGGGGCTGACTTCAAAACCTTCGTTGCAGTCACAGCGGTAGCTTCCCACCGTGTTGATGCAGCGGCCGTTGGGGCAGATCCCAGGCTTGGTGCGACACTCGTTCTCATCTGGGAAGGAAGGAGCCACAAAGAGGTGAGGCACAGGGCAAATTCCAGATTCCCAGGAGCCCCGTGCTTGGAACACCCTCCCATAGACCTGGAGGCCAAGTTCTACATCCTTGGGGAGCTGAGGAACACGTCCACCTGCTCTGGACCTCTCCCAGAGCAGTGTGGCTTTGGGTGAGAACCCAGCATCCCTGCTTTGCATGTTCTCCACCTGCAAGTGGCCAAGCTGCTGGGCTAGGAGTGGAGCTGGGCTCGCTTTGCATTCCTGCTCTGCCTAACACTGTGCAGGTCTGGGCTGTCCAGTGCTGGCCCCTCCAAAACCTTGACACAGACCTGGAGAGACTCAATAGAAAGGCCACGTGGCACAATGTGCTGGAAGTGTATAGACCATAGGTCCAGGGGTGAACAGAGGCTTTGTGTGTGTAGGCATCTAATAGGACACCCAGGAAGTTCTGACACATGGGCAGCCCTGGGGAGGGGCTGTTTGACAGAAGGACATAAGATAAAGCTGCATGGGCAATGCCTAGAAGAAGACGGTCTCCAGCCTCACTGGGAATCCCTCCCATCCTGGTCCTCGGTACCTGTGCATCCCTCTCCATCGGGCCTGCGCTGCATCCCTGGCGGGCAGATGCACATGAAGGTGCCAATGAGGTTCTTGCACAGCATCCCTCGGGACTCGCAGTCGTGCAGTCCCTCTGCGCACTCATCCAGATCTGCAAGCGAGAACCTCGTGAGCCCGCGTTCAACCCGCCAGCGCAGGCAACTGGGAACTGAGTCCTTGCATCTGCACCGCTCCAGCAATCCCTTCTGCCTTGGTCCAGGCTGGCTGGCGCACAGCATGGGCAGCAAGGGAGGTGGGAGCACAAGCCCAGAGATGCCAGCTCAGAAATCCTCTGCACAGCACCAGAGCCCAACGAAGTGCAGGAGCTGGGGAGGGTGTGGGAGCCCCCCCGATGGGTGCAGAAGGGGATTTTACCTCTGCACATTCTTCTGTCTTCTCGCAGGGCGTATCCGGACGGGCACGTGCACTCATAGGAGCCAAAGGTGTTGATGCAGCGGAAGGCGCAGAGCAGAGGGTTCAGCGAGCACTCATTGATATCTGGGAGGCAGGAGAGAGGAGAGAGCTCCACTCTGTGCTCTCAGCAGTCAGCTGGGCAGGAACAGTGCAGGGGCTCCCCCCTCCCTGTGCATTCATCTCATGAGGACTCTGTGCCACCAAGGCTTCCTGCCATGGCCTTCAGCACTGACGGACACCTGGGGTCAGCAGCTTTGACAGGGTCCTTGCTGAGGCAGCTCCTGCATTTCAGCAGGTCCCCAGACCCCCTCTTGGGCTCCAGCCTCAGAGGAAGCTGAAGGGGACCAGTGCTGATGTGCACGCTGACGTGGAGATGAGCCCCAGCCATTGGAGGCTGACCTGCTGCTCGCCCAGGCAAGTGACCCAGTGTGCAATGGGGGCGAAGGGATTGCCCCACAGCAGCATTACCTTCACATGTCATCATAGGACCTGGCTCAAAGCCCTCGTCACAGGCGCACTCGAAGCCTCCCACCACGTTGGTGCAGGTGCCATTCCCACAGGGATTGCCAATGGAGCACTCATCAGTATCTGGAGGAAGGCAGGACCACGTTAGGTAGATGAGTTAGGAAAGATGCAGGCTGATCTCGTAACCAGAGCACTCAAACAAGCCCAGCAAGCTTTAAGGCTTAAGGTCCTTTCCAACCCATTCCATGATTCTATGATAGAAGCAAGAGGAAGCAGGTGCTCCCCATGCACTTACCCACACAGTTGACTCCTGTGTAGTCCAGGTTGTACCCAAAGGGGCACTCACAGCGGAAGGACCCATCAGTGTTGATGCAGGCCCCATTTATGCAGACACCCAGGTTCTCTGAGCACTCATTGACATCTAGAAGGAAAAGCAAGGCAATGAAGCCTCATGTGAGCACGTAGCAAGAAACATCCCTGTCCTCTCAGCACTGACCCTGCAATCCCAGATGCTTCCTCTCCAGAGCTTCAGTGAGCAGCCAGAGACCATGAGCCTGGGAGAGCACCCGGTCCTGTGTCCCTCCAACCACTGACATTCCACCCTTGCTCTCCAGACAGCCTCTGGTTGCTTCCAGGCAGCCTCCCCATCCCTAGATCAGACCTTACCTTCTCGGGTGTCACCTGGGCCTGGGATAGCTCCATGGCCATATGGACACAGCTCCTGAAAGGCAACTGGAAGAAAGCAAGCAGAAAAGAGAGGTATCTTTGCAATTGAAATGTCATGTTGCTGGGCACCACTGAGAAGAGTCTGGCACCATCCTGCTGGCACCACCTTTGAGCTATTGATCTGCATCGATGAGATCCCCTCTCAGTCTGCTCTTCTTCAACCAACCAGGCCCATCTCCCACAACCTCTCCTCATCAGAGATGCTCCAGACCCCTGAGCATCCCTGTAGCCTCCACTGGACCCACTCCACTATGTCCAGAACTGGACATAGTCCCGTAAGGGCTCCTAGGTTGGAAGACAGTGTTCTCCAGATGGAGGAGCCCACTGTGCTCGTTGGCTTGCCCTTGCACACCTTCCCCACGCTCTGCACGTGTCAGAGCCACGCAGAGCCACGTCTGCCATGGAGCTGGCTCCCAGCACACCTACCATTCCCTTCCTGCGGGCACAGCTCACAAGGGTCTCCCCAGCCTTCTCCTGGCATCTTGCTGCAGCAACAGCGAGCCTTGGTGGTGTTGAAGGCCTTGGGGACAGAGCACTTCCCGTTGTCAAAGCGAGTGAAGCAGAAGCTCTGGCGGGTATCTGTGAGAGGATGGGTTATGCACAGCCCGTTGCAGACATCCGTTGCCCTCCCTTCCCACTGCACTCACCAAAGCACCGCCGGCCGTTGTCGGACAGCACGAAGCCTGGAGGACACACGCACTGGAAGCTGCCAGGGGTATTGGTGCACGTGCCAAAAAGGCAGATGTTGGGCTCCTCTTCACACTCGTTGATATCTGGGAGTATCAGGGACACACAGAGCAGCCAAAGGTGACTCCTTTCATCACTGCATTAAAGCCAGCTGTGAATCTGTGATGCGAAGCTTTGATGCCTGCAGGACATCATCCCAGCCCTGACCCCTAACCCTCCCTCAGGGCATATGGGGCAATGAAGAGGCCAGGGCACAGCAAAACCCCCAAGCCTCCTCTGTCATGGGAGCAGGCCTTGCCTTGCTCTGGGTCCAATTGTTTTCAGGAAGATAGCAGCCTTCCAGTATCGGAAGGGGGCCTAAAGGGATGCTGGGGAGGGACTCTTCATTAGGGACTGCAGTGATAGGACAAGGGGTAACGGGTTAAAACTGAAACAGGGGAAGTTTAGATTGGATATAAGGAGGAAATTCTTTCTTGTTAGGGAATGGGTTGCCCAGGGAGGTTGTGAATGCTCCATCCCTGGCAGTGTACAAGACCAGGTTGGACGAGGCCTTGGGTGAGATGGTTTAGTGTGAGGTGTCCCTGGCCATGGCAGGGGGTTGGAACTGGATGATCTTAAGGTCCTTTCCAACCCTAACTATTCTATGATTCTATGATTAAGATATTTGGGGGTGGTGATGCCCCAGCCCGCTCAGGAAGAACAAGGTTGTTGTGGGAATAGTCCAAGGTCACTCCTCAGTGCCATGGGTTAGTGGTGGACTTGGCAGTCCTGGGGTCGAGGTTGGACTTGATGACCTTAAAGGGCTTTTCCAGCCTGGTGGTTTCCATGGCTCTATGAAGCAGAGGAGCACAAGCTGTGCTGCAAAGGGAGGAGGCACAGAGCCAACATTACCGATGCAGTTGTCGTTCTGCACCTCGTAGCCGGGGGGGCAGATACAGCGGAAGGAGCCCTCCAGGTTCTGGCAGGTACCTGGGGAGCAGGTCCCAGGCAGGCTCACACACTCGTTGATATCTGGAAAGGAGAGGAAACCACCAGGGATAGCATCTGACTAGCCCTGACTTCCCTCCAACCATCACCCCAACAGAGAATGATTGCTACTGCTGAGCCCAGGACACTCAGCATGGAGGGCTTGGTCTTGCCCTACATGCAGCTGCACCCTTCTCTTCCCAAAACATGGAGAGGAAGCAGATAAGACATTTTCCAGGGTGCTCCACCTTGTGTACCCTGGGAACATGGACTGAGCCCTGCAGGACCTGGTGTTGCAGGAGGCAGAGTGGTGGGCACAGAGTGCAACGTGCCTGTCTGTCCCCACAGCCCCTGGCTGCAGGGTAGCTCCCAAGGCATCCCTTGGTGCAGGGGCATGGATAGGACAACATTTCTCCTCACTGCCCACAAGTCTCAGGACATGGAAAGGGACTGCCTTGACTCTTCCCTGCATTGCTGGAAGGGAGATGCAAGCACAGTGAGGCTCAGTCCAGCTTTCCATGGGCAGTCAAATGACCAGGCTTTGGTTCTGGAGGACTTGAAGCCTTGCGAGTGGAGTTCTCAGCTGCCTCTAATGGGACCATCTTGGGGACCACATCTCGCAGCACTGCTCAGTGCTAGCCACACCAGCATGCAGCAAAACCCCCAGAGGAGGGCCAGCCTGCTGCCTGGACACTCACCTACACAGTTCTTCCCATCAGGGGTCCGGTCATACCCCTCTTGGCAGAGGCACTGGAAGGAGCCGATGCTGTTGATGCACTGGCCGTTCCGACACACCTGCCCCACCAGGGATGAACACTCATCAATGTCTGTGGGAGGGAAATGAGAAGCACAATGGGAAGAGGGATGCGCATCGTGTGTCAGTCCTACACCTCTGACACATCCAACTACCCCTACAGCCACAGCCAGCTGACACCCAGAGCCGTTCCCTGTATGCCACTGTGCGACACCTCAGCTCCCCCCAGCCGCTGCCACGTTGACCCCAGTCAGCAATCCATGCAGCCAAGGTTTCATGCAGCTCACCCATGCAGTCGTTGTTGTGTGTTAGCTCGAAGCCAGGGAAGCAGAGGCAGTTGTAGGAGCCAACCGTGTTCTTGCAGGTCCCATTTCCACAGGGCTGCCGGTCACACTCATCAATATCTGCAGAGAGAAGGTCACAGCTCATTCAGGGGCTGGGTGAGCTGGGAGCCACTGCTCTGGGTGTGCAGATGGGGTCCAGGCAGCTACACAGCACCCCTGTGCTTTCAGGGGCAGGCTGGGAGCCATGGGACAGCGTGGTCCTTGGCACTACCCAGTGGGTGCTGGATGGAGCTCACATCCACCCTGATCGGTGATTGCCAGCAGGGCTCTGGCAGCCCCACTGACCCATGCACATGGTCTGCTCCCCCGTGGCCTTGAAGCCGTTGTGGCAGATGCAGACGTAGCTGCCCTCGGTGTCCACGCAGTCCCCGTGGCTGCAGACGTTGGGGATCTCCTGGCATTCGTTGCGACCTAAAACAAAGCCAAACGGGCACCAGTGAGCAGAAGGGATGGAGCAGATGGGAAGAGCTGACACGCTGGTGGGCAGTGTGTCTGTGAGGAGCAGCACAGCATAGCGGGGTCTCTGTGTCCTGAGAGGTGGCTTCACAGGAAACAAGATTTATGCACCGTGATCTCTAACAGAACAAGTATACATTGAGCTGGAGCAAATGGCCTCAACAGCCAGTTCCCAGAGACCTTTCCTCGCCCCTCAGCAGCCCACAATCCCTGGGGGGGTTCCAGAAATAAAGGTATGCCATAATCTTTACTGCTCTTTACTGGGAGGGTGGTGAGACACTGGGACGGGCTGTCCAAAGAAGTGGTGAAAGCTCCATCCATGGCAGTGTTCAAGGCCAGGTTGGACAGAGCCTTGGGCGACATGGGCTAGGGTGACGTGTCCCTGCCTATGGCAGGGGGGTTGGAACTGAATGATCTTAAGGTCCTCTCCAACCCAAACCATTCTATGAGTCTATGATAATCACAGCACAGTCAGGCCATAGCCCAGAGGCTTGACAAAAGACAAGGAACCCACACATGGCACTGGCACATCCTTCATCCTGTCCATAGGACATGGCACATCCTTCATCCTGTCCTTCCTCTGGTCCCCACATGGGGCTCTGTAAAGCCACCCGAAGAGCCTAGGCAGGGGTGTCAGCACCTCACACACGTGTCTCTGGATGGAATAGGTACCAAAGAGCTCCCATCTTACCCACGCAGGCTCCGCTAGGCGACAGCTTGTATCCGGTTGAGCATTCGCACCTGTAACTGCCCGGGATGTTGATGCAGTCGGCGTTGCGCTGGCAGAGGTTCTCCCCACTGCTGCACTCATCGATGTCTGCGGAGGAGAGCAGTGCAAACCCGGGCTGTGCACAGGGCCAAGCGCCAGCCACCGGCAGCCTGGCAGGGCTGGAGTGGCCCGGAGGAGTCAAGTGAGGGTTAAGCCTTGGTTTGGGCAAAGCAGGGGCAAGTTTCGAGCTTTCACTATTGCTCTGCAGGAAAATAATGGGAATTGCAGCTCTCTCTCAAAAGTTGGGAACACGTTTGCAAAGAACCCCCAGAAATGGAGAAAGGGAAATGCAGGCAGGAAAATGAATGGAAATCAGCACGTTTTGCCCAACCATTGATGTGGAAAACGACGACTTCAAGAAGGCTGAGAGCATGGAGACTCCTGTCCATGTCTGCCCACAGCCCTCACCCTGGTGCCCCATGGGCTGGGGAGATGCTAGTGCCCCACTGAGACCCCCCCTCTTGGGCGTCCTTGGCTGCCCCGTTACCTTCACAGATGAGCAGGATGTTGTTGTAGCTGAATCCAATGGGACACTCGCACCTGAAGCTGCCAATCTGGTTGATGCAGACACCGTTGGTGCAGATAGCAGGGATCTCACTGCACTCATCAATATCTGCACACAGACAACACCTCTCAGCATCCCAGGGAGGAAAGCAGCCCCCAGAGCTGCTCTGTTTCCTTGTCTTGCCTCTGCTAAGGACTTCATTTACCAGGGGATGGGAAGGGAATAGACTCACAACCACTGTAGGAAGGAAGCAGAGGGGCAAAGGGCAGACCTGGCTCCCAGGGGCTCTACTCACCAATGGGCTTTCCTGTGTGGATGTCGATGATAAACCCAGGAGCCTGGTTCCCACACAGGATCTGGTACTCAGCTGGAAGAGGAACATCAAGGTCATGGCCATGCCTGGTGGGCAGAGCAGGGTGAGGCAAGGGACGAGACAGATAAGGGCCAACTAAGGCTGGAGTGATCAGAGAGGGGTCTGACAGGCAGGCGGCACACATCCTGTGCTCAGCTCTGGGCCCCTCACTACAAGAGAGACATTGAGGTGCTGGATGGGGGCAGAGAAGGGCACTGGAGCTGGTGCAGGGCCTGGAGCCCAAGTGTGATGGGGAACAGCTGAGGGACCTGGGGGGGTCCAATGGAGAAGAGAAGGCTCAGGGGGAACCTGATGGCTCCCTACAAGTGCCTGAGAGGAGGATGGAGCCAGGAGGGGCTGGGTTCTGCTCCCAAGGAACAAGGGATGGGACAAGAGGAACCGGCCTCAAGCTGCCCCAGGGCAGGTTTAGATGGAGCTGAGGAACAATTCCTGCCCCAGAGGGTGCTCAGGCATTGGAACAGGCTGCCCAGGGCAGGGCTGCAGGCACCGTCCCTGCAAGTGTTCACACAGTGTGGAGATGAGGCCTCAGTGCCATGGGTCAGGGGTGGCCTTGGCTCCACAGATACTGGCCCAGTCCCCTGTGTCCTTCTAGTGCAATGCTTCTCCCCACAGCACTCACCCACAGGCACCCCCCCTGCCAGACAGGATGCTCTCCCTTCTCCTCCTGTTTGGTCAGTGCCTGCGCCTCACAGTGCAGGGGATGGCTGGAAAAGCAAGGGGCAGCCACGGTGCCAGGGTGACTTACGGCTGGCTGGCGTGGGGCAGGGCTCGCATGGCTTGTTCCAGGCTTTGCCAATGTTGTAGGAGCAGCAGCACATCTTCTTGGTCATGTTGAAGGAGAGCTCGTTCTCACACGTGTCGTTGTAGTTGCGGTAGCACACGCTCTTCCTCATGTCTGCAAAGGCAGCCCAGTGTCTTGTGCCAGCCACACCACTGCTGCTCCGTGTGCTCAGGCAAGGTGCCCACACTGCGCTGCCCACAGCACAACCCAGGGGTTGCACGCAGGCAGGGCACTGCCAGACCCCTGCCCACAGGCTCAGACCATGCCATACCCATGCAGTTATTTCCTCCGTTGACTTGCATGTACTCAGGGGGGCACACGCAGGTGTAGTTGCCAAGGGTGTTGTAGCAGGTCCCGGGGCCACAGATCCCAATGTGAGCAGAGCACTCATCAATATCTGCCAAGGAAAGGAGATTGGAGGTCAAAGCACTGGGAGAAAACCTGACATGGGAGTGGGGGTAGGCTTGGCACAAGGTTTGGATGCGCCTGATACAGGGACAGGCTTTGTGATGAGGATGGGAAGTCTGGAAGAGGAAGGGGAAGTGATTCTGCCAACCACTCCTCGGGCAGCCCAGATACACACACAAGCCTGATGCACACACACGCATGCACACACGTGCGTGCTGTACACGCCAGGCCCGCAGCCAAGCCCAGGCACCACGCTGCAGCTACCTTCACAGATGCGCGTGTCCTCATTGAGGTAGTAGCCAAGGGGGCACTCGCACTGGAAGCTGCCAAAGGTGTTCACACAGTTGCCACCCTGGCAGAGGCCCGGCAGCTCCTGGCACTCGTCGATATCTGAGGAGGGAGAGCAGGCAGGAGGTGGTCATCGCCTGCCCGCGCAGCGCAGGCAGTGCCTTCACGCTGGCATCCATCGCGGGTCCATCCCACCACCTCCAGCCCCTGCTGGTGCCCAGGAGCACGTCCGAGGAGGGCACACACTTGCTGTTTGTCATTTGGTGGTCAGGGGCTCAGCGTGCACCCAGCCAGCCCAGTGCCACAGCAGAGAGTGCCCACACAAGACTGGGTGGGCTCGCCCAGCATCCAAGCCCCTGGTAAGGCGCATGGGGTCCGTGTCAGCTTACCTTCCAGGATGACAGTGATGGGGTTGGGCCGGAAACCTTCCCCTCCAGGGCACAAGGTCTTGTATTCAGCTGCAGAAAAAGTCAGTCAAGGGGGTCCTGGGCTTAGTGGGCTCTCATGAAACAGGAGGGGTAGGGAGAACCAAGAGAAACCCAGGAGACATAGGCCATGAGGATGGTGGCTGTGGTCCAGATGGAGCATCCCGACTCCCACTGCATGCCAAGCCAACTTAGCCACCCTGTCTCTGCCTGCCTGCCCTTGAGTGGTGTTACTCCACATACACATGCCCTCCCCTAGCCCACTGGACTGGAAAGAGGGATCCCAACCTGTATTCCCCAGGCACAACCAGCCTGGTATCCCGCACCCCATCTCACCACTCCCACTGCACTCACACAACAGGGTTACTGCCTTCTCCCTCAGCTCCCCTTGCTCCACATGATGATAGCATATCCTGGACCCAGGACCCGCAGCCTCAGTTGAAAAGCCACAGGGCAGTGGCCCCATTTCTCTTCTCAGCTCTATGCTGCCCATCCAGCCCATGCCCAAGTTCACCCCAGGTATGTTCCCAACTCACTTGTGTTGGCTGGAGGACAAAGCTCACAAGGGTTGCCCCATGCACGCCCCAGCGAGCAGCAGCAGGATGCCCGGGTGACCCCGACTCCAATCTCTGCGCTGCAGGAGATCCCCCCATCTCCTCGATCCTGGGTGTCGAGGAAGCAGTTCCCAACACGGGTATCTGCACAAAGACAGCAGTGGGTGAGCAAAGCCCCTCCAGTAAAGACTTGTGTGCATAGGGGGAAATAACACTAGCACTATTGCCTCAAGAAGCAGGGAGCAGGATAAGACCCCAGTCCTGTCCCAGATGCCCACACTGTCAGCTACCTGTGTTGTCTGCGCTGTACTGCCCTTGCAGCTCATGACATTGAGAACCCTTCAAGAATAAAGCATGTCCAGCTTTGTCTGCCATCAGTATGGCTGGAGAGCATGAGCCAAATAATGCCCCCAGTAAGCCAGGGGCTTTCAAGAAACAAATACTGAAGAATAACTCCAGAGCTGCCCAGGAATAACATTACTTCAACCAGGAGAGCACCCACACTGGTGACACAAGGTGGGCCAGGCTTAACAGGAGGTAGGTGCTCTTGTGCTGCTGCAGCGCTAAGCCCAGCATGGACAGCCAGGCCTGGGATGTGGGACCAGCAAGGACGGGCAAGGTCGTGGATGGAAGGTGTCCTCTCCACTCACCCACACAGCCCACACCAGTGGGGTTCAGCTCAAAGTCCTGAGGGCAGTTGCAGAGGTAGCTGCCAGGGGTGTTGACACACAGGCCGTTGATGCAGTTCACAGGGTCTGCACATTCGTTGATGTCTGCAAGGATGGAAAGACGAAGACTGAAAAATGAACAGATGAAGAAAGCACAGAAACCACAGCTCTAAGCTCTGCACCGTATGTTCAGGGTGTATCCTCACGACCACAGTGTTTCTAAGGCTCTTCATGTGATGGCAGGCAAAGCCCTTCTAGGAACAGATCTTGCTTTGTCCTGTTTCACACCACTATGCCCAGGGTCAGAAGCAAGGAGCAGAGCCACCGCTTTCCCTCCCATCCACTGAAGGCCCACCTCCCACCAAGAGCAAAGACACATCACCACATCACACAGGGATGCTTAAACGGCTTTAAGCTGCTAGTGCCACTCCCAGTGCCATGGCTGGGGCAAGGTCCCACCAGCAGATCACAGAGCAGTGATCCTCATCCGAGAGCCCTGTGCAAGTCCTATACCTGTGCAGTTGCCTCCACTCCTGTCCAGTTCGTAGCCTTCATCACAGGCGCAGCGGAACATCCCAGGCAGGTTCTGGCAGGTCCCAAAGACACAGATGTTCTGGAAGGTGCATTCATCAATGTCTGCAAAACAGGGAGAGCTGGGCGTTCAGGATCTGGCATCCCACCTGAAAGCAAAGCCTTGCACCACCAGGGGATGGTTGGGCTTGCTTAGGAATAGATCAGGTGGTGACAGTGCAGTGGAGAGACCAAGACCAGCAAGGAGGTGGACACTGGACCTCCTAGAGCAGCAGCGAGAGCCCTGGGCACTCACCCTGGCAGGCCTTGCTGTCCTCTGTGGGGTTGAAGCCCATCTCGCACTCGCAGCGGTAACCCCCGGGTGCATTGAGGCACTGGCCGTTCTCACACAGGTTCACGTTGTCCGCACACTCGTCCACGTCTGGAGGGAGTCAGGCAGGAGACTGAGCTGGTGTCCACCCCATGAGCTTCCCTCAGCTTGCCCAGGAGACTCCCACGAGCTGCTTCCCACCCCACTGCTGGGAGGCTGAGGAGGGGGCTGCAATGCTCCGCATCGCCTTGACCCTCCCCAAGCACATGCTGAGAAGAGGGGGATCTCTGCTGCAGGCATCTGAGCAGGCTGTGGCTCAGGGCAGGCTGCAGCGGCTTTTGGGGGACACCTGCATTGGGGAACCCCAGACACAAGCATCTGGGCGCTGAAGCAGGCTGGTGGTTCCGAGGGGATGGCTCCATGTCCCAGCAGGATGCCCATTGAGTCCTTGGGCCTCACCAGAGCAGGAGAAGCCGTCCCCATTGAAGCCCTCTCGGCAGGCGCAGCGGTAGGAGCCTGGCGTGTTGACACAGTTGGCGTTCAGGTTGCACTTGTGCTCTTCGGTGGCACACTCATCCAGGTCTGGGAAGGGAGAACACCCCGGTCAGTGCTTTGCCTCTGGCCTTCCCTCTAAGCCCAGGCAGGTAGCGCAGGGCGCAGAGGACAAGCCAATGGCCCAGGAGAACGCAGCCTCCAGGTACCTGGAGCGCTCATGAGGCTCCAACGCATCTCTGTGAGCCCCGATGGCCATGAGGCACTCCCATGGCAGTGCTGGCACACATAGTATGGCAGTGAGACACTTCCACACACATACCCACGCTCCCAGTACCTCCCCAGTGCAGACACACGTACCCTTGCCTCCATAGAGCACCTGGAGATGCAAAGACCCTCTCCTGGGATGAGGAACTCACCGTTGCACTTCAGCCCATCTCCAAGCCAGCCTGTACGACACTTGCATTTGAAGCTCCCGGGCACGTTGATGCAGGAGGCGTGCATGTCGCAGTTGTGAGCCCCAATCTCACACTCATCAATGTCTGCAGGAAGGAAGGACATCAGAGCTGACACAGCTCAGCTCCCCTCAGAGAGGAGGGGGTAAAATCCTGCTAATGGGTCTGGGTACCAACAGCTCCTGGGATTCTGAACCCCAAGGGATGGGAGCAAGGTGTTTTGGGGAAGAGGCTGCCCTGGATTGTACCCATGAGCTGAAGTGCTCAAAGGTACAACTCTCACCCTGCTCAGCCCTGGAAGATGAAGACAAAAGGAAAGGCAGGCGCCTGGCTTGGCTGTCAGCTAGGAGAGTGCCAGTTCCTGCCTGCAGCCTGCCTCCTTGGCAATCTGCCTGCCCAGGAGGGGCTCCCAGCACACAGCCACATCCCTAGGTGTGCCCAGCATCCTGCAGTGCACGGCTGGTTTCTCTCCTTGGCAGCTGCAGAAGGTGTTTGTGAGGGCTCCCACCAGCACCCTCCCAGCCTGGTGTGTTCCTACCTGTGCAGCCTGTGGTTCCCTTCTTGACAAAGTAACCCAGCTGGCAGTGACAGATGAAGGAGCCCTTCGTGTTCTCACACTCGCCATGCAGGCAGATGTTAGGGTTGAGATCACACTCATTCACGTCTGCAGGAGAGAAAGGACTTGTTTGGAACAGCACAAGAACCATGACACGACTCTGGGGTAACCCTTCCTCCATCCAAGAGCAGCCTTGTGATGCAGTGCTGGCCACAGCCTTGTCCTCACCGATACAGGTCTTCATATCCAGGGATGCCATGAAGCCATCGAAGCAGAGGCAGCGGTACTCCCCGGGGATGTTAGTGCACTGCCCCCCATCACAGATGTCTGGATTATCCTCACATTCATCAATATCTAGAGAGGAGACCGGAATAAAGTTGTTAGAGCCAGTGAAAGGGTATTGTGGGAGCAGGAGGGGGTCACAGGGGGGACTTTGCTCCAAATCATGTATAACTACAGGACTCTGGAGCCTTTAATGAGGGGCTGCACATTGCAGTGCAAAGCAAAAACATCTGTCCAGGGAAATCACCTCTGGGAAGTGACTTAAAGCCAACCCTAAGGCTGACTGGCCACGGACACAGAGGTCCCTGAGGCAGCACCTGTGAGAGCCAAGCTGACTGCTCACCTGCACATGATCTCTTGTCTGGCATCAGAGCATAGCCTTCACTGCAGCTGCATTCGTAGCTGCCCTCCGAGTTGGAGCAGTGGGTGTCACAGCCGCCGTTGGTTATGGTGCACTCATCAATGTCTGGAAGAGAAGGGAGAGGTCAGGAAGCTGCTTGGGTCACAGGCCCATATGTGCCTTGCAACAGAGCTGCTCACAGTGCCCGTAACAGAGACAAGGTGGGAGAGGTGTTGAAGAGGAAACAAACCCCCCTCAGCCACAAGAAAGCATCTCCTGCTTTCCATGGTGACCACTTGCAGCTCACACTAGTTTCACAGCTGATGACCAGCCTGGCTGTAGCTCATCCAGGAGGTCCCCCCCTTGCCTTACCCTCGGACAGCCCCCCAAGCATTTTAAGAGGCATGAGGCCAGGAGGGTTCTGGATATACACTGCGGTCTTGGCACAACTATTGGGCGAAGAGAAGCACTCACCAACACAGCCCTGCCTGTCCAGGGTGGCCTGGAAACCCGAATCACAGGCGCACTGGTAGGTACCAATGACGTTGACGCAGCGTCCATTGCGACAGAGGTTGTCACTGAGGGAGCATTCGTTGATGTCTGCAGCAGGAAGAACAGTTTGAGCAGCCAGCCATGCTGACATCATGACGAGCATCATCTGGCCCCCTCCCTGGGTACCCCCCACCTACTTCTCTCCCCAGGCTGAATGTCATTGCCCCACTGGTCAGTCTTCAGTGAAGAGCAGGCAGAAAACAGACACCATAAGTGCAATGAAACCCTGGGAGCGACCTCAGTCCCTCCAGGATGAGTGCGTTCTACCCCCATCCAAGTCTCCCTGGACCATCACCCTTGAACACACTCTGATCCTAACATCATCTCACCTATGCAAGTGTTCCCTTCAGACGTCAGCTCATGTCCAGGGGGGCAGATGCATTCGAAGCTGCCATCTGTGTTCATGCAGATCCCCCCTCTGCACAGGAGTGGGTCCCGCTCGCACTCATTGATATCTACAGAGAAGGACATGAAATCATAGAATCATAGATGTGGTGGACTGTCCCCTTCAGCTTGGCTTTCCAGATGACGGGGTGGAGCTGGTGCCATGCCCCACAGTCCCATCACCACAGGGGGACATCGCAAAAGCAACAGGGCAGCGAATGCAGGGCTTGGGTGGATTGATGGCTGAAGTATGCACTTAGGAAATCACAGCTCTTGTCTTGAGCTCAGTGTATGGAAAGTGTAACACGAGGAGGAAAGAAGTCATTAGCCTTGCACAGATTAGCCAGGAAGGACTAGGAAGATAGTTCCTAGCTCCCATTCACCTACCCCAGGACATCGTCCTAGGATAACAATGTGAACATCCTTGTTACCAGCCTCCAAGTAGTGCCAGCATAACACACAGCGCTAGGAAATAGGCTGTGCATGGCTGAAAAAGAATCACATATGGACAAAGAGATGAAATTTACTGGGAACTGGAGGAATTCCTGAAATAGATGTAACTGCTGGGAGAGGGAGGTGATCCAGGCTGCTGAAAGGAGTGATAGAGAAGTTTAGAAATGCCAGAATCAAAAAATAAACCCAAGCAAGGGGAACTACTGGAACGGTGAACTGGAATGGTGATGGTTGGAACCAGAAACCCACGGGAGGAGGAGATGAAGAACTGCAAGCACGGAAACCGGGAAGCCTTGTTATTGATTCCTGATCTGTGGCCCCTGGAGAAAGCTCTTTATGATCTCCTGTGATATTGTACAGGTCTTTGTGCTACTTGTGGTGCTTCCCATAGCAAGTGCTGGGTGAAACTCATCCTCTAACTCTGGAAACAGGAACCTGAGAATGAGCTTCTCGATTTTGGTCCCAGAATAGATTCCAAAGATTTTACATTCTTGCTCGCCCCTAGCATTGGCTTGAGACGGTTTGCACTGACAGTAGGAGAGGGGGACTAAAGGGAAGCCTTCCTGGAACTGCTCAGAGGATCCATCTGCCCACAGCTGCACTCTGAGACGCGGGCATTCAGAATACAAAGCCATGGGGTGCAAGGTGAATGAGCTGAGTGAGCTAAAACAAATGCCCTTTAGTGCCAGGAGGTTGTCTCCTGCCAGAGGCTGGCAAGAATTCCTCCCTCATGAGGCTGAAGCCAAGTTCTTTTGGCGGACACAGGCAGGAAGAAGTTAATCCTTGACCATGGGAAAAACCACAGTTGTCACAACACACTTTGGGGTGAAATGAGTCAGGCTCCTGTCACCTGGAAGAAAGGATAAGGTGGAATGGGCATCAAAGAACCCCAAACAACCCAACCCACCGATGAAATACATCCTTGTATAAAGAGATCAGAAATCTCATTACTGAAAGAACTCAGCAGGGCATCAGGGGGGCTGTGAATCTCAGTATCCCAGAAATGGAGACGGAAAGGGAGGAGAAGCATCAGTGTGAGCTGTGGGAACCCACGCTACAAATCGTGTGGAAAGACACAAACCCACGCCAGTGGCAGGGATGTATTACAAAAAACTCCAAGAATCAAATATGAAAAAGGAATCCATGGTATTGAATCAAGCCACAGACTGAAGTGGTTTGAAAGTCCAAGCCAGAGCAGAAAGAGCAGAATATGAAGCCTGTCACTCAGACAAGTTATCCTGGCTAGACAGACGAGGAGAGGAACGTGGTATGCCAGGAATTAGAGCTCTGACAGCAACAGTCTGGTTGACTTGTTGGAGACAAACTGAGGTACTGAGGTCATTGAGGGTTTTTTTTTAAGCTACAAACAAGAATTAGTCAATTGAAAGCAGATGAGACGCTGACAGAATAAACCCAAGCATTGGCCAGATGGGAGGAGCTGTAAAGAATGATCTGGGGAGAAAGGCTGATTAAATGGGCAGGTGAAAGGGAGCCCTTACAACCCTGACTGGAAATAGAGTGGGGTGGAAGAATGCAGATGGTCTACCAGAACTCCTCGTGAAGGACTTGATCTGTGCCATGGGTCTGGGGAACTGGACAGGGGCTTGATTAATGGTCGAGGCTATTGATTCATGGCTGAGGTACGAAAATGCTGCGCATCCCAAGGAACAGGGCAGAAACAGCAGCGCTTGATGAGCTCTCACCCAGAAGTGAGGCCAGGTTGAGAGTCATTTTAGCAAAGATTGGGTGGAAAGCAGGCCAAGGAAAACTGGTTGAATCAGCAAGCTTCAAGCTGGCAGAGACGCAAGCTATCAAATGGTGAACCTCTTGCTGAGCAAGGGATTTCTCCATGTGGAGGCATTTGATTTAATGGCACGTGGCTGTGGGATGTGCAATGACAGCAGTGCTATAAAGACCAAAGCTTAATGTGTCTTCTAATAGAGGAGTAGAAATAATAGGTCTACTAATCTCAGTAGTGATCTAATCATGATATAACTGACAGCTCCTTGCAAGGAACACACATTACCTAAGAAAGGGACCAAGCTACATGTAACTGGATTTAAATGACCGATGTAGCCTGTGAGACATCATTTAGGGCAGGTAGATGAACCAAGTTAGGAAGACACCTGTGGTGGCATGGAGACATCTACAGAAACATCTACAAGTTGAGAAACATTCTGCAATGCTGTTGGAAAAGCCATGGTTCAATGTAAGGGTTGAACATACGGTACGAATCACGTCTGGAGATGGGTGTACATTTAGAGTGTGGATATGTAAAGAATCAGTGGCAGAATAAAGAGTAGATGGGTAACACAAGGCTGAAAATAAGTAGAAGGAGATGAGACATCACCCAAAGGACGGAGCCAAGCGTGCATGAGAACTGGAGCTCACAGCCAATGAGTTCAAGCTGCTGGCCTGGCAGAGCTCCACTGGGCAGTAGCCAACCTCCAGCATAGAGGTTGCCGTCTCCCTACGGAGCAGGAATGAAAATACCAGGCATGGTTCCTGTCCCAGCTCAGTGGCAATGCCAAGCTCAAGCTCCAGTTGCTGGTGGCTGAAACAAGAGGAAAGGTTAGTGGCCAAGGTTTGGTGCAAGGGGAATGAGCATTGTGCACGAACAAGTACGAGATGGGAAAGGAAACACGGGGCCTTAGTCTAATGTAAAATAAGGGAGGCAACATCACACTGGGATTGCAGGGAAATGCCCTTTGGGTACAGCAAGCAGGAAAGGGATGGGAAAGAACTGGAGGAAAGCTGGTTGGTGGCACCTGGGCTCCCCTGTGGCCTCCCACAGCTGAGGTAAGGGTGGCCAGGAGGTGGCAGGGCAGGACCAATGATATCCCATGAATGCTGCACAGGAAGAGCCCAAGATGCACTATACTACATATATATATATGTATATATATATATATATACATATAGAGTCCTCCCTGATGCTGGTCTGGGCTGCCAGTCTCCTTCTCTGGCTCATGGGGCACCACCAGCCCTGGTGCCAGGCACAGGCTCTGGCCTCTGGACCAGGAGGTCAATGTAAATAGAGGTCTCTGAGGGAAGAATCCCAGTTTTGGGCTCCAAGTCTCACAACCTTTTCACTGCCTCTGCATGGGGCAGAGCCTTGGGGCACTGCTAGCAGAGATAGCGTGGAGCCCTTCACTGCTGGGCCCAGGTAGAGCACAGCAGTCCCAGGATTACATCTGCGGTGCCCTCAGCTCCAGGCACAGCATCCCTCTCTCTACACGTGCTGCCCTTCAGCCCAGCTCCACCTCTGCAATGAAAGCAAGGCAAAAGACTCACTACCCTGGACTCCCACTGCTCCCCCAGAGGGCAATGAAGAGATCTGGCTTAATACCAAGGAGCAGACAGACAGGATGCTAGAGAGCCAGACACACAGGGAGCAGCTTGGCACAGTGGCGCCAGCTCCTTTCTTCCCTGTTGCAAACGAGTAAGGTGCAGCCCTGCCCTGGAGACACGTCCTTACCCATGCAGTTCTTCATCATCATGAAGCCACTCTCGTAGCCTTCGAAGCACTCGCACTCGAAGCTGCCCGGCGTGTTGACACAGGTGCCATGGCCACACAGGTCTGGTGAGATGCGGCACTCGTCGATGTCTGTGGGGATGAAGAGCAGCTAGTGGAGGCAGAACAGACTACGGGCACCGCTACAGCTGCCTGTACTGCACAGCAAATTCAATGAACAGGGACTGGCAAGGACTTCTCTTCCTGAAGGGAGAGACAGCAGTTAAACTTGCTCTCTGGTGCAGGATTCATCTTTCATCCCGTGAGCAGAAGGAGCCTTCAGCTCATGGACCTGCCTTTGGCTTCTCAGTATGTCCCTAAGATAAAAGCTGTGGCTCCGCTGGGTTCCACCATCATGCTAAGAATTCCACGAGGTGGACAAGGCTGCAAGATGGGCAAGTGTTCCCAAGGAAGCTGCTCTTCCCTTACCTGTGCAGTTCCTTTCTTCAGCATCCAAAGCAAAGCCGTTGCCGCAGATACACCTGAAGCTGCCAATGGTGTTTCGACAGGTCCCATGAGTGCACAGGCCGGAGAAGACCTTGCATTCATTCACATCTGTGGGTGAAGACAGAACAGCAACGTTTCAGGGAGGGGATGTCTGCAGTGAAGCTTAGAGTCCCCAGGCAAGCAGCAGCGTCCTTGGGCTGAGCACAGCAGCTCCTCTTTCTTCTCACCTTTGTAGAAAGGCCTTCCTGAAAGCACGTCTCCTCGGTTGGCGAAGCCGGGTCCCCTTGGGCAGATGGCCTTGTACTCACTGGAGCCAACCTTGGGACACTCTTCACAGTCGATGCCCCACGCTGAGCCCACGGAGCAGCAGCACATGTCGATGCGGTACTTGCCTGGCAGGGGCTCCGTGCACTCATCCTCATCCCATTTCATGTAGCACTGTTCCACACGCACATCTGGGGAGAGAGCAGAGCTGAGCCCTTGACTGCAGCACCCAACCTCTGGGGAAACCAGAGGTATCAGTGCCTGTGACAGAGTTGGCAAGGTTTCTGGAACAGCTTTGGCTGGAGCATCCTCCAAGCAATGCCCATGTAGGGGCCATGTGGATGAGGCCACCTTCTTTGCGATGCTACAAGAGATTGAATAGCATGGCCATGGCCAGCCTGTGACTGCAACAGGACCAGAGAAAGGAACCTCCACAGTGTAGTAGTGCAGATGGCCCATATGAAGGGCAGAGTTTTGTCATGGTGTGCCCAGAAAGCAGCCAGGAGTTGGTTTAGGGCTGCTGGGCCATGTCATTAACCAGTTAGGTTAATTGCATGTCTACCCCTGAAGTCCACCCAAGGAGAATGATTGCTTTACTAGCTGAACCTGCAGACACAAAGCTATGGCAGCCTTGCAGGTATGATGTGCCATCACTCGGTTCTCAAGACTGTTGCACGTGGTGGGTAGGGGATGGTTGGAGCACTGTAGATAGGGCTGAACAGTGACCAGGATGTGGCTGAGAGGAGGTTTCCTTACCCACACATGTCCTAGCAGTGCCATCAAGGGTCAGTCCTTCTGGACACTCGCACCGAAAGGAGCCAGCAGTGTTCACACAGCGCCCGTTTGGGCAGACACCAGGGAAGACCTCGCACTCATTCACATCTGTTGGCACAAAAGCAAGAGGCAGGCATGAGAGCAGCACATGGACAAGCCCAGTGTGGCCTTGAGGAGCTCTTGGAGGAGATGGAAGGAGTCCAAAAGACTAAAACCGGCATCCTGTCACAGAGCCACAGCCATGCCCAGGCACTTCTGCAAGGGCATTCCAAAGCCTGTCAGAGGTAGCGTGGTCCTGTTGGCTGGCATAGCACTGATAGAGTGACAGCAGGACTCACAAACAGGAGTACTGCTGATGGAGCAGCTACACTTGGAACCCCATCTCCAGGTACATGAATGACAAGAAAATCATCATCAGGAGTCAGCATGGATGGAGCAGGGGGAGTCATGACTGATGAGCTGGATCTAATTCTATGATAAAGTGGCTGGCCCAGTAGGCAAGGGAGTAGCGGTGGACATTGGCCACCTAACCCTGAGCGCTGCTTCCCGTAAGGGCCTCCTACAGAAGCTGCTGATGTATGGGCTGGTTGAGCAGATAGTGAGATAGATTGAAAGCTGGGCCCAGAGCGTGCTGTTCAGTGGCCTCAGCACCGGGTCTGATCCTGTTTCACATGGTCATTAGTTATCAGGATGATGGGGTAAAGCGTATCCTCAGCAAAGCTGCTGCTGGCACAGAACTGGGAGGAGCGGCTGACACACCAGAAGGTCACGCTGCCATCCAGAGGGACCTTGGCAAGCTGGAGAAATGGGCTGCCAGGAACACTCATAAATGCTGGAGGTCACCCAGCTGGAAGGCAGCTTGGCAGGAAAGGGCCTGGGGTCTTGGTAGACACCAAGTTGAACACGAGGCAGCAACGTGCCCTTGCTGCAAAGGCCAGTGGTATCCTGGGCTGCATTAGGAGTGTTGCCAGCAGGTTGAGGGAAGTGATGCTTCCCCTCTACTCAGCATGCATGAGGGCACAACTGGAGTTCAGTTCTGGCCATCACAGTATGAGACAGAGATGGACACAGTGGAGACAGTCCGACAAAGGGCCACGAAGCGTAGATCCCCCACCAAAGACCCAGAGTCGCAGGACAGCAATAAGGAGTGACCATGCTCCCAGTCAAAACCCTCATCTTCTGGGTCCTGCAGCAGTTTACCTTCACATGTGACCCCCTTCATCCTAGCATATCCCCGGGGACAGGCAGTATCTGCAAGGAAACAGGGGAAATGTCAGCCAAGAAATGGGCTTCCCCCTGCCTTCCCGAGGGTGGTGCCTGCAGAGCCTTACCAATCTCACAGCGCTCACAGGGGCTGCCCCACGCTGCCCCCAGCGTGGCACAGCACTCGGATTTCAGGGTGGCCCCGTTGATGTTCACCTCACAGCGTCCGTCCTGGATGTTCAACCAGCACGTCCCTTTCATGCTGTCTGGAGAGGCAAAGACAAGACACGAGTGAAGAGCTGCTCCTTGGTGGACGTTCCCAGCTCCATGGAAGCCAGGCTGCCAAGAGAAGCAGCTAGGAAGAAACTATCGTGGAGCTGCAGTGGGACTATTGCTCCCTGGTGTCACTTTATCCTTCATGCTGTGGAGTCAAGTGCATGGACACAAACTCTGTTGGTCTCCTGAGCACTGCTGTGCTGTGGAGCAGCATTTCTGTGCTCTCTGATACACCTATTGCATCACTTCTGTGTCCTGCCCTTCCCCTAGTTCCAGCCTGCTCCTCTTCTGGGTAGAAACAGTCCTTTCCTCCAGCTGCCCCTCACCACCTAGGAGTGGGAAGTGGGTACCTTACCGTCTTGATGAGAAGGGATCTACTTCATCCTGATGTGCCTTAATGTCAGCACACTACAAACCCATCTGCTGAGTGAGAACCCACCATCCTGGTGCCCTGAGGATCCCCTGGGACCCCATGGCTGTGGCACACTGCTCAAAGCACTGCCTGAGGTTGCAGCTTCTCAGGCTCTCTGGATGCATGAGTAAGATGGTAATTGTTATCAACAGCCAAAGAAACACTGGATGAGAAAGAGAGGGGTCAAAAGATCCCCGTCCCCAAGCCATGAATACAAGGCTTGCTTCAGATGAACAGCAAGGGGTGATGATGGGCACTGCTGATACCAGCCACCGTCCCAGAGCTGCCTGTCACATCCTTACCCACGCAGATGGTGCCGCTGGGGTCCAGCTTGCTGCCAGGGGAGCACTCGCAGGCAAAGGAGCCAGCATTGTTCCTGCAGACACCGTTCACACAGGGGTTAGAGGTGCACTCATTGATATCTGTGGGAAGAAAGGGACTGTCACTGCAGTGAGTGCCATGGGACCCGGTTTTCTGGGCCAGAGACGGGAGGGAGATGATAAAGAACATGAAGAAAAGAGGTTTTCAACTGTCCAGAGGACCCTCAGTCCAGGCCATTTTTCACCTTCTTTACAGAAAATCTCTTTTTTTTCCCCCTCTAAGCAGACATTTATGCACAAAGGGCCAATTCTCAAACATTTGAGGACTTTGTGGTCAGCAAATCGTTTCCCCCACTCCAAAGTGTAAGCTTGCAGTCAACTCGCCAAAACTTGCAATTTTGGTCAGGTTTTAGCTAAAATTTGGGAGCCCTAGAGGAAATTGTTGTGGTTTTCTGTCACTGAACAGCCCAGATGTTCTGGGTTTGGATGTCTGCTCTTTGAGATGAAGTGTGAAACTTGCCCCTTGCAGGAAAAGAAACCACAAACCCAAAGGCTGGATCTGCTCCAGTTCAAACCACTGTGGTTAGACCCTGAGCTCCCTTTCAGGCATGAAGATGCTCTCAGGTCCCTTCAAGTCACGTTACCTTCACAGGTATCTGTCTCTGTCCTGAAGACAAAGCCCTTGGGGCAGGTGCAGGTGTAGCTGCCGGGTGTGTTGCGGCACAGTCCATTGTCACACAGCAGGCGATTGACAGTGCATTCATCAACATCTGTGGGCAGAGAGATGGGGTTGATGAGCTACAGCATCCTCAGAGCTCTGGCAGCCTGACAGGCACAGAAATGCATCACCACCCTCAGAGCAATGCCATGTGGAAGGTATGTTACCTTGCTACACGTATATGCGATGTACATACATGTAGCTTGCCTGGTACAAGGTGCCATGCAAACACAAAGCACCTTGTGCTCTTCTATGTGGACAACGCATCCCTGAACGGGAACAGAGCTTGAGGGCATCAGCTCTATCCCCGCAGGCTCCTGGGCAGTCAGAGGCCTGCCCCTGGCTCCCAGCCCCACACCGAGTGCGTGCCACCCTCTCCCCAGCACCCCTGAGCTCCTGGGTGCCCGCCACAGGGAGCTGGGGCTGCCCTGAACTCACCCACACAGTTCTTGCCCGTGGGATCCGACTCGTAGCCCAGGTTGCAGATGCAGCGGTAGCTCCCGCGCAGGTTCTCACACATGCCGTTGGGGCAGATGTCAGGGTTGAGGGCACATTCATTGATGTCTGCACAGGGAAAGAAGGCAAATCAGATGGGTCCCGGCAAACACAAATACAGAAATCTTCCCCCCAAGAATTCTGCATTGTTCCTTACAGTGAGCACCCCACTGCAGAAATCCTTCCTTCCTGTCCCACTGGTTTGACCCAGTAGGTCCTGGAGACCCCTTTTCCTCCCTTCCTGGGGCTATGGCACTGGGCATCTTGTCCTGGGGATACACAGGTGTGATCTAGCATAGGGCTCTGGGCTCAGAAGGGGAGAACTGGATAAGGGGTTGAGATAAACCCCGACTCAGTTCCATATCAAGGGCTCTCAGGTCTTTCTGTTACGTTCCTGGCTCTCCTTACAGTATCTTTATCTCAAGTACTCAGGGCACACCATTTAATTATCCCTCCTACTGGTAAAGCTGGGAGGAAGAACTGTTCATAAGATGCTATGAGCAGAATGCTGGGTCCAGCTGGGGCAAGGGCAGAGCATGATGGACAACCTGCTGTGGTACCCGGGCAAAGAGATTTTACCCTGGCAAGAGCCAGGCTCCCCACAGCACAGGGCAGGTTTGTGTTTGTACAGCAGCGTCCTCACAGTGCCATAGAGCCAGATGGCAAGAAGCCCAGGCCAGGGCTTCCCAGACACTGCTGGCCTTTGTCTCCACGCCGTTGGATTTTGGTTACATCCCCTGGGAAATGCAACCCTGGAGAGCACTGAGTGCATCCAGCCCTGGCTGCAGGCAGCAATGGGCTGACCAGAGCACGTCTGACGTTAGCTTCTTGCTAGAAAGCATCTTATCGTTAGGCTGAAACTGGCTTTGGCCAAGCGACGGTGCCCTGGAGGGAAGCCCAAGAAGTCACCAGGGCTTTGCCGCTGGCTCATTCCCATTTGGAAAGTTCTGAAAGGCCGGAGCTCGCTGGCTGCTTTGTGCTCTTCCTGCTGATCCAAGCACTGCCCGGGGCTGGCAGCGCAGCCGCCTGCCTGACCTCTTGCTGTCTAATTCAAAGCAGCCCATTGGCAACACATCCCAACACACGCTTATCACCTCCCTCTCCCTGAGCCCTCTTCCCCCCCCTGTGACCATGGAGCTGGAGGGCAGGGGATGGAAACAGGCAAGAGGATGCAATTGGTCATGCTCTTCATTCCCACCAGAGCAGGGAGTAAAGCCGGACTCTGTGTGTACATCCCCAGCAATGGAGTTCCCACAGGGTGCCAGGAATCAACTCCTTGGTTCAACACACAGTCCCTGGGGATGCTTGCTCAACATTAACTCATGGAGGGAGCAGACAAGACACACAGCACTCCTCTCTCCCTGTGCCCAAGCTCGCATCCCACCCACTGACACTCACTAACACAGAGATAGGTTCTTGCATGCACTTACACCCACCCAGGCTATGCAAACTACCCTGTGCTTACTCACAAACAGCTCTTACATACACGGGTGTCATGGACTAGCTCTCCAGCACACCCTCCGCAGTGCCAAGCCTCCCATGGCACACACACCTACAGATGCATGCACGCTGCATTAAAAGCAGCTGAAAGAAAGAGCTGAGAGTGATGTTGGAGGTGCTTGTCTGGACTCTGGCCCATGGGATGCACGTACCTCTGCCATCAGCTGTTATCCCAATGCCACTGCTGCAGAGCGCCTGGAATTCAGCTGTGTGGAAAGCGCAACAGAGCTGTTAGCTTTTCTAGACAGTTCACACCCAGCCACATCAACTCTTGGTAATGCTGGATTTATTGAATGTCACCTATGGGCTTCCAAGCAGTGTCAGTTTACACTCATACACTGTGTATTTTAGAGCTGACACTCAATAGTCCAACACTGCGAGAAGCCCTGCAGAGAGATCAGCATCAGATTTGTGGATCCAGCCTCAATCTGTAACCGCATGGCATTCCTTTCCCACTGCCTATGGCTTTCCCATGTCCCTGCCAAGCTGTCAAGGCCATCTCCAGGACCTGGGGTGTCTCTAAGCACCTCGCAGGCTCTCTGCAAACTGAGATGGAAGAGGAGCTCACCAGAGTTCTTGGCTGGACAGGGCTGGCAGGGCTCTCCAAAGCCGTGGTCTGGGTTAGCGCAGCAGCACTCAGACTTGGTGACTGCCCCTGGGAAGGGACGAGCACATGTGCCCTTTTTAATGCCTCCGTAACACGTGCTGCGCATGTGGGTGTCCACGCAGACCCGGCCATCCACGCCGATGGCCAGGCCCCCCAGGCACTCGCAGCGGAAGGAGCCCTCTGTGTTGATGCACCAGCCGTTCATACAGATCCCTGGTGTCTCACACTCGTCGATGTCTGAAAGAGGAAGGAGAAAGTGGCTGTTACTCAAACACAGGCAGAAGGAGGCACCGACAGGAGCTTTGCGCTCTTTTCTGGGGTGACTTGGATGCTAAGAGGGTGCAGTTCGAGCATCACATCCCTTGTGTGCTCTGCTGACTCTTCCTGATGGTTCAAAGGAAGCAACAGGGATCTTTGGTGTCCTCAGACCCAGCCCATTCTCCGTTTACAGCTCAGTGACCCAGAGAATTCACCCCATGTCACAGCAGCATATCAAAGAAGTGCTGTGCTCTCCTCCTCCTCCTTTCTCCACTCTGCCTTCCCATTCTAACCTGCCTGGCTTTGGGAGGTGGCCCACAAAGCGCGCTGGAATGTGCTGCAGGGGCTGAGGAAGCTGTGGAGATGAGTGCTGCCAGCTCACACCGGTAACACGAAGCTTCAGAGCCCTGCTTTACCTCCCCCAGAAAGAGGATTGAAGCTCCAATTTGTGCTGTAGTGGAGGTGCAAGAACATTTCCCCCTGTGCCCGTTTTGCTGTGAGGGGGCCATTTCTGAAGGCAGAACAGGAGAGGTCTGGCAACAGCCTTGGTTTTCCTCAGCTCCTCTTGTCTCAGACACATCACAAGTCCCCAGGAATGTGGGCAGCAGGCTGGGAAGAGGACAAGGGCCAAGGCTGGGGACCTACGCACCGACACAGTACCGCCCATTGGGAGCCAGCACAAAACCAGGCTTGCAGATGCACTTGAAGCTGCCATCCTCATTGATACACATCCCATTGAGGCACATGTTGGTCGTGGCACATTCATCATGATCTGGGGAGGACAAACAGAAACCATGAGTTGAGCCTGAGAGCTTCAGCAAGACTCTCCTGTGCTCAAAAACATTCTGACTCCCATCTCCTGGTCAGATTGGTTCTTATGGCAGTGGGTGCTAATCCTCAAGGCAGAGATCCCACTGCTGCTCCTGGGTGAGAGCTGTCCTGCTGCATCCCTGCTGCTCTCAGTACCATGGTCACCAGTGCAGCTCACAGCAGGACTCAGACACTGGCTGCTGGAGAATGTCCTCCTTCCAGACCCAGCCCTGCTCATGCTCCTGGACCCCAAAACCTACAGGCAGCACTCCGGCAGCACTAGCACCCTTAGAAAACACCTTCCCATTTCAGTCCTCTCATTTTAAGATGCACTCAGCCCTGGAGATGAAGGGAATACAGCAGAGATTAAAGTAATCACCAAACGCTATGAAGGACATAGTCTCAGTCCCAAGTGCATGGGGAGGTAGCTTACCAACACAGTTCTTGCCATCAGGGGTGATTTCAAAGCCCGCATTGCAGATACACTGGAAGCTTCCATCAGTATTAACACAGCGGCCGTTCCTACACATCACCCCATTCATGATGCACTCATCGATATCTGCCAGGGAAACAAGCACAAGAAAGTAGCAGCAGGTGGAGTGAGAAGCAATCCAGTTTAGGATCAGATCCAGTTTAGGATTATAGAATCATGGAATGGTTTGGGTTGGAAGGGACCATAAGGTCATCCAGTTCCAACCCCCTGTCATGGGCAGGGATGCTTCACACAAAGACCATGTCACCCAAGGCTCTGTCAATCACCCTCACAGGGAAGAGCTTCTTCCTTATCTCTAACCTGAACTTCCCCTGTTCCAGTCTGAACCCATCACCCCTTGTCCTATCACTCCAGCCCCTCTCCAGCATCCTTATAGCCCCCTTCAGACACTGGAAGCTGCTCTGAGGTCTCCATGCAGCTTCCCTTTTTCAGGCTGAACAGCCCCAAAATGCCACATGTAACAGGTGTTGTGAAGAAGTGAGGACCTGATTTCCACCACCAGAAAGAGAACCACAAGAAGGATTCAGCTTAAACGTTTTGGTGTCTCTTCCAACCCAAACCATTCCATGATTCTATGACTCTTCACTCCCCTTCCCCTTTACAATCATTTTCCTTTGGTACCTTGGTCTCATAACCCACTGACACTCTTACAGCACACTGTGTCCTCCCCAAAAGAGAAACAGAGCACGCTTACCAATGCAAGCCTGCTTTGTGGGGGTGCTCTGGAAGCCCTCGTGGCACTTGCAGTGGTAGGAGCCCGGTGTGTTCACGCAGTCACCATGCACGCAGGGGCTGCTGGAGCACTCATCCACATCTGCAAGAAGAAAAGCCCGAACCCATGAGTCACCATGATACACAGCTGCTGTGTACAGCAGCAAAGGCTGCCTTGATCCTGTCCTTTCAACCCCAGCACTCAGCATCCTGACATCACAGCCAGCAGTGGATGCATCCCTTCCCTCAAGAGAACCAACTGCAACACTCAGCTTGGTGTCATCTGCAGGCTTGCTGAGGATGCCCTCAGTACCACTATGGCATTGATGAAGACATTAAAGAGCATTGGCTCCAGAATGGACCCTTGAGGGACACCACTCGTTACTGGTGTTCACTTGGACTTTGAGACATTGTCTGTTAGCCTTTGAACACAGCCCTCCAGCCAATTCCTTATCCATCCAGCAGTCTCTCTGCCAAACCCACATCACTCCAATGCAGAGGTAAGAATGCTATGGGGAACTCTATCAAAGACCTTACAGAAGTCCACACAGATGACAGCCACAGCTCTTTCCTGTCCACGGATGCAGTCACATCAAAGGCCACTAGATTGGTCAGGCACAACTTGCCCCTGGTGAACCCCAACAGACCCAGCTTCTCAAAGGCAGACCCATGATCATAGAAGCCAAAACCCTGAGTATGCTGTGCAGCCAGGCATTCACCCTGTTTGATTCTGCTCCTCCCTCCTGAGCCCTTTCCTCTGATGGGAGGATAGAATAACACCATCTGCTCTCAGTGACATAGAGCCTCTGGGTGGTTCTAAGTTGCCTTGTTGCAGTATCATCAGACCCTCCATGGATCTAGGCTGCATGATTGGCTCTTCCTGGATCTCCTCTACTCACATACCCTTCATTCTCCAAACCTAGTGTTGTATCTCTTCTGTAGAGGCACTTCAGAGGAAGGTTCTTCCTTCTGCCCTGAGCAGAAACAAGGGTCCAATCTCTCCATCTTGAGACTCACTTATATCAGTCAGCTCGAGGCTGAATTCAGGCTTACCTCCCCCTTGCACAGCCTTAACGCAGGGCTGTCACTCAGCCTGGGCCAGCACACAACGCCATGCAGTCACGTTCCTGGCTACTGCACTGCTTATGGCAATGCTGTGGCTACCACAGGAGTGGTCACCCTCGCAGGGCACACACCCCCTTTCTGCCACGCTGCTTTCTAACCTGACATGAGCCCTCTATCTCCAGCGTCTTGTGTGGGTCTCTGAGTGCAATGGGGGCTATGGGGCAGCAGCTACTCACCGATGCACTCCCCGCGCACGTCCTGCTTGTACCCCATGTTGCACTCGCAGCGGTAGCTGGATGGGGTGGGGATGCAGCGTCCGTTCAGGCAGAGGTTAGTGAAATGCTTGCAGATGTCAATGGTCTGATTCAAAGTGGCAGTTCCTGGAAAGCACAAGAGACAGCATCAGGCAGACGATTACAGCTCTCTTGACTGTGCCCAGGAAGCACAAGGGTCCTGAAGTCCAAACCCTGTGACAATGATGCTCCTGACCAACCATGGGGCTGCAGACACAAACTCAGCTGCCTCTGCAGGGTGCTGCAGTACCTGGCTGACATGCACAAGATGCCTCAGCCTCTTGGAAGAAAGGTGGGAATCGATATTTATCAACATCCAGGGCATCTTCACAGGCTTCAGCCCTTAGCACGGAGCTATACAGGGATGCCCATGAGAGAGGCATCCAAAGTGGTAGGAAAACCAGTTTTGTAGGGGGGAGGCAGAGAGGGAGGTGCTAAAGTGAAAGCTTCATTCCTATTTGGTCATTAGGAAGGTATGCTGCACTGGAGCCAGGCTCAGCCCTTGCCCTGCCAGCAGATGCTGTTTGATCTGCTTCTGGGCTCAGCACCCTGCACAGAATTAGCGTCACATCCCATCGCTCGCCTTGTGTCAAAATAAACCCCGCTGCTGTCCGAGAGCACGGCCGTGTGCAGGGACCAGCCCGCAGGAGGAGGCGCTGCCTGTGTCCTGCGACGAGCAGCCCCAGTGGGTCAGCGCAGTAAGAAAGTCAGTTTAATTACCAATGCTTGAGCTTCCTGCGCCCATTCCGGGCAGACCCGGGATCCCGCCTTGTCCGTTTGCCCCGTTTGGTCCAATGCCTCCAGGCCCATTGAGTCCTGGCCCAACACCGTTGGGCCCGAAGCCAGGAATTGCTGGAAAGTTCCCAGGGAAGCCTGGCACGACTGGGAGTCCTTCGATGCAAAGCCTGCGGTACTCATCTGAAACAAAGCAGCTGCCTCAGTGCTTTTCCAAGAGGGCCAGAACCCTCCTCCTGCCTCTGCCGGAGTGCAGGGAACAGAGGGATGGAGGGGGACTGGCAGGGAGCAAAGAGGATGGGTGCTGATGGGAACAGGGCAGATGGGTGAGGAGAGCTTTAGCACTCCGGAGCAGACGGTGAGACACAGCTTGCCAGGGTGTTTGGCAACAGCTTCTTGGGGTGCATGGCACCATGGGCGCCCTTCATGCAGGAAAGGACAGGACATGGGAAGGTTCCAGACACTGTAAAGCTCTACCCTGCTCAGAGGTGGTGTTGGAAGAAGAGAGGCAGAGAGCTACATCTACAGTGCTGTGCCTCCCCAAGGCCTCCTGCTGTCTGGGCTCACCCTCATTTAGCCCCACGGTTCAATTATGGTGGGAGCCAAAGGGAGCTGAAGGGGCAGGAGGAAAGGGATAACTTCTTGCCTTGGCTGAACTCATCTGGCTCAGCATCAGATGAGACCCAGGCAGGAGAGCCAGCATCCCCGTGTGACCCTTCCCTGCATTGTACGGTGATGAATCTCCCCGTCAAACCCTGGGTACCACTATGGCCATCAGAGCCAGGACGTGGCCAAGGATGGAGGCTCTTTGTGCTGCACTTACCAGAGCCCCGGACAGGGCACATCTCTGGGGTCTGAGCGATGGCCCAGCAGCGCCCGGAGTCACAGCAGCACTGCATCTTGGTGTACTGGCCAGGAAGGTCCCCGGCACAGCGGCCCCCGATCAGCGCAGAGAAACACGCCCCGATCCGCTGGTCTGCAGAGGGAGAGGACAAGGAGCCACGTTCACAACCTCTCATCACCACGCTCCTGGTGAGTGCCCGTTCCCAGTGGTGCCTTTTCCGGCTGCCCGATGTCCCAGCCTGACCTCCTGCTCTGCCTCATCCTCCCCAGATGATGAGGTTCTCCAGCCCCTCCATCTGGAGCACATCAAGGCTGTAGGGCCAGGCCTCATTTCCCAGTATTACATCTCATGTCCCCATTTAGGCTTCTAAATACTATAAGCAGGTTGAACAAGAACCAGAAACAGGCAGTAGGTGAGCAGTCCCTCTCCACTGGGAGCTGGACAAAATGACCGAGCAGATTCTGGCTGAGTTCACAGATGAGATCCCCCACCTCATCCCATGCTTCCTCACCTTCCCAGGGAAATGGGGTTATTTACAGGTGTCTGTCCTCTCAGCAGAGCTTCTGCACTTACAAAACATCTCAGGGATGGGTTCCCCCATTGACCTAATGCTCCAGCTAGGACAGGGAACAGGCTGAGATGAGGTGTTCTGCAGGAGACCACTGCAAACACTGACACAATGGACACCTGGACCTATCCCCTCGCTGGGGACAGGTAAACTGCTATGGACTAAATCCTATTATTCAACAAAATAGCATCCTGGGGCTGAGATGACCGTTCTTCAGGTTCCTCCTCTGACGTTAGCATCTGTCTTGCTTAGTTGTACTTGTGAGCAAGGGTTGGCCATCAATGCCAGCACTGAAGTCCAACAGGCCCTGAACTTGGCTACATGGAGTCTTCTCCTCTCTTGGGCCACTGGACCCAGTGTGATAGATTTCCCTCTAAACTTCTGCCACTGAAAACACTTCCCTGTGATAGAAACAACCCAGTGCTGCCTGCTGCTGTTTTGAGGGCTCCCAGGCTGAGCGGGCACTCCCCAGCACTCCTGCTCCAGGCAGCGGTCCTGGGGCACGGCAGGGCTGGCAGACCACGGTGGGCAGAGTTTCCTGCACCACTTTGGCCAGGCTGGGGATCCAGGCGCTTCCTGCATCAGTGATCCCTGCTGCCGAGCTAAGGAAGGACCTTCCCACAGCCACCGCTGCCCAGTGTGGTCCTGCACAGCTCAGGCCTGGCAAGGACTGGAATCTCATTCCCACAATTGATTTAATGGCAAATGTCCCAGGCTTCCCACGAGGACGCATTCCCTGCCAGGTCCCAGTGGCCCCGGCATCTCTCACTGAACAAATGGACCTGTTCCTAATTCCACATCCCTCCAGCCTACCCACTCCCATTCCCAGCGGATGCCCGCTTCAGGTCATGGGTCAGTTCCCACAGCCTGGACTGAGCTGGGAGGAGAACAAGTCCTGGATGGTGGTCACAGTGCATGAGCCTGGCCAAAGCCACAGGCACTGAGGCTGGCACCAGTGTTTGGTGTGTGTGGAATCTGGACCAGGCCCAGGAGACTGAGGGTCCTTCACACGTCTAGCAGGCTCCGTCTGGCACCAAGTCCTCCAGGAAAACCTGGAATCTTCCATTCATTCATCTCCTGTCCTTATTTCTCAAGTGAATTAATGAGGGGGAAAGTCTGGTGTGATTTCTCAGCTGTGCCTCTAGCCAGCGGGCTGACACTTCCCTGAAGCACCATTGGCATCGATTGCATGGAGCTGTTTGATCGCTGGGCTGTGGTTACATTTCTTCTCTCATCACAGCTCAACGACTTCCAGAGGACAGTGACCCCATTTAAAGCCAGGGGCACTAAACCCACAGGTCTTTTCCTCAGATATAGCCTTTCCTGGGATTCATGGGTTCAGCCCCTTCTGGGAAACTTCATCCACCAAGGAAACTCGAGCGAGGGGATTGAATGCAACGCTGGATTAGCTCCTACTTGTAGTGAAGGGCAGTACGAGGACAGGGGTGTTTGGGTCATCCCAAGCCCTTGATCTCTGGCAGGTGGCAAGAGTGCAAGAGCAATTCTCATGTCTTGGAGGTTTCGGCAGGTGCTGGAGGCAGGAGATGGCACCTTGACAGGTTGATGCTCCTCAGCATCCTCTCAATGCAGAAAGAAGCTGCTTTCTGAACAAGCCAGGGCAGGATAGTGGGGCCATCTGGGAAAGCTGCACCTCCAACCCTTAACGGGGGTTTAACTCAATCAGGACTTAGGGCTGAGCTAAAATGAACCTCGAGATCTGAGGGTGGTAGTTTGGAATAAGCCCTTTGGCCATTAGAGAGGATAGATCCCACCCGGCTCCTGCTGCTCTGCTGTGGGATGCTTGCTGTCCTGAAGCTGTGATACATGGTGACAGCCAGGCAGTTAATGGGTAAGGAGGGATTTGGAGAAGGCAGCCTCCTTCCCCCCAGACAGACATGTGCTGACAAGTTTGACAAGGCAGGGAGGTCACAGCAGTTTGTGCAACGGAGGGAATGGTCCAGCCCTTACTCATCTGGACGCCGTTATTAACTTCAGCTGCCTTTGCTGCAGTTTGCAATCGTCTCTCTCAGAAATAAAGGTCAGAGCTAATTGAAAACTCATCTGGAGCTGCCTTTGGGCAGAGAGAGGGGTGGATGGAAAGAACAGCGGGTCTCTGCAGTCCCCCCGTGACCTCCTGCAGGACCACCCACACCAGCGCAAAGCCATGGTGGGTTTGTTCTGCCTTCCCCTGCAGCTGTAAAGGGAACAGGTTTGCACAATAACCTCTGTAAATCAGATAATGCTGCAGGCAAGAAAGGAGGTAAAATTCCACATGAGATTAGACAGTGCACAGAGGAGGGGGATAGAGCCACAGGTCTGCCAGAGGTCTCTGATTCCCCTGTTTCAGTCTGAACCCATCACCCCTTGTCCTGTCGCTCCAGTCCCTGATGCAGAGCCCCTCTCCAGCATCCTTGTAGCCCCCTTCAGACACTGGAAGCTGCTCTGAGGTCTCCACGCAGCTTCTCCTCTCCAGGCTGAACAGCCCCAATGTTCTCAGCCTGACTCCACACGGAAGCTCCTCCAGCTCCTGAGCATACTCATGGCCTCCTCTGGACTTGCTCCAGCAGCTCCATGTCCTTATGCTGGGGACACCAGAACTGCAGGTCGTCTGTGCACAAGGTGTCTAAGACCAGTTGTGCACCTGCAAAGGACTTTGCAGTGTTCATCCCTGTTTCTTTGCTTGGTGGTGGGGTAGGGACAGGGGGAGATGGAGGAATGGAAAGTCCTGGTACTGCTTCCCAGGAGAGCCCTTCAAAGGGTGGGTATTTCTCTCACTCTGTGTCTTGTCATGTACAGAAACTGAGAAGCCCAAGTGACCAAGCCCAAACCAGTGGTTGCAAAAGGCAGTTGGCTTTGTCTACAAAGGACTTGAGGGCTATTAGCTCAGAATGGAGCTGCAACACAGCAGCGTGTAGCCAAAGGTCTCCCACCCAAGATGTCCAATGGTGCTTGGTTTTCAAGGAGGAAGGGTGCAAAAAGGAGCCTCATACTGCGGTGAGGACAGTCAGTCTAGACCGATGATGCCGACGATGGAAAACTCACCAATTCCCTTCTTGTCTGGGTAAGGTTAGATGGTGGTGTCTGTCTCAGTGAAGAGTCACACCAGAACCAAGGCACAAAGCACAAAGCATCCCTCTGTGCACAGCTCCTGCATCCCTCAATGCCTTGGTTGCTGCTGAGGAGCTCTGCTCAGGGCCCCAGCTCCTTTTCAACCTGTTTTGAGCCTGTGACCCTCATCCCATTTCCCTTTGTCATTTCTTGCCCTCACATTTCCTTATTCCTCTTGCTCTTTCCTTCCCTGGATAATGACCAAGGTGGGTAAAAAGGTGTCCCCAGGCAGGTGAACTCCTCAGTGACACCCTCCCAACCTTCTCTGAGCCCAGGACGTTGCAACTATAAGCAAGATCTGGCCCTACCCAGAACTTTAGGCAATAAATCTGCTGCTGCTGCCCAAGCAAAGCAAGACCCAAATCCTTCAGAGCATTTGCTGCACTAGCAGGGGAGAAGAGCAAAGAAAGCGATGCGCAGAAGTGCTGACTTGCCACAGACAGGGGAACACCACGCGCGTGTCTGGAAATGCATCTGCAAGGCCGTTTTCTTAAGCTGCTCTTGGAAAGCAACACATTGTCCTGGAAAGGGAAAACCCAGCTCCCAGCCTGCTGGAGCTTCTGCAGGACCTTGAGCCTGCCTTTGACAAGCCTGACTGAAGGAAGCTGCTCTGAACATGCGTTGAACTGGATTCCCTGTGTCAAGCACAAGTGGTTGAATCATTCAATAAATCACAGCGTAGCACAGAATCATAGCATCAAGTAGGTTGGAAAAGACCATTAAGATCATCAAGTCCAACTGTTATCCCAGGACTGCCAAGCTCCCACTAAACCCTATCACTGAGGGCCTCGTCTACACGGTTTGTGAACACTTCCATGCTCATTTCAAGCTCTGACAGCCTTTCTCCAGCTTTGCTGCTGTTCCCATTTCACACTGAAAGCACCTAATGAGGGTTGGGCTCAACCCAAGCTCGGGGCCTTGCTGTTTCAGCTGCAGAAACTACAGGAGATTGTGCAAATGCAATAAAAAGGTGTTTACTTTACTCAAAAGGGAGGGGAAAGGGATGGGAATATATGAAGGCTGCCACCATAAAGTCACCACTTAGCCAGTGCTGGTGCCCCATGATATATGAGGCACCGTGGTCACGTCCAGTCTAAACATCTGGAGGTGGCAGTGTGACAATCTCTTCAGCTCTCTCCTGACGCCCTTTATCCACATTATTTATTCATTTCCAGTTTTACAAACTATTCCTGTGATTTATATCAATCAGGGACTATCATAAACCCCCCAAACAAAGCACTAACACCCCCCCCCCCCCCCCCCCAAATGCTAGAAACAAATCAGGGTTTGCAAAATATGGATCCCAGGGCAACGACACCCCAAAAGTAATTGTGTCTTGTGCCAGAATAAATACTGTCTGTCCCAAAATGTGGCAGCACAGCAGCAGCATGTATGAGCTGAGGGAAATGGCTGGAGCATGATGTATTGAGTTCAGCTGCAGTCATAGTCCACTGCAGCGAAACAAGCTTCGGTCCTTTCCAAACCCCCAACTACTCCCTGATTCTTCTCTGGCTATTTTTAAATCTGGGCTTTCTAATTTTACTTCGTTTTCATTTCTCAAAGCTCTTGGTTTCAAGGGAAGTGGGAAATGTCCATATGACTCATCCAGCCCTCCAGGCGGATGGCAGGGTCTGGGAACCAAGGGAGGAAAAGCAGTTCATTCTCATTAAACTCTATCAGAGGTGATTCTTGTGTTAGACTCAACACCAGTTTTCTTTCCACCCCTAGAACATGATCATTTTGTACTCCAGTTGCTGTGGATAGAACAGAATCTGGAAGGGATTTTTTCCCCTGTTATTCATTTCCAGGACTCAACAGAAAGCGGTACCTGACGTTTGCCATTGCACTAACATTGCTCTTGTACCAGTTTCTCACCACAAATCCCTGCATCCTTGCCTTTCAAAAGGCAAATGAACCTCCTGAACAGCGAGACAAACACTGGGATTCATTTTGACTAAAGTGCCCCCGCTGAGAGCAAGTAAACAGAGCGCTGGTCTACTTATCATAGAAGCTGCTGTCTGTTACAGAGAGAAATGGACCATCAAATAGTGACAAGGCTTGGAAGGGCGTTTTGATGTGTTAAACAAGCAAGATTCACTGCAGGCTCAGCAGGCTGGAGGCAGGACGGCTTGTCACTGCGCGGAAGGCTTGGGCTGGGAAGCTTGGAAAGCCAGACCCCTTGAGCCAAATGGGAGCAGCACACACCAGCCCCAGCGAGGCCATCCAGCACCTGAGTGCTGTCGTGTGCAAGAGCTGAATGGTGGCCCTGTAAACAGGTTGAACACGGGTGCAGGACTAGGTGTCAGCGGTGCCCTGAGCTGTCCTTGGGAAGCATCTCTTTCTCTCCACTGGGTACAGAGGGGATCCAGACCAGCAGCTCAGTGCAAAGCAGCTCACTCCCCACAGGCTGAGTTCACTGAGATGAACCCAATTGAGTCCACAGCCCTGTTGATTATTAGCTTGGGGCAATTGGGATTTATGAGCCATTACCTGTGGTCTAAGCAGGAAAGAGGACGAGATGCTAGAAGTCACTGTTTGTTTGCACTGGTTATGCAAACACTTGGAGTAAACCTTTCCCCACTTCACCTCTGCAAGGCAAGGGGGTGAATGTGCAGTTGTGGGATGACACCTGGTGAAAAGGGGTAGCATCTGGGATTCTCCCACTAGCTGATGCAGTTCTGTGAGTAGGAGCACAAGGAGCCTTCTTCAACCAGACACCTTCCCCCCAGCCCTCCTCCTCAGTGTCTTCAGCAACCCCTTTTCAAACACCTCAAACATTGAGGCTCCTGCAGTCCAAATTATGGAGAGGGAGAAAGAGCACCAAAACCTGTGACCAGAACAGGCACACGCAGGGACAGCACAAGGAAAAGAGCATTTTCCAGCTATTGCAGGAGCAATGTGCCCTCTGATCTGCAAAGACAGTGATTTGCAAATCCTCCCCTCTGGGGCTCAGAGCGTGACATCTCCCCATACCTGCGGTCCTCAGATGTATTTAGCATCTTACCAATGCAGCGCGATCCATCAGGGCTGGTCATGAAGCCACGTGGACACGTGCACACGTAGCTGCCTGCGGTGTTGGTGCACTCCCCACCATCGCACACGCCAGAGATTGCACCACACTCGTCCACATCTAGAACAGAACAAGCCAACAGTGATTAGGATTCCCTGCAAATCACCTCCTTGCCTGGAGTGCAGAGCCAGGACCAGCGCTGGGATCGCAGAGGAAAGCAGCTGCTGTTAATGGGTTGTCATGGGATGCTTGAGACCGGCTCATGCATTATCTGCTGAGTTTCTCCATACAGGAGGGGTTTGGATCAATTTTAAGTGCATTCAGGCATCTAAATCCAGGTGGAAAGGCCTCTGTACTACCAGTTAGGCAAGGAGGGCCCAGACATGTCACGCTGTGGGTTCAGCTCCTCCATCAGCAGTCCTATTTTAATGTGATTTGCATAACAGTGCTATGAACACGCCAGAGTTGGAACTGTTTTATCTCCTCACAGGGAAAACCAGAGAGATAGAGAGTCCTTGGAGAGATCCCACCCATAGCAACCCAAGAAACACCATTCCTGTTAGCAAGTCCTGCCCCACACTGCTTCTGCTCCTCCAGCAGCCCACTGCTGTGTGTGTGACTGTAACACACCAGGGATGTGCACCTCTCTGGATTTAGAGCACGGAAAAGAAGGACATTGCCACGAGGTTTTGGGAGGTGGAACAGCCAGACCCAGGCAACAGAAGGGCCAGGCAGCCCTGGTGCCCAGGCAGGTGGTAACAGTCATGGGAAGGCTACAGGAGCACCAAACCTCAGAGGAAGTCACCCCAGTCATGTAGCTTCTGAATGTACAAAGTGCTCTACAAGCATCTCTCTAGTGTGAGAGCTGAAAGTGAGCAAGGCTCCACCACCACAAGCTCACCATGGAGATGTGCCCATTGCCAAGATCCTGGATGCCTGGCTCTGCAACCTAAGAGAGTTTCTGGGGATGAAATCTTGCTCAGAGTTAGATTTTAATCCGCATTGCAAGAACTGAGGCGCAAAGATGAGACCCTACAGGGTTTGCTTGAGAACTGCAGGATGCTCCAGCCTTTTCAGGCCATTTCTATTACAACCTTGACAAAATTCTTGAGCAGAAAGTTCAACAAGTACCAGTACGATGATACCCAGAGAGCCAGACTATAACTTATAGAATAGAACAGTTAGGGCTGGAAAGGATCATCTAGTTCCAACCCACCTGCCACGGGCAGGCACACCTCCCACTAAAACTTGTGTGCAGTTATCACCTGGGACCTAAAGCTTTGAAAAATCAATGGGAACAAAGGGGTAAATCAGTTCTTTTAAAAAGGGCAATCTATTTTCCACTAATTAATATAATTAGTAGATATTAATATTAATATCTAATGGTAATAGCATTAAATGCAGAGGTTCCAGACGTGCTTGTGGGGCACTTGACTCAAGGACTTCTCTGGGAGCAGGGTTATCGATATTTCTATTGCCAACTGAAATCTGATTCAGAAACTGAGATGGAATTAGAGCCAACCTCTACTTAATCCACCCAAAGCCATTGCCTGGGGGTTATGGCCCAGCTGGTGGTAAAAGACAGAAGCAATATTTGCCCAATAGTTTTTACAGGGGCAAAATAAAAGAAACACGAGAAAACCTGCCTTGGCAATTGGCAAAATGAATCATTTCTGCCGAGCAACTTGATTTATTGGAGTTTAAATCTACAGTGCTGCTGTGAATGGCTAAGGGGGGGGGGGGTTATATGCAATTCAGATGCTGCCTGGGGCTGGCAGGAAAGTAATGAAAAGGAACTGGTCAAAGCCTGCTCCTTTGAGGGGGGTTTTGCTGCCGTGAACAGCCCAGCCACCTTGCAGAGCCTGATGGCATTAGCATGTATGAGGTTAGAGCTGCTGCAGGGCAAAGGCAGAACAGTAAAGACCTTTCACATGGGAATGGGGATGGAGAATGTCTTTGGAAGAGCTCATCCAGCAGACTTCAGTGATGAAGGGATAATGGGAAGGTTACCTGAACCCAACCCATCAGGGCAAGGGAGGGACCAGAGAAAACTGTGCTAGGAGCTGGAAGAGCTGGCTCTGGTTGATGGGTGGATGAGCCTCAGTGTCAGAGCTGAGAAAGAGGCTTGAAATCTGTGTAAGAAATAGGTGTGAGTTACCCAGAGGGGTGCTGAGCTGTGCCCTGTCCAGTGGAAAACCAGGAAAACGACTTGGGAAGGAAAAGTCCGACTCCAATCTCACAGTGCCATGCAGTGGCTAGCGATGCTAGTGCAGCCCTGAGCAGGAGCAGGTAGGTGATGGTACCTCCGAACAAGGTTAATTCCTGGATACCAGAGCTCTGTGTGGTGCCAGCTCTCACAAGAGGGTGATCACAGAAAGGAGGGGTCAGACAAAGTGAGACACAATGAAATGCATCCCGCCCAGCTCAGCAAGAGACGGTGGCAATGCGTGTGTTCAAGATGATCTGAGCTGCCCTTTGAAGTGAGACCTACGGTACAGAGACCCCCCCGTGGGTGCTTCATGTGGTCAGAGCAATCCCCTTCAATCCCTCCTCCTTGCTCACACAACCTCTTACAACCACAATTGGCTTCTTTTTCCCTCTGGCTGCAGCCCTGAATCCTGCGGGACTGAGTGAAACCCCGATTTCAACACACACAACGTGAAGCCCAAGTGCATAGGGCACGTTGTACACCCACACATCAAGGTGCATTCCTGTTTGGCTTCTTAGGAACCCTGGAACTCAACCAGTCAAAGGTTCCAACCAGGTTGTGCAAGCAGCAGAGGCATGGCCTCTGTCCTTGCAGTGCTCCTTTAGCTCTTTGATGCTCAGAGCCCTCCCAACCCACAGACACAACTCGAAACCTCCAAAGGCAGCAATGCAAATCCTCAGAAAACACTTCCCCCACCTGGGCCCCTGCAGTGAAAGAGATTTTATCACCACAGCCTGCCCTGTCATTTAATTACAGGCCTGTGTTTGGTTACAGTCTGCAGAGCACTGGAAGGGAAAGAGCTTTATGAAGCAAAAGCTGGTTGTGCTATTCGAAACAGCAGCTTAAAAACCCCTGCAGAGCCCGCCTGAAGCTTGTTGTATCAGAGATCTGGAGGCCAGCTGACGGGCAGGCATCTTACTGCATCGGGACTCATGACATAGCATCAGTCATCCAAAGAGAAGTGTCGTGGGGGGAAGCAACGGCATTCCATTCGTAAGGAAAACCAGAGGCAATTCAAAAGGTTAAATCAAACTGCAGCGTTCTTTTCCCCCTTGACAATCCCAGCTCACGAGGGCAGTGCTAGCAAGACGGAGGGAGGAAGCCCGGTTCTCAAGGCTCCTCGCACATCCTGTACTTTGAGAAACTGAGCTCTGGGCTTCGTTACTGTTTTAGCTCTTCCCCACCACATTTTGCCTTCTTTATTTGCTCTTCGTAAAGCGTCTCCTAGTTTTTGATTCATTCAGAGCTGAAGCCTGTGGGGAGCTTGACACAGTGGGAGCGGGTACGTAGAGCTCTCATTAACACCCAGCTCCGGGCAGGGAACCCTTCCAGCTCCAACCTGGCTACTCCAGGACTTTTCCAACCCTCTGTTAAAACTTAAGGCAATATCCCACGTGCTCTGCTCGTCAGACAACGGCAGCATTCAGTGCAAACGTTGACTTTGGATCTGCTCTCCAAGGCGCTGGCTTGGAGTTGGCCTCATCATGAAGGCTGAAAGTGCTGGAAGCCAAAGGCTACAGAGCTTCAGAAGGAGAGCTGCAGCCTGCGAAGCCCATCCACCACGGGTGCCCATAGACATGGTGAAACCCCAACCCTTCCATCCGCTGGGAAAACAGGGCTTGATGGGGAAAACATCCCTGTGTCACGTATAGCAGAGGTCATGCCTCATCAGCCCTCTCTCGTGCAGCACATGGGACTCTCAGACCCTTCCCTTCCAGAAAGCACAAAGAAACCACAGAGGAGGGTAATGGAAGGCTCCAAACCACACCAAACCCATGGAAAGGAGCTTTGAATGGATCCAAACAATGAGCTCTTCTGTGGACGCTTTGTAAGCAAATTGAAAACTCGCTAATAAAATGGCTATCATGTTCCAGTTGTGAGGAGAGGGGGCCAGCCTCCCCTCTGCTCGTGGAAAAGCAGGAAGGCTCCCTCCAATTCAGAGCCGTGACTGCGATTCAACAGGCTGAAAAACACAGAGCCTTGTTTTCACTAGGGAGCTGGGGATTTGGGGTGGTGGTGACGAAAGAGAAGCCTGTGGGGACATTAAGTAGCATCTATTTTGTCACCCTATTGATGCTAAATGGAAAGGGGTGAGCAGAGGAGAGATTTGTGATTGAAGGATTTGGCCTTCCTCGACAGAATCTGGCTTCTGGAGATGCCAAAGATGGTCCAGAAGGCTCAAGCCTGGCTGGATTTGGACAGCTTGCACTGAGCATGCAGTGCCTCCCACTCCCTGGCCTGGTGTTTCCCCATGTACTTATTTGTACCTTGTATTTTATCATCCTGGAACAATTTTGGATGCGAGACACTCATTCCTTTTGGGGTATTGGGAAGCGTGCTGGGTGAGGTGCTGGCATTCCACACTTGCCTGATAACAGAGCTGGCTTAGCATTTTGTATACAGTAGAGGAAGGGCTATTGAGAAAAGAAGCTAAATTCTCAGCAGAGAGCCATTAGAATGATGGAAGGAAAAAGCTTTATTCAGTGATTCCACCCCTAACTCCATGCCATGGAAATGTTCCCTTCAGTGTCATTTTGACAGCTACTGCCAGGTTAACTTCAAACCGTCGCCCTGTGTAACAGCCCCTCACTTCCCTATGGCTGCTTGATAAAGGTCTTTGTATCAGAGGATGTGTCTGATTTCAGCTTTGATGATTCCTCTCCCCATTTTGCAGTTAGTGCCAGAAGGGCTTTGTGTCCTTAACAATTCCATTCTTCCAGCAGCGTTATCCATTGGATATAAGCATGCCCTTCTCTCAGTGCTCACACACTTCCCATTCCCCTGCAAGCCTCAAGATCCTGCTCTTTTCCAGTTTCCCCATAAACCAGGCACAGGATCTGTCAATTCAACCCTGAGCTCGCAACATCCTCCCTCCTTGCTCATCTTTCCATGCCAACACAGCACAAAATGCAGCCCTTTGGCACTTGCAAAGCTGGCTTTGTGTCCAGGGGTGGCGAAGAGAGATCCTTCCCCTTCCACCCCACTGCTCTCCCTGCCAGCAATGTCTCATTATACATTGCACAGCCCCAAACTCAGGAGCTCTGGATCCCTCGAGCTGCCTCGGAATACAATGAACAAAGGCACAAAATGAGCCACTATTTGGAAGTGTCCCATTCATCAGGGATGCGCTACGGAACTAACCCTGGAACTGAGCGGCCCTGAACATGGAGGATATTTAGGGTCAAATCCAAACTTGATGCTGTGCACACGTTCTCATGTGCTGCAGACAGCAAAAGGACATCATCTGCCTGCTGGGGTTGACCAAAATTCATCCAGGGCCTCCAGCTGCAGCCCCCTTACGTGCCTGGGAGATGGGGCCTGAGCTGGCCTCTTATCAGCGTAGAAGATCCTGCATAAGAAAAGCATCTTTATACTTGAGGGATTCAAACGGAGCCTTAATTCCAGGTGCCGTTTGTGTGAAGAGATAAGTATCACCATGGGAAAGCAACAACATTATCTCTACTCCTGCCTTTTCCCACCAATAAACAGCCCCAAAGAAGATTAGTGGCACATGCTGCTGCCTGAATAAGGGAGCCATCATTCATCAGCAGAGCCAGTGACATGGGCTCTGACCTTTGGCTCAAATGCAATCCCATCTGCTGACCTCACTCCCCAGCAGGAATCTTCTAAGCAGAAAAGACAAGCTCCTGGGAACTAGGGAAGAATTTGCCATAGACATTTCATCTAGTTTTAATACTTCCTGGATGCTAGGCTCGGATAAGGAGTCTCAAAACAAGAGGAAACCATCTCCTCTTCCTGAAGCAGGATGGTCTCAGCGCAAGCTGAGACATCCCTCCTTTCACCAGCTATAAATTCAGTGCAAACAGGCTCAACAAGGGAACTCCTGCAGCTTTGAGGGTTTAGGCTTGGAGCATACCTGGGTAAAGAAAATATCCTCTTATGCTATTCTGATGCACACCCTTGGCTCAGTGAGGAGGTTACTTGGATGGATGCAGCTACTTTGGCAGTACAATCTCAGTAGGGCAGGAATTCAGTGCTCTATCCACTGTACCAAACAGTGCTCCCGATGCATCAAAAGCACACAGCAAACACCAAGACAGGGTCCAGATTTTCCTGTCTTTATAAAGTGTTAGCATCAGAGGAAGCCCTTACAAGATGCTGGCTCTCTATTCTGCTCTTCAGTGACTTACAGGGGGTGTATGTCCTACAGGGAAACAGGGATAACCCAAATAACCTCTTCCCCTTCTGGCTGCCTGGTGGGGACGTGCTGGTGATTTGTGTCTCTAAAACAACCTCAACCCTGTCAGTTTAGAGCAGCCTTTATGCTTATCCCATTTGCAGAGAGGGACCTCTGGGTCAGTAAAAAGCATCCTCTTTTGGTGGTCTCCTTAGCAATTGAGCTAAGATAAGTGATGGAACAGACACCATAGACGCTGAAGATGTCTCTTTTTATGGCTATCCAGGAAGGAGAGTGAAAGGAAGCTGTTTATGGCCACATCATGCTGCTTTTGCAGGCGTTCTGGGAAGTGGGGACCCACGCAGAGGCCCCTCGCATCTGGATGACAGATTCAGACAATGGATTGGTTTTAATCTTGCCATATAGGAGATTCCAGCTAAACTGATCTCATATGTGCTTTGCCTGGTCCCCAGCCAGCACGGGTGAGGCAGAGCAAGGCAAGAGTGATTTTCTGTGTCCTGAGGTTCTAGTGCAGTCCAGCCTTCGCCCATCAAGCAGCCAAATTGCATGGGACATCCCTGAATTTGGGGAGCAGGCTCTTCACCTGAGACGCACGTAAAATGCTTTGGATTCCACGAGTTCCAAGTCCTTGGATGCTGGAGCATTGAAACTCTTCTGTTAACTTGAGAAAGTCTCGTGGCATCCTGCCAAGGAAGATCCACAGACACAGATGTCTGCTCGACATGAAAGAGCATCCGTCCCCCACTGAAGGATTAACCTCTGTAGGTTGGGTCTCACTATGGAAAAGCTTTTCGGAAGGACTGAATCCAGGTCACACGGAATGCACTGACACAGAGACTACTACAGTTATCCTAGCCAGGAAAGGTCTGGAGCACAGGAAAGTGAGGCTATGGGAACAGTCACCTGGAAGCAGTGATGCTCCTTTCCCTGAGAACTGACTGTTGGGAAAAGAAAACATAGAATCCCAGATTGGTTTGGATTGGAAGGGACCTTAAACACACACACACACACACACACACACACACACACACAACCTGGTCTGAAGCACTTCCAGGGATGGAGCATTCACAGCTTCCTTGGGCAACCATGAGACAATGGATGCTGTCAAACCCACAGTGCCACAGGGGTGGGGTGCTGTGATGCTGACTGCTTCAAATGTTCTCTAGTGCATTTGTCACCCCATGTCTTGGTTACAACAGAGCCTGGGAGGGGAATGCTAGGGAAGTGGAGCTCCTGAAGCCCAGCTAGGTGGGATGCAGTCACACCAGCGCAATGAACACGTTTTATCCCTAAAACGCCAAACACAGGCAGCAGGGTTTCATTAGGGTATGTGGGAAAGAGCTTTAACAACCAAGGCAGGAAAAGTTTAATGCTGGTTTCCTTTTCATTTGCCAGATGTTTGGAAAACACAACAAATGTTTACTCCCCTGTTTCTGAGAGGTGCAGCCTGCATGGCAAGGTCCTGCTGTGGAAGGCTTGGGGAGAGCGTGTCCTTCCCATCACACACCTCTGAGACACGCCAAGCAGTGACAAAGGAGATGTTGAGACTGCACCTTAGGGAACTAGAGGCAGACCCTCATGAAGAGGGCTCAGATTGGTGGCACTATGAATGTTCAGCATTCCGACTGCGCCTCATCCTGCCTGTGCTCCACACTTTACCACAGCAGCATGTGCCTTATGGCATGGACCAAGACAGTGGTCTCACCGTGTGAGTCCTGAATTTAACTGAGTAACACAGTGGACCAACTTATCCTGAGTCCAAGAGCAGTTCCAGGGCTTCCAGAACCAGAGATCCCCCTTAACTGCCACGACTAGTCTTAACATCGTTAAATCTTCACCCCCCAAAGCACTTTGAAGCACTGTATCGTTTCCAAGAGACGCTGAGGCTGGAAAGGTCACCCCTATTTACACCACCATTGGAGATGGGCGAGGTGCATCCTACAGAGTAACCAGAAAGCCAGGCAAGCCAGGCAGGCTGTCTGCAGATAACCTTGACCTAGCAAGGAGGAGTGCTTCCCCAATGGGACCGGGACAGTACCAGGCCACTGGCTCACAGGATCAATGCTCAGAGGATGCTGACTGGCATTTCGTTTGCCCTTGCTTTGTACTGAAGGACAAGGCTCAGGTTCTGTCCAACTTGTCAGTTTGGAAGGATGTCACCAGTTCAGTGAAGCATCTCTGCACTGACTTGCTCCATACCCTCATCTCATGGAATCAGACCTTCTGCAGCACACTGAGGGCCACGATTTCATTTCTGCTTGCCTTATACCATCACCATCCCAGTTAGTCAGACTCCACCTGCTTTGCCTTCCTTCCAGTCCCTCTATTGAATCAGAGGCAACAAGCTGCAAGCTGCTAAAGGATGAATATCCGGTGGATAAGGAAAATATTCCTTACCAGGAGAGTGGTGCAACCCTGGGACAAGAGCCTCAAAAGGAAAGGCTCAGGCTGAGCTTTGATAGAGCTTTGAAGCCAGTCCTGATCTAAGTCAAGATCTAAAGCCCTCCAGAGGTCCCGTCTCTTCAATGAGCCTGCGCTGCCATTAAAAGATCTTTCAGAAAACACCTACATGAATAAAGCCCTCTTCCTAGTCCAAGAGATCAGGCAAGCTCCATTCCTCACTGCCTTGGGCTCTGGGAAGCAGGCAAAGAGATCAGAAATGCATTTTGCAGGACGTTTTCTATCATGCCTTCATGCCTGCCGTACTCCCTCCTAATTGGAAGCTAACACCAAGGCTGGCATGGGAGCTCTTTCACTTCTCTACTTTGCCAGGCCAGGAGATGCCCTGGGAGCAGAGAGGCTCAGTTTTGAATGGCCCTCGTGCTCCCAGCATGTATCCTGAGCCCTGTGCTGAGCAGGCTGCTGAAGCTGTGCAGGGGGTTGCGGTCCTACCTTCACATCTGTGGTTGGTCTCGCTCTGCTTGTGACCCGCTGGGCATTTGCACTCGTAAGAGCCCACTGTGTTGATGCAGTTTCCACCTTGGCAGAGGCCAGGAATGGCTTGGCATTCGTCCACATCTACAGGAAGAAGAGCAAAGGTCTTAGGAAGTGAAGCCATTGCAACACATGAATTTTCAATCCCATCGTGGTGAGAACCCTATGAGGAAGAAGCAGCTTTGCTCAAAGTACATGGATTTACGTTTCATAACACAATTGCCCATCAGATCACATTAGAAATAAGGTGAAGGGCAGAAAATGGGCATAAATATATTGCTGCCTTATCTACTTAAGCAAGAGGGGAACAAGAGTATAGTAAAGTATCCCAAAGCAAACATCCATGTGTCTACCCCCTCGTGGTTCAGTTCCAGGCTGGTAGCTGGGTTGAGAAGTGGCTTGATGGGATGTCCTCCTGCAGCCTTCAGAGAGCAACATCTGCCACAGGGCAGAGGGGGGAACCTATGCACTTGGGTTTTGCTCTTCAGCTCTGTCCCAGGCTCATCCTGCAGCCATGGTGTCCACGTCAGTGAGGGGACACCATGCTTTCCAAAGCATCTCAGGAAGACCTCAGTACTTGCTGCTCAGAACCACGCTGCCTGTGTGATCTGATCTAGACTCCAGTTCTGCTTGCACTAACAGTGAGTGACAAATCTACTAAATAGGCCAAGCCTTCCTGAAGATACTGGGGCCATAAAACACAGATTACAATAGACAGCGAGAAAGTTCTCCTCTTCAGCCTTCCCAGTTTTGTCCTGTGGGATTTGGATGGTAATTTTGGCTTTTGACCATAGCAGGTAAAGGCTGAAGTTAGTTGCAGATGCAGAAAGGAATTCATGCAACTCTGAACGGAGACCCCTGCAACCCCTTAGAGAGGCTGCCAATGGTATCTATTGATGGGAGCTCCATGGACCATTCTGCTACTTGCTACTGCCTGGTTGCCCTGGACCCTGGATGCAACCTCTAAGCGATTTATATATATTGTAGTTGCCTGTGTGATCTTGAAGGAGTCACAGCTTCCATTTTGAACCAATACAATTTACAGAGCACTAGACACCCAATACGAGTGCTGATCATGCTCCAGTGTTGGGACAGAAGCAGCACCACAAAAAGAGGCCATATGGAAGGCTGCAACTTAGGTTTAAACTGGGAGAAACACTAGCCTGATTATCTACATCTTGTGGGATGGAGGATGTCACCTGAGAACCACAGCATGGTGAGACTCTTTAACTGGGCTGTGATAATCTTAGATGATCCCATGAGACACCCAAGGTCCATGGGGATGCTCTGTGACATCTCATGATGGATTTAGAGAAGCTTACAGAGAGAACTGTTCTCTGAACTGGGGCTCCTGGCAGGCATTCATCACTCACCCTGTCAGTGCCCACCAGGAAGGGTAAGGGAACATCCTCTACACGTTCATGGCATTTACCTTGGCAGGCTCCAGTCCGAATGTTGGGAATGAAACCTCGGCGGCAGGGGTGCGGTTGAGCAGGGCACATCTCACACGGGTGACCCCAGGCCCTTCCAATGGTGGCACAACACATGGTCTTGGTGCAGACGATCCCACTGAGCTGGCCCTGGCACATCTGGTTATTCACTTGGCTAAAGCAGGGACCAGTGCGATAGTCTGAGGGAGAGCAACAACATCCACAGGTTAGATCGAGACACAAAAAGGCTTGTATCCAACACAGGGTGTCTCTTCCCCTGCCTAGCAGCACAGCCTCACAGGTGCTAGGGCCCAGTACTGGAGGTGGTGACCTTCTTTCTGCTGTACGTTTCATGTCATCACCAAGAGGTTCTCCAAGCCAGCTCTTCCTGATCTCCCTCAGCCTTTTCCCATGAGCTATACTTATTCAATGCCTTGAGACACTCCTTTTAAGTACTGGCCTTCGAATGAACCCAAGATATGAAGTCAGACAAAGAAGCAACTGCTGGGGATAGCAAAGCAATGACTCTTCATTACAGTTAGGGGCCAAGATGCCTATGGAGATGACATGGTACAAGCATCTCTCATGGACAGCCTTAGGGCCTGACAGCCTGTATACCATAAACATGAGGATGATGGAGGTGTCTTGCTGTCAGACCACTTCTGCTTGGCTTGCAGAGTAAGACTCCCAGTTCTCACCCATTAAACATTCTGGGAAAGGATTCCCAAACCTTTCCCCATGATGTCTACTGTAAATGCCACAAAAGGATTTCTACACTCTCTGACAGCCTGTGTAAAGTCAGCCTCCTGCTGTTATACATGTCACTGTGATTAATCTCTTTGGTTTAACTCTTAAAGGTCCCCTGGCAATTTTCATTACATCTTTGAAACCCAGATGCTGCCTGTTTCCCATTCCCAACAAGGATCCTCCTACCCCTTAAAGCCAAGAATATTTTGAAGGGCTTGTTTGCACTAAGGAATGTGGCTTTGCCACTGTCTGGGCTCTCATGACCCTTGATTAGGGATATTAGCACAGCAGGCATTCATCAGGAAAGAAGATTCTGAAACAAGAGGGATTTTCCTTCGCCTGGGAATAGACGATTGCATGCAAGTGTTTGATCTGCGGCTGGAAAAAGGACCTTTAACCACGTTATTGTCAGACCAGAAAATTCCCCATTAACTGCCTAAGGATGTTCGGTGTTGGTCAAAGAGCTGCTATTTCACATAGTCTGGCTGAGCTTTGCAAAGTTGCTTAGGGAATCTTGATGTTGAAGTGCCCAGTAACTGGCTGTGAACCCAAATCAGTCCCCAAATTAACCCACGGCTCTCTTTGCAGTGGAACATTTGGGTTTGACATGTGAAGCAACAAAAGACTTGTGTGGAGGGTGGTTATACCTCAGCCACGAGCCCTGGGCAGCATGAGCATCACATGTAAAGATGAATAGTTCTGCTTCCAGAAATGTCCTGGTGTAATATAGACACTGCCCAAAAGCAAGCTCCATTTCTTGGCCTGCAAATTCTCAGCTATAAGTCTTTCCACGCATGATCTTTGCAATCAGCTCCTTCTAGTTAAACCCTTACACACACGTGCAAAGAATAAAAAGCAAGAAAAAACATAATCTTGATGGTTTGAAACAGAAAGCTTTCTCCCATAGGGTATGTTTGCATGACAGCCACACTGGAGAACCTACATTTGCATGAAACCAGGAGAGAGTGGCTTAATGCTGGGCTTTAAAAGATCACCTGGAAATCACTGCAGGCTTTAGACTGCCAGTGCCAGTGCTGATGTGCCTTCCTCAGTCCTGTGGCAGCGCTGAGTAAAAACTGTGTGAGGTTCATCTGGGTTATCATTATCCCACCTGGCATCAGGCTAAGCATAAGCTATACGAGAAATCCTCCTCTGTCTCTGGGCAAGAATCAATGAGTGCAATAATTGCTTATTCCCAGCTTAATGCTCCTCTGAACTGTATTCCTTGAGCAGTGGGAAGCACAGCCATACTTTGAAACTAAAATGAGAGTGTCAAAAGAAGTCTGGTTGTGGATGGCACCGAGGTGTAAAGAGCAAGTAGGATCTGAGAAGAAAAAGGGTAATGATTGTGCCATTACGTGGGTATAAAAGGGATTTGAAAGTCAGACCAGAAATGCGGGCTGTGTCTGCACTAAGGAGTTACCAAATAATCCTCTTCTTTGTCCGACCCAAATTTTCACAAGGTACCAAAGCACATGGTCCTCATTAGGGTCTCCTTGCCACACCAAGTTTAACGCTTTAATTTGTTCTACTTTATTCCTAGGAAAGAAAGCAACAACATTTGAGTTGTTTTGTCTCTTATGTATAAAACTGAAAGGCTCTTGCTCAAAACGTCAACCTTGAGGCTGGATCAGAAAGCAGCAGAATTGGGAAGGCTCAGGAGGGCAACAAGGGCAACAACATCCCCAGCCTGCAAAGGAACTGCTGGAGGAAGTGGAAATCATGAGGAGGAACAGGCAGGTTGCAGATGGACTCACTTGCAGAGCCAGAAGCAGGAGGTGTCACAGGCAGAGAAGTGATGCTGGCTCAAAAGAAATAGAGGAAAGTGGTTCTCCATGAGAGGAACTCTCCTAACAGAGGATGTGATTGCCATAGATCGTGAGCTGCAGGTGCCTGGTGCCCAGGGAAGCCATACAGAGGAGGCTCATAAAGGGCTGCTCTGCTCCTATGCTGTCCCCAGCTATCAGCATAGGGGAACTGACAGCTTTGAGGCACAAACTCAGCTCAGCTCTGCTTGAACGTGGCAGTACCCATGTGCTTACTTGTGAACGTCATCTGAGCTGCTTTGAAGCCTTGTTAACCCCTTCCTTTCCCCCTTTCCAAGTCAAAGGCAGCATGGAGAACACGTGGCTGATGTCGTTGTGGTGTCTACCTACAGAGGGCTCCTAGAAACTCACATCCCATAACTGTATAACCCAAAACTCAGTCGTACAGAGAGGAAAAGGGTAAACTCGCACCTCCCACGTCACCCCGCCGAGGCTGGACGCGCTGCAGCAAGCATTCCTCCAGATTGATAACGAAAGCACAGGGAGAACACCCCCTTTTTAAACAAATAATTGACAAAAATAGAGTTTCATATGTAGATTACTTCTTCGGAGGGAAGGAAGCCAAGGAAATTGCAGTCTGGAATGCAGAAAGCCTGGCTGCATTCCACCGCCCATCTGTTGCTAATTTTAATGGTGAAATGATTAAATTTTTAATGGGGCACCAATCAGATTTTATTAAGGAAATATGCACGCTTGGGTGTCTAAAGCCCATTTACAGTCAATGCTTGGGATCCCCCTTTCCAGGAACCCTGTCACAGGTAGTTCTCCTTTAGAAACTTGGTCTTTGCTGGTACACTTCTTAGAGGAGCAGAGACAAGGTGGCTTCCTCGCTGAAAGCTGAGAGTTCTTCCTGTTTCCTCAGCCTTCCAATAACAGTGCCCAGTGTTAGGGTATGGATGAGTTCCACCTTTCCATCTGCAGGTAAAGTTCTCACTAAAGAGCTTGTAAGAAATACCGGACCAGGCTTTATTTTGGGCATCAGAATCTTTTCACCTCTATGGAGGAGACTTTTAACACGTACCTGGGCCTTTAGAATCACTTGTAGCTGCAAAAATCAATCACTGCCTGACTTAACCTCTCCAAGTACAGTTAGAATCATAGATTTCTTGTCACCATCAGGTTAGATTAGGTTACTCTTCATGCCTACTCATCCTGAGCAGCCAGCAAGAAGAGAAAGCCCTCACATGGCAAAAGGCACCACAGAATCAGAGCTGAAGCATTAACATGTTTGCATTAACCATGAGAAATCTGACTCTTTGCTATGCTCTTTGTGGTCAAACCCCAGCCTCCCTCCACATATGGCTTTGAAGCATCACCTCCCCTATCCTAGCGACTTCTGCAGATGCTGCAGAGCAATGGTGGGGCCATTGTGAACCTTATCTACCCAACCCTGCAGCCAACGCAGGCCCCAGATGTGCTCAGAAGAGGAAGCTTAACGGGAATAGACCTCATTCCCAGTTCCCATGTTTGGCGGGTTGTCATGGAGATCGTTAGGCACCCCTATAGCTAATGAATCCCTGACAGTTCCAAGCCGCAAAGCCTTGGGGAGTTAATGGGTGGGATCCTTGCCATTACACATGCTCTTACACTGAGCCACGCTATTCCACTTGCGAGCAGCTTCCTGAAAATATCCCTGTAGACATTTTGAACTCTCCTAATGAGCGTCTAGGATGTAAGTGGAGGAACACTGTATGGTTGCTGAGGACATCTGCCTTCACCCACGTGCTGCATGGAGTCCTGCTGGAAGGGCTGGGACATTAAAGTGCATTAAGGATCAGCCAAACCAGTATCCAGAACCTCACAGCTTCCCCATGTCCACCACTTGAGGACCATGGATGCTGCCCTGGCTTTGCCTACCCTACTTAACCCAAGTTCACCTTGCCAGAGCCTGCCCAAGCTCCTCCAAGAGGTGATAAAGAATGATGCACTTCTCTTTATAGCCAGCTATGGCTATAATTCAGAGAAGAAATGCAGCTTGGAGTCATTAGAAAAGAATAATCAGTTGCAGACACTTTAAAATCACCACTCTGAGGCTATCAAACATTTATGGACAACACTTGGAAGGCACCTCCTCTATTGCTCAGTTTGCCCAGTGCTAAATGAAAACAAGGGCTGTCTTTGGTAGGGAATGGCTCCCTAGGATATTCAGTGCCATTAGTTTGCATGGAAATGTTAAATCCAGGCTGATTCCTTTGAAGGAGGCCCCAAGCTGAAGACTTCCCTAAACAAGGGTGTTGTGTACCACCTGAATTGAAACAGCGCCTGAACCCGAACCATTTACAACTTTATTTCATATCCAATTCAAATTACTGCTTTGCTGGAGGGAGGAAGCATTGAAAATTAACATTCCTCCCCCTGTTAACTGGTTCTTCTTTTTCCCTTTGTGGAAATCTGTAGGTTTTGACCAAGAACTTGTGAAAAGAAGCGTTTTGTTGGACACCTTTCACAAGAGAAAGGATTCCTCCACTTCTCTAACATCCAGCGGGGTGTCACCAGCTAAACGAGCGCTTGCAGTGGGAATTCAGATCCCAGGGTAAAGATGGAAAAGCAGGAACAACCCCTTGCTGTTTAAAACACAGTCCTAGAGGCACGAATATGCCTGACCCAGCCGCGCAAGCAGAGTCCAGAGGTGAAGGGACTGAAGAGCTCTCCTCTGCACCCCCAACCCCATCCTGCAGCCTCCCGTTTCTCCAGCACCGTTTGGCTGGAATCCCCTCCCGAGCGCGGCCGTGGGCTGGGTGAATTCCTTCTGCACAACACAAATAAATAGAGCGGCGAGGAAGGGGAGATTTTTCTTTGCTAAAAATCCAATTCCTTCCCATAATAAACAACGCCGCTGCTGAAGGCTTTCTCTCCAAGCACTCAGGACAAACGCTGCCTGTAAGCAATCCCCAGGGAGCCACAGACCTCGCTGGGATGAGGTCACTCCAACATATGCCCCAGGCTTTGGCAGGCTTCCACGTTGCTTTCTAAAAGCTCCAGCAGAGGAGAGCAAGGGCAGGGGATATCCAGGCTGATATCTAGTTTGGCTGGGTTAATGAATTATTTCCATCAGCACAAGGCTGGTCCCCCAGGCCATGGCAGCACAGCCTGGCACCTCCTCCTGTCTGCATCCTTCCAGACTTCTGGAGCAAGGCAAACGGCTCTGGGAAAGGGCAAGACGCAATCAAGGCAAGGCACTGACCTGGCACATCCCTCTGCAAGCTTCTACCCAAAGAGATTCCCACACAAACTGGCTGCTTGTGGCGGGGCCATTCCCTAGGGAGCCCATGGAGAACCTGCTGGGAGAGCCGATAGCTTCCAAATTAAAAGCTTAACGGAGCAATCCATGTCCTGCCCATAGAGACACCACAAATGTATGGGGAAAGACAGCATCCAAAAGCCACCAACCAACTGAGGAGCCAACAGAAAGTCCTGTGCCTGTTCCTGTTGCCCTAACTGTGACTGCAGGGCTTTTACATGGCTATAACTACGAGCGAATGCTGATCCTAAGTCACACAGCACAGCTCCAAGTGTCTGCTCAGGCTCTCAGCCTGCCTCCTACGTGACAGCTTTGCTGGGAGGGGGAGCGGTGGACGCAGGGAGAACAGCACGAGGGTCTCCGTCAAGGGCTCCTTTCTCATGGAATACTTTCTCCACCTAGTCATTTCCTTACCTCATGCAAACACAGCCACATTCCTCACGTTTAACTGTTTGGGCTTTTGCAGAGAAGGAAAAGCTGGCCGGGGCGGTTTCTGAGGCCAGACATTCCGAGTGCTGAAATAACATCTTCGAAGGAAATAGTAAAGGGAGAACTTTTTTAAGTTTTCCTGTCCTATTTTTACAGTTTCCTGTCAAAGTCTTAGCCTGATGAAACCTGAGATAGAGCTCCCTGCACAGCCCTCCTCTGAGGGCTCTCCACTGCGAGCAGCATCTGAGGCACAAAGCACACACTGCAACATGGGGCTGGTAGTCCCAGCACTTAGAGAATCACAGAATCAACCGGGTTGGAAAAGCCCTTTAAGCCCATCCAGTCCAACCATTCCCAGCACCGCCAAGGCCACCACTGACCCATGGCACTGAGGCCTCGTCTCCACGCTGTGTGAACACTTGCAGGGATGGTGACTGCAGCCCTGCCCTGGGCAGCCTGTTCCAATGCCTGAGCACCCTCTGGGGCAGGAATTGTTCCTCAGCTCCATCCAAATTTAAGCTGTGAAAATGCCTGGAAGTGTTGGAGCATGCTGTGTGCTCCAGCCTGGAAGAGACCATGGGCTCGGAACACTGTTGAATCACTGCCTGGTCAGCTAGGGCAGAGATGAATGCGCAGGAGTGGAGGTGCTCGGCGTGGCAAAGGGGTTTGAGAGCTCCAGACTCTTCCTCATGGGGCACACGGACCCTGCTTAGTTGGCCAGGCCTGGAGCTGCTGTGCCACCATGAGCTGAATGCCTTCAGTAGATGTGGACCAAGCAATGCTTCTCCTGCCAGTCTGCATTCCTCCTCATCCATCTTCACGGGCTTGCAGAAAACAGAGTTGATGCAGAGCCTTGGGTTGGTGTCAGTGCACAGGAACTGCAGCCGTTCACGGGTCTACCTCCAAATGTGCTCAACTGAGCCTCTGCGACGTGATGCTCCACTGCACCCCTCACAGTCACCTGCAGAGCGCTGCTTCCAGACCTTGCAGAGCCTTCAGATTCATGTGAAATGTGAAAAGAAGCATTTCTCTTCGTGCCACTTTCCTTCCACAGGGATCGGCAGGTTCCACAGCAGCAGGATACGCTTGCTCATGGACACTCCTCCAGGCAGTGGGAATGTCACTGCATCCAAGAGTGATGGAGAGTCAGAAGATGAGGCAGTCTCCTTCCTGCCCAACCCAGAGCAGGCAATGAGGTGTCAGCTGCAGACAAGGAGGTCCAACCCATGATGGTCCAGCCTCCTCAGCTCATTCAGCTACAGCTGATTCAAACACTCCCATGTTTCTCAGTGCAATGCAAGTAGCTTGGTTTTGGACAAGGTTGACTCGAGCATCTCATTGCAAAGACCCTCTTTGCTATTAATTGTACCTTTGCTAAATTTTACCTGTTTCACCTTGAAACAGGTTTGTACCCAGGATAAGCAGTTTTGGGAAACTCCCATTAAAACATTCCTGTCATCTTTAAAGGTAAATCTTGGGAATGCTGTTTCCATGCAGGGCTCTGGAGGCAATTCATTCTGATTCCAGAGGCTGCTTCCCATTGTCCACAGCAAACTGGCCCCTGAGCCACATGCTGAGCACCAAGCCACAAACCAAGGTATCAAGAAGCTGTGCATTGGGAGTGCTGCCCACATGGGCTGGGAAAAGTAGTGATTGTCTCATTAAGGATTGGACCATAAAGCCCATGGGCACGCAGGAAAATTACATGTGCAGGATGTGGCTCCATCCACCAGCATTCCCAGCAGCCTCCGACTGGTTTTCTGCAGAGGTCAGAGGGAAATGTGGTTTTACAGAACTACAATTACTGCATCAAGGAAACCTGTCTGCAGGAGGAAAACGGCAACTTACAGCTGAGAAAAGACTTGAAACCCACTCCTTGGGCAGTTTATGCCAGACCTTTCCACATAGGTGCAGGTGATGTAGAGCAGGAGATGCCAGAGCTCTTTGGACCACAGTTCTCAAAATGCTTTTTCTACCACAGTGTAGAGAAATGGGAGGTTTTCCCCCATCTTTGCAGGCAGGCTGAGGAGAAGGAGCTCCACCACATATCTACATCATATATTCTATATCCCAGCTACGTGCTCTGCTTTATGTCTTAACATCTGTATTAGCAGAGGACTAGGAAAGATCAGCTGAACACCCGGTTTCTAACAGGGATGAGAAATGTCTTTGTAAGCACAAGCCTTTTATTACAAAGCTCATCTGGGGGGTGGGAGATGCCAAGAGCATTCCTGCAGGAGAGGTTTGACTGAAGGAATATCAAGGTTAATCTGGAATTCATAGGATGAAGGGCTTGCTGAATGTCCAGCAAGTGGCCCGATGGCTTTGAGTGGGTATGGCAGAAGGACCCAGCACAGCCAGTGCTGTCCCTACCTTTTCCCTATCCCAGAGAACTGAAATCCAAGGAATGAGTAAGAATTCACGGCTCCCTGGGGCAGCCTTGCAGCTCAGGGGATGCATGGGGAGAGTCAGGCAAAGGGCACTCAAGGAGCCGCATCTCAATCCATGGGTTTGGGATCTCTCCATTCCTCTGGGACTGTGTGTTGCTCTTCCTTCAGAAGAAGAGCTGGGTTTGGGCTGTTTCACAACGGACGTGGACCTCAGGCACCGCCTGTTGTATGGAAGAGAGATTGTTGACGTATCTTCATTTGCAATGCAAAGGCTGAGATTAAAATCCTCTCTGGGTTATCCCAGAGAGCACTGAATTCCCATGAACTATTTGTGGTCCCTTTCTCGCCAGCATGATGTATGCCTGTGTGTGCCTGGGCTCCGGGGGAGCTTCCAGCTGAAGGTATGAAATCCATAAAGCCCTCCTGATTACTTCACTAGGAGCAGCATTTTGGAGTTCAAGTCTGTGACCTGAGTTAAGAGAGGAGTGAGCAAAGGGACCACATTACTGCTGCCTGCTTCCTGCTATGGCTTTTGCATGCACCCAGGGGGCTCAGACACATCCTGTGGGGCTGTTTCCTTTCTCCTAAGCCTCCAAATTAGACTGAATATTTTAAGGGGGGGGGAGAGAAGAAATCATTATGAAGAGGAAACAGAAAAGCTGAGACAAAGCCACTCTTCAGTCTCCTCAGGAGGGGGGTTGGAGATGCTTCACAAGCAAGAATAATGGGGTATTCTGCAATATTCCCACCATCTGGAAATCCGAGCGGATTAAAATGCAGTTTATGCTCAGCCACTCATGAGCATCCATCTGTATGTTACAAGACGGGGTTTTGGATCGTGCATTCTGTTTATACATGGCAGGGGATGTCTGTCAGTGGACAAGCTACGGCTGGAGGGAGCAGTAGAGATCACTGTGGATCTGTCTTGCCTTTAGACATGGCTGCCAGAGTTAGACCTAACCATGATTCATGTAAGTTTTCACTTCAAACCAACCCAGTCCTGGCCATGGGTTTGGAAAGAGAACAGCCCTGCAGTGAGGACTGTGGAAGAACAGGAGAAGCTCACTGCCTTTTCCATGGATGTTGCACATCTAGGGTCTTCTGCGGCTCCCATCCTTGCTTTTGTCCATGTGTTTGGAGCTCTGTGTTCAGTGATGGGGCTTTGTTTTCTTGCGCCGGCCGATGAAGAGCCAGAACTCAGGCACTGGATGCCAGGTGAAAGTTTGCTGTTATCTCTACATGGACACAACCCCTTCCAAGGCTCTCATGGGATATGGGACTTGGGAACAACCATGCAAGGCTTCAGGAGCACAGCTGGCTTTCAGCTCAGTGTTTGTATTGAAGAGCATCACCCCAGGAGTCTGTTGGTTAACCTTGCACCATTAAGAGGAGGAGAACATGCAGACATAGCCAGAGCCCTTTGAACCAGACAAACCGGAGGAACTACAGGCAATCTCCACAAAGATCAAGGATGTTACTCTAAAAACCTCTTTTTCCAAAGGAAAAGATTTCCTTCCATGAGAGGTAGCAACTGGCATCCACAGTGAAGACCTCGGCACTTGGACAGGAAGAAAGCCCAGTTCAACCTCATCCTTGGAACACAGGAGGAGCCTCCCCACCTTCACCTGAGACAAACATTGTCCCTTTTCACAACCCTTTTCTTCCTGCTTGAAGGAGGGTGAGATCAGAGACATGACATCCAAATGTCTCCTTTTTCTGTAAAACCATTGAAAACAGAATGGGGCCTCTTTCCCCACAGATTCATGTTTTCTGTACTGCAGCTTTTTCCTCCCACACTGATGTAATGGGAGTTCGTGTTACCAAAGGCTGCTGGGGTTATACAATATATTCTCCACTTCTTCATCCCTGAAGATGTCAAGTAGAGAGAGGAAATGATGCTAAGATTCTCTGAGTACCCAGCTATTAAGGTATTTACCTCTGAAGTGGAGTATTTCCTGAATGAAGTGTGAAGTTGGTCAGATTGCTTCTATTACAAAGCAGCCTCTTACTGGAGCCCTGAACTGTTGAACATGAGGCTTGTTGAGTGCAGGGCAGCAGAAGCTGTTGCTTAGCCTTCAGGAATGTAGTTTATTACTGTTTCAAAGGAAAATTATCTCCTTTTAGGGTTATAGCAAAATAAAGGGCAATTAAAACCCTGAATTAATCTGCAATCGGATTATTTGGGGGGTTTGAATCCCTTCTTTTCATCAACACAGATGACTGGCACGTTCTCCAGTGCTTGCCACTGCAGATAGCTCCATAGTCCACATGTCTGAGGCAGAACAGATCACTCCTCTGTACACACTCATCCTAAAGTCAATGCCTGCACATTACCCATCAGTGATGCAAAGCAATTGCCCCATTTCAGTAGGAGAGGTGGATTCTACAATACATCCTCTCCTCCACAGGCTAAGTGTGGTCTGATCTCCCACCCCAGCTGGTTCCTACCAGTAGACATCTCACAGCAAAGTACTAAGGGAAATGACTGTACATACCACGTTATCCCTGCTTTCTTTCCAGCTTAAACTACCTGTAGAGAGGGCCTTAGGTGAAATGGTCTAGGGTGAGGAGTCTCTGCCAGTGGCAAGGGAGGTGGAACTGGATGAGCTTTAAGGCCCCTTCCAACCCAAAACCATTCCATGATTCACAAAAGCTCTCTGCTCACTGAGATGCAGGCAGGAATCCAAGGAATTTCCAGAGTACTCAGCCACGTTCCCAGCCATGCATGGATGATGTGGTGGTGCTCCCATAGCATAACTGTTCTTCCTCCATATGAAGCCAGTGGCTTTCAAACTCTGCTTCGAATTAATCTTTCTTGGGGAAAAATCTTCAGGTGCGAGACTCAGAGCTATAGATGGAGCTATAGATGATCCATGTCCCTTCCAAGCCTGCCGCTTGAGCCTCCTGTTACTGGAGACTCCCAAGGATGCTTGTAACCATGTCCAATACCACGGCTGCTTGAAATGGAGAAACTGAACAGAAAGCCAACAGTGGTCCTGTCTCCAGTGAGCCTGGGACTTCATCGTGACAGGCCTGGAGATGAGTGTGCTCCTTGGAAGGGTTAAGTCCTTCGCTGTCCCACATGGGGCAGTCACAACCGCCTCACCTGGCTGCCAACTCCCCAGCTGCCCAGCCAGGAGCCTCTTAGAGAAGTGTAACTTTTAACATCTCTTAGCAAAGCAAGCGCGCTGTTTGTCTTGGCAGGGAAGAGCCGTGTATACACAGCTGGAGAGCTTGTTTTGTCTCTTTGTACAAGTCTGGACTAACCCAAATCTCTAAAGGCTTTGTAAAAATGCTCTCTTTATGTAAAGCTTTTTATACATTACAAGATGTCTCCAAAGTCTGGCCCTGCTCAGCCCCTTCCACTCTCGCTGCTAACCCCTCCACTACCACGCATGCAAAGTCGGGACAGTTGGGATCTTTCAGTCCCTCCTGGCATGGCCGTATCCAGAGGTTTCCTTCAGAAATTCCCAGCTTTCTTCTCAAACCCAGCCAACGTCTGTGTGGATTTACAAACCTCAATGCTTCAGACCCCCGGGAGCAAGGCAAAAAGAAAGCAGCTCTGCAGACACAGGGCTGGAGCCTGGGTTCAGGGGATGGAATGGAACCCTGCAAGGCAAAGCCTTGGAAAGAGAAAGGCTGTTATCATAATACCCTTCCATAACTAAAGCAGCGCATATCTGCACGTGCACGTGCGTGTGTGCTAGGAAAAGGCAAGGAGAGGGCTTAACGAATATGGACCTGCAGTGCTCAACCGATATCTGTGTTTGCAGGAGAGCACAAAGAAGGAGGCTGGAACAATGAAAGGTTGCTTCAGTAAATGCGTGTGGAGGCTTTTAAAGAGCTTTCCCTTCTCTGCAGCCAATAAATGTGAGGCTCAAACCACAGCAGAGGCCTTTTATGGGGCACCTGCACCGTTAGGTTCAGTCGATAACTTCTGCAACCCAAGGAACATTGCACAGCTCCGTTGAGCTCTGCCTGTTTCTGCTGGCTGCGATTCAAGCAGGGCTGACTGATGCTTGGGCTACCAGAAACCAACTGTTATTCCTATCTCACCCTCTAAATCATGTTGCCAAGAATCCCCAGCTTGGAAAAAGAAACATTAAAGGCAGGAAGAGCCCAATCCTTGGAGGCAAAGTTAAACAGAATTCACCCAACCTCGGGAAAGCGAGAGGCTAGAGCAAACAGAGCATTTCCAGGGTGCTTTGATCTTAATTCTGGGAGTCTGCACGTTGGCTTCGTGTTTCAGTTTCATTTCTGCTCTGTGCCACTCTGCCCCTTGCCAACAATCATATCGGCGCGGCGTCGTGAGATGTCCATCTGAGCCAACAGGAAAGGGAGAAATCGCACGTCTCAGCCAAACCCTCAGTCATACCCGCACCGCCCAAGTGTAAACCCGATCGACTCAAGCACACACGGGCTGGATGAGCTACAGCAAAGCCACATGTCACTAAGAGCCGTCCTCTTAGCTGGTGAAAACTGCGTTTCTCAGTGGAGCTGTTTCATAGTGGAGGAGCAGCTGGCATCGAACCGCATGAGGTTTATAATAAACCAGAGCTGGCTTAGGGTTCCCTTCAAAACAGTTTTACTAAAATAAGGTTCTGTCATGGAAAAAACTTCACTTCTGGCCATAATTCTCAATGTTTTTCAAGTAAATATAGCACTAAACCATAAAACCCATTTTGCAAAGGGTAGAACGGAACGCAGCCCTGAGGAGAAGGACTTGGGGGTGTTGATCAATGGGAAGATCCCCATAACCCAGCTTCAGTGTGCCCTTGAGCCCAGGCCCCCTCCGTGTGCTGGGCTGCACCCCCAGAGCGTGAGCAGCAGCTCAGGGAGGGGATCCTGCCCCTCTGCTGCGCTCTGGGGAGACCCCCCCTGCAGCCCTGATCCAGCTCTGGGGCAGCAGCACAAGAGGGACGTGGAGCTGTTTCTTTCCCCTTCTCTCTTAGTTTTTAGGAAGTTAGTGATGGTGCCACCTTCCCTCCATGAGGATGCTGCGGTAAGAGGCTTCCTGGCATTTCTAAGCCATTCCCAGGTTATCAAGATAGGAAAGAGGGAAATGCCCAAGAGAAAAATAGCCTTTTTGTAGCCAGCATGGGGGTTTATTGACGTTTAGAAGTAGCTACAAGGGCCACATATGGAGAGGAGGATCCAGAGACACATAACCAGGGATCTCAGGGAGCGCTTCGGGCATGAGGGTGTCATTAGAGGCTGTGCAATCAGGCAAACGAATAGAGCAGAAATTCACATTGAATTGAGGATCTTTAACACTTAAATCTCCAACCCCCCATCCTTTGCCCATGACAGTATCCTGAAAACGTGCTCCTTACCTCTCTCGCACTGGGGACCGGTGAATCCATAGACACAAGCACAGCGGTTCGGCCCAATGCATCGACCTCCATTCTGACAGCCGTTTTCACAGACAGCTGTTTTGAAAGGGAAAGAGAAATCAGGGATTCGTGGGCTTAGTGAGACCCCAGTGTGAGACGTGTGGTGCTGGCAGCACTTGGAACGTCGCCTGCTTTGTGTTGCTCACCCATCGAGAGGCTCCTCCATGCAGGGAACATATAGAGAGAAGCCTGATCTTTTTCTTCCCTGGAAAATTACTTCCTGTTTCTGAATGAACCCATTTATAAAAAGGCTATAAAGTCTCATTTCACTTGAGAGGATTTCCTGCGCACTGGAATCTCAGTTCATTCGGGTCAGCACTGGGATTTGAGTGTCAAGGTCAAGATGAACTGATACAAATGAGAAACTGCACAAAGGCAAATGTTTCACGTGTGACAGCAGTGAATTGTGAGGAGAGGCGGCTTGTCAATCCCACAGACCCAGAGCAAGGAGGAGCGAGTCTGATCTGCACACAAAGTATTCACTGACTTCAAATCAGACCTGCTTCCCTTAGCTGGGAAACCGCAGTTAACTGAAGGCAAAGGAGGAGGTTGCTGATTAGGTCCTGGGCTGGGGCTAAGCCCATTGAGCAGGATGTAGGAACACTCCTGCACATGCCACGAGCAACTGATGGCTGTGACAGATGCCGTTGACCTATTGAAACCTCAGAAGCTGTAATGACTAATGAGAGGAGGAGCATCATGACACCTCCTAAAGTTCCTACGGAGAGCTTCACTACTCAGTTGCCCGACACCACCATTAGCACATTGTAGAGGAGCAGAATAGACCCTCAAGAAAGTTGAGGTCCACAGCACCTCAGTGTGGCCCTCCCTGGTTTAGGGCCAAGCTCTGAGCTGCAGAGGCCAGGTACTGCTGCATTTCCAAGCCTTCCAAGACTCCACTCATCTTAGAGCCGAGGAAGACAAAATCTGCTCTCTGGGATGTTGCCAGTGGGACTCTCCATTGTTCCCCACCCTGTCAGTGATGTCTTGCCAATATCTGAACCATTATGAAAACTCTACTGAGGATATTATAGGTGGAGCTGGTAGCAGCACATAATTAAGGTTGCCTAGCACGTTCCATTCTAAGCCCAGGGTTGCTGTTACTTATAATTTTCCCAAGCTTGAGCTGCTCGGAATGAGATTTTCCATATGGTGTGTCTGCTTGGAGTGGAACCGTTTGGAAAGCTGCAGCAGAAAAGGAATCAGTCATAGCCGAGGAGTTTAGGGGGAAACATGGTGTTTTGCCCAGCTTTTACTTGCAGACCTTACTGGGAATCTCAGCGATTGATTCTCACAGGGAGGCAGGGATTTGAAATTGCCCTGGAAAACTCCATTTGCTCAGAGGTTCTTCCAGAACTATTGTGCACACTTGCTTACTAGACACTTACTAAAGATGGCACCCAAGTTGTTTGGTTGCTACTTCCACAATGTACATGAGCAGTGATTTAAAATTGCCAAATATGGGACACTGGGGGGGGGGGGAAATTCGATTTCTCCCTATGAAAGGCAGAAGTGATTTGACAAAGCAGAGAACCAAGTCATAGAACACTGCAAAATGGCTTTCAGTTACAGTATGGAGGTTCCTCTGTAGGAAATCAGTGTTGTCAAATGACAACTAAGAAATCAACCTCCCAAACGTAGCCAGGAGCAATTTATAATCAAAAAGTACTGGGTTTTTTGTGGTTTTGTTGTTCTTCTAATTGAAAGCATTGAGGATATGCTGTTTATCTAAAACAATTTGCAGAGAAATTATATCTAATGTACATATATATTTGTTACATTTATTTATTTACATATATGTTTCTATATATTTACAATTAAGTTACATCCAGTAAGTCTATATCTGTATCTGTACCCCCTAAGGAGAGTGGGCTGAGATTCCAATGGAGAGGAGGATATAGTGATGCCATCAAAGAGCCCATCAGCGTGTGCAAGGTGACCTCCCTGGTCAGGAGGCTGCATGGATCCAGCCTTGCCCTCCCTCCCCAGCAGGACCTGCAGGTACTTACGTTGGCCACAGTAGGTTCCAGTGTAGCCCTTCTGGCAGAGGCAGGACTCCTCATTGCAGCTCCCACCATTCATGCACCTCACGTTGCAGGTTTGGACTATGGGGAAGAGCAGGGAAATATCACACAACGATGCAACAGCTTGTGATGGGAGGTGAGCACCTCACACGTAGGGATGGTCAAAGCTTTCTGGTCTTGGTGCAGAGCCTAAGGGTGATGGTAAGTGGCCAGCTCCTTCAAGTGAAGCAGAGATTGTTGACCTCCCATGGTAGGATATGAGCCCATAGTGTGGTTAAAGGCTTACGCTTTTACTGAGGTACAATTACAAAAGTAAATAGAGAGCTGCTTCTTCATTCCCTAGATGTAAGATGTTTGATTCTTCCTGTACCTGATACTGTTCAGACAGGAAAAACCCATGAGCACTATGGGCAGTGGGGAACTAGGAGCAATTCAGGGGTGTACTTCACGTTCATCCCATACGGTATAAGGTATATATAAGGATATATAAGGTATACGTAAGGATAAGGTATCACTGTCCTCTTACAGCAAACAGCTTTCAGAGTCATACAAACAGAGCTCATTCCACAGACACCCATCATTTTGCTCTGCTAAGGAATCTACCCCAGTTAAACATCTGCAGCTTTGTCCTTTCTACAGGACACTGGAGCTCGTGTAACTGTGAGTAAGGGCATAGCTCCTGGTACCTGCCCTTCTTTCTTAACTCTGCCATTCTAAACAAGCCTTTCTTTCAGGATGCTACTCTTTTCAAGTATTTTCATACCCTTTTTATTATCCTTTTGGATCATTGCCCCATTTTAGAAACACACTTTTCACATTCTGGGCTGTCTAATCTTTAAAATGTCATTGTATTAAAAGACCTATGAGATGCTTGGGGGAATAGGATTCCTTTGGTGGAGAAAAAGCATCAACTTTTAAGATATTCTCTTCTTTTCATGTGGCCTATTACTATGGTGCAATTCATTTAATACAAGGGGTTTTCAAGAAATCTGAAAAGAAAAGCACATATCATCTATTGATTTTGCTGTGTTAGAGTTCAGCTTCCACACTGGATTATGCCACACTCATATATGACTAATGCACTGTAGGAAAACAATAGCAGTAAATAAATTGGGAAGTTTTATACTGATGTAAACACAAAGCCAGTATTGGCTTAACCATTTCACCACTATTCAACGTTTAAGTAATGTGGTATTTAAGCAGAAGAGCCCCAGAATGGGGCTTAACTGCTAAACATTGAGTTACAAATACAGGTCAAAGAGCTTTCCATCTTCCCTGAATGGCCTGGAACAATGCATTCATCCTTTGTAAGATGTGACAAACTGCAAGCACCTGAGGTTATAGCAAGTTATGTGAGAAGTGGTTTTCAGCATGAACCACCTCATGTCTGCAGGGATAGAAGGGGCCCTGATTTAGCAACTCGAAGGAGAGTGGATGCTCATCTATGGCTTGTGTCTTCTCTGTTCCAAGCAGGGAAGAGCTGGGGCCAGTGCAAGTGAAACGTCTGTCCAAAAGGGAGTAGGACAAGTGTCCAACAGGGATAATATATGGTTGATGCCTTGTTCATAGGAAGCCTGAAAGGAAGGAGGAGTGGAATGGGAAGTCTCGGAGCTCGGCGTTTGGGATGCTCAGCACATGTGCTGTACATTTAATCCATGCACTGCTGGTGTGGTTTGAATTAGTCATGATGTCTACTGCTCTTCCTATTGCTCTATGGCCAGAGATCAGGCCAAATTTAGATGAAAGCTTAACGATTAAGGAAACTAAGCTGGAGGCTTCAAAGCATTGCCCGGATCGTCAGACATGAGCCCAGTCTCCCTGGGAAAAGGCAGTTTCCAGCACATGCTTCCCCTGCACTGCTCCCTACAATTCATCAACCCTGGGAAAACAATTGCATAGAGCAAAGCTGGGAGGGTGCCCAGAGATGGAGGCAGCTCAGACCTGTCTGTCAGAGCTGTCCATCCATCAGGAACCAGCATCCTGAGCCTCACATTCAGCGCACGCAGCAAGGGGAAAGACTCAGCGACGTTGAGACCTTTTGGGACTTCAGGGTCCGACACAAGAAGAACCCTGATGCTCATCCAGAAACCTCCCCACGAAGTGGCAAAGACTCCTCCTGGAGCTGCACAAAGCAGGTCCCTTTCTTGTGCCATGACCCCCAAAGCCCTGAGGTCCCGTCACCGTCTCGCCTATCCCCCAGGCTGGCACTGTTAGAACCCCTTGCAGAAGAGCATCTTCCAACTGGGAATTTAAAGGCCTGTTCTGCTTTGTCAGGGCTTGCCAGGGTAGCCCTAGGAATAAAGGGAATGATGGCTCGCCCAGGTTAACTTTTCCCAGGCCTGGATTGGATCAGTTCTACAAGTGATCATAAAGGACCGGTGGCTGCCACCACCAGCACCACTTTCCAGGCTGACCGACTCCTGCCATCTGCACAGTCACTTGCAAACGACTCCTGAAACATCCTTACTCCCCAGAGCAGGAAACCAAGCCTTTTGTTATGACAGAGAGAGGCAGAGTGGCTTTTATTGCCTCTGGAATGCACAATCTGTCTGCTTTACCTCCCTGAAGCATTCATGGTAAAGACAGCTCCAAGCATCCCCGCAATGAATGCCAGATTTGATGAAGCCCCTGCAGAGGAACCTACCCCCACGTCGAGCGCATGCTGCAATCCAGCCCAGGCTCAGGGGAATGCCAGGGCTGTGCCCAAATGTATATACAGCTTACAGCATTCCTTGCATTCCTCCGTGATTGCTAACATATGGACCCTCACTCCAGAAACTCGGGTGTCTTCAGCACCTTCCTCTCAGCTAAGACCTGGCGAAGGAAGGTCTGCAGGAGCAGCACACGCCTGTGGGTGCTGGTGCTGAGCGCTTGCTGGGGGCATCTGCAGGGCTGGAGCACAACGTGGCACTTTGGAAGCAGCTCCTGGGAATTCCCTTCGTTGAGTTGCATGCTGAATGTGGGCTTGGGGGGGGGGGGTCTGATCTTCAATCAGACGCCTGCGGGTCACTTTGGTAACAATAGCTTGCCCACATGGGGCAATAATGGGAACTAAATCTGGGGGTGTCTCTAGGAACAGCCATCTGAGACCTCAGAAGGCTCTAAAATCCTCTGGATTCCTACCTTTCACACAGGGCACAGGCAAAACCCGTTCTTAAACCCATTCTGTGCCACAGCTCTGTCTCTTTGCTTGCTCTTTGGCTGGTGGTGTGTGAGTAGAGGCATCACGTATGGGTGAAGTGCTTCTATAGTCAAGCGCACAAGGTCACACAGGATTTGGTCACCCCCATTTGGGGATCTGGAGGGCCAGCCTCCATCCACACATTGCTGTCACTTTAGGAACAACTGAAGCCCTTTTGAGCTGCCTGTAGCCTGCATTGACCCAGGTGGGTCTCTGTGCTGGCTCATAGGAGCTTGGGTGGAAGGGCTTGCACGTCGGGCTGGCTATGGCTTTGTCTCTCTAAGCCTAAGGAGGGTGATCCCCACCCCAGCTCTGGTTACTCTTCCCAGCACTGCACCACCCTCCAAGAAAGTCATCTTCGTGCCTGAAGATCCCAAGCTTGAACATCTCAAGCAGCAGCTTGTGGCCATCACCCTCCATTACGTGACCATTGACTCATATCCAGCCTGGGCTCTACATAATTCCCAGGTCCCTTCAGCAATACAATGGAAAAAGGGGCCCAAAGGAGCAATAATTCCCTTCCACAAAGTACACAAGATCATTAGCCATCAGGATTTAGCCTCGAGCAGGAGTGTTTTCCGTGCAGAATCATGCGCTGCAGCATAACAGAGTGGTTGCAAGCAGGGTCTGGTATTGAATGGGCAGGGATTACCAGAGGGATATGGGAATTGCTGTCTGGATATGTGCCTGTCGCCCTGAGTTGCCCACAGACCTAAGCCAGTCCTCTTCCCAGGTCCAAGCTGGGGGAAGAAAGCAGAAAAAGGGGCAATGCAGTTCCTGCATTCCCAACTCTGCCGGTAGGGAAGCTCATCGAGTCACAGCAGTTGGTTAAAACCCCGAGCAGTTCTCCCTGACATCCAAATCCCAGCCCAGGAAAAGCTGCATCATTCTTCCATTGGGAAAAACAGATTATTTATTCGGGTCCCCAAAGCAGTGACAGATTGCATCCCACTGCAAAGAGCAGCCAGGGATGGATGCATGGACTCTACGGCAGCAGCATCGCTCTTTGCTGCCGAGATGCGGTTTCGGAGCTGCATCCTGCAGGATCCCTCATACAGGAGCTGCAAGCGGTTTGCTCCAGGTATCAGGGGCAGTGAGGACCCTTAGGTAAAACAGCCACGAGAAATGAGACTTTTGGACCGCTCCCCAGTTCACATTAGAACCTGGCTGCCAAAACAGGAACCGTTTCAGGGATACACACACATTTCCTTTCATTGTGATGGGGCGATTAAGAGAGCACAGAAGGGCTCCAGAGGGAGGAGCAGCACCAGCGATGTTCTTACCTCCAGCTGAGCCGCAGTTGGGAGAAAGCTGTCCATTGGAGCACGTACACATGTTTGGCCGTGAGCAAAAGCCATCACCACAAGAATTCCTGCAAATTGCTGGAGGAAGAGAAGGACACAGCGATGAGCAGAGGGCTGGCGTGCGAAGCTGCTCACAGGCATGGCTTCGGCTGCTAAAGGGCTGTGAATTCACCTCTTGTAAGAATAAGAACCTGGGGCACCTCTCGAGGACCCAGGGCAGACCAGCAATGGGAAGGACCCACTTGTTCACAGGGAGTTCTTGGAGACATCTTCCTTTTACCATAGCCAGTGGTTGGTCCTGCTGCCACACTGCTTTTAGAGCCAGCAGAGGACAGGGAAGACATATTTCACTTTTATATTTGTTCCATTATAACATATGTTATATTTGTTATTATATGTTATAATACAACAAATAAATTTGTTTTGCCTGTTAACAAAGCTTCTCAGCAGAGACAAGGGACATTCATGCTAATCCAGGTTGTTCTTTTCCTTACACTGTATGTGTCTCCACAAAGCATTTTGCACTCTGGGGTCTGGCATTGAGGGAACTGTGCATCTCCTGTGGAATGAGGGGCTGAGCCTGAGTCAGCCAGAGATGCATCAGCAGGATGCCTTCATATCAATCCCCATCCTTTCTTGCCTGGGACCCCTGCTAATCTCTTCCCTTTCCTGTGCCATGGGAGCCAAGAGCATAGCTGGCAGTATTGTTCCACCTGTGTAAGCACAACTTTTATGAGAGGCCCATGAAAGTATCTCATCTCTGCGTGTTTTATAAATACAATTAGAAGCCAGAGTCCCCTGAGGACCTGCAGCCCAGATGGCATGGTTTAGTTATGAGAAAAGTCAGCAGCCAGCCCTGAGTGTCGCTAACCCCACATGCCACAGAGCAGCTCTTTGCCTGGGAGTTCCTTAACCCTTCGCTGCAGCCAGCATCCAACTCAAGCCCTGTATCCCTGTCAGGGCATCCCGTATCCCAAGGATGCTGAGGAGGATTATGTGAGTTTCTCTTAGGAGAAAGGAAAACTTCGATTCTTACCATCACCTGGGGTGAAGTTGGATGCATTTAATGCATCCCATATCCTGAGATATGAGGCCTCTTCATTGCCTTTCTGTTTTGAGTTCATAAAATGCCATTCTCTGGGACTGGCTAATGACTGTGTGCAAGGATACATCAACAGTCCCTATGCCAGGCCATGCTGGATGGAGCTTTGAGCAACTTGGTCTAGTGGAAGATATCCCTGCCTGTGGGACATCGAGGTTGGAACTGGTTGAGCTTTAAGGCCCCTTCCAAACCAAACCATTCTATGATCACTCCTAACACAACAGACATCATTTCCATTGAGAGGAGAGTATTTGCAGCTCTGGGCTCAGTTTTGTACATCTTGCTCCAGACTGCTCTCTATTAGGAAGCACAAGGTGTTTCTCTCCCAAAGTAACTGAGTTTTTGACTCTGAAGATGGAATTGCTTCTGAAATATGGGACCTGTATGAGGTGGGAGATCCCACTAGAGGAGCATCTTGTTTTCCTCCCACTGTCAACTCCTTTTAGGAAGTTTTGGATAAGGGCATTCAATACAATTCCAGGTGTGCTCCAGTGCAGAAGGTTTCTTCAGGAAGCTAAAATACTGGGAGATACCAACATCCCATAGTGCTATCAGCTATTTTGTATGCCCAGGTTATTGTTAGTACCTCCAGGACGTCATGTATTTACTGTGTTTCAGTAGGAAGCACGACCAACTGCAGGTAAAACCACCCCTATGGTCTCCACTGAGAATCCCATTTATTGACTCCTGAGCTGACCTGCACTTCCCATCCAAAGGGCAGGCTCCTTCATCTCCCTATCGAGCAACAAGGAACACCGTGGCAATGGGGCAGCGGATAAAAGGCCAGGCACTAAATGGCACCAGTTGCAACCACCCCAATATAATCAAGCCTCCTGTCCCAGTGGGTTATGAAATGTGTTATCTGCTCAGCTGTGAGACGTGCAGCCCTTCCCACATGGAATTTAGCTCCCTTGGGGCCCTTAACAGGAAGGCGGATACTCACGGACGATGCACTGGTTCCCTCCAGGCAGCGTTTTCCAGCCGGGGCAGCAGTAGGAATGGAACCTCGAGCCACAGACATTGGGTCTGAAAATGAAAAACAATCCTTGTTCTCCTCTGTTTCTGTGCAGTGCATTGGATGAATCCAGCATGGATCATCAGGGATCATCGCTGCGGGAGAGCGGCGGAACAGCTTCTGGTGGGACATTTCTCTGCCAAACCCCATTCCCTCGCTGTGAGCTTGAGCAAGGCATGTTTCATCCCCACCAAAGGAGCCACCATACATTATGTCAGGAACTGACTTCTGAGCTCCCTGTGCAGAATGCTCTGGGGTTGTGAGCTCACAGTGACTCTCTCAGGGCTATATGGAGGGTGAAGAACTCAAGGAAAGGCAGGTCTACCCTGACATGAGGCGGCAGCATGGGACCATAGCCACAACGTTAAACATCATCAGTCTAAAACCAGCCCATATTCAGTCTGTCAATGACCTGAGCAACCTGGTCTAGTGGAAAGTGTCCCTGCCTGTGGCAGGGGGTTGGAACTGGATGATCTTTAAGGTCCCCTCCAACCCAAACCATTCCATGAGTCTATAATCAGCTGGAGACCTGCATTTCCCTGTTGTGGGAACTGTACCTTTGGTCAGTTTTCCTGCCCTTGCTTTTGTTTCTGCCTGGAAATCTGAGTGGTGGGGAGGCTTTCCAGGTTTTCTTGCATTGAATGCCATTCTCAAGCTCCTGCAGGAAGCCAGGAGTGGGAAGGCAGAGGGTGCTGGGGTGGCTGTGCACCCTGCACACAACAACCAGTCTCGGCAGCATCCTGTGGGGCTCAACTACCAGATTGGCTGGGAGAGGGTAGTGGATCCCAGAACACCCTCAATCCATTACCCAGCCACAGACAAGTCTTCCACCTTCAGCATGACTGCAGTAGATGCATAGGAGACACACAGAAGACATGCAGCCAGGATGAAGCATCCATACAATACATATGCAGAAAGCATGGCAACCAAAGCAGAGATGCAGCAGATCCACGAGGGATGCACAGCACATGTAGCATGAACACAGTCACACGGACAGGGCACAGCAGAATCATAGAACCATAGAACGGTTTGGGTTGGAAAGGACCTTAAGATCATCCAGTTCCAACCCCCCTGCCTTGGGCAGGGACACCTCACACTAAATCATATCACCCAAGGCCTCGTCCAACCTGGTCTTGAACACTGCCAGGGATGGAGCATTCACAACCTCCCTGGGTAACCCATTCAAGTGACTCAGCACCCTCACAGGAAAGAATTTCCTCCTTAGATCCAATCTAAACTTCCCCTGTTTAAGTTTGAACCCATTACCCCTTGTCCTGTCACTACAGTCCCTAATGAAGAGTCCCTCCCCAGCATCCCTATAGGCCCCCTTCAGATACTGGAAGCTGCTCTGAGGGCTCCACGCAGCTTCTCTTCTCCAGGCTGAACAGCCCCAACTTCCTCAGCCTGTCAAAGAAGTGCAGCACGTGTGCAGATGTGCAGCAGACACAGCAGCTGTGCAGCAGATACCCTGCAGGAACGTGGAAGAAGCACAATGCTTTCCAATGGAAGCAGGAACAGGGCAGTGCTTGCATTAATGACAAAAACACTGAGCTGGACTGAGAGCAAACCCTGAGGAGCCCTCTCCTGAGCAATGAGTGATGCTCCCGTGTAAAAGCCATCCCTACTCTGCATGGCTGATGGAGATCCCCGAGCAGCACGGACCAGGTGGGATGACTTGCTGTGCTGCTCTGCTTCCCAGTCCTGATGTTCCCAGAGCACCCAGTGCCCTGTATAGAAACTGGGGCAACTCTTTTCCCATCTGACCTGCTTTTGCCCAGTGCCACGTGGCTTCCTTCACCAGTCTCACTAACACAGAACCAAGGGCTGTGTTACAATAACTCAGTGCTGTGGTTGGAATTGGAGGGTGACTCTAGATTTTGGTCCTAAAACCACCTGTATTTTCTAAGAGCCTGGGCATCTGCTGCTTTCCTGTGCTTAGAAATCAAAAGGAGACCTTGAATGCAGAGCTGCTTCTGCTGGTATGGATTAAGGTTCCCTTCAGATAGGGGTTGCAGCTCCTGGTTTCATTAGGTTGGATACAGCACAGCTAATGCTGCCACTGGTATTCAGGTGTAAATCTTCGGGTAGAAGCAGACACATGTCTGTGGTTGACATGAACTGGGAAGAGAAGCTGGCTGAGCAGAGAGGTGCAGAGATCCTGTTAAGCCCAAGTTTCATCCCTCAAGTTCCCAGGATGCGGGATGGATGGATGGATGGATGGATGGATGGATGGATGGATGGATGGATGAGCTTCTTTTGGTACAGGACTCCCCATGTAATGTATAGGCAGCCCAGAGACCTCAGCCAGGCACCAAAGAATGCAGTTTAACTTCCACCTGAAGCTGTTTGCTCGTCCCCCCTTCCAACACATGGATGTGAGCAGCCACGCAAGGAAGGTACCGTTAACCTTCGTACACTGTTATATACCCATTTTATCAGGCTTTTTTGTCAAAGTCCTTGAAGGAAGATGTATCTTCATCAATCCCATAGACTACAACAGATGAAAGTGGAAGCTGAATGAAACTGATACTGAAGTGGGTATTTTGAACTGCGGTGGCAAGTACCACCTTTTCCTATGAGACAGGCAGCCAAGGATTTCATCAGGCTCTGTGCAGGGATGCTGGGAGAGGCCCTGGGCACCCTGTTACACAGCAAGCTAAAGCACCAGCTCACCATTGTTCCTCCAGAACTGAACCTTTACAAGCATATGCTAAAAATTAGCCGAGTTGCAAAACAAAACATGGGGAGAACCCATTTTGAATGGGTTGAAATTAATGGTGTCACAGAAATGACCTAGAGGGAGAATGAAATCAGGTTTCAAAGCAATAACTCAGTGAGGAGAACACTGCTTTGTGAGAAAAAAAAAACATAACATTTAACCAAATTGTGTCAAAATTGCTTTTGGAAATTAAGAGCAGTCGTCTCGATCCTGGGAACAACAAGTTGGAAGGCCACATTGCCATCAGCAAGAAGGTGTGGATAAAAGGCACGGCATTCAGCTGTTAAACAGCAAACTGCAAGCAGTGTGTGGTGAAGCGCTCCTCGGATATGGGGATGCCAGGGTTAGAGGAAAAATAATCCCAATTCCATAAACTTGCCCTTCACTTGGGTTATTGCTGGTAATCAAGATCCACAGACGTTCCAGAAGCAGCAAGAAACTTCATACCAGGCCTAAACCGAAAACCAAGAGGGTTTTTCTACTCCACTGCTTCGCAGCTTTGCCTCCTCGCTAGCCAGACTAGCAAGGGGGTCTCATCCAGACACAATGCAGTCCTGGAGAGACACAGTTGTACTGCTGAGATGCTGCTAGCGCCCGGATGGCTTCTATTTTGGGTGTTAGAGCCAGGGAGATGAGAGCAGCACTGCTGGTGCAGCCCCACGGTTTGGCTGGTGCAAAAATAGAGCTGCAAGACGAGGCAGATCTTCCCTTATCACCTTCTGGGCCACGAAGGAAAAGGCTGGAAGAGCTCAGCTGCTCAAGAGAACTATTTTCATGGGTGTGAATATGGCTCCAAGGGTGATGCTAAAAAAGGACGGAGGGAAGAGCAATGTTGGCCATAGCATCTTCTTTGTCCTCTTTAAATAAGTAGGATTCTAGAGATAAGCAGGGACAAAGTAAGCATGAATTTCAATTGATGGCACCAAATGCTGCCTGTGGCTCCATCCAAGAACGGGGAGATGCCAAGAAAAAAACCCACTGGAGCAGAGCAAAGTTGTGGCCATGTGATGTGAAAAGGCATGGCTGTTAGCAAGAGAAGCCTTTCTCCCACATCCACAATGGGGTTGGAGGCATGAGCAAGGACTGGGAGGCAATCCATACCACAGGGCTGCTTCAGGCTCAGGGTGCCAGCCCGCCTGTGGGGCCAGAACACAAGCAGCATCTGGCTGTTGCTGTTCGCAGCCTGGGAAAGGCAGCCTGGAGCACTGAGCTGTTGCTCTCTGGCTGAGCAAGCAGCCAAAAAGGACTCGGTCCTGCCAGTTATTGTCAGATGCCCACTGTGACCCCAGAAGAATTCATTGTTAAAGGTAGGAAAGGGCAGACAGCGCAGAGTCAGGAGTCCAGGCTGAGAACACTTTGCAGACACAGATGGAAGCCAAAAACTAAGTTGTAGGATCACAGAATCAACCAGGTTGGAAAAGCCCTTTAAGCCCATCCAGTCCAACCCTTACCCCAGCCCTGCCAAGGCCACCCCTGACCCATGGCACTGAGGCCTCATCTCCACGCTGTGTGAACACTTGCAGGGACGGTGACTGCAGCCCTGCCCTGGGCAGCCTGTTCCAATGCCTGAGCACCCTCTGGGGCAGGAATTGTTCCTCAGCTCCATCTAAACCTGCCCTGGTGCAGCTTGAGGCCGTTTCCTCTTGTCCCATCCCTTGGTCCTTGGGAGCAGAGCCCAGCCCCTCCTGGCTCCATCCTCCTGTCAGGCACTTGTAGGGAGCCATCAGGTCCCCCCTGAGCCTTCTCTTCTCCATCTGAACCCCCCAGGTCCCTCAGCCGTTCCCCATCACACTTGGGCTCCAGGCCCTGCACCAGCTCCAGTGCCCTTCTCTGGCCCCATCCAGCACCTCAATGTCTCTCTTGGACTGAGAAGCCCAGATTCAAGGTGCAGCCTCACCAGCACCAAGTCACCCTGAGCTTCCCATTCACCCACAGCTACACCCTCAACATCAGTGCACACACACAGGCTTTTGCCCGCTCCTCCAGCCATGGGCAAAAGGATACCCAGCCAGGCTGAACTCTCCAACCCTTCAGAAAGCTCTGTTTTGAGTAGTAACTGCAATGTCCACCCAGCAAGACACAAAGCTAATGAACCCTTGGCTGCACGCAGTGTGTGCTTTCCAGACAGCAGGCTCAGCAGCCCAGGGTTTGCCTCCCCTGTCGTGAGCAATCAGTGCACCTCAGTTGTCACCGGCCATCAAAAGTGGTATTTTCATTCCTTAAATTAGAGGAAGAGAGATGGGGATGGAAATTGGTGGCTTGCCAGGGCTGGGGTAATTCTCAGAGATGCTCTGATTGGCACAGGGATTGCTCCCATAGCTGGTCATGTTCTCCTTATAGGCCTCACTGGGGGCAATGGAACACATTAATTCAGGGGGCAAAAAAAAACCACTATAATTCATCACTTTGGGCCAATTTCCTGTTCTCACTCTCAGCCAGTGACTGAGGGTACCCTGGTCCATGAGCCTGCTCTGCCTTGGTGCATGCTCAGTGGTCCAGCAAATGTCCTCCCAGCTCATTGCTTTCTTTGTGCCCACCTAGGTCTGGGTACCCTGTGCCAGTGCACGGGGACCCTTTCCCTTGGTTATCACAGATACTCAGGATTTCCCTCCTTGGTACAGCCTGAAACATCTTCCTGCTGGGTGAAAACAGGTCCTGAGCGCTGTGGCTCTCCCTCCTGAGCACTGCTTTCCAAGATAGCCTCTGTTCAATGGGAAAAAGACTCTGAGCTAAGGGGGTCCATAGGCCCTAAGCCACGGCTCCCTGGACCAGTCTGAGTTACTTGGTAAGGGCAGAGATGCCAACACTCGACATCTCTTCTCTGCTGCCTTGATGAGGACAAGTCAAAGTTACAGAATAGGTATTTGTTGTATTCAAACTGCTGCTTTTCTGTAAGCGAAGACTCTAAGGAAAGCACTTGCACCAGGTCCCAGATGTACATCGGGCAAGTGGCCAAGCACAAATTCCTTTCTCTTTAAGTGTTTCAAGCAAAACACTCACTTAAAAACTACCCTCCTGCCCTGCCAAAGTACAACTGTGCAGGGCTGGAGCCCCGTGTTGTATGGAAGAGCGTGCAGCAACTTCCCCACCAGCACATGGGATCAGTGCCTGGTGGTTTCAGGATGAGAAGCGCCTCAGATCAACCATCCCACCACAGACCTAACGGGCAAGAGACTTCACCCATGATGCTGGGCCTCAAAATAGGTGGGACAGATTCATCAGAGGAGAAATCCCAACAGCAGCAGACCACATCCTAGACTAGATTAGGAGGATCATGGCCACCGGGTCCAGGGGAGTTATCCCCCCCCTTTCACAACCTCCTAATGTTAGGAACCCATGAAGCTTACTCAGCCTTCTCAATCTTTCTTCTGTCCTCTCTTTGTGTCCTCTGGGTATCCTGAGAAACAGGGAAATCCCTCTTCTACTCTGCAAGCACATCCAGTTTGGGTGCAGCAGTTCGGAGAACTCGCATGGGGTGAACGGCAACCCCTTGGCACGTTTACAGTCACCACCTCCCCTGTCCCTTACCTCATTTGCAGGGTTTTTTCTGCCCTCAGGCTTCAGCTTTGAAATATTTATGGGGAAATCAAACCATCCAGGCACAGATTTAGCCGGTTCTCGATGCACTTCTACTTGTTCAGCTTTAGGAGCAACCATCAGCCCAAACACTGCTTCAGATTGCCCCGAGTCCTTCAGATTTTGCTATAAATTCACCAGCTGAGTGACAATGGAGCTAACACCAGGCTAGAGAGGATCCCTGGTTTGACACTGCAAAAAGGAGCACTGGCTGCTACCCACAGGGCTGCTATTTTAGGGAAGAGACATAGGAGTTTCTTTTTAGGTTACTTGTCACCTCTCCCCAGCCCTCCTCTTACCATGAAATCCAGTTACCATGAAATCACAGAGTGTGATAAGTTATTTGCTAATGGGAAAGCAGAGTAATTCCACTAGAGAAGCCAGCTGTTCCTATCCTGTTCCCTGTTTAATGTAAGGATATTAACTCAGCCCTGCAAAGGAGGTGCTTAATTCCTCCCACTTGAAACATCACCCTCTTGTTGTGCAGAGCAGCCCAGCATCTGTTTAGCTTTCAGGAATGAGTTCAGATCCCAGTGATTCCAATTAGTTTTGGTCCTAAGAGCTTGATTTTCAAGGTGCAGAGATGCCAACTTCCTGTTACCACCAGTAAAAGCCACAGCCCTTAAGGCTGCCAACAGCTATTTTGCTGGGTAACATCGCAAACCCAAAGGTATTCAGAGCTGAGCACATCCCAAAGCCATTTGCTGAGCTATGGATCACTTCCCTAGGACTGCAGTACCTGCAATACTCAGCTCAACCTGTGGCAACACAAACCTCTCACCAAAGCCCCACATTAATGGTGGCTCTCACATTCCCTTTACATTCCCTGGCCTCTGGAGCACCAGGGATGGAGGTGATGGGAACTGGTGCACAGCTCCCTGCTGGTTGCATCACTGAGCACTTCTCACCTCTGCTGCCCTGGTCTCTGCTTCACCCTCGACAAAGGAACTGGGACTCAGAAGACCTTGATATAGGGTGCTCAAAGAAAGCTGAGCCCTTCAAGCATCTGAATTCAGCTGTTGATCCTCCACTGTGGCTCTCCTTAAGGAAACTAGGAAGAGGTGGAAGAGCACAGCACTGCCTGCTCCTCCTGCCAGAGCCCAGAAGGGGCTCTACACAAGAGAGATTGGTTTAAGTGAACAGAGGTTATTTTTCCTTGGCTATTTAACAGGAAAGGAAGCCTTGATTTAAGCAGTTATTCTCATCTCAGGTTTTATGTTTTAGCAATTTTATCCCAGAAAATGGAGGATCTGAAGCTAAAGAGAGTCACCCCATAGACACCTACTTCACCCCTTTCTTTAGTTAACCAGGACAGTGCATGGTACCAAAATAGATGCCTTTTAACTGAGCAATTATAGTTTCAAATGAAGTCGCTCAGGTGCTTACTGGCTTCAGTTCTGTATTATTAGAAAATGGGGAGAAATTCAATTATGCTTTCCAGATGGTTATTACATTTCTACTTCTAATACATATTAAATTCTCTTTGTCTTGAATTGAAACAGCATCATCCGGGCCTTTTTAATGTTTGATGGTGCTTCTCCCATCTCTGTGGCCAGGGTTGAATTTCCTGCCATAAATCAGAGCAGAAAGCAGATTTCCAGGAACAGGTTAACTCTTCCCTTTGGGAAGCAGCATTACCAACTCTCCCATCTTTTCCCCTCCCCCTTAAATTCGGAAATCAATCAAAACTCCAAGTACAATCCTTAAAGCTTCCAACAAAACCCGTTCACTTCTCCACCAGATAACCCCTGGCCATGCCAAAGTCGCCTTCATGCTCCCTGCCAAGAGCAAGAGAAACCAGCCTAGGCCAGAGGTCCAAGATCAACCCTTTCACAACCTAAATCAAAGCACAAGGAAAACTTAGGAACAAGAGTCTTCAGTCAGAAGTTCCCATCTGCTGCCTTCATTTTGTTGCTTCTATTTCAGCTCTAGCTTCATGAATAAAGGTTTACCCACCTGGAGTGGGTGGACCTGGAAGCAACCAGAGAGATAACTCAAGAGATGCTCAAGAGACAACTGGATCACAGCGCTGGAAGCTCCAGGTGCACCTTTAGTGAATGATGCACACTCGCTCTAAACTTGGCTTTAGCAAGCCTCAGAGCACAGAGCTCCACATCCTGCCCAGGGCAGGAATGTGATGGGGCAAGGCAAGAAGGATCTGCCACAGTTGAACCATGCTCTTCCTCAGAGCTTCTAAGTGGAGATGCCCAAAGCTTTTCCCTTGCAGATGGAGTCTGCAACATGCATTTCACTGTCTTGTAAGAAAACCCAGGATTTAGAATGAAATAGAAGAGGATATTTCAGTTGGAAAGGCCCTACAGTCATCACCTAATCCAACTGCAATGACATGTGGGCAACCACAAGCAGCACGGTCCATTTCAGATCGTTCTCCTAAGTACTGGAGGGATGCTGTTACTCTTTGGCTACACATGGTTGCTGTTTCAGTTGTAGTTAGTGACGTACCCCATAGATTTGCTTTTTTAAGCATTTAAATCACCATAGTTACTGGCTCTTTTTCACAAGCAACCCACACAGTCAGTCTGAGAGTGTCTGGTAGCCTAAACCATAGCATTACGTTAAGCAATGGGACATTTTAGCTCCTACTGCCTCTTAGTAGCACCTTGGTTCTTATTCTAAACTGGATTTCACATTCAAGCAAGTTCCCTACAAGTTTGAGGTCAAGAAATCAACTTTTTCCTAAGGATTAAAGGACTTTACTTCGAGACGTTGAAGAAATCAGTACCTCTCCCTAGACTCACAGCAGCAGCAGAGATGGAACACTGCAGGGAAGATTCACTGACTCCCTCTTAGGGCTTTTTCCTTTCAACAAAGTCAACTAAAACACTGATCTTAAACTTGGCAGAGGCAAAATCGGGGCCTGAATCACGAAACATCTGACACCACAGGTTGTGCTTTGGGCATCAGCTCTTTTTAAAGGCACATGTTTCCAATAAACCTAAAGCAAGTGTGAAGAAAATTACAGCTGCTGCTGGACGCCCGTTTGTAATCCCTGCACCAAGATCCCTGTGGAACTGCAGTGTCAGGGATGGAGTCGGGTTAAACCACTGCTGGGAGTCATCTGCTCCTTGTGCACATCTTGGAGTAAACTATTAAAGGGATGAAGCTCATCTCTATGTGCAGCCTCCCCTTGACATTGAATAGCATGCCCCATCCCTGGCAGGGCTCAAGGCCAGGTTGGACACAGGGGCTTGGAGCAAGCTGCTCCAGTGGAAGGGGTCCCTGCCCGTGGCAGGGGTTGGAGCTGGAGGAGCTTTAAGGTCCTTTCCAATACAAACCATTCTATGAGCACCCCAGCATAAGCTCCAGTTTAGCTTGGTGCCATGTGGCCCAGAATCACAGCCTATGGCTCTCCATCTCTACTGATCTACGCTCCCAAGCCTAGGGTGGTGGATGAAGAGCTCATTTACCTCCCAGCAACTCCTCTTCTCTTGCTGTTGCACGGTTGCAACGTGCTTTTGCTCTCCAGTGCCCAGTGTCAAGCTGCAAACTAAGGAGGTGTCAAAAATCTACAGGAGGGCAGCTTAGAAACTGCTTTTATTCCCCATTCCCCACACTTCATTTAGACATCTCTGTCTTTTTGTGCAAGTCAGAGCAACGCAAGAGGTAGAGCCAATGCCCCCCCCAGCAGCCTCTCTTCATCCATCTTCTCAATTGCAGTGGCCATTCCATAATTAATGGGCCTGACATAATTAGTTGTGTTTAAAGTCAGGCTGTAGCTGAGCCTTTCTTCTGACTTGAAAGAACAGGCAGCCATGAACTTACAGGAAATCATTCTGCCAGCAAACAGCTCAGCTGGCTGCAGACTAATCATCTTTTCTTTCCCCTTTGTTAAACACATTCTTGCTCTTGGAAACTGTTCAATAGTTCATTAAACTAATAATCCCATTCAAATCTTGCCTCAGAAATGGATTTGTCAGTGCTGGGCCTTTCAGGAGACGGTCATTTTCAATTGCCTTTACTTTAATGGGTTTAAGGATAGATTAAATCACGGCTTTGGCTGTGATTTATTGCTCCACGGTACTGTTATTTGTAAAAGCATTGTTTGAATAACAGCCTTGTTTATTTTGCATTTATTTCATATTTTTCCCTTTAGAAAAGGAGACTGGGATGGGAACAGAGCCCCAGATAAATGGTTCCAGCAGGAATCCATACAATCTTTCCTCTGCACTGCTGAAGCCTCATTTACCAGTAAGGCATCCACAGGTTCCTAGTGCACAGCCAGTTCCCTCTAGCAAGGAGACCCTGTGCTGGTCACAGGTACCAGACAGCAGTTTCTCACTACAAGCTTTATGACATGAAAAGGCCCATGTGATGCAGCTAAGCTTTGCTGTAGTTTAATTCCAGTTCTACTTCAATTCCTTCCATGCAACCCTCGGAACTAAAGAAAGCCTCAGAACTGAAGCCATTTCAGATGAACCTTTGGATTGAAATTAATCTCTCTATAACAAGAGAAACTTGCACAGAGCAAATGCCAAAGCAAATACATGACACGATGTCGAACTACTCAAACAAAACCACAGATAAACACTTTTAAGAGGTTCAGGTGGGTGTTTGGAGGTGTGGTATCAGAATAGATGGGTCCACAAATCACATAAGCCACCTGCATGCCTCCACTGTAAAAGAACACCAGATATCTATAAGCAACCCTACCTTCCTTCATACTCAAAGCTGCACTAAGAAAACTCACTGTCCGTTCATTTCTCTTGCTGCCTCACTGCTAGTCTGTGAATGAAGCAAACCTTCAACGCTGGCTCCTCTCATTTCCCCCAAAGTGTATCAAACTCTCTTAAATTCCACAGCAGCAAAGAACCCTGATGCCTTAAGGCAGCAAAACCCAGGTCAGGGGAGGTGCTGATCCAAAGCTGCAACTCTCCAGCATTGTTTCAAGCCAGAGCATCAGGACAAGGGACTGGTGCTGTTTGGGGAATCTGGGTCTGTGGCTCTGCAGGAGATGGCTTGCACTGGCTGCCAGACCCATCTACAGCATTGTGGCTGGTGACATCTGTAGCTGCTTTCTACGCCAAGCAGAACATTACTTAGACCATCACTCTTCAATAGGTTTCTCATCTCAAGCGGTGTCGTCTGCCCGTAAAATAGAGATTTTGGAGAGAGATTGCTGAAGGGCTGGAAATCCTGATGCAGAGACTGGAACACAAAGCCTAGCAGACTGTCAGGGCCGCTTGACACAGAGCATGGGAAGCCCCTGGGGCAGAAGCTGCAGCCACGCTGCCTTCTGCCAGCTTCCACTGCGATTCCCTCCCTCGAATCCCTGCTCTCCTAAGGGCCAAGAAACAATGGCTCTTCAGTTGCCTCACATTCGAGCTGCACACATCTCCTCAAGCAGACCCTGCGCTTACCCCAGTGGGGTTTTTGTTTCTTTTCCTACAGCAATTGCTTCAGAGGGCATGAGGGAAGTAGAAGAGAACATGAAGGAGGCAGCAGTGTGGTCCTCAGCTCTCTGCAGGGCACCGGGAGCCAGACACTTCGGGTCCTGCCTCGAACTTACTGTGTGGCCACTAAAGAACTTACACAACCAATAACTGGGTATTGCTTTCCTTCAATGCTGCTCCATGTCTGAGGCTTTAAAGTACAGAAGGGATTTCAGGAGTCATTTCTAACTTGGGAAACTGGGCTTCAGTTTTAAAATGCACTCGGGAGTTGGACCTTTAGAGTCACCAAGAGTCAAAGGGATTGAAGCAGTAAATCAGTGCTTGAAAACAGGATTTGGTCAGCTAAGACACCGAGTGCTGGAAGACCACTGGACACCAGTGACCTCCTTCCTGGTCCCATAGGGAATGGAAAAAGTCATTTCCTTGCTCTGCCCTTCTTTTCTTTCCATGGGGCTGTCTGAGACACCATTACCCATGCACACAACTCCTTCCAATGCTTTCTAACCCCACTACGAGCACAGTAACCACTCACACACAGCCCCAGGCGGCCAGGCTGAGCAAGAATCTCTGGATCTGGTACACTGCCATCCCATCCTTCTCAAGGAAAAGCCTCATCCCACTTAGCCATAAAGGTCTGGGAGGTTTCAGCTGATGGACTCCAAGAGAAGAGCACGGCGCAAGCACTCACAGGTCATACTGGGGGAGACACAGGCTGTCCCTACCCTGCGGGGGAGCTTTGGGTAGCCACATTTGAGAGGAGCAAACCCTCAGGACCCCCCTTGCTCCCGAAGGCAGCGCGGCAGGAGGCAATGGACACGCGCGTTGGGATTGCAGGAGCAGATGCCGCCAGCCCTGCCCCGGCAGCTCAACGGCCGGGCTCCGGGTTGCGGCTCCAGCCCAAGCCCAGCGCTTTGGGCTGTCCGGGCTCCAGCCCATTCAAGAAGCATTCCCCAGCAAGCGCCGGAGCAGTCTGGCGCGGGCCAGGCTTCGCGCGTGTATCACGTTCTGCTCCCATCCTGCCCACTGACACAGGAACACTTTCCAAGAACCGCAGCCAGGAGGACTTAAAATAACCCAGAATCGGCGCCGGGGCCAGGAACCATCTTGAGAGCCTGCACACGCTGCTCGGCTCCAGCACGAGCCTTTCCACTTGAGCCCTGTCTCCCTCCTCAGGTGGGAAACGCTGCTCCTGGGTCCAGCTCCGGTGAGACCACAAGCCACAGCCATGCCGGGCATCAAGGCACCGAGTGTGAGACCTTCCCATTTCAACAGCCATGAGAAAGCAGTTATCGGAGGTGACAACCTCTCGCTACAGCCCAGAGCATTGACTGGAAGCAGAGAGCCGAGGGCAACTCCAGGGTCAAAACCTGGGTTGACAGAATCCCCCCCCAGCCCCAGCCATCACCGCCCCAGACAGGCAGGTTGTGGACGGCTCTTCATAGCCAGAACCTCACTTGAGCCCTGAGGCGCTGCGATCCCCAAAACAAAGCAGCAGAGCTCAGCACCCAGCTCTGCTCATATGGGAGTCAGCCTGGTTGTCCCCTGTGGCATGAGCTCTCCTCCTACCACAGGCCTGCAGAGCAGACTCCTTCCTGAGCTCAAGGAAAGCCAATTCTGTACACGTCTCCAGATGCTGCTTTGTAAAATAGAGAACATGAAACTTACCCTCGTAAAGTGTCTTGGCCTCTTCTTCGCACTCTGTTTGCTGGCTGCCTTTCCTCGTAGCCTGCGAATCTGTCTGTCTGCAAGTCCCCTTCATATTGACCCTGGGCTTGTTCCACATAGAGAACTGCTGTACATCCCAGCATGAACCTGGCCAGCCATAATACCCCCATGATGGCACAGACTCCTCGATTCCCCCGGCCGCCCCGAATGCTTGTTCCAGCTGGAGGGTCCCTGCTGCCTTGGTAGAGGATGGGTTTTGGCAGCAGCCCCCAAGTGCCAAGCTGCCGTCCTGCTGCTCCCTTTCTAGAAGCAAAAACAGAGGAAAGAGAAAGACACAAGAGCTCTTAAGGGCCTTCATAGCTTCAAAATGAACAATCACCCCCAGCAGTCCCTCCCCAGAGTTAATACAGTGGGACCATGCAGTCCCCATCAAGTCTGGCTCCTTGTACCTGCAGCCAACCCGTTCACATCATTCCCTATCACAGCATCACTAAACCTTTCTTTCCCAAAGAGGAAACCAAGAGAAGATCTCCAAGACCCATGGTTCTGCCCTTGCAGAACCTCTATTCTCCTGCCTTTCTGATGGAGAAGTGAAGAGTGACAAAAGCACACCCGCCCTCTGCCTGCCCATGGTGGTGGGTTATGGCACTGAGCTCAGCATAGTGCCTTGGTTCAGAGGAGCAACAGGAGATGCTATGAAGAAGCAAGAGAACTTTGAGAAAGAGCAGATCCTATCTATGGACCACCTTCCCTGGTCCCAGAGCAAGGTTTTACTGCATTGTACCCCAGACAGGCCGTGGCATGGAGATTGGTTGCTGGAATACCTGGTTATTGTGGCTGGCTGAGGGGAGGGATCTGCTTGCAGACCCATGAGAGGGACATGTACACCAAGGAGGTGAAAGGATCATCATGGGCTGCAGTGGGATGGAAGAGCATGACCTGGGGCCAACACATGAAGACACAGTGCATTGAGCTAAGCTTGGTTTCCATGGAGGATGAAGGGCCAGAGGAGGGTTGGGCGCGCTGGAGGGATGCAGAGCTGCTGAGCTGCGACAGGCACTAGAAGCCATGAGGAGGAGGAGGATGCAGGCTTCAAAGCCTCTGTGGAGGGGATGGAGTAGAGCAATAGGGGCAGGAAGGAGACTCCCAACACCTCTTGCTGCGCACACACCTTGGGGAAAGCACAGCACGGTTGAGATGGCCATAACTGGGCAGGGCCCAGACCCAGAGCTTGGCCCTGAATCACTCCAGGGCACGTCCTGAGCCCCCAGAGCCCCTCTGCCCTGAGCAGAACAAGGCCCCTTCCTGGGGGGAAAGGCTTGAGCCCTGCTCCCCTGAGGGCAATTGCATGGCTTCGGGGGGGGGGTCCATGGGGACAAGGAGCCCACAGTGGTCCCTTTAGTTCAGTCCTTACAGCAGCCATGAGAGGCTCTGGGGGGCAAAGGGAAACAGCCCTGGGAAGGGGCACAGACCCTGGCACAACACAGACACCCCCCCCAAATTGTCACACTCCTTGTGACAAGGCAGTGGCTGCTTCGTGCTGCAGGGCTGTATGGGCAGGCTCAGGGTGGGAGCCCGGGGGGGCTGTAAGGAAGCTGGTTAAAAAGGCTCCGTAAAAAGGATTACAGAGGAATGCACCCCACAAACCGGCCCCCTTCCTCCCCAAACCTCCCAGCTCTGCCTGTGCAAATGGGGCTGGGGAGCCCTTCCTTCCATCCTTCCTCCTCAGCAGCAGGAAGCATCTCTCACCTCGAGACCCCCAAGAGTTTGTTCCTTCAGGGAGGAATCCTCACGGGTCGTCCCCCCCCCCCAAAAGAGTGGAAAAGCATCTGGTGCTCCTGTGGAGCTCCGAGCCCGCTCCGGCGGGGAGGGACAGGGCCCCCGAGCCTCCCCTAACTGTCCCCCTTGCTTTCCCACTGCAGCGCTTTCCCGTTCCAGCCCGGCCCCACAGCAGGCAACAGGGAAAAAAAAACAGCCTAGAAAAGGCAGAAAAAGTGCCCGAAAGAGACAAAATAAATAAAGCAATTGTAAGAATATTAAAGATTTCAGAACTAAACCCTCATTGCTCCCGGGGAACCGCGCTGCTCTCGAGGGCAGGCGTTTTTCAAGGTCTAGTGTTTCAATGAGAAAGAGTGGGAAGGGAAAAGGCAGGGCTGGGAGCAAAGGCAGAGACAAAGAAACTGCCCTTCCTGCAGCCCTAAGAGCTCTGCTTGCTTCCCTACACGCGCCTGTCTGCTGAAGGCTGGGATAGGAATATCCCCAGTGAGACAAAAGGGAGAGCTTCCCTCTGCTCCCGAGGTGGGGAACAGATGGAAAAAGGAGGTCATAAAAAGCAGCACGAAGTTGTGCTCTTCAGGACATTCCCAGCCTTTGTGCTGAGGTTTAAACTGCAGAGAGTCCAAGCGCATCCATTTCCTCCCGGAGCAACGAGAAGCGTGACAAATGATCGATACACAGGCACGTACCCCGAGAGCGTTCACACAAGGCTTGCTAAGAGAGTATGGAAAAGCCATTCACACCCCCAAAAGACAGCTTAAAAAAGAAGGCTCGAAAAGGATTTTCAGCTCAAACACCCCCCTGTAAGAAATAGCAAAGAGAATCAATCACTGAATCGGAGCTGAAACTGAGTTTGGAGGGAACCAGGAGAGAAGTTTCCAACCCATGCTTTTGAGTGTGCAAATGAAACCAATCCATTAAAATAACAATGTGCAAATCACAGTTAACACGCAATTAGGCAGGCAAACAATCAGGCAGATAAAGAGAAAGAAATCAGCTCTTAGCTATGCAGCTCCGGATTTAAGTCTGTTTAAATACCTTTACGTCCTGGAACTGGTGATGTGCCCAGAGCTCCTTTGTTTAGTGGAGATCTGGGCAGAAAAGAAGGGACTAAAGCCCTCACTCTTGAAGGAGAGAAGAAAAGGTACAGCCTCATCCAAATTGGACAGGGGGAGGGCCTTGCGCCGGGGAAAGGGGTGCAGGAGGAGTGGGAGTAGCAGAGGACAACCCTACCGCATTCTTCAGCCAAAAGTCTTTCACTTCAAGGAGGGGCTGGGGGAGAGGTTGGGTTTAGCAGGAGCCGTCTGAATGCAGACGTGATTATCACCTAAGCATTCCTCCTTTGGGCCGCTTCATTAGGGAGCGCTGGCAGCTCCAGCTTGTCCCAAATTTCGGCTGGAGCTGCAGGAGGCAGGAGGGCATTAGTAACAGTGACTTCACATCAAAAGGGTTGGGGGAAAATAATTCATTTCCAATTTGGGACTTACATTCTTCTTTTTTTCCCTCCCTTTTTTTTTTTTAGTGGTATGTTAAAAGTAGCAAAAAAAACCCCAACTGATTTCAAGTAAAAGGCACTTTTCTTGCTGATTATTTTCCTATCATTAGTACAACCATAATGAAACAACGAAGGACTTGAAGGATAAGCGACCCAGCTCAAAACCTTCACACTCAAAAGATACCTCAGCTCCAAAGGACAAAATCTCTGCAGCTAAAAACACTTCCTCCCAATACCTATATTTAAAGGAAAAAGAAAAAGTATTTGGTGATAAAAAGTCTAAACTCTATATCTTTATAAAAATACTTTATAAGTATTTGGTGATATAAAGAAAGAACTTTGCCTGAATGGCAGCTCCCAGTCTCATTCCGCTCTTTTCCTCCATGCAAAAATATCCTCCCTCTGCCTCTTGCTTTCGGAATCGTTACCGATGGCTCTGCTTTAAATACTATATAATAAAACACACATGGCCTCCTCCTCCTCCTCCCTGAGCTCCCTCTGCTCTGGGCCACTGCACGCCCACAGCCTTGCCAGGAGGTGGAAGTCCCCCAGCTCACCAGAAGGCTCCTAAAAGCCCAAACCCAGCTGCTTTTCAGGTCAAAGAGGTTCAGAGAGGTCTCTGCACCAAACGGGCTGTGCACACCCCAGCCGGGGAGCCAGGATGCCTCCTCGTTAGCCCACCATCTGGCTCGGAGCTCCGTTACCTCTTTACACCCAGCAGATGAGGGTTCAAATGCAGCTATCGGCTCAATTCCCAGAGGTGCAGAAATTCCAGGGCAAGCCCCAAGCTGACGGGGATCCTGTCATCTCTTCTGCTCCTTTGAAATGTCCTCGCTGCCTTTCTTTGTTCTTTGGGCTCTTCCTCATCAACCCCCTACAAGCTTTATGGAAGTCAGAATGATGCTCAGCCTAATTAGCAGCAAACTTGTGGGGACTGACAGGGAAAAGGCAGAGCTCGTTTGCATGGGCAGCCAATAATGGAGCATTGCAAGGAATGCAGCGCTGTCAACACATCTGCAGAGCTCCACAAGATACAGAAACCAGCTCCCTGGCCTGATCCTGCAATACCCGTTTCAGCTGGAGTAAGTGTGGGCTTTACCTGGTTGAGAATGGCAGGACTGGGAGCAGAGGAGCAATGAGAGCACAACCACAAACTACCTTTTCCTCCCTCTCAAGGGCACAGCAAGCTGGTGACAACTGCTGGGCCAAACAGTTGGCATTGCAGTCCAGTCTAGCTTCATCCTCGCTAACACCTACGTTGTGTTTATCGCATTTATGTGGGCACCACATAGGCAAAAGCATTCGGACACCTGAAAATGTCCACAGGATCTCTTGGATTTGCCCAGAAATCTGTGACTTTTGGCCACCAAATATTGTAAAACCCAGCCCAAAGCAGGTGATATTACACAAAGGGACATTACACAAAGGGACAAGTTGTATTGCTTCTTCTGCAGGTACTAAATCAATCACAGAGCTTCACTTTTGGAAAGCATTTGCAATGCCAGTTAGATTTCATTTGGGTCTAGGTTATCTGGGCTTAGAATAGATGCTATCCCGTGTCTCACCTCTGGCATGATCCTGCTCAGCCCACTTCCTCTGTTAATTCACACATAAATGATCTCAGAGAACACATTTAAGGAACATTTCCTGGGTACATTTGCTCTCCTCTCTCTCTGAGGGCTGCAGTGGGGCACAGCCCTACAAGTGACTGGCACATAAGTGAAATATGCCTCCCCCCTTGCCCTGCCTTCCACCACAGAGGGTTAAGAAGGGGTTTAAACCTCTGTGAACACGATGCTGTTCGCTCCATCCCTGATTTTCTAGAGCAGGGCTTTGCAGCGCAGCTGCATGTGATTAGGGCATAGCAAGCCCCAGGATTCAGGCAGCCCAGCAAGATCTCATTCAAAGTCTCATTCAAGCCTCCAACCGGTTCTTTATTTCCCTGCCATCGAATGCTTGTTGCCGGCCACAGGGAGTTACAAACACTTGTATGTGTTTGTCTAGCTCCCCCATCTGTTTTCCCCCTGGGTGGCTGGGTGGTTTGGCATTGCTTTTGTGCGTGATAACATCCATCCCAATCATTCCTGCCTCTACCTGGTCCCAAGCAGCATGGAGAAGGCAAAGTGAATACCTAAAGCATCTTACCTACCTCTGCTATGGGCATCCAATATAGCTCCTTAGCTCAAGCTAGGGATGGAAGAGGAAGTTGGAAGGAAATTCTTCTTTCTTTCAGGGAACGGCGGGGTGCACATCAGCCCCCTGAGAAACAAGAAGCAGTGGGACAGACACTGCTTCACAGCTCCACAAAACCCCACAAACTAAGAGCCCTGAAGCGTAAGGAGCAGTAGGATGGTTAAATAGCCTACATGCAATTACCCTCAATAAAAAGCAACTGTCCTGCTGCAGGCTTTAGGAGTCAAATGGAGAATCCCTGTCTTAGTATTCCCTGAAAGAAAGAAGTATTTCCTTCCAACTCCCTCTCAATCACACAACAGATCTCTCTGTAGCAGCAATTGCTCCAGGAGAGCAACACCAACCGCTCTTCTAGCTACGGCTGCCTCACTGATAAATGTAAGTGAGAGAAATTCTCTTACTTTGGCCCCTGCAGCTTCCAAATCGTACCCAAAGAAAACTCCAAGAGCCCAAACGGTTTGGAACGCACGTGAGGTGCAGTACATCGAGTATCCCACTAAAAACCCCTGCTTGCCAGCCTCTGCAAATGAGCACATGTGGTTTCATGCCAACCGCAGTGTTTGAGATCGCCGCCTGCAAAGCAGAACGCCTTGCCTTAGTTCACAGGGCTGCCACGAAGATAAACTGCTTGTGAAGTGGTTCAGTTTTAATATGGGATTCACAGTGGGGGAAATGCTCCTAGTTAATTATTGCTATTAATGATGTGCTTACAATAGAGCTGTACAAGGAACTGATATTTTTTGCTGCGCTGGACGCGCTGAAAAATAAAGAGCAAGGAAGACTCGTTCTGGGGTGATGTGATGAGCATTTTAGCTTGACATGAACATATAATTTGACTTTAAACAACGAGCTTTTGGGTTTGGAGGGGGCTTTAATTCATCTTAAATGCTGATCTTTGTTCAAGCTCCTGAAATGTTGTTTTGAGAGGAAAAAGACAGCACGTCGTTTTACCTTTAGTGAAAGGCAAGATTCGCCCGTCATGGATTTCCTGTCAAAAGCATTTGACAAACTGGGTAGAGATTTACAAGTTTTTCACAGGATGAGGCCAGGAATTCCTGCCCTGTCTCCTGTGTGCCTGGACTGAACAGTGGGAATAAATAATGGATCTGATCATGATCCAGGTAGGGAAAAAGATGCCATCACTTCACTTTGATGCACTTGCATGTGGCAACCCTATAGGAGAATAGTCTGCAATATTCATTAATTAACATCATTATAATGATGCAAATGCATGGGGAGAGGGTTTGAAGCTGCTTAGGAAGCTAACTTCAACGTTTGCTTCTCAATGCTTGGCTCTTCCAGGCTGTGCATGGCATCAGGACCTTATGAATACACCGTGATGGGAATCTGGCACATCAGCTCTGTTACACGTTATTACACCTCTCTCTTGTGTTCCTGTACTGAAGTGCAGCAGGCGATGTCTTCAGTCCTATCAGTGACTGACAAACCCCTAGAGCAAAGCTGAGTGAAAGTAGCTTCAGCTTTTCCATGTCTGACTTCATTGAGTGTAATGTAAAAAATGCACTTGCTAAAATTAGCCCCTGTTGCTTCTTGCAAGATGACACAATTGGGCTCAGGACAGCAACAGCTCTCAATCGTGATGTCATCTGAAGAAAAGAAATCAAGATCAGGCTCTTGTGCTGAGAACTGAGGTCAGGGAATGTGGGATTTTGCTGCTGCTCCAAGCTCCCCACAAGGCTGTGTCCTGGCAAGCCCAGGGCTTCTCGCTTTAGCTTTGAAACAGAGAAATGAAGAGATCTGATTTAAAGGGAATGGTGTGGATGGTCTGAGGAGGATGCACAGCGTGGCTGACCTGAGAGCCTTACGGTGCTGGGGTGAGGGATGCTGCCAGAGGGCAGAGAGGTGGTCACTGGGACCAGCTACATGGATGACGGTGATGGAGAAGGATCCTAGGAAGCCAGGAAGCTGTGGGTACGGGCTCCTCCTCGGTAGGGAGCTCCTGGATGGAGCTGTGACCCCATGGGTTGCCCCCATAGGCCCAGCACAACCTGCAGATCATCCCTTCCTCCTGCAGCCACTCCAGCGTGTGGCCAGAGTCCTGTCCCCAGGGTGCTTTAGAACACTGCTCCCGGGTGTTCTACAGCATCCCCTGGGTTTTGTGAGATGAAAACAGAGCCCAAGAGACAAGTCCCATCTTCCTTCAGGGACGATCACCCCATCTCTCTGTACTTCAGCTTCTACCCCCCTGCAATGGGGGCCTGATGCCGTCTTCCTTTGAAAGGTTTCTGCAGTGAATAGGAGTCAAGAACAGACGCCGGGAATTTCCAGAAACTTCTCATCAGATTTCATAACATATCTGAGATCAAAAGTGGAACCTGTCAGCGCCACAGGAAGCATTTAAAGGCAGTCACGAACAAACTCAGACAAAGGTTTCCTCAGGGAAATGCTTCCACATTAACTGTTTCACTTGCTTTCCAGTTTCGCACACAGCCTAGCATGATCAACAGGGTTTTAACATCAAACCAGACTGGTTTAGCATCTTATCTGACACCCTAAATAAAGCAGCCCCGATCAGTCTTGCTGCCTCACCTTTTGCCAGTCTGATCACTTTTGTTTCATGGAATCACAGAGTGGTTTGGGTTGGAAGGGACCTTAAAGCTCCTGCAGCTCCAACCCCTGCCATGGGCAGGGACCCGTTCCACTGGAGCAGCTTGCTCCAAGCCCCTGTGTCCAGCCTGGCCTTGAGCACTGCCAGGGATGGGGCAGCCACATCTTCACCTGAATTCAGTGTGGATTAACCTGGCTGAGAGTCCCAGGTTACCCACCCTGAGACCTCAGGCTTCAGGCAGGGCCGTTTAGACAGGACCGGCTCAGATCCAGATCCCGATGGTTTTCCCTCTGGAAGATCTGCATTGACCTCAGGGTGGAGGGCAAGGAGCCAATGGAGATGATCAGGTCTTTCCAGAAACATCCCCTCACTCCACACACACATCTGAGGCACTGGGATGCGGACGGAACCACACAGACCCATCCGCTTCGCCACACAGCAAGGATGGACCCCGAGGTACCACTCCTGATAAGCTGCTCTCAGTGTCCCGCTCAGGCCGAGGCTCCCTCCTGTGTGTGAGCTTTGCAGTCTTAGAGCCTGTGACCACGGTTGCAACATTCCTTTTGTTTTCTAGGAATTCGACTCCACCAAGGAGGGAAACCACAGGGAAATTGTTTCAGTGTGCGCTCGGGATAGGGAGCGCAGGGATGGGGCCGAGGCGTGATGTCTAACCCCCAGCTCCACGGCCAAGATGCTTAAAACAACACAGGTTTATTTCAACCTAAGGAAAGGAACGTTCTTCCTTCTCTTTAGCTTGGCAGGCAGCGGCGGGCGGGCTGAGCCCAGGCAAGTGCAGATCAAAGCCAGGCCAGGCTGCTGCGAGAACTCAAGCCCTGGACATTTATTAAGCTTTGATTCATAAAAAGCCGCGCAGTGAGTGCAGTGGGATTGCACTGTGGAACTTCTGACAGGGGAGCTGCCTTCCTTAGCAGGAAAATTGCCTCTTTCTCCCGCCAGCAGTAAGGTGATCCCTCCTTTTCCTGTGACATTCCAACCAGGGATACAAACACCTCTTCTTGTTGCCCTCAGGTGGGCTGGATGGAGCCTGCATCCAGCCCTTGCTTGAGGTGGTGGGAGTCTCGCAGCCGTGGCGTGGTCATCGCCAGGCAGATGTGAAGTCTCCCCTCCACAGCCCCAAAGAGGCCCCCGGTACCCTCATTTCCCTTGGCTGAATGCAAAGTCCCCCATTTTCAAACCTTCTTTTTCATCTGTAGCTCTTTTCTCCCCTTTGTGCAATCTGCAGCACAGAAGTTTAACTTGGCAACGGTGTTGGAACAGATGGAGAACACTGGACCAACTCCCCAGATCCCAGGAACTTCTGCTCAATGCTGCATGCAGGATTTCCAGCCACTTACTGCTTGCATCTGCCAAGGCAAAGCCTAGAAACAGTTTTCAGATAGAGAAGTTGGAATTTGCTTTAGGACATCAGAAACGCACAAGTCACCACATGAGCGTATTCCCCAGTGGAAGATCCAAAGTCCTCAGATTCCATGGGAACTAATTTCTAAGTGAAAACAAGAGGAGAACTTTAGGGTTAAGCCTAGAACCATAGAATCCAGCCTGGTTTGGGTTGAAGGGACCTTAAAGCTCCTCCAGCTCCAACCCCTGCCACTGGAGCAGCTTGCTCCAAGCCCCTGTGTCCAACCTGCCCTTGAGCACTGCCAGGGATGGGGCAGCCACAGCTTCTCTGGGCACCCTGTGCCAGCACCTCAGCACCCTCCCAGGGAAGAGCTTCTGCCTAAGAGCTCAGCTCAGTCTCCCCTCTGGCAGCTTCAAGCCATTCCCCTTGGCCTGTCCCTACAGGCCTTGGCCAAAGCCCCTCTCAAGCTTTCTTATTGGCCCCTTTAGGTACTGGAAGACTGCTATGATATAATATCCCTTCCTACAAGTCACTTGGTACAAGTATCAGTGTGGTTAAACCCAGAGCCAGCTTATCTCAAAGACAAAGATCAGGCAGAGCCTTAAGAGCACATCCACCCGCTCCCAAGCCCAGCTGTGAGCAGAGCCCAGGTTGGGTCATTCCTCAGGGGAGAGAACATCCCTCTTTTTCCTCTCAGTGCAAACGGATGAGTGAAAAACATGTTGGTGCTCATGAAGGCTGTGCACAATCCAAGGCCAGAGCAGTCAGTTGACATAAGGAGACAGGGCAAAGGAATGATCCCACAGGGACTGGAGAGGTTCAGGAGGGGAGCAGAGGGCAAAAGCTCCCTCTTTTCCATCGTAAGGTGGTTACTGGTCTCTTTACAACGTGCAGTAAAGGACAGGCTGGTTAAAATTACAACAAGCTCAACTCCATAAGGTTTACAGAGAGCTCTGGAATGGTGATGGGTAGAAGTCTCCCGTGTAAAGCAGATTTTTCTAACAGGAATGTTGTTTGAAGGTCTGGAATCATCTCCAGATTCTTCCAGTCAAAACAAAGCAGCACGTATAATAAGTGGCAAGTGAGAAGTTCAAGATTTGGTATTTCTTAGCCTTCTTTTTACTTTCACACCAAAAAATTTGCAGGGGACCAGATGGGATACATCGGAAGGTGCTGATGGCGCCGGCCAAAGTCATCGTGAGGCTGCTCTCCATCATCTTTGAAAGACCAACCACATCCTGGGCTGCATCAGGCAGAGTGCAGCCAGCAGGTCACAGGCAGTGATTGTTCCTCACTGTTCGGCACTTGGGAGACCACATCTGGACACTGTCTCCAGTTCCTGCCTCCCCAGTACAAGGAAGACACTGGCGAACTGGAGGATGTCCAGCAGGCGCCACTGAGATGGACAGGGCTTGGAGTGCGTGGTGTGTGAGGAGAGGCTGTGGAAAATGAGTTTGTTTAGTGAGACGGCAAAGGGAGGAGGATCTTGGTACTGTCTGCACCCACCTAACAAGAGGGTACAGAGAAGACGGACACAGGTTTGCCTAGAGGTGTGCAATGAAAGGCCAAGATGCAATGGACACCAGCTGGAGAGAGGGAAATTCCACTTAGATTTAAAACCTTTCTTGCACAAAACTGGTCAAACCCTGTGAAGAGGCACAGAGGGATGATGGAGTCTCCATTCCTGTGGTAACTCCCACTCGACATGGGCTGGAGGTGTGCTCAAATCGGACTCGCTTTGGGCAGGGGAACATCTCTGGAGGTCCCTTCCAACCTGCACAAGGCCATGGTTTTAAGATTAAAATGACAGCTCCGTCTCAAAGTTTGCCTTGTTTAGGGTTGATAAAATACGATGTGAGGCCAAATGCACAATTTCATTTTAGGTCAAAGGACAGATTTCAGGTGGACCGAACTTACCTCCTTATGGATTGCAGAAAGGCAAATGAAAGCGTCCCATTCCCTAAAGGTGAAAGCAGCTGGGGCAGTTACCTATTTATTTGGAGAATAAAAGCTGTCCTGCGTATAATTTTCCTCTTTTTACATATGGAAAAGACCTGTGAGGTCACCTCTTGTGTTCTCTGCCAATGCATGATGTTCTATTTCATTTTGTTTTCCTTGCTCAGTAGACAAAACAACTCAGGTTAGTTGGGAGCACTGAGCTTTGGTTTAGTTCTTCGGAACATGCCTACGTTTGGCACTGCCCCGTTCAAATGATTGAGTGGTTCCTCAGGACTCCCGAACACAGGAGCAGAGCATGAACCATGTGATGTGAACGATGAAGAGGAGGCTCAGGGGGGACCTTCTTGCTCTCTACAACTACCAAGGCCAGGTTGGATGGGGCTCGGAGCAAGCTGCTCTAGTGGAAGATGTCCAGTTGGAACTGGATGAGATTCAAGGTCTCTTCCAACCCAAACCAGGCTGGGACTCTATGATACACCAGGCAGCTCGACTGAGGCAGCATGCAGTGCTTCACATGGCTGCATTGCCCTGGATGGAACCTCTTTAATTCTTCTCCAGTGATATGTCATCTGTAATATGTCCCTTGGCTTGTGCTGTTCAAAGGAGGCCCACAGATTTTGATTTGCCTGTGCAGAATCAGTTGGTAAATGCAAACTTACCTCAGGTTTCATTCTGCCCAGGCATTCTTCACTTCTTGTCCTAGGTTTTGCCTCCACAGAAGGTGCTGCGCAGAACTGCATCTGTATTGTGAACATTGCCAGACCACACAGGCAACTCTGGAGCTGGAACAGTACAGCGTGTGCTGGAACACTCTAACCGTCCCACAACTGCAGCCCAGTGCCACGGACAACAAACCAGCCCAAGCAGCAAACCCAGCCCTGTGTCCCTGCAGGAACCTGCAATACTTGGAATGCTTGAGGAAAGCCCAGTTCTGCCACCGTGAAGTCAGGTTATACCAAAAGCAGGGGAAAGAAGCTCCACTCCAATTAGTATAAGGAGGACAGTTCTCCTGCCCTGAAAACCAGCATCACATCATGGGTCATGTCCAGATCTTTAAACTCTCTTCCTGCTCCAGGACAAGGCAGTGACATCTAAACTGGATCTTGACCTCACTCATCCCCTGAACTGGCTGGAAGACTCTTCATTGCCTTGCTCCAAATCTGGGTACTAGCACTTTATCAGCTTGGACTATCCCAGAGCGATGCCAGCCCCATGCAAGGGTCTGTTTGGTTCCTGCTCCGACCCTGTTGTCTAACAACACAAAATAGGTTTGGAATTCATTCCTGAAAACCACCGAAAGGCCAAAAGTGATGAGAAGACACCTGTGTCCACCAGGCACTCAGTTACAGCGGCCATGTGCAACAGCTAAGAGCACAAGGATGCAAGATCCCTGTCCTCAGTCATGCGCAGCCTTCAGCATCCTCACAAGGAACGCGCACAGCAGAGGTCTTTGTGTCTCGGGCTGTCTGGCAGAAGACCTTTCTGTGTGTCTTGGGACTTGCATCATTATTCTGTCGTCCTGCAAACATTATTAATATTTCAAGGTCTGGGGAAACAGATTTTCCCTTTTATTCTTTTGGCTCATGAACAGATTCTGCTTGTCAGGGTCGTGTGTGAGTCACCAGCACCCTCTGGTATGAGTTAGTCTATCAGCTGATGTCATTGTTTGGCCATAGTAACCTGAATGTCTTTAGTCCATCGCCTGCAGGGTCTCTTTTCCAGTTCAGTGTAATGACAGAATAAACCAAGAGCCAGCAGCAAATCTGTTTCCTTTTAACATACATAGATCCGAGCTAATAGTTTAGCTCTTACTTCTTTGCCTTCCCTGGGAGGTGCAAAACACCCTCTTTCGTCTCGGCTCTCTCCGCATGGCTCCAGCTGTGAACTAAGAGCAGAAGCAAAGTTTCCTCAGTGCCAGCACCTCCATGACTCAGTCACTTGAAAAGGCAGCTCAGGGCTGACGGCTGACACGGCGCAGGCGGTGGACGTTGGCCCCAGAGGGCTGAGGTGGAGGCACCGGGAGCTCTGCCAGGAAAGGTGCTGCCGTGGGCTCACACCACTTCCGTGGCTCTTTCTGTTTGGTGCGTGGTCAAGGCTTCCACTGAGCTGGGGAATGAAAAGCCTGAAGGAACAGACTGACAATCAAACTTGACTGCCTGAAGAACACGTGTGTATGGCCTGTGATGCTCCCCATGCTCTCTGTGATAAAAAAGCTAGGAGAGAAACTTAATGACACGTTAAAGAGTGGTGGTTCAGCTCCTATCGGTGAATACAATTGAAGCTTGCTGGACTAGGAAGGCTTCATTCAGAGTTTGGTTCAAGGATAGTGTGGAGGTACCAGGGGAAACAGCAATGGGGCGAACACCACATGAATGGCATCGGTCGGGTGTGTGTGCAACAGGTTAGGAGCTGTTTAAGACAGTTATCGATAGGGATCATGAGTGTGCAGTAACAGTTCTGGCTCTGTGATCTGTCAGGCTTCCATCAGAGGCACAGGGAGAAAACGTAAAAGTACTGGCGGGGACATCTGCAGGCCCCAAACTGGACAAGCTTTCAACAAGGATAAGGACAAGGCCATCAAAGGGAGCGAGCTGAGCCACAGCGGCTGTAAAACACAGCTCCAAAGCTGATCAAAGGCCTGGAGAAGGTCCCTGGCCACAGGGCTGGCACGGCTGATCCTGGCTTATCAAACAGGAGGAAGTCTGAGGGATGAACTGATTGCCAGGCATGGATATCACTGGGGGAAGGCGGAATGTGGGATAGGAAAGAGCTCTTTCCCACTGGGGAAAACACAGAATCAGCTGGATGCCAAAGCCAGAGGATGAAAATTAGAACTAAGGAAAGCACTTCTAACACCAGGGATTTGGCAGTGCAACTGGCTGCCAAGGAATGATGGGCTCCCCTGTTCCCCAGTGCCTCCGATCAAGTCTGGATGCCTTGCAGGAGGAAATGCTCTGGTCAAACTGAGTGAATTAGCTCAGTACCAGGATAAATGGGTGAAATTCAGTAATCTCCGATATGTATGAGGTCACTCGAGATGGTCCCATGTCCCTTCTGGCCTCTGGCTCTGTGAAACTGTATCACCATGCAGATGTCATTACACCAGCTCACTCAGTGTGTGACGAATTCCTGGTCCTTCCCCAGGCTGCTCATCCCTATAAAAATGACAACTGGGGTATTCACAGTTTCAACTAAAAAGATCTGAAAACCCTTTTTCCCAGGGTTTCCTCCTCTGAACCTATTTCTCTGGGAGTTCCTGACTTTCCTGGTGTGCCTGTATTTTTAATATAAGACTAGGACCAGACTCCCCAAAGCTTCTCTTCTATCTACAACACCCCAGCTCGGGCCAGTGAGTGTCCTGCAGGTGCAGTGGAGCCCATCAGTGCTTGGGAGCAAGAAGCTAAGGGCAGATTACCAGCAAGTTACCCACAAACACTGGTGGCCACATCTTGTGCTGATGCCCCAATAGCTTCAGACAGACTGGAGGTCTCTGTCGAAGGCTGCTCTTCTTTGCTTGCCCTGCTGAAGAGTCCGCAGTGAGCACCACTGTCTATCCAAGGGTCAGCCTCCCCGTTTAAGAAACAATATCCCATGTGTGTGCAGTTCAGCACAGAGCTCGGAGATGTTTCCAAAGCTGCCACCTACGTGGTCCATCACCCGTGACCTCAACAGAAGGCTGAAGTCTGAACCTCCCTGATGCAGCTTCGAGCCATTCCCAGGCGTCCCGTCCCTGGATCCCAGGGAGAAGAGCTCAGCATTTCACATCTCCTCCTCAGGATCAACAAGATCTCGGCTCTCTTTTCTCCACAGAATACATATCCAGAATTCTCCTTCTCAGAGGACATCCCTTCCAGCCCTGTCACCAGTTGTGTTGCCCTCCTCTGGATGGCTAAGGGGTGGTGGAGACCCCAGAGACCTGCTGACTTCCCAGTGCTTGCAGCAGAAGGTGAGGGTGATGTGTTTAAGCCATAAATGTGGCCCAAGCCATCCCCCCGCCTCCCTAGACAGGTTTGCTCCAGATTCACACGAGCCTTCAGGGACATCTCAGAGCCTGAATTCACACTTTCTGCAATGAGTCAGAGGATAATTTCCTCCTCTTTTTTCACCCTGGAATCTCGTCTTTCCCCATGTCCTTTCAGCCCCATCTCTCCCGTTTCCTTGGCTCTTTCTGCAGGGACACAAGCAAGGCCATCCTGCAGGAAGTTTGTGTCTTTCCTGCAGCTGCATATCACCCAGGGTGTGCAGGGTTTCCTGGTCCCACTCACTGGAGACATGAGTTCATTCAGGCTCCCTCCAGCTAATCACTAACAGGCATGGAAAAAACCCCTCACACACCAGAGGAGAACATAAACATCACTGTGATGTGCACAGGCTTATGAAGACAGGGCTATGTGAAACACATGGTTCCATTTTAAAAAATACTCTTACATTTCCAGAGCCTCTTTTTTTTTTTTTTTCCTATTTTTTTGGCTTTTTTTTCCCCCTATTTTTTGGCCTTTTTTCTGGCTGCTTTCTGGGCTGTGAATAGCAGGGCTTGTTTTGTTGTGATTGTTGTGTTTTACGAGGACAATACCACGGCCATAGCTGCAGACATCAGATATGTCGGTGGGGAAGATAAGCTTCCTGCAAGAGCTCTTGGCTCCTGCCCAGCTCTCCATTAACTCCTTCTGGGATTGCTCCAGGTCTGAGAGCCAGGGCTGAGCAACAATGGAGTGGTCAAGAAGCCCCATATGCTCCGAAATATTTTATCTAATCTTCCTTCTTAAACACTTTCAGCCCCTACAGTTGGATTCTTCAAAGTCCTTCTTTGTGCTCACAAGCCATTTCCTGACAGCCTTGGGTGTGCAGGGAAGAAAGAGGCTTCTCTGCCTGGCTGAGACAGAAGGCAGTGAATGTGGGGAGCGTAACAGGCAGTGCAGCTCCGAGGGCTCTGTGAGCACCTAGAATCAACTAGGCTGGAAAAGGCCGCTCAGGTCATCAAGTCCAATGAGCCTGAGCCATCAAGTCTGCCTCCTTCAATGATCAATTGTGTGGATGGGTGAAAGCGATGGGGAGAAGAGAAGCTTTTCTCCTTACACACATACCTGCAGCTCCATTAACACCCTCTGCAGCTACAGGGGTGAAGTTTGGAAGGGCAAACTGACACTAGGCAGGGCCAGATGTGTCGGATGGATGCAACCTGCCCAAGCTTCCTCACGGGGGACGTGGTGTCTCCAGGTGTGACAGTGGTTCTGCTCTCTTGTCCAACACATCCCTCCTCCCACTGCAGGCATGGGCTAGGAGGAGGTTCCTCTGAGTCCACTCCTGGATCCCTCGAGGCAATGATGGAAAGGGAAGATGACCAGAGGCCAGCTCGGTGAGCTCGGATGAGAACTAAGCCCCCAGCAGGGCAGCGAGAGCCAGCCCTGCTTGGTCTGTCCCAGTAAAACCTGATCACAAGGTCCACGGCGCTCAGCCCCTTCTCCAGAGAGGTGACACGGCTCATAGCTGCCTCTGTCACAGAGCCCCGGCACTCCATCTTCGGGTCATTGTCAGGATGGGAACTCCAGAGGACACAGATCCTGGGGGGGGGGTGGGGGATGGAACTCAGCACACTGATGTCCAGGATGGCTGTTTGGGTACAGAGTCCTGGGACTGGCCCGTTCCTCCTCCTCCCATGGGTCTGACCATTCTGGTTGCCAACCTTCTCATCACGGCAGCGTTGTTTCCACTTCAAAAGCACCCCCAGACACAACCCAGCCTGCATGGGCCCTGCTCTACAGCAGAGTGTAAACAGGCAGACCCCCTTCCAGGCAGGGCCAGGAGGCCACTTTGGGAAGACATCCCAGGAATCCGGCCCGAGGGCTAAAGCAACCCTGGCTTGGAGGGGTGGAACCCCAGGAAAGTCACGTTCTCTGAAATGCTTTATTCATTCTTGTTGCTTTTAACACTGGGGCAGGAAAAATTGTCTTGTTGCATTGAGATGAGATGAGGGTTTGCCCATAAAGACCCAAAGGAGAGCACGGTTATACTTAGTGGGACAGCAGCTTCACAGAGGTAAAAAAGCAATCAGATAGAAGAGGGCATGTGCAGGGTGCAGAGAGCCTCTCATAAGCCTGATTGCAGATTCCTCCATCTCCCTCCTTGCCATTGCTGCCTTAACCTCCTACTTGGAGGCTGCTTGGGATTCCAGCTGCTTGGTGAAGTGAATGAGCATGGGCATTCAGCAGAAAGGAAGGAGTAAAATGCAAGCTAACTAATCCAATTCAAGTTAACCAGATCTAATCCCATTGCATCGGGACCGTCTGAATCGGCTCAGCCAGGGGGCTGTGGAGGGTCCTGGGTTACTTCTTCATAGGAATCAAATTGGGCAAAAAGTAACTGCAACAGCAGGATTTTAATCTTTCCCAGTGGGTGGATGAAACCTGGAATAAGACAGAGAGAATATCCAGGTGCCTTCCTGGAGACTTCTACACTCTGCCATTCCACTGCAAGCATCTCTGCAAGACCTTTCACCCCCTCTCCTGCATCCTGTTTCAGTCCTGTTACACTGTCTTGTTTGTAAGTAGGGAAATGAATCTGCTGTAATTGCTTATGTTTTGCCCATCCTTACAAAGAAGTGCCCTGGAACAAGCTCCAAATGCTCAGCACTGATCTTAGAGCATCTGTGCCCAAGTAAAAGGCAAAGAAATCCCTCAATAATACTCCTAAGCTGTAGGAGCTAGAAAAGGACTCGGGTCCCATCCCAGCTCTGCTGACTCCTTTGCTATTGTACTGTGCTGCATCACCCCTAGGCTGGGATATACAACTCCTCTCCTACTACACTCCTTCTACAACTGAGGCCCATGCTCTCCCCCTTCTCCCTCCCCTCCCATGTTGGACAGTGCCGTGTTTATTTTGGTGTTAACTAAGAAAGCCTCTTTTCTGCTGGCTGCTTGCTTGAATGAGACAGAAAGAGATGAAGAGAGGAGAGCACCCGGGTTAAAGAGGGGGCAGTGGGGCTCCTAGCCCTAAACATCACCCAGACATCACGGGCTGCTGTGCCCCCCCGGCGTCTTGGGAGATCTGGGGCGATCTCAAGGGGAAATCAGGCTTCTCCAGCTTTCACCCAAAGCAGTAGGATTCTGCCCACTTCCTAGAACATTCCTGGAACTGAGCATTGCAGAGGTGCAGCTCTCCAAAGCCGTCACGTTCCATGTGGAAAGCTGCCACGGCGCTGAGCTCAGGCTGCGCTCCACTCAGAGCCCAGGGCTGCTGCTTCCAAGCTCTTGGCACCTTCCCCGCTCCACTCGTTTGAATCTGCTGGAGTCAGCCGAAGCTCCTCTCCCTCAGTGCCGGGGAGGAAACACCGAACTCCTGCTCTCTTTATTCCACTGGGCCACTGCAACACGGAAAACCAGCTGCAAGGGGTGCGCAGCGCTGTGAAGCTCAGGGGGAGAGGGGCCGGTTGTGGGCTCAAGCCACAAGTAGTGCCACCGCTGCACAAGCTCTGCAGAGGTGCACACCGTGCCCGGGTGCTCCTGATCCCTCCCGACTTCAGGTTCAGACAGCCCCGTCTGTCATCGGGCGCAAGAGGAGACCGCGCACACTGGGAATTGTGACAGATGTAAATCTCAGCCTGACCCGAGGAGATGGGCTCTGCTCTTCAGCTGCTCCATCAAACGGGCTTGTGGATACGCAAGTGGTAGGGAACGGGCAGATAGGAAATGGGTTCTGCGCCAGGCTGGGCTGCAGAAGGGCTCGTTGCATGTATCCAGTGTTAAAAGCCACTGAAGAAATACTCCAGGGTCAACCTGTCACTTCCTTTGCCACTTCCGCATCCCTTGTATCACTGCACTGGATTCCAGCTTCCCTGGCAAGCGGTTCACGCTCAGCCACAGCACGGTCTCCTTGCCTTTCCTCAAGCAGCTGATGGGAAAGTTCCAGCTCTGGCCCTAGGTACTGCTGCCAGCCCTGCCTCTAAGGCAGCAAGAAGATGTACTTCTGCCTCTTATTACTGCCTCTAAGCCAGTGATAACAGAAGCACAGCCCTGGGCAGGAGCAGAGCATGCAACATAACCTGACAAGCGCAGCTACCCTTCGAGCAAAGGAGGCTTTAGAAGAACGTGGAGGAATAGGGGCCCATGAAAACCACCCTGAGGAAGCAGTTTAATTGCCTTCATTCACAGAGTAAAAGCTTAGAAGAGACAAAACACACTGGGGTTCATATCTCTACACTTTACTAGAGTGTTTGATATGGTCCATAGCCTCAGAGGGAAACCAGAGACCTATCGAGCTACTGTAAGATGGATGCTGAAGAAATGAAGAGTGAACACAGAGCAGTTGTGAACGGGTCAGTGTGGTGCCAGGAGAGGGAGTGGGGACAATCAGCCTGCTGGAGGGATCAGAGGCTCTCCAGAGTTTCAGGTTTATGTGTGATAGAACAAGCAAAATCCAGGTGGGTTTAGTGCCTGCCTTGGAAGTGCCCCAGGAATCTCTGGTTTCCTGCAGGCTGCAGACCAAACAAACCACTCGCAGGGTATTTAGCCTCTGCCTTCAGGCAGAACCAAGCAGCAAGGGAGCTTGAATTGGCAGAGGGTTTCCACAGCCCAAGAAGCTGCATTTCAGCTCAAAGCTTAGCCCACCTTTGGGGCTATTCATTCCGATGGGGATTCTCTATTCCTGCTGACAGACTCAGTGAGTCCCTAGAAGGAAGGGCTGGAATCAGACTCAGACTGACCCGTGGAGGCGGCACTAAGAGCACAAGAAAAACACAACCTCCCCCTGCATCCAGTTCATGCCAGAGAAATGGATGATGCTGGAGTCCAGGAAAACCGGGTAAGTCATGCCCCCTGACCAGGAATACCCCTAGGAAAATGAAATGTGGAATCTTCCTCCTATAGAAGGAGCAGCCGTGAGCACTGCTTGGCTCTTCATTTACCCTGGCATCTCTAAAACACCGAATGTGTTAGAGTTTGCACTTCTAATCTCTGAACAGGACTGGTATTTGAAGTGGTATGATTTGGGGAACGGGGACAAGATTGTCTCTGTCAGGCTGGATTTCACTTGGTTATTCTGTGACTGTGGCCCTTCTAACATCCCAGGTTCTGAGGTCAGCTGGCTCACAACACAGTGAGCAGGCGCTGGCTTTGCTCTCAAGCTGATGGTCCCTGCAGCTCCCCATGTTACGTTTTCCTTAAGAGAAGCCACTCTTCCAAACCTCTCCTGCCTGTGATCCGAGCTGTGCACATCTGCACATCCCAAAGGTATTTGAGCCCCGTCACATTGCACATCTGCAAATGCACTCTGTCTGGCACTGTCAGCCACAGCACGACCCATCTGCTATTGGCTTTGAGGTTTGGTGTCGCACCCCATGAGACTGGTGTTACCCATCATGTAAACCAGAGTGCTGTCCACCCTTCTGAATTCTTGATGTCCACTGGAGAGTTTCCTTTGCATCACCTCTAATGGCTTCATTAAACACAGAGTCATAGAGGGGTTAGGGTTGGAAAGGACCTTAAGATCACCCTCCAGCAGTCACCGTGTCTAAGGTTCAAGCCATCACTTCCATTTCCTGCCATCATCCGTTAGAGTCTCCAGGCTGCAGCTCTGGCCACTCTTCCATCCATTGCCTCTCCTGACCTCGAGCACTGCTCTATGCTGTTTCTAATTGAGCGGAGTTGTGTTTAATTCAGCGGTCTCTCAGTTCCTGCCAGGGCTGCTGCAGTCAGTACCCAGGCTACAGCTCATCTTCATCACGTTACACGGGTCGCTTCACCCCCTAACGACCTGTTTCCAGCCAGAAAGCATCCACCCAGCTCCAAGCCAGCTGCAGGGGGGGGAGAGGCTGCAGGGTACCTTGTCCAGCCAGGCCTACGTGATGAGGAAACGGTGCTCCCAAGAGGCTCGCCTGAGACACACCTTCAGGAATGTATGAGCAAGGCTCAGTCATGGTGCATTATCCACCTTAGCAAAGGGCTCACGAAGGACATTCTTGGCTCACACTTAAGGCACTTTTCCAAAGCCTTTGTCACTGGCACTCCCATCAGCACATATTCAGAGTGGAAAATCTGCCCAACGCATAAACCACCGCTGCATCCCCTCTCTGTGCTGCTTGTTCTGTTGTTCTGCTTTGGTCTAACCCTTAAATAACCTCCTGCAGTGAGAGAAGCTTTTATTCAGCTTCTCCTACACATGGAGACCCCCCCCTGGGATGCAGCTCTTTCAGGAGGGATAACTCACACTGGACAAACTTGTCTGGGAAAGAAAGGAAAAGCTCGACCAGGAAACTCGGAGAGGCAATTGCAACCCACACACAGGTGGGGACGCACTCTGAACCTGGCTGGGGCGAGATGAAGCCATTCGGGGAGCAGCACCGGCCCTTCCCTTGGTGTCTTCAGTGAAAGCACAATTTTGTTGGAACCTAGTAAAAAGAAGGAGGGGGGGGGAACCCAAAACCAACCCAAAAAGAGCTGAAAACCCAAGAGTCACAGGGACACAAAAATGAGCACACTGAAATCCAAGATCCTCCTATTGAGAGTGACTAGATGCCCCAGAGAAGGGGCAATGAGGGGCATGGAATGGGATGTCTCCTCAGTGCCTCACCCACTATAGCTCTAGAAAGAGTTAACTCCTCGCCCACTATAGCTCTAGAAAGAATTAAAACCATTCCTGACGCTTGGAATCTGTAGGTTACACTATTTCCTTAGCGAAATGAGAAACAGCCACATCCCATGCCCCAGTCATGTTTTCAGAGCAGTCACCTCGGAATTCACTAACAGATGCCATCAAAAACTGCTCAGAAACTCTTCTCCAAGGTCTCTGCTAAGGGATGGTTACTAACGGTGAAGAGGAACTCAACACAAATTCATCACGGGCACCACTCCGAATCCAACCAGATCCCCACTCACATATAGAAGGGTGCAGCAGCTTGTAACCACAAAGAACCACCCCATCTCCAGACACTCTAAACTAAGGAGATTGAACGATGCCTCGTGCAGGTCCCCACTGCAAGAAACACGTCTGGTTCCTATGCAGTGGGAGATATCCTCCAGTCTGATGGGCTTTGGAAGATGAGAAGGGTAATAGAAGACATTTGCAGTTTGGGATTTTCCTGAAACTTCACAGTTTAGTTCCACAAAGCCCAAAAGGAAGGGGTTGGATGGAAGTATGAATGTGTGCTGCATGCAAGACAATTGGGCTGAGTAAAGAGCACGAAGGAAGCACAGAAAAGCAGGAATAACTGCCGTATCCCTTATCAGCCGGGCAACACTGCGTAGTCTGGACCTTTCTGGCACAGCCATCAGCTTTGTCCAAGGTTTCTGCACAACGAGAGCTGAGCTCAACTGTCCCCCATGTCTTGGAAATGGGAAGAGTTCATGAAACATGAAGTGAAGCATCAAAGGCTGGAGGCTTGCCACCCATCTGTGCAAGCTGTCCGTCCCTAACCCCAGCCTCCTGCAGGAAACACGCAGCCTCTGTTTGGAGAGGTCCTGGCAACCTCCACCCCGCTCATTCCCCAGCTGACTCCTGAGCACCCACATCCCACATCTCCTGTCCTCCCAGATGTGATCACAGCAATCAGACCTAAGGAAACACGGCTCCCTTTCTGAGAACTCTAGAAAGGGCTCCCTGGGGAACCACTGTCTCACTAACTACAAGGCATGGTCACTCCAGATCCCAGCCCAAACCACAGGCTGGAGGGGGACACAGCTCACTGGATCCCTGGATTGCAGTGATCCCACAGACCTGCAGTGTTTGTGGACAGCCAAAACTTGCCTATAAGGGTTTCCAGCTCTCTTTGGAAGAGGGGTGATGGCATGCAGAGAGAAGACCCTTAGATCCTTAGGGTTCTTTGGACTCTTTGTGCATCTCAACCATCTTAAGGGTCTTTTCCAACCTAAATGATTCTGTGACTCTCCTCATCTTAGAAGAGAAAGAAGCAGGACTAGAGGAGATACCAGTGAAGTGGTAGGTGGTGAAGAGAGAGCAGATCATGGACAGGAACACTAGAGCAGACAAAGGCCGGTTCTGAGGCCAGGCCACCCATATCTGGACCTGGCTGGACTGAGCTGACACACGGAGCCACATGAGAGGAGCAGAGCCAGTCCTGCAGCCATGCCCAGGTGGGGATGCACTAGAGAAGGGATCATACTTCAGCTCAAAGTATGTCCAGACTGAAGCCAACTGTTCCTCTCTGAACCGCTTTCCAGTGACATCCGTGCAGGTGAAGTGGGTCCTAAAAAGCCTTGCTTATTCTCTGCTGGAACATTCCGTGTCCTTCCCATCCATTTTCCCTACTTTTCTGCCTTTTAATGAGCAGATGAGCTAATTTCTGCACAGGAAGGAAAAGCCTGGGTGGAAACCCTGCACCAGAGGCTGCTGAACAGAGCAGTGGCGTCATTCTCCTGGTGCCGGACACCAGTCTGACTTCATGGAGCTGTCCATGTGTTGGAGAAGACGCTGGCAGTGCGCTCGTAATTCCTCTTTAAGTATCAAAACCAGATTAAACAAGCCAAGTCTCATGGCATCCATAAACTTAACCTTGGGAAGGCTGCAGCGTTCTCCCAGTGCCCCCGGCCAGGGGCTCTGGGTCTGAGGAGCCCAGTCTACAACCCCAAATGACCACAGAAGGAGCTGAGCCCCAGGACATCCATCCCCCCTCGAGTCTGGGGCAATGGGGCCTTCTGTTTCCATGTGCTGGGTTCAATTCCGAGAGGAAAGTATGCTCCTGAAGCCACACAGCCCTTCTGCTCCTTTTGGGCCCGAACCAAAAACGCACCTCCCTTCCCCCTGCATTTCCCCCCGACACACCTTTCCTTCCAGTGGAACATAACCCCAAATAAGATGTTGGCCTGACATGAAAGGCAGATGTATAAATATTTCTAAAAAGAGCCGAATTCCTGCCTCTCTCCCCGTTTGCTCCAGCTAATAGGTTTCAGATGTCTCACATACTTCATTCATTCAGCCCCATTCAGTCTCCTAGGAGCCCCCGCTCTATTTATTAAACACAGCAATTGTGGAATGTTCAGCACTTACAGAATAAAACACACCATTCCCCCCCCCCCAACACCATCACCCCCCCCCCAAATAGTGTAATTACAAAGCCTTGTGAGTGACCTAAAACTGTCATTCTGGTTCCAATCCCAGTGCCCACTCCAGCGTCCTGCCCGTCCCAAACGCTGTGCCCCAGTTTAACCCTTCCCACACTGTTCCAGCCCCCCAAGAACACCCTCTTTTGTGGTTTTCCCCCTCGGCAGGACCGCTTTCTGCCTCCCCAGAGCACCTCCGTTTCACTGTGTTATTATTAAGTGCGTCTTTTCAGACGCTTGGCTCCCCACCACATCTTGTCTCTGCAGCCTCGGTAACTCTTCCCACTGCTCGATGTGAGGATGCCAGTGCTAATTTCAGCAGCAAAGAGCTGGAGAACACGAGATCTTTCCTAGAGGGATTCGAATGGAAGCAGACATAATACAAGAGCCATTTTTCATTACAATGCTGGCAGTCAGAGCAGAGGAGGATGTCTGCACTAGGAGCATTGTAGAGGCAATAGGTGGGGTTTGTTCCAGCAAAAGCAACCTGCCAGCACTGGGTGACTGGTCAGAACAATTTGCTGGAGTCTGGCGTGGTCCCAGCCCTTCTTTGGGGAGAGACACATGAAAAGCAGATCTTAAAGGGTATATGAGGCCCGGAGTCTGGGCTGGGAAGATCAGGCAGGAGCCAGCAGCGCAGAAACGGCCTTTGCTTAAGGCCACATCCAGCTTGTGTGATGGATGCATTTCTATTGAGGTCTTGAGCGCACTAATAGGACTTAAGAGCCCCCAGCCAGCCCCACCTGGGGCCCCTGGGCCAGAAGCTTCATTTCAGCTCAGTCCTGCCTGAGTTATGTCCAAGATGAGCCTGTCCCCAGCTCTGTCGCTGCTGCTCTGGACTCTGGCTGCCACCTCCATCTGGGCCCTGGTGGGTGCAGACCCTGCCCGCAGAGCTGCGTCGTCCTCCTCACCTCCCAGCTCCTGGTCCCATAGGGAGCAGCCAACCCTCTCCCAGGCAATTTGGAAGTGCAGAGGAGGGAGCCTCCACGGGTAATGCAGGAACCAGGGCATGGCAAAGCTGGTGCCTAGGGATGAGCGTGCCTGGGAAGGAGCAAAGCACTGGGATGAGACTCACCAGACCTGGGAAGGCGTGAGCAGAGACAAGGGGCTGCAGGCACAGCACTAGGAAAGACTCATGGCTACACAGCTTCTGGCTCTGGGTGGTGTCTCCATACCCAAAGAGGACTTTGCCACACCGTCAGCGGGACCTGGGGAAGGCAACACGTACAACAGGGTTTAGGAGAGTTGTGATGCCCCAGTCTGCAGAACCGTCCCTCTCTGTGGGGCCAGAGGAGACTTCTTCACCCCCTCCACCTCCCTTTTTAGGAGCTCAGATCCCCCCATGCTGTGCCACCGCTCCGGGCTTTTCCTTCCTCCGTGGCAGCAGCATCGCAGCGACAGCCAAGCCCCAGACAAACACATCATGGGAAAAGTGACCTCTCCCAAAGGTGCCAGGATTCATTTTTCACCCTGGTTTGGCTGGGGAGCCCCACAGCCATGGAGAGACCCCCTGGTTCATGGGAACTGTGCTGCTGTCACTGTTTCCACATTACGGGTCTCTGCCCGCTTCAAAGACCCCAGAGTAAGTCCTGTCCCAGACACGTTCCCAAGGGAGTGGTTGGGTTAGAGTCAGGAGCTTTGGTTACGAGTCCCACTGCAGGAGGTTACGCAGGAATAGATGAATAGTGGTGTGCTGGAAAATGCACCCAGTGTGCTGCGAGTCACTTCAGAGCAATCTTAATGCTCCACTACAGCCCTGTGTGGAAAGCACATCTGCCACAGCTCTCTGCTCGGGTAGGGTAGCTCCTTTCTCTGGCCACTTCCAGGCCATTCCCACCTCTGCCATTTGTACAGGAGGCAAAACAGCCCTGGGAGCCCTGGTGCCTGCAGTACTGCTGATGTTCTGGCCTGCTTCCTGTCCATCTATTCTGCCTGGTAGCATCAGAGCAGCAAACCCCCGCTTCACCTCAGCCAGCCGCCTTCACATCATCTTGGAGCGCTCCTTTTCCGTAACAATAGGTCAGATCTCATGTAGTCACCATCAAGGAAGGCTTGAAGAGGTTAAGGAAGCCATGGGATGCAGCATCGCCCTGAGATCCCTGAGTGACAAGGATGGGAACAGGCAGCTTGCTGCAGGGAAGCAGCAGGAGGAGTCAGGGAGACATTCCTGGGGCAAAGAGATGGCCTGGAGATGCACCAAGGCAGCAGCATGGGGCTCAGAAGTGTTTTCCTCTGGAGAGTGGGTGAGGCAGGAGAGCAGAGGCTGGCTCTGTGCAGCTCAAGCCAGAGCAGGGAAGATGCTGCAGACAGGGTCCTTTCTGAAGTCAGCTCTTCCATGGACCCCCTTATTTCAGCAGTCTCTCCTCTGACACTGAGACAACAACTGCGTGCAGGGAATAGGGTTCCAAGAGGTTCTGAGCTTCCCAAAGCTTTAGGGATTGGAGCTGAGATCCAAGGATCCGGAAGAGGAATCCATGGTCCATCTTGAACTGTTCTCTAGCACTTCAGTGTCACTCATCTGTGTGCTCATGGCATACATACAGATTTTCTGGAGAGATGCCCAGCTCATGAGCTCAAACCAATGCCCCAGTCCAAGCATCTGAGCATGTACTGGAAAAAACCCTACGGAAGATTCCTGCCCATTCCTGAAACTTGGTGCCTTTGGGACAACAATACTCCCCATCCCACTGCGGGTTTCCAGCCTTCTCTGAGGCTGGGTAAGCATCTGCTGCTGATTAAGGGTTTGTCATTTGGAAAGAGCTGACAATTACCTCTAATTATTCCAAGTAGGTCAGGTTCCTCAGCACAAGTTTATGTGATGACTGTTGGCTGGAGCTTGGGCTTTCAAACCCCAGTGGTCACTGGAGAGCTGAATCCACCTCTGCTCTCTCACATTCGGGGAACAAATTCCTCCCGTTAATAACAGGTCCCACAGGCCTTGACCCGCACGTCCCTGACCTCCTGAGCTGAGTTACCAACCTGCTTTGGTACTAACCCCATGGGTGTTTTGGGGTTTAGCTGCAGTGAGACCCGATGCCAGGCAGTGGGACCTGACAGAGGAACAAGGAGCACACCCTTCCCATCCATGGCTAAATACCTGCAGAGAGTTCCAACCCCCTGCCATGGCCAGGGACACCTCACACTAAACCATGGCACCCAAGGCTCTGTCCAACCTGGCCTTGAACACTGCCAGGGATGGAGCATTCACAACCTCCCTGGGCAACCCATTCCAGTGCCTCAGCACCCTCACAGGAAAGAATTTCCTCCTTATATCCAACCTAAACTTCCCCTGTTTCAGTTTGAACCCATTACCCCTTGTGCTATCACTACAGTCCCTAATGAAGAGTCCCTCCCCAGCATCCCATCATTCCACCTGATTTACTGAATGGCTCCGTGTGTTGGGCCTGGCTGGGATGGAGCTCCCACTCTGTTTGTAGCGGGTCCCCCCGGTGGTCTCAGTCCTGCTGGATTTTCCTGGCAGGCTGTGCTTTGCTGACCGCTCAGCTTCCCCTTGCTTTCGAGGCAGTTCATCCGAGGCATTCCTGCTGTGCTTGATGGGTTACGAGAGAGGGGATGCCAAGGGGGGGCTTCAGAAGCTCTGCACGCTGCCCTGCTAACGGCAGACCCGGTCTGGGTCTCCAGAGCCAGACAAGGGAGAGGAGGGAATTTCCAGGATGCTGGAGGAATTTCAAAGGCAGTTTTCTCGTCAAACTTTCCATGTCAGAATTCCCAACTTGCTTGGAAACGGCCTTTGGGGGGCAAGGTGAGGGGGTGACGGCTGCAGCTTTAACCCCATGTGGGCAAAGGATACCTTGTTCCTTTACCTCCGGGACTCCTGGGATCCATTGTCCTGGATGGGCTCTCATTCCCCCTGAGCAGTACATGAGCAGCCACCATCAACGGGGGTTGGAGCAGGCGGCCACGGAAGGTCCCTTCCAATCCAAACTACTCGATGATCCTATGAACAGCTCTGCTTCACCAGCCCTACAGGGGCCTTGCCAAGCCGCGTGGCTGCCCCCCTTGTAACTGCACAGCAGGATGAGGGAAGGCTTGCGGAGCGTGGTGAGTGTGATGCTGATCACCCTGCCTGACTGGAAAGCTTTTGCTCCATCTTCCTTCCAGACATGAGCAAAGCTCTTCCCAGAACGGGTATGGCCATTAACCGACAACAGCAGCACTATGACTATTCCCTTCGAGAGCTGTGGCAGCCCCAGGGAAGCGAATAAGGAGCTCCTCACCTACTTAACTCCCTCAAAAGTCCAGCCAGTGATGCCATCAGGCACAACCACAGCACAGGTATCTCCTATCCGCATCCCAGGCGGTTTTTACCCAGGTTTATGGCAGTGCTGTGTACAGAGAGGGCTCCTTCGAAGGCAGGAGCAAGTCACACAGAGCACCCAGTTAATGAGACAGTTAAAATGGGACAAACACAACTGGAAAATCTGCTGCCCTGAAAGGCCAATATATTCAAATTCCTTCTCCCTAATTACATGCGATTGCTTTTTGGCAAGCGCTCAACCTGCCAGAGCAGTGAGGTTTTACAAACATTCACATAGGCATTAGATCATTGTTTGAATGAGTTATTGGCAGCCCAAATCTGAAGTAAAAACATAGTTTAAAGAAGACCATATTGAACAGGGTGAAGCTGTCTGCTTTCATGTCTCCTGATTGTCTCTGGACACCCAAGAGCCCCTCTAGCTTCATGTCACTCGCATCACAACAGCGTCCATGGGTAGGGATGTCATGCTTTTGGGGTGCTCTGACACATGCTTGTCCCTCGTGCAAAAAACAGCCCACAGATGGGTTCCTTTGCCTTATTGCAGAGCGGAAATCACAGACTCACAGCACGGTTGAGGCTGGAAGAGACCACCCTGGCCATCCAGTGCATCCAGCGGAGCGCGCTGCTCGGGGCTCTGCTGCGTTCGGCTCTGTAGCACTGCACCGCAGGTCCACCCCAGCCAGTTCTGGTGCCTGCACTTGCCTTTGTTGCATCTCAAACGGTTCCTCCCTGCCCATCTCTCCAGCCAGCACAGCACCCGGGGGGATCAGCCTCTCCTCCCAGGTCTGGATTGCCAGAAGGCAGGTTTGAAGTGGCCGCGGTGTTCAGGGAGGATGCTGCGCACACCGGTACTTGCCATGGCTCGAGGCAGAAGTGGCTGTGGGCAGTGGCTGTAGGCGCATGCTGATCTTCAGCAATCTGCTCATAAAAGCTCACATTACACCAGTGAACAACCACAGGAACACTGCAGTCTTCTCCCTGTTCCTAAATACACCAACGCACGTGTCCTCCCGCATCACCCACCACTTAGAGGAGGGAGATGGCGCCTTATGGGAACCACCATTGAGCATTTTGCCCCTGCACAATGGCAAAAGCCTGGTCTGGGGGTGAATCTGTGCTCCACACACCCCAGTGGTGCAGAGCTTGGCTGCTGGATTAAAACACTCTGAGCTCTGGCAGCCGAGCAGCCTGGAGCACTGCACGGTGCGGCTTCCACCCCAGAGCCCGTGCAGGACACCCTTGCCTTACACGTGCTTCCTAAATTAGATCTCCTGAGACCCACGCTGGCTTTTTAAGAGCGGGGCGAGGTTGTTAGTGACCAACGTTATCCACTAAGCAGGAATCAGCGGCTTTTATTAGACTTGGAAGTGCTGTAAAAGGAAAAGAGGGGGATAGAACGTCGCGACCCCACTCGCCTCCCCAGCAGAGCCCCTCTGCCTGGCACAGAGGGGTTTTCACTCGGGCACTCTGGCGGGTCACTGTACTTGTTCACTTACCTGCTGCTGCTAAGTTACAGCGAGCCCCAGGCTAAACACAGGAGCCTTGTGAAGGTGCAAGAAGACAAAGTTTGGAAGGGGCAGCTCCCCAATAGGCCCCTTCTCCTGAGGCCAAAGGGAAAGAAGAACCCCAGCTGGAAAGGCTCTGTCTGAGGCCTGCCAAGCTCTCCACCCAGGAAAGTGAGGGTGTGCAAGGCTCCTTTCTTACCAAAGCAGAGCTTGAGCTCCCCGCTCCCTGGCTGCCACCAGCTGGGCTGCTCGCAGGCAAAACCCCAGCTACATCCCACCACAACACAGCAGCAAAAGAGCCACAGTGACCCCAGTGAGTGCCACCACGCAGGTCCCCTCCACGACACGCTCAGACATAACCTATACCTGTTGGAAAAGGATCTCACAAGCTTTGGTCCATGGGTTCATTGCCCAAGAGGGCTGCTCTTGCAGTTGTGGGAGTACTCGTGTTGCCAGAGAGCTACTGCTCCAGCCACAGAGGTGCCATAACCAAGCACACCCCAACTGCCCCAGGTCACTGCCTTGTATTCCAGAAGCTCCAGCCCCATAAAGAAATTGATGAAGCAGCATATTTCAGTTACAGAACATGCAAATGATGGAGAAGCATCTGTGAGAGTTTTGAGAGCTGCCAGGTGACAGGAAAACAGGCCCTGCCAAGGACATTACGGAATCAAAATCCAAATTCACTGATTTCTTATTAATAAAGCATGAAAACAAGCAAGAAACTACACAGGAACCACCCTGTCAAAGCTCTCCTGCGTTTGCCACCGCACCTGGGCAAGGACGTCGAATTTATGTGTTCTGAACTGATTTTAGTGTGTCGCAGGCAATGGCTTTATTGAGAGCTGAATCAACAAGAAAAGCTTCACGATCCTTCTGAATATTAACCAGTGCCCCTCCAGCATCCTGCAAGTCATTATCATCATCCTACAGAGATGGAAACGCAGCAAAGACGGCTTCCTTCCTAAGGTCATACACTGCCATGGAGCCAAGGGGAAAAATAATTGGGCCTGGGTTTTAAGCATTAAGCAACTCTGCCTGCCTGAAACCAGTAACACAATACCTTTGTTTTCTTGCTCAAACAGCAGACTCCACAAAATGCAAAGAAAAGCAGGGGGTGGACGTTTGTCCCCATATGTATAATCAATTCTCGCCATCTCAAGACCTTGTGAGCACACATTCCAAACCCACCCACGTTAGCGAGCCGCGAGCCGCTCTGAACGGCACAGATTTCCCATCCCAGCGACCCGCTTTGACCCCCAGCACCACAAAGGCTGCTTGGCCTCTATCACCCGCGCCAGGAAAGCCCAGGTGTTCAGCTCAGCCCCTTTGGGGTCCCTCTGAGCGCGCGCTGGATCACCAAACAGACACACAACGGCCGATTGTCAGCGTGAGGCCAAAGGGAGCTGACACTTTCCCAGGGAAAAACGCCTTTGCTGTGTGTTTGGAAGGTTACACAGCTGTAAGTCAGACCCAGAAGGAGCTGACACCCCGGAGGGATGCTTTGCCTCAAACACACATGGCCTATGGAAGGAAGCTCTCCTGTGGACCGACGTGCCGTGAGCTCCTGCTGCTGGGAGCCCGTTCCTGCCGGCTGAAGTGGTTTCCAGCCTCAAGCTGCTGCTGGCTTGTCCCGCGGATAACTCGTGCCTCATCTCTGACCCAGGGCCTGCCCCGGCCCGTGGCTGCTTTCTCCCTGTGCAAGGAACAGCCTCTCCTCCGCGCTCCCCAGCGCTGGCAACAGCGGCGCGCTGCGGGCAGCACCCGCTCGAGTGGGAGAAGCGGGATCGGCTACAAGGCGCTGTCAGCATTCCCGGGAAAACTCCTCTCTGCCCGCTCCCAGCCGTGCCCTCAGCTGGAGCGAGCCGGAATAGCATGGATGGGATTGAGGGAGCCGGAATAGCATGGACGGGATTGAGGGAGCCGGAATAGCATGGATGGGATTGAGGGAGCCGGAATAGCATGGACGGGATTGAGGGAGCCGGAATAGCATGGATGGGATTGAGGGAGCCGGAATAGCATGGACGGGATTGAGGGAGCCGGAATAGCATGGATGGGATTGAGGAAACCGGAATGGATGGGATTGAGGGAGCCGGAATAGCATGGATGGGATTGAGGAAACCGGAATAGCATGGATGGGATTGAGGGAGCCGGAATAGCATGGATGGGATTGAGGGAGCCGGAATAGCATGGACGGGATTGAGGGAGCCGGAATAGCATGGACGGGATTGAGGGAGCCGGAATAGCATGGATGGGATTGAGGGAGCCGGAATTGCATGGATGGGATTGAGGGAGCCGGAATAGCATGGATGGGATTGAGGGAGCCGGAATAGCATGGATGGGATTGAGAGAGACGGAATTGCATGGATGGGATTGAGGGAGCCAGAATTGCATGGATGGGATTGAGGGAGCCGGAATTGCATGGATGGGATTGAGAGAGACGGAATAGCATGGATGGGATTGAGGGAGCTGGAATTGCATGGATGGGATTGAGGGAGCCGGAATAGCATGGACGGGATTGAGGGAGCTGGAATTGCATGGACGGGATTGAGGGAGCCGGAATTGCTGCGGAGGGCGGCAGGGCTCTGTGCGGCCTTTGGGGAACATGGAAAAGGATCCATGGAATTCCGAAGGGAAGCCGGGCTCCTTGCCCCGGCAGGTGCCAGGGACGTCCCGCTCTGAGGGATGCGGGACCGCGGCCGTGCCCTGGTCAAAGCCAGGCAGCAGCAGAACCGCTTGAGCACCCCGGGACAGGGCTGTGATGAGGACGGGTGCTTGAGGGGCTCTGTGCTTCCTCTGCCACCCCATCCTCATCCTCACCCTCACCCATAGGGCTCTACACAAGCACAGCCAAGAGAAAACGCGCTTCACCTTCCCCTGCTTGGGGAGGCACAAACGACCTCGGAGGAGGACGGAGCCAGGAGGGTCTCTGCTCCCGAGGAACAAGAGGAAACGGCCCCAAGCTGCACCGGGTTTGGATGGAGACTGGGAACACGTCCCAGGGCGAGGGGCCGAGCACAGGGCTCCGCTAGGACCGAAGGGAACCGGGGGGAACAAGAGGCGAGACGGGGCGGGGGGGGGAGCCCCGGGCAGCGCTGCGGTGGCGCCCTGCGGCCAGCGGGGGCGCTGTGGTGCGCACACCGCGCGGGGGAGGCGGCCGCACTGGCGGAAGGGGGCGGCGGGAGTCACGGCTCCCGTGTGCGAGCGGCGCCGCCTGCCGGTGGGAGGCCATCGCGAGGGAGCACCGGGCGTGCGGAGGCACCGGGGACCCGGGTTCGAGACCGCGCTGCACCCCCCAGGGACACTGCCGGGGGTTTGGGGGCCTCTCAGCGGCCAAGGGAGCGTCCCCAGAGGTGGAGAACATCCCAAAGCAGGCTGGGGATCGGAGCTTCAGGTGTGTTTATTGCCTGGGTCTGGCTCCTCCCGTCGGCGTTACAGACGTTATGGCTCCGTTCTGGTGCTTGCAGGGCAGGGCTGAGGCGCTGTTGGTGACAACCGCTCCGTGCTTCCTTTGGACCTGATTGAAGCTGAGAAGACCAAGGAGACAAAAGAAACATCAAAAAAGCAGGACCGCCCCCAAACGGATGGGGAAAAGGGGACAGCACGGTGTGGGGTCCCCGGTGGGACAAGGGATGGGGATGCTGGCCCTGTGCCCCCATCACGGCTCCATCCAGGGCATCCCTGCGGCGGGAGCGCTCCAGGCACTGAGCTCCCCGGAGTCGGTGAAGTCCTTGGCAGCCACTTGGACGTGGAGCAGGGCTCCGGGGCGCAGGCCCGACAGCGTGAGGGATGTCTGCTCGTAGGGACCCACCTGGGGGCAGCACGGAGGGAAGGGCTTTGCTCGGGGGCAGCCCTCGGCCGTGCCTCAGTTTCCCCACGGGAGGGCTGGGCAGTACCATTGCGGTGACGGAGCCGTCCTCCTGCGCATAGCGGATGCGATACCTCAGCGGGAAGTACTCCGGGAAGGGCCAGGACCCCGGTGGGCTCCACTCCAGCAGCAGCTTCGTGGTCTCCCCAGGGATGGGGGAGACCCGCAGGGCCTCGGGGGGGTCCGGCTTTACTGATGAAGCAAGGAGATAATGAAGGGGTGAGAGATCCGGCATGGGGGTGCTGAGTCCATCAGCCCCATTGGCTGAGCTGTGAAATCACAGAACCATAAAGTCATGGAATGGTTTGGGTTGGAAGGGACCTTAAAGCTCCTCCAGCTCCAACCCCTTCCACTGGAGCAGCTTGCTCCAAGCCCCTGTGTCCAACCTGGCCTTGAGCACTGCCAGGGATGGGGCATCTCCACTCCCGGCTGTGGAAGTGACCTGAGACCCGGCAAATCGTTGCACTGATGCTTCCCCATCCCAAGGAGAGGAGCAAAGCAGAGGGGAGAGGCCCAAAGGAAGCCCCAGGGCTGGGTCAGACCCAGACGCGGTGCTCAGTGGCGGAGGGTTGGGCGCAAGGGTCTGGTCCAGCAGCACTCACTGATGCTCTCCAGCAGGAAGGGCAGGATGGAGGAGGCAGCGCCCAGGGCGTTCACGGCCGTCACGTTCACCACATAGGGGATGAGGGAGAAAACCTGCACGTTCCCAAAGGAGCAGCTCCGTGGGCCCGTGGGGATGCACTCACCCACCTCTGTGTCCCCCCCAGTGCCGTGCCTGGGGGGCAGAGGGGGGCGCTGGGTGAGGCCCCGGGTACAACGCAGGCTATGGGGGGGCCTTATCCAGCGCTTGCAGCCCCCTACTCACCTGTACGTGGCCACGAAGTCGGTGTCGAGCAGCGGCTCAGGGGCCAGAGCCCAGGAGCAGTTCACTGCCTGCGGGTAGCTGATGGCCCAGCACTGGAGCGCAGGTGGAGCCGGGGGGTCTGCGGCATGGGACAGCCACGGTCACCCCCTGCCTCCCTCCCCAGTGGGGAGCAGGGCCGCAGTGGGGCAGGGTCACTCACAGCCCAGCCGCAGGCACACGGTGCCCCAGGTCTCGCCGGTGCCGGGGTGGTGGCAGCTGTAGCGGCCCTCGTGGGCCAGGCTGGCGTTGGGCAGCACCAGCCCCGGTGCAGGATGCGCTCCCAGGACTGTGTCCCCCCGGCGCCATTGAGCCGTGCCCCCCGCTGCGGCCGGGCAGGGCAGCAGCACCTCGGAGCCCAGGGTGCTGTAGTGCACCCAGCAGCGCCCTGGGGACATGCAGTGGTCCCCATCAGGGAAGGTGCCACAGTGATGGGATGGGGTGATGCTGGGTCGGGAAGGGTCTATGCTCTGTTCCCAGCACCCCAGTGCCACTCCCTCCCCACTGCCCCCAGCCTCCTTGGTCCCCTCGTGTCCCCAGACCCCCCAGTGTCCCTGTTGCTCCAGCAGCAGTCCCCCCCTGCCTCTGCCCTCAGTCTCCCCATGTCCTCAGTCCCTCCAGTGTCCCTATGGCTCTAGCCTTAGATGCCCTGTAATCGTGTCCCCATGCCCCTCAGTGCCCCTGTACCTCCCTCCCTGATCCCTCCATCTCCATCCCCAGCCCTTCCAGTCTGCCCAGTGCTGTTGTCTTTGGTCCCCACAGATCACCCCATGCCTCCATTCCAGACCCCTAGTCCCTCTATTGCTGGTCCCCCAGGTCCCCCATACCTCCATCCCAGCTGCCCCAGCCCCTCCATCCCCTGTCCCATGTGCCCCATACCTCTGTCCCCATTGTCCCCATCCCCAGTGCTGCCCCCTGTGCTGTTGTAGGGCATGGTGCAGGCGGGTGCCACAAGAGCCACCACCCAAAGCCACCTCATGTCAAGGAGTCTCAGCAGAGCTGCCCAGTTCCAGCAGGGATCTGTGGGGACAGGCAGGACGGTCAAACCCCAGGGCAGGGGACAGCAGGGACACCACGGCCACAGGGACATTGCCCTAAAGCCAGGGGTTCAGACCCATCGCAGGGCCACCCCACTGTGCTGTGCCTCAGTTTACCCTCTGGCCGTGCTGTACTCCCTGGGGACAGGGGATGGTTTCTCCCTGCAGTGGCTGGATCCTGATGCTGGGAAGGCGGAGGGGCAAACATAGGACCGGGGGTGTCCCATGGGTGTCCCATAGGGACCAGCAGCCGCCTCTGCGGTGCCATGCCCAGAACTGAGGTTTCGGGTCGCTCCAGACCTCAACCAGGGAAGGGGTCAATGCACTCAGGTGGCCCCCAGCCCCCCAGGCCCCTGGGGAGGGACTGTCCCTCACAGAGACCCCCAGACCCAGCCTGGGGGCTGAGCTCCCCGCTGTGACCAAGGCCAGCACCAAGGGACAGATCCTGCCCTTGTCACTGCCTCACTTTCCCCTTATCAAGGCCAAGGGGCTCCCCGCAGTGCCCCCAGCCAGGCGCTGTGGGGCCCCCCCTATCCCCAGCCCCAGTCACACTCACCGCAGCGGGACCAGGCACCTGGAGCAGAGGATCTGGCAGCGCTGCAGCGGGAAGCCACGGTCCCGGCCGGCCTCAGCCCACTTCCTCGCACAGGAAACGTGGTCCCCAAGAGGGGGACTCGCTGCCAAGGGTGGCCCCAAAGGAGCCCCTGCACATGGGGCTGCTGCTCCTGGGGCCCAGACCCACAGGAAAGGGGTTTGGGTTCTGGCCAAGAAAGCTTCATCCCTTCCCATTCCCTCACCCTGCTGTCTTCATGGGGACATGATGATAGCACCGGTCCCGCACTGTCCCACATAGCCCCCAGTACCCTCATCCTCCCCTTGAGACAAGCTGTCACGTCGGTGTGAGTATAAATACTTTATTGCTGCTGTGCTGGGCTGTGTGTGGGGCTGCAGGGGGTGCACATGGCCCCAGGGCTGGGGGGGGTGGGGGGGGTGGGTACCACGGTGCTGCCAGGAGAAGCAAAGGGGCACAGAGGGTGCTGCCATGAGCCTGTCCGTGTCACTGACTGTGCCACCATCCCCTCTGCAGCTCATCTGTCCTGCTCCTGCAGCCGCTGCATCCTCAGGATCTGGCACAGGAGTCTCTGCACGTCCTCGTCCATGTGGCCCTGGGGTGGAAGGGACATTGGTGAGGACATCAGGGAGTCTGTGAGGAATCACCCTCACAGGGAAGAACTTCTTCCTTACCCCTAACCTGAACTCCCCCTGTTTCAGTCTGAACCCATCACCCCTTGTCCTACCCCTCCAGTCCCTGATGCAGAGCCCCTCTCCAGCATCCTTGTAGCCCCCTTCAGACACCGGAAGCTGCTCTGAGGTCTCCACACAGCTTCTCCTGGGGCTGATCAGCCCCAATGTTCTCAGGCTGTCATGTCCCCAGTTCCCCCCCAGCCACGTCCCCATCTCACCTGCACAGCATAGAGCAGGTGGCTCCTGTACAGCGTCACCACTTTGCTGTGTTGCGTTTCTGTCTCCTGCAGGAGAGCGACGGGCTGTGAGCGTGGCCTTGGCAAAGCCCAGAACCCACCAAGCAACGGCCACAGAACCCCTGGTACCCACCAGCAGCTTCTCCTCCAGCGCACGGATCCTGGCCTGGAGTGCAGCAGCATTGGGGGGTGACTGTGGTGCTCCTTGCGACTCGGGGAGGATGTTCAGGGCTTCCTTCAGTCTGAAGACCTCCTTTGAGAGCTCCGTGATCTGCAGGACACAGGGGTTACAGGCAGCGCTCAGACCCAGCCCTGGGGTCCACCATGGAGCCACCATGGCTGTGACCACAGCACCACCGGGTGGCCCCGGGCAGAGCCAGCGCTTTCCCAGCCGTTCCCTCTGCTCCATTTGAGTCTTGGCTTTGGGAGGAGAAAAGGGGAACAGCAGGGAAAGGGGCAAGTCCACACGGAGCTGTGTGTGCCCATGTGCGTGCGTACATGTGCAAACATGCATCTATGTGCAGGCACAAGTGTGCAAGCGTGTGAAGGTGTGTGAACACATGCGTGTACACATAAGCACCTACACGCATGTGTGTACATGCACACATCTGTGTACATATCTATCCCTGTTTGTGAGTGCATTTCCCCTGCAACCTGGGCACATCCTGAGCCATGATTTGAATCACAGAATGAATGAGACTGGTTTATGTTGGAAGGGACCTTAAAGCTCCTCCAGCTCCAACCCCAACACCTTCCACTGGAGCAGCTTGCTCCAAGCCCCTGTGTCCAACCTGGCCTTGAACACTGCCAGGGATGGGGCAGCCACAGCTTCTCTGGGCACCCTGTGCCAGCGCCTCAGCACCCTCCCAGGGAAGAGCTTCTGCCCAAGAGCTCATCTCAGTCTCCCCTGGGGCAGGTTCAAGCCATTCCCCTCGGCCTGGCCCTGCATCCCTTGTCCCAAGCCCCTCTCCAGTTCCCCCCCCCCCCATCCCTACCTTCCTATCCCTCTCCCTGACGAGCCGGGCCGAGTCTTCAGCGTGACCGTGGAGCTCCCGCAGCTTCCGCGCCTCGTCCTGCGCCTCCGCCAGCTGCTTCTGCGCGGTGCCCAGGCGCTCCTCGGCCGCCTGCCGCTCGCTCTTCATGAACAGCGCCTGCCGCTGCACCCGGAACACCTCCTCGCACGTCTTCTCGTGCCGCCGGCTCAGCTCCGCCAGCCGCTGCTCCAGCGCCGCCGCCTCCGCCCGCAGCCCGGCCTGCGCCGCCTCGTGCTGCCCCCGTGGCACCGCGCCCGCCAGCTCGGCCTCCAGCTGCGCGGCCTCGCGCCCCTTGGCCTCGGCGGCCGCCTCCAGCTGGGCCACGCGCTCCCGCAGCGCCCGCGCCTGCTCCTGCAGCGCGGCGGTGACCCGCGCGTGCTCGTCCCGCGGCACGCTGCCCTCCTCCTGCGCGCGCCGCAGCCGCGCCAGCGCCTCCTCGTGCTCCCGACGCCCCACGGGCCGCGCGGCCAACTGCTCCCGCAGCGAGCCCAGCTCCGCGTCCCGCTGGCCCAGCGTCTCCCGCAGCTGCCCCAGCTGCGCCGTCACCTCCTCGTGCTGCCGCACCAGCTCCGCCACACGCCGCTCCAGAGCCCCCGGCTCGGGGCCGCCCGCCGCCTGCCAGTCCCGCGCCTTGGCCTCCAGCTCCCGCCGCAGAGCCTCCGCCTCGGCCTCGGCGCGGCTGCAGCGCTCCAGCAGAGCCTCCTTCTCCCTCGACGCCTCCTCCAGGGAGGCCGTCACCTCCACGGCCTCCTTGCCGGCCTCCAGACGCGCCTGCAGCTCCTTCACCTGCTGCTCCCGCTCCTGCAGCGCCGCCTGCGCCTGCCGCAGGGCTGCCCGGGCCTCCGCCAGCTCAGCCCCAGCTGAGGAGGAAGAGGAGGAGGAGGAGGAGGGCTGTGGGTCGCCCAGTGCTGCCTTGCACTTGCCACAGGTCCCGGCTGGCTCCTTGGCAGGTCGCTGTGGGGCTGTGCTCCCTTCCAAGACCCGCTCCGGGGCTCCGGGCTGCCCCTCCGGCTGCCCCACGGCTTCATCCCTCGCAGACAAGCCCCCGCGCTGCGCCCGCAGCTGCTCCAGCTCCCGCTGCAGGGCCCTGTATTGGCTGATGGGCACAAAGTCCCTCGGTGTGGACGTGTCGCTCTCGTCCCACTCGTAGTTCTCCAGCACCTGCAATGGACATGGTGAGGCCACTGGGGCGCAGAGGACAGACACAGCGAGGGACAGACAGGGACTTGCCTGTATTTTCTCCCTCAGCTCCTTGTTCTGCACGGTGAGGGACTGGACCTGCCCCTGCAGCGTGGCCAGCAGCTCCTCGGCCGAGGGGCTCAGTGTCTTCTTGGAGAGCAGCAGCTCTGCCCCTGCAGGGTGCAGGGGCTCTGGTGCTGCTCCCACTGCACGGTGTCACCCCCCCCCCCCCAAGGGCCACCCCGTACCTGGGAATTCAAGCGGGTCTCCCTCCTCGTCCTGCAGTGTCTCGATGTCGTAGCTTGTGTTCTCCTTCTCATTCTGGGGGTGCAGAGTCGTGGTCAGCCCCCAAGACCCCAACCCCTGCTGCTGTCAGGGTCTACTCACACCTACCTCCAGCGAGGACAAGCGGCTCTGCAGAGCCTCCACCTCCTTGCCCAGCCGCTCCTTCTCACCATCCCGTGCCGCCAGCCGCTGCTCCAGCTCCTGGATCTGTGGGGCCAGGCACAGGGGTAGGGTCCCCTTCGCTCCCACCGGGGTCCCAAAAGCATCCACAGCACAAGGACCCCGTGGACAGCCACCCCTTCAGTGGCCTCACCTGCTTCTCCATGGAGCGCAGGGAGCTCTCATCCAGCTCTGCCCGCTAGCAGGACACAGAAAACAGGGAGGCATTAATGCTGCCCCATCCCCTCCAACCCCTAGGGACACGCTGGTCGCTCCCCACAACCCTGCAGCTCGCTGGTACCTCCCGTCTCTGCTTTTCCTGCTGCTCCAGGCCCCGGATCTTCTGCAGGAACTGGGCCCTCTCCTGCCGCAGCCGCACGATCTCCTCGTAGGCGTCCCGGTCCTCCTGCAGGCACGTGGCTGCCGAGCCCCCATGCCCAGCCCTGACACCCCCTCCCCATCCTCACCGGGATCCTCACCATGTGCACACCATGCTCCAAGGGGTGCAGGGAGCTTTTGGACACCAGAGGGAGAAGGAAAGGCTCTGGCATGGCATAGACACCCCCCCCCCCCAGTGCCAGCTCAGGTGAGGGGTGCTTTGGACCCATGGTGTGGATAGAAAGGGGCTGATGGACAAAACAGGGGACTGGGATCTGGGGTGCTGCACGCCAGGAGCGGGGATGAAGCCTCTGTTGCTGCTCAGGCCAGCCCATGAGCATCACCTCCACTGCAGGGCTGGGTGAAGCTGAGGAACTTTGCCCAAACTGGCCATGGTTTGGCTACGCTGCACTGGGGGTGGCTGTGGAGCTAAGGGGGACCCCCCTTACCTGGCTGGGGGTGCCCAGGGGGGGCAGAGGGGCTTTCCTCTTCCTTGGGGTGCTGCTCTTCTCCCTCACGGATGACTGGCTGGGCGAAGATGTCTGTGGAGACACCAGGAGAGAGGGGACATCACACATAAAGTGACTCCCTCCTTCCTGACCCACTGCCACCTCGGAGAGCCCCAGGGCTCCTGGGGACACCCACCCTAGAGGGGGGCAGCCAGGCAGGCCCTTACCTGGGACGTTTGCTCAGCTGACTCCTCCTCTGTGGGGCAGAGTGGGAGGAAAGGGAAATTGGGGCAGTTTAGGGGATAGTAGGGGCAGGCAGAGCTCGTGTGGGTGCAGGGGCACCCCTGTGTGTGCTCATACAAGGAGGGGCACTTAGGGGACACACACGTGTGCACAGGGGGACATATGTGCATACAAGGGGGACAAACAAATATGGGATACATGGATGTGTAATTGCAGGGATGCACACACATGTGCAGACACATGCACCCAGACATGCACATGCAGACACACACAGAAACACACGTGCACTTACACCCCCATGCTTGCAAACACATGTGAACATGCATGTGCAAGCATGTGCAGACACCAAGACAGTCAACAGAGGCTCAGCACCACCTCCCTGCCCTGGGCTGGAGACAGCATAGGCAAAGGCACCCCCAGAGTGTGGGAAAAGGGGACCCGTGCCCCCCAGCCTTGCTCAGCCCCAGCAGCGTGGGTCAGACAGCCTGACCCCAAAAGGTGGGAGCACCCCATGGGTGCAGCCCTGTGGACAAGGAGCAGCCTTACCACTGGCCCAGGACCGGCGCTGAGCAGCCTCCTGCAGGAAGTGCTGGATGAGGGCATTGCCTGTGGCCAGGCTGTAGTGAGCAGCATCGTGACCTGTAGAGTCCACCACAGCCACCCGGGCACCAGCGTTGACCAGCACCTCCACGGTCTCCACGCTGCCATTCTCACAGGCCAGCATCAAGGCTGTCCTGAGCACAGTGGTGAGAGCAGAGATTAGGGATCCATTCCCTCCATCTCCCCATCTGCTCCCAGTCCCACCAGTGCAGACTCACCTCCCCTGCAGGTCCCGGCTGTTGACGGCAGCGCCGCGGTGCAGCAGGTACCGGCACAGCTCCGAGTGGCTCATCTTGGCTGCCAGGATCAGCGGGGTGGAGCCATCCTGCGTTCAGGAAGGACACACAGACAAGGTTCAGATCCCCCCATAGGGGGAAACTGTTATCTTCCATGTGCCACTTCAGGGCGTGTTTTCATGCCAAGTACTGCTGCTGTTCCCCCTGCAGTTCAGAGGCAGCCCCAGCCTGGCCCCCTGCTGCTCTGCACAGCACTGCAGGGTGAGGAGCAGAGAGATCTCACCTTGTCCTTGATGTTCAAGGGAGCCTTGAAATCACAGAGGATCTCGGAGCAGGAGATGCAGCCACTGAACGCTGCGGAGAGGACAGAGGCTGAGCACTCTGCCTGCACAGCGACAGGAGCAGGACAGGGCTGGTACTGTCCCCACTCACCTGCGTGGTGCAGCGCTGTTCGGCCACTGCCATCAGCCACGTCCACAGGGCAGGAGGCCTGAGGGAGAGAGCCTGGGTTACAGGAGAACAGGGGACAGACATGGTGGAGGACCGGGCAGAGCTGGGAACCACCATGCCAACCAGTGGCACTGGCGAGGGAAGGGAGCCCAAGGACATAAGGACACCACGCTGGCACAGCACCCTCTCTCATAGCACCATGCTCCCAGCCCCAGTACCTGCAGGAGCTTGCTGACACACTGCGGGTGGCCATGCTTGGATGCCAGATGCAGGGCAGTGTGACCTGGGGAGAGGGACAGACAGACAGCTCAGGGAACAGACAATGGTAAAGAGGACTGACTGGGTGACAGATAGATGGGCACACAGGAGGATCTGCTGGACTGGGGCTGAATAGGAAGGGAACATCCCGTGGGCATCATCGGTCAGCGCTTCAGTCCCCCATAGAAAGATGGGACAATTTACAGGTGAGGCCATCACCTCCATCCCCTCTGCTCTGCCAGCAGAGCAGGACCAAGCAGGGAGCACTGGTGGCCCTGGGTGCAATGTGGCATTAGCCAAGGTCATTTGGTGGCCATGCCCTCACCTGAGCTATCCTTGGTCATGGCATCCACACCGTGGGCCAGCATGGCCTCGAGGCAGTCCACGTTCCCCCGCATGGCGGCCAGGTGGAACCTGCAGCAAGAACAGGGGCTGTAGGACTCGAGTCCCTTGTACCAGCTGTGTCCCCAGCCCCATGTCCCTGGTGTCCTAGGGATGGGGGTCAGCACTTACGCGGATTTGCCCTCTGAGTCCAGCTTGGTGGGGACCAGGCCCTTGCGGACGAGGAGGGACGTCACCTTTCCGGCATCGTTGTAGTCCACAGCTTGCAGGAGCTTCTCATCGTTCTTGGTCCAGTCCTGGCTCTGCAGTGAAGCCCAGAGAAGGCTGTGATGGGTTGTGCCATCCCCAGGATGCTGCGCTGGGCTCAGGTGTCTGTCCATCCCCATCCCTGCTATCTTCCACCCATCCCTATCCCCTGGGGTGCTGTGGCTCCTGACCCCCAGGTTTAGCTGGGATGAGGGTCCCCTTCAGCCTCTGCTCCAATTCATAGCTCCTAGACCTGGAGATTTACAGCCCCGGTTTAGCTGTGGCTGGGGCAGACTATGACCAGCAAGGACTTGGGAAGGAGCCAACACTGGCTGCAGGTTTGCCCCTGCCATCCCAGTGACCCCGGTGCTAAACACAGTCAGCACTGTGAGGCACCTGAGCCCCATCCCTGCCTGGGTCTCCCCACTGAGCCCATTCCCAGCCCTGCTTTGCTCCCTGCTAAGAAGAGGACCAAGCCAGGGCAAGCGCAGTTGATAGCAAGAGCAGATCCCCTGGGATGGCTCCAGCCTCCCTGGGATACCAGGGGCACAACACTGTGTGCCCACCCCTGCAGGGCTGGGGCTGGATGGGGGCTTGCTGACAGCGATCCCACAGATCCCAGTGCTACGGGAGAGACCCAGGAAGCCCGGGATTCATCCCGCAGCCCATGACGACAAAGTGGAGCTCGCTGCGGCCGCAGCAGCAGGAAATGGATGTCACCCTTGGGAGCTGCTTCCATCCTGCCCCTCACCAGCCTGATGCCAGCACCAAGCAGGGGACCTGCCCCGCTGCGCGCACCCGGAGGCCCTGCAAGCCCCTTCAGCCCCGCGGGGCAAGGGGACTCTGGAATAAACCAGTGTCCCAGGGTTACTGGGCAAACTGGGAGGGCAGCGCCTGCCCCCATACCCTGTCATGCAAGGACAAAGCAGGTTGGAGAGGACGCAGCCGAGCTCCGGGACCGGGATGGAGGTGGAGGGGGCCCGATGGGGTGGGGGTGACACGGCTTACCCGGGAGGACGTGACCGGAGGGGACAGGAGATGGAGGACGGGGACGTACCGCGAAGGAGGCGGCGGCACAGAGGCAGATCTGCTTCATGGTGCTGAGGAGCAGGCGGCGGGCGGCCATGCACCCCTTGCCCCCCGCCTGGGCGAGGGCAGGCTGCGGCTCCAGGCCGGGGCCCCCAGCACCCAGCTCGGACCAGCATCGCTGCCCGGCAGGGGCCGGGTCCTGCCGCAGTGGGAGCCGGGATCCGCCTCCCTCCATCCCCCTGTCCCTCCTTCTTTCCCTCCTTCTTTCCCTCCCTCCTTGGCATCCAGAGCTCCAGCCAGCACCGCATCCCTACAGGGAGCAGGTACCAAGGTCCCAGCCACGGACCAGCACCCATACTGGTCCCAGTTAAAGTGGGAAGGGTTCGGGGAGGGGGGGGACACCTTTCCCACCCCACGCTCAAGCTGAGGCAGCAGGGCACCCCAAAACAAGGGCATGAGCATCCTCCTGACACCCAGATCCTGCTCCCCGAGGAGGGGGACATGGGACCCCTGGCCCGGGGGGGGACACGAACCAACCTCCCACCACAGCCCCGGGGCCAGGGAGGGCAGGACCCTGCCTGTGTCTCAGGGGTTCATCAAACTCCCCCTTCAAGGAGAGAACCCCAGGATGCAAAGGGTCCTTGGGCACTTGTCCTGGCAGAACCCCAGGGGCAGCAGGAGCCTCTCAACCATTCCCACTTGCAGAAGGGGAAGTGTCCAGGGGAAAACTGAGGCACAGAGCACCCCGAGCAGGACAGGCCCAACCTGCCCCTATGTGTCCGCAGTGGCTGTGTGCACCCAGCGCGCTGAGGCCAGCACTGTCACCCTCTGCCCGGTGTGGAGGAAGGTGAGAGCCTCGAGCCAGCTCCTGAATAATAGAGGAGCAGGGACACGCTGGGTCCAGGGGCTGAGGCACTGGAAACCTGGCAGCGCCCCCAAGCAGGGGACAGGCAGGGGATCCAGGACCCGCTTCCCCCTCCCTGCTGCCTTCGTCCCTTTGCCCCTGGGTGCACCCTTGGGTACACGGGGAGCTCGATCCCACCACGCAAAGCGGCAGCGCCGACCTCCATGGGGCCGCTGTCCCCACGGCGAGCACCCACCCCACATCCCAGAGCAGTTCAGCACATCCATCCCTGTGACACGGGGGCATCTCGAGGAAGGTCCCCGTGTCCTCACATCCCTGCGGGCACCGGGGGCAGGTCCCTGTGTCCCCGTGTCCCTGCGGGTGCCACTCACGTCCGCCTTCTTGAACTTGGCCTTCAGGCTCTTCATGGCAGCTCCAGCCCCGGGGACGGGTCCGGGTCCGGGCCGCGCTCAGGGCTCCCTCCTGCGCCGATCCCAGCCCAGGACCCCCCAGCCCCGTCCCCGCTGCTGTCACCCGGCAGCCGCAGCGCCCAGCGAGCGGGGGGGGAGCCGGGCCCTGGGGTTGGGTTACAGCCCGGGTGCGGTTACAGCCGGGCAGCGGGGGGGGAACACGGGGAGGGGGCCAGGCCCCGTGCGAGCTCCATGAGCCCCTGAACACCCACAGACGGGGGGCGGGCGGGCATGGCTCGGCTGGGACAGGCCGGGAGGGTCGCTGGTGGGGGGGGGGGGATGAGGGCAGCAGGGTCGGGCTCCACCGCGCTCTCAGGGGTCTGCGGGTGCAGGAAGGGGGGGGCACGGCTGAGGCCATGGAGTGGCCACCCCTTGCCCTGGCACCCCCTGCCCTCACCTGGCACCACTTGCCCTCATCTTGCCTTGCTTTTCCTTGCCTTACAGAGCCCCCACCCCTGCCCTGGCACCCCCATCCCGCTCCCCCACACTAGGGCTGGGATAAGGGTCGGGGGGGGGGGCACAGCCAAGACCGGTCACAGTGAGGGGGGACCCCCCCACCAAATAACCCCGCGCCCTTCCTCTTGCCCGACACAAAGATGGCGGCGGCGGCCTCTCGGCCCCGGCCGCTCCTCCGCATGCGCCGGGCCCCGCTGCGCGCTTCCGCCCGCGCTCGGTGCTGGCAACAATGGTGGGAGCGGCGGCCGCGCCGGGCCATGGCGGTGAACTACGCGGCCGGGCTCTCGCCCTACTCGGACAAGGGCAAGTGCGGGCTCCCCGAGGTGAGCGCGGAGCGGCGGCATCCCCGGGGGACGCGGGGCCTTGCAGCGCCCGCTGGCGTTCCCATGGCAACCGCGGCCCCGGCCTCCTGTGGGGAGCCCAGAGCGAGGGACCCCTTTGTGTGGCCCCAGCCCCGCGGACCCCTCCTCGTTGTTCTCCAGCACCAGGGGCCTTGTCCAAAGCCCCTCTCCGGGTCCCGTGCGGCCCTTGGGGCACCGGAGCTGCTCTAAGGGCTCCCCTGAAGGGGCCTTCTCTTCTCTAGGCTGAAGATGCTGTTTCTGCTTAAACGCTTTTGTCAGGAAGGTGCATGAGGAGGGGTTGTGCCTTGCTGTGTCTCTGTGGGAAGGATCTGTCCCTGTTCTTTCCATTCCCGTGGTGTTTGTCTCCTCTGCTCAGATCTTTGACCCGCCGGAGGAGCTGGAGAGGAAGGTTCGGGAGCTGGCAGACTTGATCAGGAGCTCCTCCAATGTGGTGTTCCACACCGGCGCTGGAATCAGCACTGCCTCGGGCATCCCCGACTTCAGGTAAGGGCAGCAGGCGAGGGGTTGCGAGGCTCCTGTGAAGCTCCGGGTGCTGCTCCAGCCGGAACAGCTCTGGTTTTTAGCACTCCTTTGGTGTTAGGCTGTGCCCGTAGAATCATGGAGTGGTTTGTGCTGGAAGGGACCTTAAAGCTCCTCCAGCTCCAACCCCTGCCACGGGCAGGGACCCCTTCCACTGGAGCAGCTTGCTTCAAGCCCCTGTGTCCAACCTGGCCTTGAACACTGCCAGGGATGGGGCAGCCACAGCTTCTCTGGGCACCCTGTGCCAGCGTCTCAGCACCCTCAGGGTAAAGAACTTCTTCCTTACATCCAACCTGAACTTCCCCTGTTTCAGTCTGAGCCCATCACCTCTTGTCCTATCACTACAGTCCCTGATGCAGAGCCCCTCTCCAGCATCCTTGTAGCCCCCTTCAGACACTGGAAGCTGCTCTGAGGTCTCCACGCAGCTTCTCTTCTCCAGGCTGAACATCCCCAATGTTCTCAGCCTGGCTCCATACTTGAGGTGCTCCAGCCCCCGATCACCCCTATGGCCACCCTCCATGTGCTCTGCTTCCCTCAACAACCAAGTCACTGGTGACCACATTCATTCAGTACTGCCTCCCTCCTCCATTGACAGGGCACGTGGTTCATTTCCAACTGTCCTCTTGGATCCCAAGCTCTCCATTCTCACTCTTTCTGTCCCCACTGCTGCAGGGGTCCCAATGGTGTCTGGACTATGGAAGAGAAGGGGCTCTCCCCCAAATTTGATACCACCTTCGAGAGTGCCAGACCCTCCAAGACTCACATGGCTCTGCTGGGGCTGCAGAGGGTCGGCATCCTGAAATTCCTGGTCAGCCAGAACGTGGATGGCCTTCACGTGCGCTCCGGATTCCCAAGGTACTGCCTCTCCCGCCCTGTCTCTGGGTTCCTCATCCCTTTCCCTGCACTGCCACGTGGCTGTTCTTGCTACCTGATAAGCAACAGCCTCGTGTGCAAGTGTTTGGTGCTGGGGCTTGAAAGCCGTGTCTGATGTGGGGAGCACATGGAAGGGGGACATAAACCGGCTTGAACTGAAGAGAGGTTATGGCAGTAATGCAGAGGGTGGTGAAATGAAACCAGCCTCGGTTGATGCTCTCTAGATGGACACCCAGAAGCCATTTGCTGGTCATGGTGTCGGGCTGTCTCATGTTGTCACCCACCAGCTGCCTGCCTGGAGCTGTCGGTGCCACTGTGAGCATGGCCTAGGGAAGGACACGTTGGCTTCAAGCAGGGCACATGCTCCTGGGAGGTGGGCTCGGAGCACATGGGCCTTTCCACTGCCTCTGTACCCATCCTAGAGGGCTGAAGGGACTGCAGGGAGGATGAAACTGCTGCTGCTGGTTGCAGAGCCACGTGGTGCCCTGTTTGACCAGCGCTGTCTCACACAGCACTGGATCTTGAGCTACTTTTACACTTTGCTTGCATTGAATTTCTTGCCTCTCAATACGTTTGCAAAACTGCAAAGGCAGCAAGAAGGAGAGAGTCCCACAGTTGGGACAGGTCTGACGTACCTGTGGTGAGGTCAGGGACCCTGTGTGGCCCTGTTCCCTCTGCAGGGAGCTGCAGCGTGTGGAGCAAGGGTACAGCATCTGCTCCCCGTGTGGTGGGGACTGAGCTGTGTTTAGTCGTGGCTGTTTCAGAGGTGTCCTCAAAGGAACCCACCTCTCCATTAGCGCTCCTGGCAACAAGGCTCTTCAGCCTGTTATAAAAGCCATTTCCAGCACTTAAGGCCAGCAAGCGATTGTCTTGTGAGGCAAAGTGCTTGGAGCTGCCTGGAAAGGGAAGAGCAGCTGAATTCAAGTCATAAAATAAAATGGAGTTGGGATGAGAACAAGGAGCGTGAATGGAACCTTGGAGAGGATGCCTCTCATGATCATCTTCAGCCATCGGTGGCTGAGCTGCCTCCCAGGGGGAAATTCCAGTTATTAAAAGCCCTCAGTCCTGGTCCCTGCTCCTTGCACCACATTTGGCTTTTGAAACTAAACAACCATGGGAAAAAGAATAGGAAACAAGAACTAGAACCCAGCCGTGCTCCCTGCAGCCCATTGCTGCTGGCGCCTGCTGGTTTAGCACAGCTCGTCCACACAAGTAGAGCATGTGCTTAAGTAAGTGCTGCTGAACTGAGGCCAAAACGGGAAATCAAGTCAGTCCTGTCTCCATCCACCCTGAAGGACGTTCCCAGTCACCATGGGGCTCGCAGGAACACAGGGGGAGCGTGGCCTTATTTTCCTCTGGCTTCTACATTGAGCTCAAGGGGAGTTTTAGTCAAAACAAGCAGCAGAAGAGCCATGCAAGGACAGGCAGGAACAGCAGGAGCTGGGAAGAGCAAAGATCCAGGTTCCCACTGGGCGCAGAGGTTTGAGGCTGGATCAGAACAGGGGCTGGAATTGGTGCTGCAGATGGAAGCATTTACAATGAAAAGGCTGGGCCGTGCTGTCCTTCCTCTCAGTCCCATGGTGGTGGCCATGGCACGGAACTGCTCCCAGGCCATGGTGGAGGGAGGCCTGGAGGTGCAGGGTCTTGGTGAGGAGGGGGCTTGGGCAGCTTGCTCCGTTGTCCCGGGGCTCTCTCAGCTGACCTCTGGTGTTCCTCCTGCAGGGACAAGCTGGCCGAGCTCCATGGGAACATGTTTGTGGAAGAGTGTGTGAAGTGTGGCAAGTATGTGAGCCCTGAGCTGGGCGGTGGGAACTTTGTTGGTGTCCCCAGGGAATGATGGAGGCGCTGGACCCATGATGGGGTTGTCGCCTGGCAGGTCTGAAGCTCAGTTTGGGTGGGGGGCATAGGCAGATCTGTCCATCTGAATCCTAAACCCTGTCAAACAATGGGAAATGAGCATTCTGGGAATCCTCCAGTGCCTGGGATGCCTTTGGCAAGTCCTGCTCCTCGTGGCAAGGCGGGCTGCCTGCAGCAGGGGCTGTGCCTGCCAGCAGGAGAGAGCAGAGCAGAGCAGAGGAGGTTGCTGCAGGCTGGTTTGTGGCAGACTGGTGCTGTTGGTCAGAGCTGCCGTCAGCAGCACCAGGATAGAGCCACGGGCAGAGATCAGTGAAGGGCTGAGGTGCTGCAGCCACTGCCTGTGGCTCTGAGCTGTCCTCACAGTGCAGGGGATGAGGTGTGAGCTGTGCCATGGCAGGGTGGGTGTTTCACAGCGGGTGCCACCTATTCCTGACCAGCCCCGTGTCTCTTGCAGGCAGTACGTGCGGGATGCCGTGGTGGGCAGCATGGGGCTGAAGCCCACGGGCAGGCTCTGCAGCGTCACCAAAGCCCGGGGGCTGCGGGCCTGCAGGTGCGTCTGTGGGGACACGGGATGGGGACAATGCCCTGCTGTGGGATGGCAGCTTGCGAGCCCCCTTCCCCTCCAGCAGCATGCACTGCCCTGGAGCTGCTTGCTTCCATAGGGAAATGGTTCCAGCTCTGCAGCTGGAGGTTACCCTGAGGTGATCTGGCATCCAGACACGTTCCATGTGCCCCTCGTGCTTCCTCACCCAGGCTCGCCAGGCCCAGCACAGCTGCTTTTCCCATCCAGGGGCGGGTGCAGAGCTGGGGACTCAGGGCCGTGGGGCAGAGCTCTGCTGGCTCCAGTCTGATACTGGGGAGCGAAAGGCTCATCCCAGCTCTCAACATGATCTGGGCCGCTGTCCCGTCTCCCGGGGCACTTCTGCTGCTGTTCCTGCTTGGCAGGGCACACCACTAAAGCCACTGTGTGTGTTTTCTAGAGGGAAGTTAAGAGACACCATTCTGGACTGGGAAGATTCCCTGCCTGACCGTGACCTCACGCTGGCGGATGAAGCCTGCAGGTACCGTGCTGGGGCTCCCCGCACTGCAGGAGGCTGCCTGGGCTCTGCCTGCAGCACTCTGCCCATGGGCTGACCCAGTCTGGCTTTGCCCATCTGCACCTCACAGCCCTGAGGCTGCTCCCCACAGCACAGCAACACCCAGTCCTGCCCCAGAGAGTGGCCAAGAGAAACCACTGCAGACTCCTTGCACCATGGCTGGGAAGCTTGTAGAGTCCACACTGGAGCAGGGTAGGAGAAGCAGCCTGCAAAGAGGCACGGCTCTCTCTCTGCCCTGGACGTTTTGTCTCCTCCCTGCAGGAAAGCTGATCTCTCCATCACACTGGGGACCTCTCTGCAGATCAAACCCAGCGGCAACCTCCCACTGATCACGAAGAAGAGAGGAGGGAAGCTGGTCATTGTCAACCTGCAGGCAACCAAACATGTGAGTGAGAGCGTCCTGGCTGCTGGCCGGCTCCTTTCCCCTCGTGTCACTTGTTCCAGCCCCGTCACAGGGTGGCTGGGCAGAAGAGTGGCCTCACTTAGCAGGCAAACAGGCTGAGCGTCCCTGGTTGGAGGGTTTAAACCTGCAATAAACCCATGGAAATGTGTAGAAATCCTGACATATCCTCTGGTGAATTCCAGCCTGGTGAAATAACCTCACACACGTGCCCATACCACAGGGCAGTTGGGTTCCTGTTCAGCCCTGGTTTGGTGCTCTAACTGTCCAAAGTGTTTGAATTCCCAGAGCTGGGAGTTCCTGGGGTGTTGTTGGAGCTCCCTTGTCCCTGCCCCTGTCCTGGGCTCACAGCCAGGCTCTGTGTCCATATCCCCGTCTCGGCTGCATTCTGAAGCGCACCCTGGTAGAGCGGGTTAGGGAGTGGTGCCAGACGGGTCAGTTCATGTTCCACCAGGGATGATTCCTTGGGGACAGGAGTCCCGGAGCCTGCGTGCAGCTGAGCTGTCACCCAGGCCCTGTCCCTGTGCTCTCCCAGGGAGCTCCATCCCTGGCAGCGTTCAAGGCCAGGTTGGACAGAGCCTTGGGCGACATGGTCTAGTGTGAGGCATCCCTGCCCATGGCAGGGGATTGGAACTGGATGATCTTAAGGTCCTTTCCAACCCAACCGATTCTGTGATGCTTCTGTTCTTGCCCATGGTATGGAGTCTGGACTTGACGGTCTTTAAAGGTCTCTTCCAACCAAAACCATTCTGTGGTTCTAACGTCCCCTTGCTTGCCCCAGGACAAACAGGCCGACCTCCGCATCCACGCTTACGTCGATGATGTGATGACGAAGCTGATGAAGCACTTGGGGCTGGAGGTGCCGGAGTGGACGGGGCCGGTGGTGGTGGAACATGCGGAGCTCTCCAAGGCCGAGCAGCTCTGCAGGTTTGAGGCCGGGGCTCAAGGGCTGTGCAAGGAGGAGCCACTCTCCCAGCACAACGGCACGGGCGGGCTGAGCCCTGACCTTGGGACCACACTGGTGGAACGCCGTGACAGCCTGAAGCAGGAGTGTCCCAGCCCGGACATGGGGCCAACAAGGGTGAAGAAGATGAAGGTAGAGCCTCTCGTCACCTGACCCAGACTGTTCCCTGCCTGTCCAGATGCTCTGTGCCACTTTTCCTACCGACTTTTTTTAATACCCTGAAACACTGTCCCTTTTTTTATGTAAGTATTAAAAACACTCGGATCGTGACTCGGGGCAGCTGCGCCCGCAGGCCCAGGCAGGGCACCCGAGACATACCAAGCCCCTTGTTCCTCCTCTGCAAGGAGGTGGTTGCAGGGCACCCCTCAGACCTCAGGGGGTTGAGGGACAGGGTGCTGAGGCAGCTGATGCCACCCCGAATGAAGCCAGGGCTGGGCAGTGGGTGCCTGGTCCCACTGCCTCTGGCCGTGCCCACAGTTCTGGTGCAGCATCCAGCCATGGGCCGTGGCTCTGCTGTGCCCTATTGCCTGTGGCAGCCAGGCTTGAGGTGTCCCCACCCCAGGGGTCCTGGAAACCTTGTGGTTCCCCCCGTGTTGAATTAAAGCAGGTGCATTTTTTTCCAAAATATCTTGTATTTAGAGATGAAAATAAAGCTTAAAAAAACCCAAACCAAAACCAACCAGTTGCAACATTGTCCAGCCCAGGGTCCCTGCAGCTCCTGCTGCACAGGAGGCTGGAGCCAACCCTCCCCTCCCAGTAAGGCCACTGGGAACCATCTCGTTTCGCAGTTCACAAGATACAAGCAAAGCCAAGCATGTCCAGCATCCACCCATGCCCAGGGCCAGATCCTAAAGGGGGTCACCCCGAGGTGCCACCCTGCACCACCCCAGTGTGTCCCCCATGGTCCCTGGATGCTGCCTAAAGCTCCTCGGCCTGCTCCAGCGCCGTGGGCCTGCTGTGCTCAGCCTGACTCCAAGCCAGCGGTGCCAGGCCATGGTGCACTGCAGTGCCATCCTCTGACACAGGGACACTTTGGTCCCCATCCCCATGGCTCAGCCCCTCGGAGGGAAGTGGCTGCGTGTCATTATGGGGAGGCACTTTGTCCAGGCGTGGGGTGAACGCGTGCCCACCAAAGACTTCGTGCAGGGTCTTGCCCAGGCGCTCTGACCACAGCAGCTCCGGCGGCTTCTCGTCACCAGCCTGGGGCTGCGTATAAGCCACGCGGGAGGCGGCTGCGTTGTGCAGGGACCTGGAGAACACTGAGTGTGCAGGAGGGTGAGGGGATGCTCCAGTGCCCTGGGACCCCGGCACAGCCTCAGCACAGCCCCGATGCAGCCCCAGCACTCACCTCGCACGGGTCTGAAGTCACCGTCTGCCTCGGCCCTGCGGGGGGCAAAGGGGCTCATGGAGGGGAAGATGATGAGAGTGAAGGAGAGCAGCAGGACCTGGGGGTAGAGGGGGATGTCACCATGTACAGCACTGGAAGGAGGCACTTTCTGCAGCATGGCTGCCAGGGATGGGGCTGGAAGCAGAACCAGGTCTGCATCCCTCTGTTCCTCCTGGTGCGTGTGACCCTGCCAGCACATCCATCCATCCATCCATCCCTCCCTCCCTCCATCCGTTCTGTCCATCCATCCACCCTTTCCTCCATCCGTCCCTCATTCTATCCCTCCCTCCATCTCTTCCTCCATCTGTCCATCCCTCCCTCACTCCATCCATCCATCCATCCTCATATGCCTCCATCCCTTCGTCTATCCACCTGCCCTTGGAACACCCATCTGTCTGCCCTAGTCCATGTCCACCCCTCTCCACCAGTCCATCCCCTTGGCTCTGGGTGTCCCACCCTCCAAGTGAGGAGGCAATGGGGGGTTTTAGGGGCTCCACACACCGCAACACAGGTTCCCGTCTGCGCTGCCTTGTTGCTTGACTGCACCACGAGGGCCTGGAGCTTCTTCAGCTGCTCCAGGAGGGACCTGGGGACAGATGGAGCCCATAAGCACCTCCCAGCCCCTCCTGCCACCAGCAGGTCTGGTGGGGGGTCTCCAGCCCTGTCCCATCCCTCCTGCTCTAGGAACACCTACGAGTTCTGCTTCTCAAGGTGCAGGACTTTCCTCTGCAGCTCCTGGTTCTGGGCTGTGCAAGCTGACATCCTGGGGGACAGGGAGAGGAGGACAGGGTCGGGGGGGCTGGCAGGGGGCAGTGGGTCTGTCACCCAGCAGCCAGGTGGCCCCCCAGCCGTTGGGGCACCCAGAGCAGTTCGGGTCCATACCGACTCTCCAGCCCATCGATATATTCCTTCTTCTTCTTGCGGCTCTCCTGAGCCGACTGCTTGTTCCTGATCTTCCGACGGATCTTCTTCAGCACCCGCTCCTCGTACTGGGGGACACAGGGGGGTCAGGAATGCCGGGGCTGGGACCTTCCACCCAGCACCTTTCCCAGGCACGGTGGCACCCACCTTGGTGAGGGGCAGCTGTGTGGGCAGGGACACCCCCTCCTTTGCCAGCAGCTTCTTCTCGTCCTCCGTCAGCACCAGCTCCTGGAACTGGCCCTGGTTCTGCCTCAGCAGGGAGCTGTGCACCGGCAGCTGCTGCGGGGCCACAGATGGGTGACACCCTGGCTAGGGGTCCCACGCCTCACCCCAGGGACCACGGGGGCGACCACGGTGCAGGATCATGGTCCAGGAAGGCACAGGGATGGAACCATGGTGTGAGAAAGGGGACAAGTGTGGGGAAGGGGAGGGATGAGGACAGGAACAGGGAGGGGATTGTGGTCCAAAGAGGAACAAGGCTGGGGACAAGAGGGATGAGGACACAGTAGAGGGGACTCACAGCATCATTGCTGCTTGAGAGCAGCAGGTCCTTGACAGTGAGAGTGCAGGATGCAGGTGGGGAGACCACAGGCAGGTCCTGATTCTCCTCCAGGAAGAAGCCAGGGTGCCACATGTCTGGTGAGGGGAGAGCAGAAGCTGTCAGCTGTCCTGTGTCCCCCTCCGTCTCCAGCACAGGACCCATATCCCAGTCATGGCCCCACAGCTACCACAACTTGCTGCCACCTACCAGTTCAGTGGCCCTGGTCTCTGTCCCCCCCAAGACTGTCCCTCTGGTCCTTCTGCAGCCCCCCTAACCAACCAGCTCAGCCCAGCTCAGCACCCGAAGCCCCCCAGTTCTCCCCAGTCTGCCCATTTAATGCCAGTTCCCAAACTCTCTCCACTCCCTCCAGTTCTCCCTAGTCTACCCAGTTCCCTCCAGTCCCCCCAGCTCCCCTAATTTCCTGAGTATCCCCATGAAACCCCAGCTCCCTCACCCTCCTCAGGTCCCCAGTCTCCCCAGTCACCCCCAGCCCCTTTTGCTTGATCTCTTCCCTGTGGCTCACCCAGGTCGATGGAGACTTCAGGCTGCAGGACCCCAGCCCCACCTGGGATGGGCACAGCCCCACAGGGATTGGTGTAGGGGTACAGGACCTCATTGGGACCCCTGTCACAGCACCCAGGGGGGCTGTCGAGCTGGTCAGAGGGGGTGTCCTCGGAGACCCCACTGTCACTGGTGGCTGGGGACCAGCTGGGAGAGCCGGATGCCGAGTCCCCAGAGCCCAGAATGGAGCTGAGGAAGTCCTCACTGTCCTGGGCACGCTGTGGGGACACAGCCACCCATCACCATGGGATGCTCATCACCATGGGGTGCCCACAGGAGCTGCCTGTGCTGTGGGGTGGTCCCAGCTCCCAGACAAGGTGTGGGGATGGGGCTTTCCTGCCAGACCCAGGGGTGAGGTGGGGATGGGCCCCCCAGGCCGGGGTCTCACCCTGTCCTCGTGCCAGGTGCCTGGTGGTTTCCCAAGTTCCACACTGCGGAGGATCCCGTCCTGGCGGTCGAAGAGGAGGTCCAGCAGGTCGAGGCTGCCCACGCCGGAGGCCATGGCTGCAGGGTGGCAGGGTTAGGTCCCTAACCCAGGCCCCATGATTGTCCCCCTGCCTTCCTTCTGCCCCCCAAGTTGCACAACCCCAGGGACACCCTGAATCGTGGTGCTGATGTGAGGGAGCAGGGAGCATGTTTGGGCATGGGCACACGTGTGCAGGACCATGGGGAGGTCTATCTACACGTGTGACTATGTGTGACCATGTGGATGTGTGCACGGCTAGATGTGCACATGGCTGTGCTGGCACACGTGTGTGCAGAGCTATGTGTCTATGCAGCCACACGGCTGTGCAATGACATGAGCATGTGAACACACATATGTGTGGGCACCTGTATGTGAGCACATGTGGGCACATCTGGCAAAGCCTTACATGCACGCATGCGGAGGGGACAGCACAAGCATACAGGGACTCAGGGGCACAGCAGTGTCCCCCCATCACCTCCTTCCAGCAGCTGAAACTCCCAAATCCTGAGGGTTTTCCCCAAGAGACCCACAGATCCAGGGGCTCCCCACAGGCACCCAACTGCCCCAGCCCCACTGAGCCCCCCAAGTGCAGGAGCAGGATGAGCACCCATCCAGCCCAGTCTCATGTATGCTCTAAGATCAGGTTAATCATTCTCAGGGGCAAGTGGAGGGGGAGGAGACTGCTGCCACCACCCGCCTCGAGGAGGGGACTCAGCCCTGCTTTGCCATTGCCGCCCCAGGACTCAGAAACCCAAGGAGCCAACTAACCAGTTGCCCAACCCACAGATCAGCCAACTGCCAACCCAACTAACCAAGCAGCTGCCCAACTGCGCAACTGGTTCACCTGCCAAACCAATTAACCACTCCAGACACAGGCCAAATGGTCAACTGTTGTCCAACCGACCAAATAACTGACCCACTGACTGACCAGTCAACTGTCTGATCGGTCAACCAACCCACCACCCAACTACCTGACCCACCACTCAACGCGACTGCCCACCCACTACACCCGATCGCCCAGCTGCCCTCCCCAACCTACTAAGCCCTGACTCAAGCGTTCCTCAAGACCGGTTTGGGGATGGTTGTCATTACCATGATGTTTGCTTGGCCAAGCCAGGCAAGGAGCTTTACTGCACCCTGTCTTTCCTCCTTAGTCCTTCCAATGAGCTGTGATGGCCCCATGGGACCATCAGGTAGGCAGACACCACTGAATGCTGTCAGCCAGGACATACCTATGTGCGAGGTTCCGCTCCCACCGCCTCGTCCTGTCTCCTCAACACCCTCGGTGCGCAGGGGAGCCAGCAGACACCAAGCAGGGGCACCTCCACCTTCACCTCTTCCTCCTCCTCTGTGGTGCCGTGACCCAAGTGGCAAAGTTTAAACTCCAACAGCACAGAAATAACATCCCGGATTGCAAAACCCCCCGTCACTGATTGGGGACACGGTGAGCAATGGCAGGGGACAGCCCTGCTGCACTCTTGTCACTCATTAGCCAAATGTTTTTGTCCTCCTGCACAACGCAGGGCAGCAGGGGTGGACGAAGTCCGAGCGCTGGGATTGCCCGTGAACTTTCACCCATTTTGGGGCTAATTTCCCTTTTTTCAGGCCAGTTAATCACATTTATAGGTGCTCAGAACAACATCCGGTGAGGACATTAACTTAGATTCTACTGCGTGTGGCTTCCTCCACCACAAAGCTTGGTCCCTGTGGCCAGGGCTGACGGGGGGCTCTGCTGCCTGTACCCTCTGTGCCTCAGTTTCCCCTACCCGGGGCAGAGAGGAAGCCGGTGCTGCCGGCCCTCAACATCGCCCCCAGCGCCGCCGAGGGGCCGAGCCCCGACGGCTCCGCAGAGTGAGTGAGTGGTGGGGGGGCCCGAGCGGCCTGCGCCGAGACCGCGGCGGGGAACGGGCCTGGGTGCCTGTGGGAGCCGGGACACGGTGGTCCCGGTGCTGGGGTGACTGTGAGGGCCGGGGAGCGGGAAGGCCGGGACATGGCGGGCGCTGGGGCTGGGGGACTGGCTGGGGTAGGGAGGGTGAATGGGGCCGGTGCTGGGGGTCAGGTTGGGGGTGAGAGGGGCTGGGGCAGGCAGGGTGGGATGGGCAGGGGCTGGAGGCTGGTCTGGTGCCCGGGTTTGCTGGGGGAAGGTCTGGGGGCTGTGGGGACCAGGCCTGGGCACAGAGGCTGGAGCTGGGAGGGGAGGAGCAAGGCTTTTGGGTGGAAGATTTGGGGCAGTGATGAGGGCTCTGTGAGCAGGACGTGTGGGGCAACCAGCGGTGGAGAGGGGGGCACAGGCAGTGCTAGGGAAAGGCAGAGCATCGCCTGGGGGGGCTGTGTGGAAGGGGTGGGTGAGACCCCCCCCCGCCCCATATCACCCTGGGTGCAGAGGACAAAAGGGTGGGCAGCAAATGGGAGGGAGCAGCTGGAGCCCGGAGCTCAGCAGCAGGTGCTGGGGGAGCACAGGCGCCCCTTTGTGCCCGGCAGCAGCGGGTTTGGGGGTGTAGGGAGCAGGGGCTTGCAGGGCACTCCTCATGTTTCACAGCGAAACCCAAGCTGCATTGCCCATGTCGGGAGAGGGAGAGGTTCCTGGGGCTGCTGTTCCCTCCAGGCTGAACTCTGCTGCCTCTTTAAGGGTTGAAGGATTTTCCTATTCCTTGGCTTTCCCAAAAGAGCTCCTCTCCGGAGGAGATGTGTGTGTTGGGCACCATGGGTCTTGCTGTCTGAGGCACCCTGTCAGCACCAGAGCTGAGTTCTGCCTCTCTCCAGAGCTTTGCTTTAGTCTTGTTGCTGAGTATGCACCCGATGATGGCTTCACTTATTGCCCTCCACTTCCCTAATAAAACCAACCCCTGTCTCTGTGGCGCTGCCTCAGTGTCTCCTGACCATTCCTCCTGTCTCCTCCTGCCCTCTCCAGGGCAAACCTAGTGGACCTTCAGAAGAAGCTCGAGGAATTGGAGCTGGACGAGCAGCAGAAGAAGCGCCTGGAAGCTTTCCTCACGCAGAAAGCCAAAGTGGGCGAGCTGAAGGACGATGACTTTGAGAGAATCTCTGAACTGGGGGCTGGCAATGGCGGTGTGGTCACCAAAGTGCAGCACAAACCCTCAGGGCTCATTATGGCACGGAAGGTAAGGAGGGGATGGGTGGAGTGGGCTGTGCCATCATGCTCAAGGGCACCCAGCTTCACCTGGGGTCTCTGGGCAGTGACCTGTCTGCATCCTAACACCTCCCTACCCACCTCACCTGGGTTGGGACTGTGGTCCTGGCTGCCTCCAACTGTGTCCCACCACCCATTTAACACTGTCCCAAGGTAGTTCCAAGCAACCCTGACAGTGGCTCCTCTCAGACATGGGTTTATATGTGATGACATCCACTGTGGTGCCCTGTAGCAGAAGTCTGGGAGGTGCTTTGCCTGTTAGAAAAGGCAGAGCTGGGTGTGAACAGTGCAACTGCTCATCTCTGGGACAGCTTCCATGAAAGCCTCTGGTCTCTCCTGCTGTTGGGGTGGTTTAGTGGATCTCCATGAGCAAATCCACCTATTTAGGTGGCTATATTTGGAGCTGAGCTCTTGTAGCCTTCCAGGGTAGTTGATTTTGGAATGCTGGGTGTCACTGGGTGGTTTGGACGTTGTTGGGAGCTCCGTGCTCCTAACTGGAGCAAAGGCAGGCTGCAGCACTGCTGTCCTTCCTGCAGAGACCAGCGGTGGTAGGTCTGTGGGACGGACAGGCACCCCTGGGGTTGGGTGTCCTAGAGCTCACGATAACAGTGGCTCCTTTTCTGACCTGCCTTTGGCTTCCCTACCCACAGCTGCATTAACTGACTCTATATGAGGAGCCTGAAGAATAAAGCGACTGCTCTTTCATGTGCATAATCTTCACAGGTTTTTGTACCCTCTGTGGTTTCTTTGATACTGGAGCACCTCTTCTTACACCATCTACAGAGCTGGTGGAAATGCTCCTGTTTGCTGAGTCAGACCTACAGCACACTTGAGACTTGTCTTTCCGCTCGGTACCTGTCGCTGTGTTACATGCCTGGCACTTGCTTCAGTCACCAAGAGGCTGCCCGGGGCTCAGCCTCTCGCCTTACCCTTAGTGTTAGTCTGCAAGTGGTGTAAAGTCTATGCCAAAGCAGAGCTTCCCTTGAAGACTTTGTTTCATTCCAACACTCGGGACTAGCCCATATGGTTCCTGGAAGTTTGGCTGTTCCACCTTGACTGTTTTCTTCTTTTCTTGGCAGCTGATTCATTTAGAAATCAAACCAGCCATCAGAAACCAGATCATCCGAGAGCTGCAGGTGCTGCATGAGTGCAATTCCCCCTACATCGTGGGTTTCTATGGAGCCTTCTACAGCGACGGAGAGATCTCCATCTGCATGGAGCACATGGTGAGTCCCTGTTCCTCCTCTGCAAACTGCTGCTCACTGGTCTGGTGTGAATTGCATCTCCCCGAGACTTGAAATTGCAGAGAATTGGGTGAATTGCAGGTGAAGTGGGTTTAGGCTGCTGGCAGCTGCCATGGTCCTTGCTCTGGCCACAGCCAGGGCACTCTGCTCCTGGTAGGAGCTGCACCTCCTGAGTAGGCATTAAAATGACAGAGATCCACCTTTGCAAAGTGGAATCAAAGGTTTGGGGTTGGCCAAACGGAAATCTTGTAAACAAGAGCTTGCTCTGAAGCACAATGTGCATCTCCTGTTGTCTCTGGCTGAGAACAGCGGTGTTGCTCCTCCAGATCAGTGCTGACAGCATCGTCCTTAGCACTGATGGAAAGGAAGCTAAGAACTAATAGCAAGAAGTAAAGCTGATAGAAGATAGAGTTAAAATAGTTTTCAGTGAGAAGCTTGATCAGCAGATATCTATCTTTTTGTTTTAAAAGGAGCGATGCTGAGCCTTGATGCTGAGCTGGGATGCTCTGTCCTGCTTATACCCACTCACCCTCCCTGGGCATGCCTGCCTGTGCCTCCAGGTGCTCTGTTTTCCTGCCAGGGTTTGGCGTGTTGGTCACTTTAATGTTCTTCATTTTAGGATGGTGGCTCTTTGGATCAAGTGTTGAAAGAAGCCAAAAGAATTCCTGAGGAGATCTTGGGGAAAGTCAGTATAGCGGTGAGTTGCAGTGGCTCTTCAGGCTTCCAGGAGGGATTTTCTGGGCATGGTTTGGGAATAATGCTTGTGCTGCCTTAGGAAGGATTCTTTGTTGCCCCCGTGCATGTTCCTATGTGGTCTGGGGCAAGAGGCTGTGGTGTATGCGGGAGGGGAGAGGGAAAGCCTATTCCCAACCACCCCCTGTAGCTCTGACCCCTTGTGTTGCACTGATTGGTGTCGACTTCTCCCAGAGAAGATTTGGGAGAAGGTTTTTTTTGGGCTTTGGTTAACCCAAAGGGAGAGCCCTTTCGTTCCCAGCTCTGATCTCGTCCTCTCTCTGGTTTCCCTCTAGGTTCTAAGAGGCTTGGCATATCTCAGAGAGAAGCACCAAATCATGCACAGAGGTGAGAGGAGGAACCTAAAAATAACTGCCTGCAGTACAAGAGCCCTGTATTCTACCCAAAGTCGTGTTTACGCTCTTCTCTCTTGCTGTTGGCAGATGTGAAGCCTTCCAACATCCTGGTTAACTCTCGAGGAGAGATCAAGCTGTGTGATTTTGGGGTCAGCGGTCAGCTCATTGACTCCATGGCAAACTCTTTTGTGGGAACTCGGTCCTACATGTCTGTAAGTTCCTTCCAGGTTCTGGCTGGGTTTTTTCCACAATCTGGGTTCAGCTCAGCTCTTACAGAATCACACTGAAGTGTCTGATTCACTCATGGATTTACTCTGTGTTTGCATCTGGACTGCCCCATTCCTTGTTCGTGTTAGGGATGAGCCTAGTGCTTTGAGGCACTGTCCTGTGCTGAAGAATCATGGACTCGCAGACTGGTTTGGGTTGGAAGGGACCTTAAAGCTCATCCAATTTCAGCCCCCTGCCACGGGCAGGGACCCCTTCCACTGGAGCAGCTTGCTCCAAGCCCCTGTGTCCAACCTGCCCTTGAACACTGCCAGGGATGGGGCAGCCACAGCTTCTCTGGGCACCCTGTGCCAGCACCTCAGCACCCTCCCAGGGAAGAGCTTCTGCCTAAGAGCTCATCTCAGTCTCCCCTCGGGCAGGTTCAAGCCATTCCCCTTGGCCTGTCCCTACAGGCCCTTGTCCCAAGCCCCTCTCCAGGTTTCCTGCAGCCCCTTCAGGCACTGGAGCTGCTCTGAGGTCTCCCCTTCAGGAGCCTTCTCTTCTCCAGGCTGACCCAGCCCAGCTCTCTCAGTCTGGCTCCAGAGCAGAGCTGCTCCAGCCCTTGCAGCATCTCCATGGCCTCCTCTGGATTCACTCCAACAGCCACATTCCTCTTGTGTCAGGGACTACAGAGCTGGACACAGGCCTGCAGGGGGGTGTCTCCCCAGTAACAGACACCTCCATGTTCTCTTGAGGTGTCCTGTCAGCTCCAAGAGGTGCCTGCCTGGCAGTGGTGCCTTGGAAATGCAGAGACTTGCAGGGAAGGGCACTTCAGATCCTACAAACACTTCTGTATTTTATTTGGTGAGTGTTTGTGGGTTCACAACCATTTTCTGTGTGCAAAGCTCTGTCCAAAACACTGAGAGTGGAGGGGATACAATGCTGGGCCATTCCCACCACCTCATCCTACCTCCTCCCTGCACCATGGCCAGGAAGGAGTAGTGGGTTATTAGGGAAGCCTTCAGACTCCTCTTCTGTGTCTAGGGCTGAGCTGCTCTCGTATTTTGGGAATGGTTATTCAAGTACAGTTATAGTTAGACAGTGGCTATCTAATATCTCCTTTGCACTCAGCCACTGGCTCTGCCCAGCTGACTCGAAGCTGCCGCTATGGGTGACTTGCATTGATTTATATATATTTAATTTTTTTAGTGGTAAGAGCCTAGAGTGGATTTTCTCTTCCTCAGATTCCTCTTGGGTATTAATTCAAATAAGCAGTGAAAAACCCATCTTGATAATAAATTGAAAGGCCTGTAGGGACTGGTACTGGGATAAGGGGGAATGGCTTGAACCTGCCCGAGGGGAGACTGAGATGAGCTCTTAGGCAGAAGCTCTTCCCTGTGAGGGTGCTGAGGTGCTGGCACAGGGTGCCCAGAGAAGCTGTGGCTGCCCCATCCCTGGCAGTGTTCAAGGGCAGGTTGGACACAGGGGCTTGGAGCAAGCTGCTCTAGTGGAAGGGGTCCCTGCCCGTGGCAGGGGTTGGAGATGGAGGAGCTTTAAGGTCCCTTCAACCCAAACAGTCCCGTGATGTTATGATGCAGAGTTTCATCTATTTCATTCCAGTTCGTGCTCTTTATGACTTTGCATCCGGATGCTGTGAGTCAACGTGTGTTTCTGTGGTCTTCCCTTCCAGCCCGAGCGGTTGCAGGGCACCCACTACTCCGTCCAGTCCGACATCTGGAGCATGGGGCTGTCCTTAGTGGAGCTGTCTATCGGAAGGTACCCAATCCCCCCGCCAGACTCCAAGGAACTGGAAGCAATATTTGGCCGTCCCGTGGTGGACGGGGCAGAGGGAGACTCTCACAGCATCTCGCCGCGGGCCAGGCCCCCAGGACGCCCCGTCAGTGGTAGGGGCTGTCGTATGCATTGAACACCACACAGACATGGGGGCAAATGGGTTGGGTGGTGTTGGGTTGGCCAAAGGCTGCTTTGCATGAGGTTGTGGTGGGGAGACGTATCCAGGGAGGCCCCTCTCTGCAGAGCAGATGGAGCCACGTTGATGCTCTACCAGCATCCATTCTACCACAGGGGGTTTTCTAAGTCCTAATGCGTGCAGTTGAGAGTCTGGTCTTGCATGATGAGGTGGAGATTGCTCTCAGGATGCTGTCAAGGAATGGATTTGAAGTGCCAGCCAGGGTCTGTTGATGTTCTGAAGAGCTCAGTTTATCTGCCTGCCTTTAGATGTCTGTGTCTTACAAAGGCTAAAGCCAGGCAGCAAAGCACCCTGTGCTGGGGATGGGATGTGGAGCCCTGGGAGGCGATGCTGTGAGGGACGCTGTCAGAACTTCTGTTGCTCCTCAGGCTTTGCCCATGCTGCCAACAGGTTCCTTTCAAGCTAGAGGCAGCTTTTGGGGAAGAGCTTTGCAGGGAGCTCTCACAGAAGTATCCAACCAGCATGGGAGCTGAGGGAGGCTGTTCTTGAGCCATTTGCTTGGAGGCAGAAGGCTCTGGAAGCGCTGCCAGCCTGCGACAGCAGATGGTTTGGTGCTCTCCAAATGCTCCAAGCTGGGATGTGAATCTGGGCTATAGGCATGGGGAAGGAAATCAGAAATCTTGGAATGCATTTTGGTTTTCTCTTCCACTACAAGTCTGCTCCCAAGTGGGTTGTCTCTGCCTCTCCCAATAGAAATCCCACTGCACATGTGTTTTTCACACAAGATGAAGCCCTTGGCTGTCCCCAAGCAGCCTCTCACCACTGTTTTTGTCATCTTGACCACACAGGCCATGGGATGGACAGCCGGCCTGCCATGGCCATCTTTGAACTGCTGGATTATATAGTTAATGAGGTGGGTATTTCCTTACCATCAGCTCTGCCGGGCTTCCCTGGGGTCCGTGGGGCACCAAGGTGTCATCTCCACTCTGCTGGGTCAGGGTGGGCTCCAAAGCCTTTGCTTTTCAATAGAGAGCCCCTCTGAGCTCCACAGATGTCACAGAATCATAGCATGGGTTGGGTTGGAAAGGAGCTCAAGATCATCCAGTTCCAGTCCCCTGCTGTGGGCAGGGACACCTCACCCTGGACCATGTCCTTTCCTTCTCTGTTCCCCCTTCCCATCTCTCTGTATTGCAAAAGCATCTCTGGGTGCTTTTGCAAGTGGGAAGAGCAGTTTCCCGTGTCAGGATGATCAGAGTTAACCCCCGGTTACTGTTTCTGGATCAGCTTCATCCTCTATAGGTGTTGCCAGAGCTGGGATTTGCGAGGTTGGATCTGGAATTGCGTTGCTGCAACTTGAGTTTTCCAGCTTTGGCAGGGATTTAGTGCAGGGTCCCCCCAGTTGCACATGGAGCTGGGGAGCAGTTTGCTGCTGGGGTAGGAAACGATGGGGAGCAGTGAGGAGGAGGAGAGCTGGGGAGCACAGCTTCTCTGCAGCTCCTTCAGAGCGAGGTGCCACTCTGGTTTTTGACCCATTAACATGCTGAAAACCCTTCTCCTTTTCTCCCCAGCCACCTCCCAAGCTGCCCAATGGAGTTTTCACACAAGACTTCCAGGAGTTTGTAAATAAATGGTAAGGATTTCCCCCGGGGGCTGATGTGGGGACCCGTAGGTGCTGCCTGACAGCTCTGCAGGCCACTGCTCCACCCAGAACTTCAGTGTAACACAATGTTCTCCTGCTCTGTAGGTGATCTGCCTGGCTGCAGGGATCCCACCTTGTGCTGGGAACTCCAGCCTTGGGAAGGGCTGGAATAAAAGCAGTTTATTTCTGGTGATGCTGAGCAGTATCCCAGCGCCTTCTAAATATGAGCCTGGCAGGGGGATGGTGGAACAGATTGGCGGGGCTGAGTCACCCCACAGCCTTGCAGGCACCACACTGTCACCTTGCAGCCCTTCTGATGTGGTGGGGGGACACCTGAGGATGCTGCTGCAGCTCCTGTTAAATCACAGAGCTTGGACATGGCAGAAATCTCCGATCCCCACCAAGTGCTGGGTCCTTTTCCCATCTGCAGGTGCATTTCCTCCACACAGTCTAAAAGAGATGGATCCTGCAGCTCTCCCCAGGAGCTGGGCTGTTGGAGATGATGCTTTCCAAGCTGTTTCCACACTGCCAGGAGGCCAAAGGGGCTTTTGGTGATGCTGGAGACCTTCAGGGGACTGGTTTCCCACAAGCAGTGTCTCAATGTTGGTTTTGCTCTCTCATTCTTCTCATTTCAGCTTAATTAAAAACCCAGCAGAGCGGGCAGATCTGAAGATGCTGATGGTAAGCGGGGAGAGCAGGTTTCTTTCTCCAGTGGGGTGGCACCAGATCTGCCAACTGCTACCCCATCTCTCTGCACCTCTTGCTCAAAAGGCTGGAAACTCCCCAGCTGAGCTTAACAGGAGCCAAATGGAGCCTGGGAGAGGGAGTGTGACTCACCTGTAGTTCAAAGGCAGTGATGGTATCAAGCCTGTGTGGAGCTGGGGTGGGAACCACCCGCTGTCCTGTGCCTGAGAGACAAACCTTTGCCTCCTGAACTGGGCAGATAAATAGGAACATAGTTGGGCTGAGCACAGCCCGGCTTCAGTGAGCGCTCGAGCCCAGAGAAGCTGTGGCTGCCCCATCCCTGGCAGTGTTCAAGGCCAGGTTGGACACAGGGGCTTGGAGCAAGCTGCTCCAGTGGAAGGGGTCCCTGCCCGTGGCAGGGGTCAGAGCTGGATGAGCTTTAAGGTCCCTTCCAACCCATGCCATGTAACCACGCTGACCTCTGCACCAAGTGCAGTCCCTGGGCTCCTGGGTAGCCCTTGCAAAGGAGGTGGCCTGTGTGGCCCAATGCCCTTTGCAAAGGTTGTCCCGTCCCACCTCAGCTTCTCCCTTACCTTGTGCCCTTGAGGGAGCAGCATTTGCCACCCAGGGGCAGTTGGGACTGTGTGGAGCTGCAGCACCTTGTCCTGCCTGTACCGAGCAGGCAGGGGCCATCTGGGCTCTGTTCTCCTGTCGGTATTCCCTGCTCCCGTGCTGCGTGTTGACTCTGGGGCCAGCACGGATTAAAATCCCAGCAAGGAACAAACAGTTCCTCTAAATCACCTTTCCCTGCCTGAGTCACGGCGCCGGGATCTTCCCCCCTCTCCGGGCTCCTTCCTGCGGCGTGGGGCTGGGTTTGGGGCCACGCAGCCGGTGCCGTTCCTAACCCTGTTCCCTTGGCTTCCAGAGTCACACCTTCGTCAAGCGCTCCGAGGTGGAGGAGGTGGATTTCGCAGGCTGGCTGTGCCGAACGCTGCGGCTGAACCAGCCCAGCACTCCCACCCGTGCCGCCGTGTGAGGGGCAGCACATCAGCCTCCGCCGCCGTTTCCTCTCCTCCCGCAGGCCACACAAGCGCCCTCCCTCCTTCCTCCTCCTCCTCCTCCTCCTCGCATCCAAGCGGCAAAGCACCATCGTCCCCTCGGAAGCATCTCTCGGCCGCCCCGCAGCCGGAGCGGGGTTGGTTCCTATGGATGGTGGTTTGGGGCAGGGAGGGGGGGGTTCCAGGCCTGTGCTCCAGCTCCGGAGCTCCTGCCACATGGGCAATGCGGTGCTGCTTCTGTTCATTTTGGTTTGTTTTGGTTTTGAAACATGGTCCCTTGGGTTCAAAAAAGAAAAGAATGGGATGTGTGTGCACACGAGCGTGTGTGTGAGACAGGGCCGGACCTCCACGTCCTCCTGGTAGGGCTCCGACGGGGAGTAATGAGTGGAGGGGCTGGAGAAACCCTGCCTTGGGTGGCTGGGAATGGTGTTGCTTTCCCATCCCTTTCCAAGTGCTGGGGTAGGGGTTAGTGGTTGAGCAGGAGCGGAGCCGTGAGCTCCCTCCTGGCTCTGCTGCGGGTGGAGGAGAGGAGAGAGTTGTGTGTTCTTGTTCAGGGGTTGTGTTAAACCTGTTCTTGTCGCACACTGGGTGTTAATGAAGGGTCTCAATGTGCTGAGTGGGGGCAGAGCTCTTGGGATGGGAGGGAACTGGGGGGGAGCTGCGGGTTGGGGGTGAGTGGATCCATGGCAAGCTCTGGCTTGGACCTTGGGGTGCTTCCCTGGCTCCTTCCAGTGCAGAGGTGGGAGCAGAGCTGCTGGGGCCAGGGCAGGAGTGGGATCCCCCCAGACCCACCATGTCCTAAGGATGAACCCCATCCAGGTCCCTGGTTTTCCCCCTCCAGCTGCCTCTCACCAAGTGCCCTTGGCCATGGGGGATGGAGGAGAGCCCCAGGGTCCCTGCTGGACCCCCCCTTGAGCCCCCCACTCCCCTGGGATGGGGCTGTAGGGAGTCAAGGCTGAGCCTGGCAGAGCAGGGATGAACCCCCCCAATACGACCACGTTGTCCCCGGGCCCCACTGGTGTCACTGGGGGTCATGGTCCCTCCTGGCCGTGTCCCCCCCATGCTCAGGAAGGACTTCATGCACCCCAGGCTGAGCCCCGCTCTAACCTCATTTTCCACCCCCCGTTTGCATTTTTGGGGGACCCATTTTGCCCAGTGGGGCTTTGTGCTCCCCAAGCCCCCACAGGAGATGATTTGGGAAGCTTGGTGGGATTTTTACCAATTTTCCTTCTTTTCAGGCTGTTTTTTTTTTCCCAAAAGCAAGGGGGGGCTGCCAGGGCCCTGGTAACCCCAAGCCCCTCATCTGCGTCCAGCACTGTCCTGCTGGGGACAACCCTGTCCCCCCAGGGCAATCCCATGGGGAGACCCCACATTTGGGGGGGGGGGGGGGTCTGTGCTCACTGGCTCAGCCTGGGTTGCTTGTAGTGGGTTTTTGCCTCTGATTGAGGTGGGGAAGGGGAGGTCTGAAGCTTTGGGGTGATTTCAGGTGGTTTCAGGGCAGGTTTTGGAGGAAGGGGAGGCGGGGGGGGGGGAGGTTGTGTTGGTGCAATTACTTTTTTAGACTCAATATTTTCATCCTGGGGTGGAAAAAGCCACCCGAATAAATGGCACTTTACAGCTAATGGGCCTTTTCTCTTCTTGGTTGTGCCCCAACGTGGCTTTAACCCCTGTGAAGCTGGAATGCTGATGGATTACGGGAATGCCGCTGGGTTCTCCCTGCATGGGAGCGATGGTGCTTGGAGACTGGGATGTGCTGGTGGCTGCCTCCAGCAGAAGCAGGGGATAAGGGAATGATCTTGGTATAACCAACCCGCATGGATGTGGGGTGTGAGGATGGAGCAATGCCCTAAATCCCACTGAGGGTGCTGGGAAGGGCTCTGGGGTGGGATATTTATGGCCAGAATCAGACCCAAAACTGACAAAAAACTCTGTGGAGCCCGGGTGCCTGTTCAGGGGGGTGGGGGTGTCCTGCTTTTGCTTCTTTGGGGTCCCCTGTTGGGGGGGGTGAGTGTCAGTGCCATCCTGCAGAGACCCGGATCAACTCACTCCACACATGGGAGCTGCAGCAGGTTCTATGATGTTGGCTTGGAGTCAGTGGGGGGTTCCCATGGGCTGTGTGTGAGGTTTGAGGGCAGATGGAGGATGGGGTACCCCAAGCCCTGTTGCTGTTGCAGGGTGGGAGGGGGATGTTTGGGGTCCTACTCCCCCCCCCCCCAGGTATATATGGGTGCTCTCTGTATGTGTTGGGGTGGGGCCACACTGGGGCTCGGTTTGGGGCAGGGGGGGTCTGAGCCCATCCCTGTTGTGATGGGGGAAAGTGAAAGCAGCTGTGAGCAGGAGGCTGCAGCGCATGGCAGGGCCCTGGGGTGCACCCGCCCCCCCCCCCCATGTTGGGGCCCCTCAGTCCCCACCTCCAGCCCTGCTTCCCCTTCCTGCCTCAGTTTCCCCACCTCTAAAATGGGGTTAATGATACTGAGCCCCCCTAAAAGCCCCTCTTGGGGGGACACACAGGGGGTGAAGGCTCCATGTGAGGAGCCAAAAAGGGGAGAAATGGGGAATCCCGGGCGCTGTTGATCAAATAAATCCTTCCTTGTCTTCCTGCTCCTTTAATTACTTTTTCCTTAAATTATCACAAATTCCAGCAGAACCTGACCCCCTGCAGGAGCCCGGAGGAGCTGTTCACTCTGGAGCGGAATGGTGGGGAGCTGTTATAGCCCTGCAGCTCCGGTCCTGGAGTGGGGGGGGGTGTCCATGACCCCCCAGCCTGGCCCTGGGGCAGGCTGGGGGTGGTGGCTGTCCCCTGTCCCCTCCCCTGTCCCCATAGCCCTGGCTTGGAGCCCACCACTGACCTTGGGCAGAGCTGCTCCGTGTCCCCCGTGACACGAGGGTCGTCTGGAAGCGTCCCATGGGGTGACCCGAGGGGTGCAAGGTGCTCTATGGGGTGACAGGGGCGGGTTGGGGGTCCTGGGGCTGCCCCATGGGGTGACACGCAGGGGGTGCCCTGGTGCACGTTGTGGGGTGACACCGGGGATGGGGGGGGGGGGTCCGGAGCGCTGTGGGGGCTGCTCCGCGGGTCCGCGGGGGGCTCTTAAAGGGCCCCGCACCCCAACTCCGCCGCCGCGAGCTGCGGGGGGCGCCCCCCGCCGGCTGCAAGGCTGCGCCCCGGGGCGCGGGGGGGCGGGCGCGGACGAGGGGGGGGGTGGGGGGGGGGGGCGGTGCGCGGCCCCTTTAAGAGCGGGGCGGCCCCGGCCGGAGCAGGAAGAGAGCCGCATACGGGCCTCGG